>NC_088423.1:7157673-7836423 GCF_034236695.1 Oncorhynchus nerka | reverse complement strand
GTGTTAAATGCCGAGCTGTAGTCGATGAACAGCATTCTCACATAGGTATTCCTCTTGTCCAGATGGGTTAGGGCAGTGTGCAGTGTGGTTGAGATTGCATCGTCTGTGGACCTATTTGGGCGGTAAGCAAATTGGAGTGGGTCTAGGGTGTCAGGTAGGGTGGAGGTGATATGGTCCTTGACTAGTCTCTCAAAGCACTTCATGATGACGGAAGTGAGTGCTACGGGGCGATAGTCGTTTAGCTCAGTTACCTTCGCTTTCTTGGGAACAGGAACAATGGTGGCCCTCTTGAAGCATGTGGGAACAACAGACTGGGATAGGGATTGATTGAATATGTCCGTAAACACACCAGCCAGCTGGTCTGCGCATGCTCTGAGGGCGCGGCTGGGGATGCCGTCTGGGCCTGCAGCCTTGCGAGGGTTGACACGTTTAAATGTTTTCCTCACGTCGGCTGCAGTGAAGGAGAGTCCGCATGTTTTAGTTGTGGGCCGTGTCAGTGGCACTGTATTGTCCTCAAAGCGGGCATAAAAGTTATTTAGTCTGCCTGGGAGCAAGACATCCTGGTCCGTGATGGGGCTGGTTTTCTTTTTGTAATCCGCGATTGACTGTAGACCCTGCCACATACCTCTTGTGTCTGAGCCGTTGAATTGAGATTCTACTTTGTCTCTATACTGACGCTTAGCTTGTTTGATTGCCTTGCGGAGGGAATAGTTACACTGTTTGTATTCGGTCATGTTTCCGGTCACCTTGCCCTGATTAAAAGCAGTGGTTCGGGCTTTCAGTTTCATGCGAATGCTGCCATCAATCCACGGTCTCTGGTTTGGGAATGTTTTAATCGTTGCAATGGGAACGACATCTTCAACGCACGTTCTAATGGATCAACAAATTTGAGTCGTGGTCAGCTTTTCCAAAAGGAGGGCGGGGCAGGGCCTTATATGCGCCGCGGAAGTTAGAATAGCAGTGATCCAAGGTTTTTCCAGCCCTGGTTGCAAAAACGATATGCTGATAAAATTGAGGGAGTATTGTTTTCAGATTAGCCTTGTTAAAATCCCCAACTACAATGAATGCAGCCTCCGGATAAATGGATTCCAGTCTGCAAAGAGTCAAATAAAGTTTGTTCAGAGCCATCGATGTGTCTGCTTTGGGGGGAATATATACGGCTGTGATTATAATCGAAGAGAATTCCCTTGGTAGATAATGCGGTCGACATTTGATTGTGAGGAATTCTAAATCAGGTGAACAGAAGGACTTGAGTACCTGTATGTTTCTTTGATCACACCACGTCACGTTAACCATGAAGCATACGCCTCCGCCCCTCTTCTTACCAGAAAGATGTTTGTTTCTGTCTGCGTGATGCGTGGAGAAACCAGTTGGCTGCACCGACTCCGATAGCGTCTCTCCAGTGAGCCATGTTTCCGTGAAGCAAAGAACGTTACAGTCTCTGATGTCCCTCTGGAATGCTACCCTTGCTCGGATTTCATCAACCTTGTTGTCTAGAGACTGGACATTGGCGAGAAGAATGCTAGGGAGTGGTGCACGATGTGCCCGTCTCCGGAGTCTGACCAGAAGACCGCTCCGTTTCCCCCTTTTACGAAGTCGTTTTTTTGGGTCGCCGGCTGGGATCCATTCCGTTGTCCTGGGTGAAAGGCAGAACACAGGATCCGCTTCACGAAAGTCATATTCTTGGTCGTACTGATGGTGAGTTGACGCTGCTCTTATGTTCAGTAGTTCTTCTCGACTGTATGTAATGAAACCTAAGACGACCTGGGGTACCACTGTAAGAAATAACACGTAAAAAAAACAAAAAACTGCATAGTTTCCTAGGAACGCGAAGCGAGTCGGCCATCTCTGTCGGCTCCGGAAGTCACTCAACTCTCAGATATCGTGCACCAGCTGTTATTTACAAAAATAGATATCTCTTGAGTCCACTCTCAGATCACTCTGGTAGAAGTCTACATAAGAGCAAACAAGACACCACATGACGTCTTTAACTGGGTCCACATCAGGCATTTCTGGTTATCCTCAAAACCCGACCCTGAAATTCTGCATATACACAGTGTGTGCTGTTCAAGAGACTGGACCCATAGTTGTGGCAAACAATTTCAGTATGTGTGATTGTTTATGGGGAGTTAGCACAGCTAGTTATTGGATCTGAGAGGCAATGTTTGGGCTGTTAAAGTTACTAGTGGTTGGAATAACCACAAAACAGGTAGTGTGTGTGTGCTCCTTTAATCAATTCCAAATGTTGGATGAGAAAAAGGCCCTGTTCATCATTCCCCTGAGGAGAGTAACAGATGGCTGTTCATCATTCCCCTGAGGAGAGTAACAGATGGCTGTTCATCATTCCCCTGAGGAGAGTAACAGATGGCTGTTCATCATTCCCCTGAGGAGAGTAACAGATGGCTGTTCATCATTTCCCTGAGGAGAGTAACAGATGGCTGCTCATCATTCCGCTGAGTAGGAGAGTAACAGATGCCTGTTCATCACTTCCATGAGGGGGAGAGTAACAGAGTAACATATGGCTGTTCATCCTTTCCATGAGGAGGAGAGTAACAGGTGGCTGGACTACCCCATCTGCTAGCCTCATCTATACCGGATGTGCTGGAGATACATTTTGTATAACTGCTTAAGTTAACTCTTAATTTCCCCTCAAATCATATTTTTCTTTCCTTTTTTGTCTGTAACAGCTTTTATCTGTTAACCTTACTGTTCAGGTATGCATCATGTGTAAAGGTCATTGTGTTATTTGAATGGTCAATGCCTGCTTACTCTTGTAATACATTGCATCTGAAACGCCATAGGCTCAGTAGGAAACACAAGTCCTTTAATGCAGGCATGTTTTGCCTCTAAACTAAGCCACAGTAACAAGTAGTCTAGATAAAGACCCATTACCATGTAGAGAAAGGGTATTTTCAGAACATTTCCAACTGCTCTCTTTCTCCCTCCTAGAATTACAGAATGAATTTGCTCGGTACTCTGTAAACTGTAATGACACAGCACGGCCAGGGCAACATGCATTCTGAAACAGGCCAAAAGGGAGGGCGTTTCAGGCACAATTACAACTCAACCAGTTATATGATGTTATATAACCAAGGGAGGAACCAGGATCTTCACATAAATGTTTTTTTTTATGGCCGAGGAACTAAAAAAAGGATATCGGCCAGACATAACTCACATTGCAAGGCCCCCTAGTTTTGAAGATAGTGTAATACATGTGTTGCCATGTCATTTGGATGGAGTAAAAAGAACACTGAAGATGTAATAGCTTATTTAACCATTTTTTATTGTTTTGGTTTAGTGTGTGTGTGTGTGTGTGTGTGTGTGTGTGTGTGTGTGTGTGTGTTAAATGAACAGGTCAAAAGACCTAGCCCAGGGAGACTGGCAGCAGATCATTTGTACTGGCCTTGGCAAACTGCCATCTCTTTCAACCACCACCAACATAATTGGGTCCAGGCTTTTCAATTGTGTGGACAGTATCCACTTGAAATCATGAAAGAAAGCCTTTAGAATTGCCCTGTCCTCCTTGAGTTCACTGTCCTTAATAATTCCATTTAACAAACAATTAACCACACAACAATAATGTATTTATGAAGTTCCTCTACAGAAGGGAGGCTAATGTAGAGAGCCAATGGCTCTCACGCACTACAATATCATGTAGGCTATTGTCAACCCTTTGTGATGATGAAAGGAGCTTTGCTAACTGCGCTGTTGATCAAACTTCACACTGTTTGAACAGTTTGTTATGCTTTGAGGCGTACAGCTGTGCTTAAATGTGGTAGGAATTACTGAAAGATAGTAAACAAGTACTAGCACCTTGCATGTTTCAAAAGGCAAACATTTCATGTTTACAGCAGGCGGAAAAAGAAAAGGCGATTCAAATTCCTTGAACAAACTCAGTATGCTTGTAAACTTCATACCAGTCGTTTAAACTCAGTACGCTTGTACACTTCATACCAGTCGTTTAAACTCAGTATTCTTGTACACTTCATACCAGTCATTTAAACTCAGTATGCTTGTACACTTCATACCAGTCGTTTAAACTCAGTATTCTTGTACACTTCATACCAGTCGTTTAAACTCAGTATTCTTGTACACTTCATACCAGTCGTTTAAACTCAGTATTCTTGTACACTTCATACCAGTCGTTTAAACTCAGTATTCTTGTACACTTCATACCAGTCGTTTAAACTCAGTATTCTTGTAGACTTCATACCAGTCGTTTAAACTCAGTATTCTTGTACACTTCATACCAGTCGTTTAAACTCAGTATGCTTGTACACTTCATACCAGTCGTTTAAACTCAGTATGCTTGTACACTTCATACCAGTCGTTTAAACTCAGTATGCTTGTACACTTCATACCAGTCGTTTAAACTCAGTATTCTTGTACACTTCATACCAGTCGTTTAAACTCAGTATGCTTGTACACTTCATACCAGTCGTTTAAACTCAGTATTCTTGTACACTTCATAACGGTCGTTTAAACTCAGTATGCTTGTACACTTCATACCAGTCGTTTAAACTCAGTATGCTTGTACACTTCATACCGGTCATTTAAAGTCAGTATGCTTGTACACTTCATACCAGTCGTTTAAACTCAGTATGCTTGTACACTTCATACCAGTCGTTTAAACTCAGTATGCTTGTACACTTCATACCAGTCGTTTAAACTCAGTATGCTTGTACACTTCATACCGGTCGTTTAAACTCAGTATGCTTGTACACTTCATACCGGTCGTTTAAACTCAGTAATCTTGTACACTTCATACCAGTCGTTTAAACTCAGTATGCTTGTACACTTCATACCGGTCATTTAAAATCAGTATGTTTGTACACTTCATACCAGTCGTTTAAACTCAGTATGCTTGTACACTTCATACCAGTCGTTTAAACTCAGTATGCTTGTACACTGTCTCAGCAGTCATCCAAAAAGAACTTCTGTAAGCTTGTTATATTATATCCTTCCCAGAAAAATGAGGTGAGGATTCTGACATATTCACATTTTGAAATTGTAAAGCAGCAGAGTGTGTAGACACAAAGTGCTGCTGGGAAAAGAAGACCAAAAACAGCCTCCGTCTGGTTTATTAAGTTTTGGCCTAGAAACCAGATGTAGCCACCATCAGGTCGACCCCCTCCACCCCCTCCTCTATGACCACTGTCAGAGTCATGGCACTGGACCAGAACCAGTCAGAGTCATGGCACTGGACCAGAACCAGTCAGAGTCATGGCAATGGACCAGAACCAGTCAGAGTCATGGCACTGGACCAGAACCAGTCAGAGTCATGGCACTGGACCAGAACCAGTCAGAGTCATGGCACTGGACCAGAACCAGTCAGAGTCATGGCACTGGACCAGAACCAGTCAGAGTCATGGCACTGGACCAGAACCAGTCAGAGTCATGGCACTGGACCAGAACCAGTCAGAGTCATGGCACTGGACCAGAACCAGTCAGAGTCATGGCACTGGACCAGAACCAGTCAGAGTCATGGCACTGGACCAGAACCAGTCAGCGTCATGGCACTGGACCAGAACCAGTCAGAGTCATGGCACTGGACCAGAACCAGTCAGAGTCATGGCACTGGACCAGAACCAGTCAGAGTCATGGCACTGGACCAGAAGCAGTCAGAGTCATGGCACTGGACCAGAAGCAGTCAGAGTCATGGCACTGGACCAGAAGCAGTCAGAGTCATGGCACTGGACCAGAACCAGTCAGAGTCATGGCAATGGACCAGAACCAGTCAGAGTAATTTCACTGGGCCAGAACCAGTCAGAGTCATGGCACTGGACCAGAACCTTTGTCTTGTTTTCCAAATTTGTGAGCTGACTCAAACGAGACAACAGGCAATGTTTTTGAGGGAAAAACGAATCACCTACATTCTCCTCCTGTAACCTCATAGCTTATGGCTCTCACATCCTCAAAGAATAGACTGCAGCAAACAAACAAGATGAGAAAACAATTGGCAATCCTATTTGCATCCTATAAATATAGTTTTTCCACGACATACACATTTTAAGATCACCATATCTCCATTTTAGCAGGAATTATTTTAAATGAAAGATTATTGGAGAGAGTTGACACAACTCTCACACACTGCTAGGAACTATTGGTGTAATGAAATCCCAGACTGCATTAAACACATTGAATTACAGTATAATGCTTACTGAGACTGCAGTGTTTTGTCTTGAAAACTCTATCTGATCCTTTTACCCCATATGACCAGCAAGTGGTTTACAATCGGTTGCCCCCATGTTCTTACTGGCTAATACTTTAAGCCACTGAGCCTCCAATAAACTGTCAGTTGGGATCTGATGACCTGGTATTGAGTGACTGATCTTGTGCTGATGAAAGGCAGGTATTGTAAAGGGGTTAAGACATGATGGAACAATGTGAGTTGAATTTACAGTTTGAGCTGAATTTGACCCCAAGATTGGGAGGAATACGTTACAACCTCCTGGAGATGCCTGACATCAACATGTTTAGTTCAGTTTCTATACCGGTTAGTTCCATTTGAACACATTCGATGAACTGATGTGGTCAGACGTCCAGATCAAAAGGAGCAAACCTGATAATCTGGGCCTGACCAATAGAAAATGAAGTATGAAAAACAATTTTGAATCAATGGATTACTCAAGCACATTAGTACCTGGGGTCAATAAAACAACACTGAAATGTATATGCATCCATTTCGATATTTCCATGCAGATGCAGTGCCTTTGGAAAGTATTTATATCTGTTGACTTTTCCACATTTTGTTACGTCACAGCCATTATTTTATAAATTCATTTATTAAATGAATTTAAATTAAATATCCTTAGCAATCTCCACACAATACCCCATAACGACAAAGTGAAAACAGGTTGTTATAATTTTTCACTCATTTATAAAATTAAAATAAACTTATTTACATAAGTACTCAGAAACTTTACTCAGTACTTTGTTGAAGCGCCTTTGCCAGCTATTACAGCCCCGAGTCTTCTTGGGTAAGAATCTACAAGCTTGGCACACCTGTATTTGGGGAGATTCTCCCATTCTTCTCTGCAGATCCTCTCAATCTCTGTCAGGTTGGATGAGGAGAGTTGCTGCACAGCTACTTTCAGGTCTCTCCAAATGTTTGATCAGGCTTAAGTCCGGGCTCTAGCTGGGCCACTCATTTTTACATATGGTGTATTTTGTGTAGATCGATGAGGGAAATACATATTTAATACATTTTAGAATAAGGCTATAACCTAACAAAATGTGGAAAAAGTCAAGGGGTCTGAATACTTTCCGAAGGCACTGTAAGTATGGTTGCATATGGATGCACACAGAAACAGACATTTGCTAAAAGCAATACCATCTTAAAAATGTCCACATCACTGGCACATTTACTGGAATTTTGACCTCTAAACCATGAATTTTTCAATTCCGGGCCTTTGATCCTATGAGTTGTCACAAGTATCATTGTTTTCCATGGTCTGCACCCAGTTCCTCTATTTTGGTGACTTTGCCCAGCACAGTGTCAGGGGAAGGGAGCTGCAGGCAGCTGTTTTCTGCATAGATAGTGCAATGACCTAACCAGGAGAACGGTGATGGGGCCACGATTGGGCGGCAGGGGCTGCTGCCAGGACACAGACAGAGGCTGTGTCTGGAGGCTGCAGACAGCATGTATTCCAACACTGCTCACAGGACCCAATCTGTTATCTGCAATGAGGTGGCTAATACAGTCATTCCACTGTCTTTCCCCTCTAATTTGGACATGATTATCTGGTGGCAGTTTGTTGCAGCAAAATAAAGGGGTGCCTCGGAACCTGGTGGACCAATCAAATCAACAACCTGGATTGTTATGGTAGCTTGTCTATTTCCTGTTTCTGCTGTGATGTGTGTCTACATTTATTCAACAGCATTTATTTTTAGATATACATTTTCATAAACCCTTTACACCCTTCCCTGGTTTTATGAACATTGATCCACTATGACCTGTGGGGTGAGAAACCTGCTGGGGCATCTCTTTTATGTAACTATAACAAATGTTAGACTTCAGGGTAGCCTAGTGGTTAGAGTGTTGGACAAGTAACTGAAAGGTTGCAAGTTCAAATCCCCAAGCTGACAAGGTACAAATCTGTCGTTCTGCCTCTGAACAGGCAGTTAACCCACTGTTCCAAGGCTGTCATTGAAAATAAGAATTTGTTCTTAACTGACTTGCCTAGTTAAATAAATGTAAAATAATAAAATTAACCCACACTTTAAATGGAATATAGAGAGTCTCAGTGTGTGTGATGATGATGTATTGAGGTGAGCCCAGGGGTTGATATCACATGCACTAGACTGATTATACACACAGTTACCCTCTTCTGCCAGATAGATGTTTGTAGAGAAAGAGCAGAGAGCACTGCTTTGTCACAGCATGTGATTGACACAATAAAGGGAAGTTTCTGCTCCATCTTGTTAGAAGTGTCACCATTGTGCATTAGACAGGCCTCTGCGTGAACAATCCCTCTGTATGACGGGTTGGGGAGTAACAGATTACATGTAACAAAGACAATAAGATTAAAAGGCCAATGTTTATACTGAGGGGTTGGTCTTTTAAATGCATTACCACAATCATGAATAGATCAGTTGGCTGAAATAAAAGGCTTTGTTGTCGGCAATACCTTAAAGATAAAGATAAATTGGCAAAAAGTTGGAGGGAATGCTAAAGTTGGCCGGTTTTCATCTCTGTTAAAAAAGGGATATTTGTCAAATGTGATTGAATTTAGGAGAGGGAGGAAAAATGTAAAACAAATTGTATGGTTTATTGAAACCATCTACATCTCAGTCAAAACCACTTGATGTAATAATACATATGTCTGTGATTATATTCAACGGTCTGTCTGTTAGCTAAAGGGAATTTGTAAGAACAAGGGGAATCCCACAAGTTGAAATTTCTTCATTGCCAGTGAATATTCATATTCATTCAAAACTCACTGTAGCCCCTTGTTTGTGTCATGATCAGTCTTAACAAATTGCATTGTTAAGTCATTACACTTACATCATAAAATGGAGAAATCACAAATGTTTTTGTATTAGAACAGATCACTGTCAAAAAATATGTTTACCCTTGCTGCCTTGAGTCAAGACCAATCTGAATTTCATGTTGAGGTAACTTCATCTAAAGTTATCCAACCTAATATAATAAGATAAACTGACGTTTGGATTTAATGACTTATTGAGTGAACTTGACATTTTTAGTCATGAGTAGCATTCTTGTCAAATTTGTCAATACAATTATTACAGGTGTGCCCACTTGGGAGTCATCCTCATCTGGGATTTGAACTCACAACCTCTCAGTTGGGCAGCAACTTGACTTTCCTGCTATGCCACCAGCACCAGGTCTGTGGGTATGAAAGCGTTTGGCCACAGATTTATTGCCAAGAGTACATTAAGCACTTTGCTAAAACACTGTAAATGTTTGTGTTGAGTCACCTTAAAAAAGTGTGTTTCCCTGCTACCTTAAAATATTAAGTCAAATCCAATCCAGATTTAATCTAGAGTTAAATTAATCTAAAATGACTTCAACCTGCGCTTACTGAAAAAACACATTTTCAGGTGATCACTTGATCTTATGTGAAGTTAATGTGATAATATTTGGCAACATGTAAAGCAACATTTGATAACATAAAACTACACATGTGATCAAATGTAAAGTGTTCCAAAAACACATTTTCACATTCAATCATTCGATTTTTCTGCAGGTCATAAAATCATGTAATCGTTTCCAAAGAAGAAATCTTCAGTTTCATGTTATAGAGCTGAATGCCATTAATTACAAGTCTGTCTTGGGGAATAATATCATTTCAGACTTCAAGGCTATGAAAACAAGTGAATCCACAATCAGTAGGGCACTTGAGATCTGTAAATGGACTTTTTCACCTCTAGAATTTAGATATGTTTTCATGTACCGTCTGACTCCTGCTGAACATGTTTATGATTTACGAGACATTGTTTATTACATTATCATCAAGCCACTGTGTCATATCTCTGGCCCACTCTTGTGTTTTGGAATGAGATTCAGATAGCGGAAAGCCTGGGACATGACGTAATCTGCCAAGCACGTCCACAACAGATCTGTCCGATGTTTTTGTTTCCACATACTGAATTTTGTCTTCTGTATCCTCCCTCCCTCCCCCCACCAATACAGTCAAGCTTGTGTGAGAAGGACATTCCAACAATACGACTAAGGATTTGTTCTCCCAACAGATTGGAGGTTGAAAGAGCAACTGTGTCTCTCTTCAAAATTCCAGCCATTGAGTCAACACACCATCTCTGCCTGAGGCTCTGCAAGAAACCAGGTCCAGTTTCTTTGTTAGATAGAGGACAAGGAACACTGTTGAAACCTGCTCCAGTTCCTTGGTTCGACAGAGGACGAGAAACACTGTTGAAACCTGCTCCAGTTCCTTGGTTAGACAGAGGATGAGAAACACTTGAAACCTGCTCCAGTTCCTTGGTTAGACAGAGGATGAGAAACACTTGAAACCTGCTCCAGTTCCTTGGTTAGACAGAGGATGAGAAACACTGTTGAAACCTGCTCCATTTCCTTGGTTAGACAGAGGATGAGAAACACTGTGGGAAAAGCAGAAGACAACTGAGGTTCATGAAAAAAGCAGCAGGTTATAATGACATTATTTCAACAAATGCATGTTCCAATGGCCAATGAGTCTACTGGAGACTAGACACACAGTTTCACATTCAACCCTAGAAATGCTAGAGGTGAGGCTGACAGCAGAGACATCCTAACTGTAATGAATCTCTTCGTCGTCTGAGGAGGAGTAGGAAGGATCGGACCAAAATGCAGCGTGGTAAGTGTCCATGTTAATTTATTAAACTGAACACACAAAACAAAATAAAAAAGGGAATGGAAGAAACAAAACAGTTCTGTCAGGTGACATACACTAAACAGAAAACAACTACCCACAAATCATAGTGGGAACACAGGCTGCCTAAGTATGGTCCTCAATCAGAGACAACGATTGACAGCTGCCTCTGATTGGGAACCATACCAGGCCAAAAGCAGAAATACAAAACCTAGAACAAAACATTGAATGCCCACCCCAACTCACGCCCTGACCAAACTAAAACAGAGACATAAAAAAGGAACTAAGGTCAGGACGTCCCATACTCACACATCATCCATTCTGGCAATGGGGGGTGGAGCCCATAGCATGTGCTACATTGGGACAGAGGGTGATTGAAAATGAAGATAGGCTGAATTTGTCGGTAAATGAACCTGTGATGTCGTTGACCCTCTAATCCCTTCATTTTCGTTGTCAACTGTTTCTATGTGGTCTTCATGCTCCACCAGGCACTCCCCTAATGCTCACTCAACTTTTCCCTTGTTAGATTCTAATTACAGCACACTGGGACTGTTCCCCCAGCCTCACTTCCACTAATGCTTAATGAAATCTGAAAGGTCAATGCGTTCTGCACTGTGACGCGTCTGCATGGAGGAGGCGGCGAGGACTTTGTAGTCTCAACAGCAGAGCAGCACATTTGCTGTGATTTAGGGGTGTCTTGATTCAGACATTTTCCTGTGAACCCAAAGGAAGCCTCAGCCTCTTTCCCACTCTCTACAGGAATGCTTAGATAATGTACTCAAGCAGACCAAGCTGCAGTTAGACTGTTATTCTAGATGGTGTAACAAATGTTGAGGATCTGTACTACCGAATAAAGGGAAATGTTACTGAAGTTCTCTTTTGGTTGGAAGGTAACTTTGACCTGAGTAGATGGTCAACTCCCTAACGGTCAAGTCTTTCGTGTTTCCCATGGATGTGTGTGGGTGTGTTGGGGGATGGTTCTATTCTCAGCAAGGGTGACCTTTAAAGAGCACTCTCATTGATCTACTAAACAAGAATCCAAAGCTACATCTCATTGAAATCACCACATCTGATGAAGATAATTACTGGTTCTATTGTTTTCCCAAGCACATTTTGCCTGCTTGAAGCCAGAGTACTACTACAGCACTTCCCCATCTTTAATCTGGCTATCACTGAGTTATTCAGAACTTTCTAATAAGTCAATTTGAAGAGTGTCGTCATGGGGAAACTATTTCCATTGACTATCCTACCCCACTGACAGCACATACCTGTCCTCAGTACGTAAGTCCTGATAAACCGTCTCCCATGAGTGTGAATGGGTGCAGGCTCTTTTCACACCGCAGGTCACCCATTCTAAAAGGGCTCAATAGGGCCACCAATGAAACAATTGACTTGTGGATCAGTAGGCTGAGAGCTGCAACTGCCCCATTACATATTCACATCTCAGATGAGGGGGCCCTTGCTTGGTCACTTTTTTTGCACAGTGACCAGTGTTCAACTTAATACACATTGTCCATTGCAGGGTGTCATGGTGTCCTTGGTCCTCAGTGCCCCCAACTATCAAACATTTACCAGCCAGCATCACCCAGCTCAAAGCCACTGCCCTCCGATGCTCAAACAATTAACCAGAGAGGGTGGAAGGAGGGTGGGTGAGAGATGAGGGGTTGGTGTGGTAGGCAGACAGGGGAGAGGCCATTCCTGTTATTGTGGAAGCCTCTGCTAGAATTTGTATGAGGCTCTGTCTTGCTGACAAGGATGACACACAAAGTAGATATTCCATCCCCCAGCCCCTTCAAACACGGGGTATGACATGACAGTGACAGGATGGAAATCTACCCAGGCTGGTGTTTACGAATCAGCTCACATGACAACTTCCTGTTTCCTGTCTGACCTCTTAAGATTAGCAGTGCCAGGGTTCCCATCAGGGCCCAGAATGCTCCCAATGACCCTCAGTGGACATGCCAAGTGATCCCAGCTCCCTTTGTGTGTGTTTAGTGAACACTCAAGTCCCACCCCCTTGCCCTCCTCTTCCATGGTTGACTCTTTTGATGCGCTCTGTCCACTGCCTCCCAGGCTGTCCATCCCCCAATATTGATGTGAGGTGGAACAATAGCAAACTCTGTGTACCATGAAGGACTGTGGGGGCATCACTGCCTGAAAGAAGACATTGGGCCTTTCAGAGCAGTAGGAGGGAATGTTTCTTTGATTGTTAATTTCCTTTCTGGTAATGTAACTCTGTGCCAATTTAATGGAAAATACTGCCGGCATCGATTCAAATGGATATGTACTGTACATGTAACAGTATAGGTTCCGTCCCTCTCCTCGCTCGAACCAGGGACCCTCTGCACACATCAACAACTGAAACCCACGAAGGATCGTTACCATTGCGCCACAAAAGCCGCAGCCCTTGCAGGGCAATGGGAACAACTACTTCAAGGCCTCAGAGCGAGTGACGTCACCGATTGAAACGCTATTAGGGCACACCACCGCTAACTAGCTAGCCATTTCACATCGGTTACACTCACCCCCCTTTTGACCTCCTCCTTTTCCGCAGCAACCAGTGATCCGGGTCAACAGCATCAATATAAAAGCTTAACTTCCGTCCCTCTCCTCGCCCCAACCTGGGCTCGAACCATGGACCCTCTGCACACAACAACTTACACCCACGAAGCATCGTTACCCATCGAGCCACAAAAGCCACGGCCCTTGCAGAGCAAGGGGAACAACTACTTCAAGAGCAAGGGGAACAACTACTTCAAGGCCTCAGAGCGAGTGACGTCACCGATTGAAACGCTATTAGCACGCACCACCTCTAACTAGCTAGCCATTTCACGTTGGTTACATACAGTACATGTACTGAGTGCTAAAACTGTTTTGAACCTCTAAGCTACAAGTCTACTGGTCATCATAGCACATCTAATATGTGGGATATTTGTTGTTATGCAATACAAATATCCCACATCTCGTAAGGTCTAAAAATATCAGGCAGACAGTGTATTATAATGGACTGGGAGGTCTGCAGAATGCAGTGACTATGAACATCAAGTCTTATTTGCTTGTATCTGTCTTGAGAATATTTAGCAGACTTATATTTTAGCTGAGTAACTTGAGGAAAGCATTTCAGTCAGACTTCTCTCTAAATCTGGACTGCTGGGGGATCAAGAGGGGATGTACTTCCCTGACAAACTTGTTATGCAAGTAGTTTTCAACTAAATTAGACACTACCGGTTTGGAGTGGTCTTGACGCCAAACCATTTCAAGTCATGGTAACATTACAATATTATTGTCCAGGCATTACAAACTGTGGGCTTTTACAGGCTAGATCAGCTTATGAATACCTGCAGTGTGAGCCATTAAAGAGATGTTGTTGGCAGCAGACATTTCAAGCTGACTGTGCTCCTGTGATCCTAGGTTCCTAGTGTTCTGGGGTCCGTCTCCAGAGCAATCTGTCAAGTTTAAGGACAACTTGCAGTTTCTCTGGAGCCTGTACAAGGAGACCATTCAGGGCGTCTGCGTCACTGTTTGACACTGGTGTTAAGAGGAGTCATTCTTCTGGAGGGTAAATAAGGTTAATACCATTAGAGGTGGCCAGTTTGCCTGTGGGAAAGCAGCCCATCATATCCCAGCAGGGATCAGCAATGTCTGCAGGCAGCTCAACTGAGAGCCATCATTATTCATATACTGCCAGGAGTCTTAAGGTCTCCCCAAGTTTAAGTAACAAGTACTGTTTTGTTCAGTGTGGTATCGAATGACCACGAGTCATATATCTTGTATGGATGGTGTCTTTCCTCAAATCACTCTCACCTGTTAAACATGACCAAAGAAAGATCATTCTTTAGTTAGCTTGGTTGTTTGTAATTTCTGTCACAGTGTTGATACTGTTGACAGTCTGGTCCCTTGTGGTAATGAAGAGCTGGTTGTTTTGGAGGGGCTATTTGTTTAAAGGGACAAAGTCCATTGGTGTGTTTATTTTCACACTATTATTTCAAAAACATTTCTACAGTAACCCTAACCCTAACTACAGAGGGCTTACAGTATTATGTTACAGGAACCAAGTCTGTGTGGTGAATGAGAGAGTATCACAACCAGTTCTACTCTGAAGATCATCTGAATAAGAAATTATATTAGTCAGTTATATTTGTTATATAGTTACATACATCTGCCCACACAGGTAAAGCAACATCATTTACAACTCCGTCCCATTTCTCTGTTGCTCTTCCATAGCTGGAATATATGATCATACCCAAATTTAGATATTAGACCAGAAATAGATGTAAAAAGTAGGAGCATATAGACAATGTCCACCATCCAGTCATTACCATGGTCTTTCCAGACCTTCAGTGTGCTCTGCCCCAGGGTCTGACCTGAACACAGATGCCTCTCACTGATTCACAGAAAGAAACTTCCCATATTTTGGAACAACATCCTGATGACATTTTTAGATTCCAAGGACAGGTCATTTCCCCTCTTCCTGGTTTCTATTGTTTTCTAGTGATACCATTGGTCCTCGGGGGGAGCAGGTTCCATGGTGTTAAACCAGCTTACAAGTTGTGAAAGAGAAGACCTCCTTTTTCATTTTCAGGCTCTACAGTAGCCCGGTCTACTGTATATTGAGACTTCAGAGGCTGTTCTCAGTACGGCAGAAAGTTTGTAGTTTAATGTTACAACATGCTGGTTGTAATAATATTATATGGCTGTACTGTAGCATGAAGTAGGAGCCAACATCATTCATTTCCCCACCTAGAAATAAATAGCATCAAACTATTTTCTGTTGCAATGGGAAAAGATTGTGAAAACATACAACACTAGAAGCTATCCAACGATAGTTGTCAAATTAAATACATTACAATTTCCTCAAAACCTAGAGGTGAAGTAATTGAATTTTGGCTATGTTCATTTTTTTTTTTTCACCCCAGTGGCATTGGTAGTCTGCATTCTCTTATCTCAACATACTCGTAGTAGCACTTATCAGATCTCATTGAAATGTCAAGCAGATGTCCATAACATATACAGTACATTCAGGAGAGTCTGACTAAACAGGAAATCTGACATAGCGACTGTAAGACTTCTTTACACATCCTTAGGTATGATGTAACATACCACTCCTATTCATCTGGGGATAGGCTACCTTGTTAATTGAATACTTGACAAAACAACTACTGTATAATTAAAGAATTGAATTGGCTACCAATAAACCCATTTTAAATCTCAAAATAACACCTATTGAGGTCCTGTCCTCATCATTTTACATCTGGGTGGGGGGAGGTAAGTGGAGGCTTGGGATGTCTAGTTATAACAGACCTTCATAGGTGTCATTCAGTAAATGTTCAAACCATAGGACCCAAGCCCTCAGAATTTAACACACCAGCTAAGTGAAATCCAAAGGCGTGAGCAGTGTCCCCATGGTGGTTCCTCAACCACTCTTTCCCCCTGCCTTAAGACATTTCTGCTTCTGTTGATTTTACAGAAAAAAGGAAAACAATTATGGGCCTGGATGTTGCCATAGGGGTCCTTGTGAGTCTTATCTGGGAAAGACTGGGTATGGTGTACAGGAATTTGAAGCAAACTGATTCATAGAATATGAATATGGCGGATATAGCTAATCTACTAGTGCACCCTTGTGGTGGTTTGGGTGTCTGCATTAGGAGACTTTATTGCATGGAGTATTCACTTCACTCCAAATGTTGAACCATAAACATCTAAAAACATATACAAATATAATAACGTTGACGCTGCCTGAAGATTTAGTCGTCAAACCGTGTTGCATGCGTCCTGATGTCTTGTAAACTATAGGCTATATTTAAGCAATAAGGGCCCGAGGTGGTTTGGTATATGGCCAATATACCACAGTTAACATTCCTGGACACAGCCCTTAGCCACGGTATATTGGACATATATCACAAACTCCTGAGGTGCCTGATTGTTATTATAAACTGGTTACCAACGTAAAATACTTATTTTCCACCATAATTTGCAAATAAATTCATTAAAAAGTCTACAATGTGATTTTCTGGATTTTTTTCCTCTTTTTGTCTGTCATAGTTGAAGTGTACCTATGATGAAAATTACAGGCCTCTCTCATCTTAAGTGGGAGAACTTGCACAATTGGTGGCTGACTAAATACTTTTTTGCCCCACTGTATATATATACTGTACTCTATACCATCCACTGCATCATCAGGCGTAATGAAAGCAGAGATGTCAGAATCTTGAGAGGCCAGAGGCACCTGCCAATTCTTTCAATGCAGTCATCTAAGCGAGGTAGAGGAAAAGAATCAGACTTTGTAACGGCATTTACACGACTATAGTCCGTACATAAGGGGGACGTACATAAGCGTTCACATTGCTGTAACGTATGGTGTAACTCCAATCCGTCCTCCTTATCCTCTTGGTCCCAGCCAGGCTTCAGCACCACTGCATACACACAGGAGATGGCGGGCTGGACCGGCTTACCTGAGGAGCTGTCTGGAGAGTCACGCATATGCTATGCTTGCAGCATGTTAACATGACACACATGGGAAGAACACCTACATTCTGGGGTCTATATCACATAATTGGTGTCACTGAGTTTCTTTTCCACAAGATATGGCCCAGAAAAACGTGCCGACAGAGATGAGCCAGGGATTGGCAAAACTATAACTTGATCCCCTGGTGCAAAAGAAAGACAACCTCTTTGTCATAATATAATTTCATGCATTTTTGAGACGAGGAGAGACTTTTTGGCTAACGCACATGCGGCGTGCAGTCTCTCCTACATCTTACTGACATAATCCAACACATTTTTAGGGGCGCTACTTGGTGTAAGAGATAAGATATGCTCCTTCAAAACTTTTAGCGGACCCAGGGGGTGTGTCCAAACACAAGGTCAGCAGGGCTGAACCCTAAGGACTCTTGTATTGTTTCCCTAATAGCAAATATGACAAAGGGCACCTCTTCATCCCAATCGGTACTTGTATCCATGCAATACTTACGTAGCTTCGCCTTTAGCGTTTGATGCCAGCGTTCGAGGGCCCCTTGACTCTCCGGATGATACGGACTGGAGACCTGATGGGAAATACACAGAGTCTTTAATACATTTGAGAACAGTTCACATAAAGTTGGTTCCCTGATCAGTTTGGATTACTACAGGGAGTCCAAACAGAGAAGAACTTCACTTGTGCCTTCACCACAGTCGTAGCCATTATAGTACGGAGAGGGATAGCCTCTGGGTATCGAGTAGCACTGCACATTATTGTAAGTAAGAACTGGTTACCTGACCTAGTTTTCAGAAACGGACATACACAATCAATTATCACTCTACACAATAATTTATCACTCGTTCAAACGGTTCCCCCACCACACAAGGAACTGTTTGATTCGCTTTCCCAGTGAGTTGACATACATGACATGTTCTAAAAATTGGACCACGTCAGACTTCAACCTGGCCAGAAAAAATGTACAAGGACTCGGTTATAGGTCTTCATGATCCCCAAATATCCTAACCACGCCTGGTCATGGGCGAGTGACAGCACTTACTGTTGGAACGGCGTAGGAACAACCACTTGACTCCAGTCACTAATGGTGTCATGAGCTGCCCATTTACGCATCAAAACTCCGGCTTCCGTAAAGTAGGCGGTCTCCCTAGTTTTAGCTTCCTCTATGGAAATTACCAAAGCAAAACTTGCGAAGACCGGTGTCTCCCTTTTGACATTCAATCACCTTCTCAGGGGTAACAGACAAAAGAATGTAATGTAATTGGGGCACGATTTCACTTTTCCCTGCCTTAGTTTAAGGGGGTAAAAACCATAGGCCTTGCAGAAAGAATACTCTGTACGTTGTCTTCTACCTCACCATTCTCAAAATTGGAACTAGACAAATCCACCACATTTCCCAGCTTGCGAGATTGTGCCCTCATTAACACACAAGCAGAAAAAACATTGGGAAATGCTTGAACCAATTTATCATCTGCAGTTTTGATTTCTGGGTTGTCTACTACTTCTAACACAGGAGTGCCATTCCCACCAGCGATATTGTTCCCCACTAGCAATGTGACTCCTACTGGCAGTGTAGACACTCACCAACACGGAAACGTCCTGATACCAAGTCTGACTAAGTGGACCCAGTGTAAGGGTACAGGTACGGTTTTTGTCTCTATACCCTGAAATATGACATGCGAGCCACAATACGTTTCAGGAGACCAGGGTAAAGCATCAGTAATGATTACTGACTGTGCTGCCCCAGTGTTTCGTAAGATTTGTATGGGCTTTTGATCAGCTTGTTCTCCAGTTAAGGAAACACAACCGGTAGAGATAAAACGGAGCATAGATAGGATCCAGTTTCCCAAATGCTGAATCAATAACTCGGTCCAACGGATGAGCCAGACTGGACTAAACCCATGCTTTTTAATTTAGGGGATGGTAATAGGGACTGTTTCGGGTTATTTTTCAAAACCAGGCAGTCCCCAATCACGTGACCCTTTTGGTGACAGTAAAAATATTCACGGAATTCGTGCGACGGCTTAGGGTCGTCGGAGTAAAAGCCACCCGAACAAGGCACTGATGACTGATGACGTAATCGTTCGGCCTTCAAAACGAGGTGCACCAAAGACAGTCTTGCGTGTCAAAGCATACTCATCTGCCAACACTGCTGCCTGGGCCAATGTTGACACTTGGTTCATTTAAATGAACTACAATTCTATCAGGCAGGTTGCTTCTAAAATCCTCCAACAGCATCAACTCCTGAATATCAGCAAATGTGTTTGTTTAATTGCTGGTGTTCAGCCAGCAAAACTGACTCTTTGTCCCTTGTAAACTCAAAAGTACGATGAAAGGTTTGTTTTGTGGTTACTGAAGCGCTGCATATAAGCTTCAGGCACCAATTCATAAGCCAGCAACACAGTTATTTTAACTATATCATACTGTAAACTGTCTTCCAGGGAGAGAGCGGCTACTACTTCCTGGGCTTTCCCAGACAATTTACGTTGCAACAGGAGCGGCCACACGTTCAAACGTAGAGAAATAGGAATGAACTTCCGACTCCCGGAATGGAGGGACTAAAGCAATATTTTTTACTTACAACGAAGCGGGCTTGATGATGGGCAGGTTGTGGAGTCGCCCTGGAGCCAGCGTCTAGCTCCATTTGTCGGATCCTAACCTTGTCGGCTTCCATTTAAATTTCCTAATTTCTAAATCAAACTCCATTTGTCTAACGCGCTCTTTATCTTTTTGCTCCATTTCCAAACGGGCCAGCCTCACCTTTAGCCTATCGGTCCCGTCTGAACAACCCGAAGCAGAAGATAAAGGGTAGAATTGGGGCAATGTAAAAGGGGTATGAGCAACCACTTCCTCCGTGGCGTCCGCTGACTTGGCATCGAAAGGTCTACCAGTCTCCTCTCCTGAAGCCTCCCTCACCTTTCAATGAGAAAATTTGTTCTCACTAAACCCTCCCCGATTAGCACCAAAAGTTCAGACTTAAGGGCTTTCTTGGGGACGAAGAGTCCATAATGGTCAGCTATAGCGCAAAGGTCTACTTTACACAATCCCACCAACCGATCAACAGGGGCGCTTCAATAAACTGGGAGAAGGCTGAAGCAGCCATGGTACACAGCAGCCTATTAATAAACACACGCAAACAAAACAAGTCAGCCAAACCCACAGCCTACCATCACACCTCAATCATCAATCACAGGGAGCTCAGAGCAGCGGGATCCGGTGGGTTTAAAGATGCCATTGTGTTACCTACGGTTCTTGGAAGAGGGAACGCAACACCCTGCTACAACTCAACTCCCCATAGAGTGAAAGAGGTATGTGATTGTAGGTGCAGGTAAGGATGACAGAGGCAGAGAATATTGCCGTTAACAGGGAATTTATTTCCATAAGGTAAATTTGGGGAAAAGGGGCTGGACGGAACCAAAGCAAAGATAGTTTAAAAAAAATATATATATAAAAAATTTTTTTTTAAAGTCCTCTCTCCTACTTTACCTGCCTACCCACTACTTACCTATTCTTAACGCCACGTATGTCCGCAGGCCTCTTGCCTAAACACTTCCAAGGTTTCTTCCCCTTCACCCCAGGGAACAAATTAAACAGAATAAGTCACCAAACTCAGTGAACAATTTGAATAAACCAAAAACACTAGGTACTATAGCAAACACATACCTCTGCTGGACCGGCTACTTTACAACAAATTTACCAACACAGCACATACAAAGAAGCTCTCCTAACAAAGGAACACTGGCTTTTCAAGCTGCAGAAGGAGTTGGTAATTGCAGACAGCTGTATCCCCTGACGAGAGGGCGGGGTCAGAGCGCCAATCTGCAACGGGGCCGACCAATCAGCTGCTTGGAATCCAGGAAGCCATCCTGAAACACACACACACAAACACATTCAAACCCAAAACAGCACAGAAACTGGGGAACGTAACAATATATAATACTGGATTAAATAATGATGTAGTAATAACTGCTTACTCACTTCTCTCCACTGATCTCCACAGTGACCTGCTCAAAGGGTTCCAGGACTCTGCACACCTCCTCCACCACCTCCCATTCCTATTGGGTTAGAGCATCAACAGCTGTATTGACAATTGTCAGGTTAGAGATGATGGCATCCTTTTACTCAATAAACCACTTCAACATATAAAATGTTGAATTCCACCTTGTAGTGCAGTCTTGTTTAGGCCTCCGCTCAGGCACCCCCATCTGTCGTTGTGTAGACTTTAGTTTTTCAGCACTTACTGTGCTCCTGTGGAAGTATTCCACAGCTGCTTTCACTTTGTCCACAGTGGGCTTCATCACCTTCAGAGCATTTCTTACAATCAAGTTGATTGTGTGGGCAAGACATGGATGATGGGTCCATTTAAACATTTTTATGGCTTTGGTTATGGTAGCTGCTCTGTCGCTAACAAAACAGACCACTTTTCCATCTACTTGCCATTCTCTGGCCACTCTCAACAGTTCCTCTGCCAAGTTCTCTGAGGTATGTCTGTCGCTGAACTCAAAGAAGTCCAGAAGACCGCTAGACATCAAAAGATCTTCAATGGAGTGACATGTAACTGACATGTAAGAAGTCTAGAAGTCTTGATGTCTAGCAGTCAGTGGTAAGGCAAACTGCAGTAGCTTTTTGGATTCTTTCCCGCACTGAAGCCTGTGTGCTCTCGTACAGTTGTGGAATAAGTGACTTTGAAAGGGTTTTCCTGCTTGGAATTGTGTACATTGGATTTAGACTATTGCTATCATTTCTAAAACCTCTGTCCTCCATGATCGAAAATGTCTGGAAATCGGTGGCAATCATTTTAGCCAATGCAATATCAATTTGGCCTTGTTTTGTTACAGACATAGACATTGGCATAAACTGGTCCATAGAAGACTGTGTTGTAGTGGAGAGGGTAGCAAGTTTTAAGTTCCTCGGCATACACATCACAGACAAACTGAATTGGTCCACTCACACTGACAGCGTCGTGAAGAAGGCGCAGCAGCGCCTCTTCAACCTCAGGAGGCTGAAGAAATTCGGCTTGTCACCAAAAGCACTCACAAACTTCTACAGATGCACAATCGAGAGCATCCTGGCGGGCTGTATCACCGCCTGGTACGGCAACTGCTCCGCCCTCAACCGTAAGGCTCTCCAGAGGGTAGTGAGGTCTGCACAACGCATCACCGGGGGCAAACTACCTGCCCTCCAGGACACCTACACCACCCGATGTTACAGGAAGGCCATAAAGATCATCAAGGACATCAACCACCCGAACCACTGCCTGTTCACCCCGCTATCATCCAGAAGGCGAGGTCAGTACAGGTGCATCAAAGCTGGGACTGAGAGACTGAAAAACAGCTTCTATCTCAAGGCTATCAGACTGTTAAACAGCCACCATTGAGTGGCTGCTGCCAACACACTGTCATTGACACTGACCCAACTCCAGCCACTTTAATAATGGGAATTGATGGGAAATGATGTAAATATATCACTAGCCACTTTAAACAATGCTACCTTATATAATGTTACTTACCCTACATTATTCATCTCATATGCATACGTATATACTGTACTCTACATCATCGACTGCATCCTTATGTAATACATGTATCACTAGCCACTTTAACTATGCCACTTTGTTTACTTTGTCTACATACTCATCTCATATGTATATACTGTACTCGATACCATCTACTGTATGCTGCTCTGTACCATCACTCACTCATATATCCTTATGTACATATTCTTTATCCCCTTACACTGTGTATAAGACAGTAGTTTTAGAATTGTTAGTTAGATTACTTGTTGGTTATCACTGCATTGTCGGAACTAGAAGCACAAGCATTTCGCTACACTCGCATTAACATCTGCTAACCATGTGTATGTGACAAATAAAATTGGATTTGATTTGATTTGCTGTGGGTCGCAGAGTAGGCCTACTTCACTGAGTGCATACATCTCCACGTGTGGAGGTGCTGGCTCCACCACTATCACTAGCAGGCCTGCTAGTTTCTCGAAGCTCCGCTACAGCTAGCTTCACAGTTGGGTGCACAGTTCGCATATGCTGGTGTAGGTTGTGCGTGGAACAGGCTTTATATGAGATTTGGTTTTGGCAAATTCTACACTGTGCTCTAACATTGTCTACATTATTAAAATGCATCCAAGTGCTACAGTGCTTCCGACTCATTTTCCAGCTGTTGTTTTCACAGCTGTCCTTCCTCTCTATCCTCGGCTGCTAAGTGTGACTGTGAGTGAGAAGGCTCGGCCCTCCCTCACCTCACATATCTTTGGTTCATTGGTTGACACTGCGTGTCTGATTGACAGGGACAACAGGTGAGGCTGTTAGTCTGAGCAGACAGTCAGAACGAATGTGTGCGCATGAGCATTTATGCCTATATTACATTTTTTTTTTGTTCTTTGAATTAGTTAATTCTATTAATTTAAATCTTTTGATTATTCATATCTTAATTTGTTAATTTTTTTATAAATAGATTAGGCTCTTCTGATATGCGAGCCGGCTCCCAACGTTTACCTACAAGAGCCGGCTCTTAGAGCCGACTCGTTCACGAACTACCCATCACTACAGCAGACTTTATTTATTCTTCAATGCGCTTCCCTTTGATGTTCAGTGTCGCTGGACTATTATTGCCCTGCCAGAAGTATTTGGGTCGACATTTTAGTTAAAGGGAGGTTGCTTGCAAGTTTATTGTGTGTTGTTATTTGAACTGTATTGACATGTGGCCGGGGAGATTTTGGACACTTTAAGGCCTTTGTTTTGTCTATGAACACCCACACACACACCCATTCATACCCTCTGCACTCCACTGGGAGGTAATACAGATTATTGCAAATCCTCAATTGGTGTTTACTGGGTTCATTCTTGTCAATTGTTTCTATGAAGTTTCCATTAAATTGCTTTGCCATTATTATTGTATGAAGTATTATTGGTGGGGTTACCCCTGTGCTGTGATGTGTTTTCTATATGGTGTCTTTTCTCTCTACTGGCTATCTGGCAAACAGGCTACAGTCTAGGCAGTCTCTTCTGCTGATGTGTGTGTGTGTGTGTGTCTGGTAGTGGTGCTCTATCCTAATCTTTTCCTTTCTGCAGGGTTAATACCTGCTGTGCTGTGATGTGTCTTTTCTCTCTACTGGCAAACAGGCTACAGTCTAGGCAGTCTCTTTTGCTGATGTGTGTGTGTGTGTGTCTGGTAGTGGTGCTCTATCCTAATCTTTTCCTTTCGGCAGGGTTAATACCTGCTGTGCTGTGATGTGTCTTTTCTCTCTACTGGCAAACAGGCTACAGTCTAGGCAGTCTCTTTTGCTGATGTGTGTGTGTGTGTGTGTCTGGTAGTGGTGCTCTATCCTAATATTTTCCTTTCGGCAGGGTTAATACCTGCATGGCGCCTGAACAAAGTCTTTATTTCAGCGTTTATTTCTTTCATCACATTCCCAGTGGTCAGAAATTTACATATACTCAATTAATATTTGTTAGCATTGCCTTTAAATTGTTTAACTTGGGTCAAACATTTTGGGTAGCCTTCCACAAGCTTCCCACAATAAGTTGGGTGAATTTTGGCCCATTCCTCCTGACAAAGCTGGTGTAACTGAGTCAGGTTTGCAGGCCTCCTTACTCGCACACGCTTTTACAGTTCTGCCCAAACATTTTCTATAAGATTGAGGTCAGGGCTTTGTGATGGCCATTCCAATACCTTGACGTTGATGTCCTTAAGCCATTTTGCCACAACTTTGGAAGTATGCTTGGGGTCATTGTCCATTTGGAAGATCCATTTGCGACCCAGCTTTAACTTCCTGACTGATGTCTTGGGATGTTGCTTCAATATATCCACATAATGCCATCTATTTTGTGAAGTGCACCAGACCCTCCTGCAGCAAAGCACCCCCACAACATGATGCTGCCACCCCCGTGCTTCACAGTTGGGCTGGTGTTCTTCGGGTTGCAAGCCTCCCCCTTTTTCCTCCAAACATAACAATGGTCAGTATGGCCAAACAGTTCTATTTTTGTTTCATCAGACCAGAGGACATTTCTCAAAAAAGTACGCTCTTTGTCCCCATGTGCAGTTGCAAACCTTAGTCTGGCTTTTGTATGGCGGTTTTGGAGCAGTGGCTTCTTTCTTGCTGAGCGGCCTTTCAGGTTATGTCGATATAGCACTTGTTTTACTATGGATACAGATACTTTTGTACCCGTTTCCTCCAGCATCTTCACAAGGTGCTGAACGCGTCTCCTTCCTGAGCGGTATGATGGCTGCTTGGTCCCATGGTGTTTATACGTGCGTACTATTGTTTGTACAGATGAATGTGGTACCTTCAGGTGTTTGGAAATTGCTCCCAAGGATGAACCAGGCTTGTGGAGGTCTACAATTTTTTAAATCTGAGATCTTGGCTGATTTCTTTTAATTTCCCCATGATATCAAGCAAAGAGGCACTGAGTTTGAAGATAGGCCTTGAAATACATCCACAGGTACACCTCCAATTGACTCAAATTATGTCAATTAGCCTATCAGAAGCTTCTAAAGCCATGACATAATTTTCTGGATTTTTCCAAGCTGTTTGAAGGCACAGTCAACTTAGTGTATGGTAACTTCCGACTTCAACTGTACCACTATAGGCTATATATGCCACTGAAGACTGAACTTCTCCTACTTATATGTATTCTTTGCATATATTATCTGTAAATGGTTTACTATAGTTTTCTGCATCGTATTGGCAGCCTACTTGTTTTTATTTTGTAGACAATATCAATTTTATTCTGAGGCAAACATTATGCCTAGGTCTATACAGAAGCTCATGTACAATCTGATTCAATCATACATGAACCATTAGATAGGTATAACTTGTGAAGTAATATTTATGTAATTGCCTTTGCATTTCACCTTCAATGTACATGTTCTTTACTCTGTAGGAATACAAGAAAATGACCTATAAACAAACAACCTGTTCTGCAGTATAAACTGTGTGGCACCGAGCCCTGAATGCTGATTGGCTAACAGCCGTGGTAAATTAGACCACAAACAACCTGTTCTACAGTATAACATGTTTACCACCAAGCTTCTCTTCTTATGAGAAGCTGCAAGCAGCAGGTTCTTTGTGTACGGATCAATCTTAATAGCTATCCTTTATTATAGATAGGCTGAACTAGACATCTAACTATAACATAGACCGAGACTAGACAAGCTAAATATCTAAGTTCATTATATATTTAGGTCTAGGCCAACTAAATCAAACCAATCATACCAACTAGACATCTAACTTGTCTTTAGTATATCAGTATATAGACCAACATACTTGGCCTCCAGCCCTAGATCCAGACCAACTAGACTTAAGATCGTGGCTGTTGAAAGCCAGTCTGTTTGTGCCATCATACCGATGCTTTGTCACTCATTGTCATGCCAAACATGTGTGGCTTGACAATGGTAGCAGATCTGAGACCAAGCTAGCTCTAATCAAGTCAAAATGCTAACAACATGTCTAGCTAGACAATCGATCTAAAACCAATAGTAATAGTTGAATAAAGCACACACATTTTCTGAATAAAATGTACCTATTCCAGTTTAAAATATAGATCTGGGTGTTAGAAATATAAGTAATACACAAGTAGCCTAATCCGATTCCTCTAAAATAGTAATACATTAAGTTAAATGTCTTTCAACATAACTATAGTTGCTATAATATATAGATATTTTTATGTTGATTGATGCTACTTTTATTTTGAAAAAGCGTTCTACGGGAAGTGAGAGTGAAAATCCAGTAGGATTCACGGATATCATTAGGGATTTTCCTTCAATTATTATTTTTATTTCGAAGCTGCTTTGCCTCAAGAAAAACAAGTGGACATAACTATTTTAACTAGATAACAAAACACAACCCTGGCCATGTCTGAGACATACGGTAGGAAATCTTCACTAGTACAGTAAGGTCGCATTACAATAGATATCCAGAGGCGACGATGGAGCAGGTGTAACGTCATGGCTATGTCTCTATCAAAACAAATAGCCTATGCTAGCTAGCTAACCTTAGCGTTTCCTGTTTACTCGTTGATGGGGGTATAGCTTTAGCTAGATAGCTTGCATCTCTGTCAAATGTCATCATTAGCTAATTGGTTTCTTATCTAGACAATCCTCTATATTTCAGAGAGCGACAGTAGCTAACGTTAATTAACTAACGTTAAATGTCGGCGAAAAAGTAGCTAGCTATACATGAAGCAAAAATAATGCGTTAGTTCAGCTAACGTAAGTTGTAGCAAGCTGATTAAGCCAGGTACTGTGCTGCTGGATGATTGGCATTGCAAATGCGTTGTTTGTGTACACATGTTAACTAGCTAGCCATCCAACTAGCCTAATCAATATGCATGATCTAATGATTACAATGAATATGAAAAATGAATCAAAATGAAGTTTGTTTTCCCTCTTCTAGACTTCCTGTTCAAATTCCTAGTGATTGGGAATGCCGGAACTGGAAAATCATGTCTTCTTCACCAGTTTATTGAGAAGAGATGTAAGTCCTGTCCAATGCCTGGATTGTACTGACATGTTCTTCCTATCTAGCTAGCTTTAACATGTATTTTAGGTACAAGCTACACTTTAAGGTTTAAAGAGCTTTGATTCAATAAATATGTTGTGATCAAATGACGTGTTGTGCTATTATTAACATGAAACAATTTAATTTAAATCACAGTCAAAGACGATTCGAATCACACCATTGGAGTGGAGTTTGGCTCAAAGATAATCAATGTGGGGAACAAATATGTCAAACTCCAAATCTGGGACACTGCAGGACAAGAGAGATTCAGGTATGATACAAGACAGCATTTCACATACCTACTCATACTGTGGCAGGGCATCAGACATTTTATTCAAACCAGATTGGACCGTTTCATCTCCAGCTGACCATTAGAGAACTGGTGCCAGATCCTTAGAACAGTAAGGGAATAAATAATGGCCGATATGGCCATTATTTATTTTAGCGCTGCTAAAATGCTGATGTCGGGGAGTTACTAATGTGGAGTGCAGCTAAAATTCTGAAGCACTACTACTGAGCACCATGTAGGATTTTGTTTTGTGACTTGGATGGCACCTGATCATCTTTGGAGGACCGCACTAAATGCTGTTATGTATAGCTAGCGAAATTTGGAGTAGGAGATGGATAATGTCAATTTAATAAATGCAGTTCTGATGTGTAAAATGTCCCAGTTGGTACAATGATGTATTTCAAAGTGATGTTACAATTGCTATTCTCTCCCAGATCTGTGACGCGGAGTTACTACAGAGGCGCTGCAGGAGCGCTGCTTGTGTATGACATCACCAGGTAAGAGGAGAAATAATACATGCTTTATTATGGGTTACCTTCAAGGAGTATACTGTTTTGGAGCTGTCATCCATCTTTGTGAATAAACAACACGTTTCTAAAAAGACATATTGAATTTAGTACACAAGCATGACTCACAAATATTGAATTTAGTACACAAGCATGACTCACAAATATTGAATTTAGTACACAAGCATGACTCACAAATATTGAATTTAGTACATGAGCACGACTCTAGGGGACCTAAACTCAGCAAAAAAATAAACATCCTCTCACTGTCAACTGCGTTTATTTTCAGCAAACTTAACGTGTAAATATTTGTATGAACATAACAAGATTCAACAACTGAGACATAAACTGAACAAGTTCCACAGACATGTGACTAAAATAAATGGAATAATGTGTCCCTGAACAAAGGGGGGGTCAAATCAAAAGTAACAGTCAGTATCTGGTGTGCCACCAGCTGCATTAAGTTCTGCAGTGCATCTCATTTAGGACAGTCTGAGCACTGATGGAGGGATTGTGCGTTCCTGGTGTTGCCATCCTGTACCTGTCCTGCTGGTGTGATATTCGGATGTACCGATCCTGTGCAGGTGTTGTTACACGTTGTCTGCCACTGCGAGGATGATCAGCTGTCCGTCCTGTCTCCCTGTAGCGCTGTCTTAGGCATCTCACAGTACGGACAATGCAATATATTGCCCTGGCCACATCTGCAGTCCTCATGCCTCCCTGCAGCATGCCTAAGGCACGTTCACGCAGATGAGCAGGGACCCTGGGCATCTTTCTTCTGGTGTTTTTCAGTCAGTAGAAAGGCCTCTTTAGTGTCCTAAGTTTTCATAACTGTGATAATTGCCTACCGTCTGTAAGCTGTTAGTGTCTTAACGACCGTTCCACAGGTCATTCATTGTTAATGGTTCAAGCATTGGAAACAGTGTTTAAACCCTTTACAATGAAGATCTGTGAAGTTATTTGGATTTTTACGAATTATCTTTGAAAGATCGGGTCCTGAAAAAGGGACGTTTATTTTTTTGCTGAGTTTAGATATATGACTCATTGTTAGCACATTGGCTCCTGTCATCTTTTTTTGGAAAACACCGCTCTATCCTTTCTAAAGTCAAATTTGATTCATTTAAACAGAACCATCTCATCTGTGTCTTCACTGCTCTCGTCCTCTCAATCTATTTTATCTATCTGACCTCATCGTCCTCAGCCGGGAAACCTACAACGCCCTGACCAACTGGCTGACAGATGCCAGGATGCTGGCCAGCCAAAACATTGTCATCATCCTGTGTGG
Organism: Oncorhynchus nerka; assembly: GCF_034236695.1. NCBI lineage: Eukaryota > Metazoa > Chordata > Actinopteri > Salmoniformes > Salmonidae > Oncorhynchus > Oncorhynchus nerka. The sequence goes on along the minus strand of NC_088423.1, from coordinate 7,806,530 downwards.
TAACAAGAAGGACTTGGATGCAGACAGGGAGGTCACCTTCCTGGAGGCGTCTCGCTTTGCTCAGGAAAATGGTGCGTTTTAGTATGAATGATGATCCCTCTTAACACTGATATCCAACGGCTGAATGTATCAAGCGTCTGACTGGGAGTGCTGATTTAGGAGCAGGTCTTCTCTGTCATTTTATTCATTGTGTTTAAGACTACTCTAAAACGCTTGTTACGTATCACCCAAAAAAGTAGCTCCTACCCTCTAGACACTGCTGTAGATCTGAACATCTTGGAATTCCACAGACACCAAGGTGAAGCGATTACCATAATTTGAGTGTTTTCCATGCCCCACTAGAGGTCACTGTAGGACATCACTGTGTGAACTAGTGCACACAGAACTTTTGCAGTTTCATGTCCTCCACAGCTAAATGCTGATTTAGGGCTCTATTCAATTCGTATTACAGAAGTTCAGTGTTGCAGCGTGATTGAAATTTAAAGGCATTATCAGTGACTGTATTCATGGTAAATACTGCTTATGTCCGCTCCAGGTAGAGTCACTTTAACTCTGCCTGCATGTACATATTACCTCGACAAACCGGTGCCCCCGCACATTGGCTCTATACCCGTATCCCCTGTATATAGCCTCGCTATTGTTGTTTTACTGCTGCTCTTTAATTATTTGTTACTTATATTTTTTATTTTTTTACTCATCTAGTTTTTACTTAACACTTATTTTTCTTAAAACTGCATTTTTGGTTAAGGGCTTGTAAGTAAGCATTTCACTGTATTTGGAGCACATGACAAATAACATTTTATTTTATTTGAATCCATTGTGCATTCTGTATCACTTCAGCTTTACTTATTGAATAGAGCACTGGGTTTCATATCCATCAAGGATAGTCAATGTTAATATTGTGTCCCCCTGTCTTGTCTGTTTCAGAGCTGATGTTTCTGGAGACCAGTGCTCTGACAGGGGAGAACGTGGAGGAGGCCTTTGTGCAGTGTGCTAGGAAAATTCTCAACAAGATAGAGTCGGGTATCTCTCGGCTATCAGTGTCTTCTCACCTTAACCAACAGCAATGAAAGCATAGTTTACCAGCTGAACTGTTTCAGCTCAGGGAATTTATTTCAACCTTTCTTTCTCTCTCTCTCTCTCTCTCTCTCTCTCTCTCTCTCTCTCTCTCTCTCTCTCTCTCTTTGAATCTCTCTCTGTCTCTCTCTTCTCTTCCAGGAGAGTTGGACCCGGAGCGGATGGGATCAGGGATCCAGTACGGAGACGCAGCGCTGCGACAGCTGCGCTCCCCTCGCAGGGGACAGGCCGAGAGCGCCCAGGAATGTGGCTGTTAGTGAACAAGCTCAGTGTGCCCAGATCCAAGGTGAGAGACTGCTGCCTACTGCAAAGGATTCTGGTCTGGGACTTGTCCTGGCGTTATCACACTAGTAACTCAATTAATAGCTCAGTTTAGTGACATCCAAACTGCCGCCTCTCAAAATAGCAGGCACAGATAAAGTTGTAATCGTAGATGTTGCTTTTCACATGTTATATAAGAGGCCATTCAAAAGTCTTCTCCATTTCACAGTTGAGGCTGTTTCATTGCATGGGGCATTTTGAGATGCAAATCCATGAGCTTTAAAGATTTGTCCATAATTCACCAAATGCTGAAAGACTGCTAGTTTGATCTCCATTATTGTTGTCAGTTTCATCTGTTAATTCAAGCTCATCACATGCCCCCTCGGAGACGGGTTCGAGCCCTTAACTACTTCATGAACCCCTCTCTATATCTGTCCGTACATTAAAATGGGGATCAGAACTCAAATAAAATAAAACATCGCCAGAATGCTGATACATGTTCTTCCCAAATGGTTACCCTGAATAGTTTGCAATGTTTTATTTTCTGTTGCTCCAAGGTGATCTCTGAAACTACTTCAGGGCTAAGTGTAAGTCTGTATCCCAAATGTAACTCCCTAAGTCTAGAGCCTCTTTATGGTACTGTGTCTCCTCCTGTGGTAATGGGGGGGAGTTGGATTGAGGCCAGGGGGCTGTTTTTAGGTATCTCACAGAGGGAGGAGCCATCTATCTATTTCGGTCCTCCAGCTCCCAAGTGGCTAATGTGTCGGTGATACAGAACCATAGCCATCCAAACCGACTCCACCTCTTTTGGTAGAGGGGAGGGTAAAGGTCATGAGAATGACGAGCCTCCCTACTAAGAAGCTGTCTGTATGCGGCTCCACACAACTGGGGTCGATACAGTGTTCCCTCTGGGCAGATATATATTTAACCCGAGATTCTCCTGACTCCTGTTGGGTAAAGGGTCTCTGAAGTGCCTTATTTGGGTGTTGTAGTATTTCACAAAAAATGCCAGGCATAAATAGAGGGGTACAATGTCTGCAGACAGGAGTCATCAATTAGCTTGTTAATTACAGAGCGTAGAGTTGAGTAACTGCCAAGTATTGCCAGCCCGCAGTTGTAACTCTGTTAATTGCACATTGACACAGATGTGTATCGGCTAAAGGGGCTAATAAAGGGGCTACAAGATCCCTACTCACCTGTGTGCCTGGGTGTGTATTGGATTCAAAGCTCTCTGTCCTTGTTTCCAGGCAGGTTGGTGAAGACTCAGATGACAGATGTAGGGAACATGATACATCGTGGCGGAGCAACTCTTCCCTGACCTTTTTCTAACTTCCCAACTTCCGGATGTTCCATCAGTGATCCATAGAGAGTCCCGGATTTTTGGCCCCAATCTGGAATGCTGAGCTTGTTCCTGGACCCCTCAGACACAGGCAGAGATGCCCCTGTTCCAATCTCCTCTAAGAGTGGACCAAGCCCTTCAATCATCTAGGCTGTATTCGTAATGCGGAGTGCTGATATTATTTATTTTTCCTCTTAGATCATAATGAATAAGACAACATGGACAAGGGGACCTGATCCTCGAACAGCACACTTAATCAGAAACGCTAAATGATTACGGGCCCTGGAATTTTACTTACACCCCTGTACTGCTGCCCTATCCCTACCCACAGCATCTTGCATTATGTACAGTACTATCTGTATAAAGAATATATCATTTAAGTACCTCAAAGCATGTTTTATGGACTGAATATCACAGTATTTCATTATTAGCTGAAGAATAATCTATCAATTATGACATCACATTTTCCTTTGTCATGTTACGGTGAGAATTATCAATCAGCACTGTCTCACGCCTGCTGGTGTCATCGACCTGTTGTTTGTCATGTTACAGTGAGAATTATCAATCAGCACTGTCTCACGCCTGCTGGTTTCATCGACCTGTTGTTTGTCATGTTACGGTGAGAATTATCAATCAGCACTGTCTCACGCCTGCTGGTGTCATGTTACGGTGAGAATTATCAATCAGCACTGTCTCACGCCTGCTGGTTTCATCGACCTGTTGTTTGTCATGTTACGGTGAGAATTATCAATCAGCACTGTCTCATGCCTGCTGGTTTCATCGACCTGTTGTTTGTCATGTTACGGTGAGAATTATCAATCAGCACTGTCTCACGCCTGCTGGTGTCATCGACCTGTTGTTTGTCATGTTACGGTGAGAATTATCAATCAGCACTGTCTCACGCCTGCTGGTGTCATCGACCTGTTGTTTGTCATGTTACGGTGAGAATTATCAATCAGCACTGTCTCACGCCTGCTGGTGTCATCGACCTGTTGTTTGTCATGTTACGGTGAGAATTATCAATCAGCACTGTCTCACGCCTGCTGGTGTCATCGACCTGTTGTTTGTCATGTTACGGTGAGAATTATCAATCAGCACTGTCTCATGCCTGCCGTTCCATTGACCTGTTTGTCATGTTCTTTGTGTTGATATTATTAGTTGTTTTCCCTAATTGTTATGACTCATGCTTTAAAAAATGTATTCTCAATAATATAGCTACTCTTTTTTTTAAAAATAAAGTATAACAAATTGTGTAAATTGTGACAAGGTGATTCCTCTTACTTTATTACGTGTGTCTGTAATATCCATTTCGAATACTTGGTAACACTAAAAATAAAGTTGATGTTCTACCTGTAATAAAACTGTAATTACTATAGTAAGTCTACCTGTGTAACACTAATTACTATAGTAATATTCTACCTGTATATTAACACTTCCTATAATAATATTCTACCTGTATAATAACACTTCCTATAGTAATATTCTACCTGTATAATAACACTTCCTATAGTAATATTATACCTGTATAATAACACTTCCTATAGTAATATTATACCTGTATAATACCACTTCCTATAGTAATATTCTACCTGTATAATAACACTTCCTATAGTAATATTCTACCTGTATAATAACACTTCCTATAGTAATATTCTACCTGTATAATAACACTTCCTATAGTAATATAATAACACTTCCTATAGTAATATTATACCTGTATAATAACACTTCCTATAGTAATATTATACCTGTATAATAACACTTCCTATAGTAATATTATACCTGTATAATAACACTTCCTATAGTAATATTATACCTGTATAATAACACTTCCTATAGTAATATTATACCTGTATAATAACACTTCCTATAGTAATATTATACCTGTGTAATAACACTAATTACTGTAGTAATATTCTAGCTGTGCAAAAACACCAAATACTATAGTAACATTCTACCTGTGTAATAACACTTACTAGTAATAGTAATTATTTACAGGTAGAATGTTATAGTAAGTCTACCTGTGTAGATCATGAAGGACAACAACCACCCAAGCCATTGCCTGTTCACCCCGCTATCATCCAGAAGGCGAGGTCAGTACAGGTGCATCAAAGCTGGGACCAAGAGACTGAAAAACAGCTTCTATCTCAAGGCCAGTAGACTGTTAAACAGCCATCACTAGCATTGAGTGGCTGCTGCCAACATACTGACTCAACTTCAGCCAATTTAATAATGGAAAAATTGGATGTAATAAATGTTTCAATTGTCACTTTAAACAATACCACTTTATGTAATGCTTACATAGCCTACATTACTCATCTCATATGTATATATTGTACTCTATACCATCTACTGCATCTTGCCTATGCCGTTCGGCCATCGCTCATCTATATATTCTTATTCATTCCTTTATACTTGTGTGTGTATAAGGTAATTGTGAAATTGTTATGATTACTTGTTAGGTATTACTGTATGGTCGGAACTAGAAGCACAAGCATTTCACTACACTCGCATTAACATCTGCTAACCATGTGTATGTGACCAATAAAATTTGATTTGATTTAATAAAACTATAGTAACAGTCTAATTAGTCATATCAGTGTAATCGTCTAGTTATGGAGTTGTGCAGGTTGTTATTAAATAGGTGGATAAGCTGGCTCACAGACAGGAAGCTAATGCACGGTGATCTACTTACCTTTTGACACCTTGCACCAAAGTTAATATTGACACCAGTCATTTCATTCAATGACCTTTTTCCCAATGCAGATCGGGACTTTTCAGTTCCCTGTTAGAAATGGCAGTCTCTAGAATGTCATTCCTCTGCTTAGATTGACCATTTGCTGGAGCAAGATCGCGATATATTAATATGGTTCCCAGAGAAGGCACTGACAGTTACAGTACAGAAAATGCACATCACTACTACATGATGGTATGTCCTCTCCCCACCTTCCCTCTTGTCCCCTTAATGTAACACATGAGCATAGTAATGGATGGCATTGTCCATATTTTTGTTAATTGACATTCCAACATTAGATATAATTTGAGGCATATTTGTGGTTGTGCTGACAAATTGTTGAGTATCCAGGTGAAATATGCCTTTCAATCTCATTACTGTAATAAATATTTTCTGGTGGATGTTTTCCAAGTCACACATTTCAGTAAAAAAAAGTAGTTTATTCATTATTTTAGCACACAATATCAAAATGCAATCTGATCTCAGTATCAGTACCATTAAATGTGTAAAAGTGTAAACATTTACGTTTGAACATACAAAATAACACTTAAACAAGAAAATAGTGGTGAGATTTTGAATCTGTTGGAGCTGGAAATGAGCTCCCTCCTTACAGGTTGTCTGTGATCTGGACTCACTAGTCCTACTGGCTTTATTCCAAGTAATGTAGCCTCACATAAACATATTCACTTCAGCACCGACAGGTCATTATACTGACAGGAAGATGTCCCAAAGCTTTTGAGTAAATCAAGACCTCCATGTAATGGCTGCAGTAAATTGTATTGTTCTATACTTCACAACATGGACATTTTGTGTACTGCAGCTTACTCACACAGATATCAGTGAATCAATTGTTATCCGGTGCTGGTAGATTATTACATTTCATGCATCCTGTGGTTAAGATCACTGTAATCGAAAGCATTGACCCTGTTGTAGCTATTTGAAACATAATATTAGTTATTTACAACTTATTGAATCTATTTATTGCACATTATTTAATCCAAATTAGTTCTAAACGTTGTCTTATGGTCTTTTACAATAAAACCTGTGGTCTTAAAACATAATACTGACAAATAAAATTAATATATGACAACAGAAGACCATAACATAATACTGAACCACCCCAAAAAATAGATTTGACCATGAGAACATCCACATACGACTAAATTTTGACCTTCATTATCTACAGTATGTACAGAACATTGTCACTGAGGTCAATATGCTATTGAGTTCCCTTTTGGGAGAGGTTTATCAATGACATCTATACTGTGTCCAGATTTTCATACCTTTCCAACGTTCCTGTACCATACTGGGGTATACGGTATTACTTGCAGTGCACACAAGGAGCGCTATTTCTTTCCAAACTTAAAAAAGAAGGCAAAAAGCTCATTTAGGCAGCAGGGATCTTGATACAGGAGGGAATTGATTGTTTCAGTTGTAACCAATAAGAGTGATCTTGCAGGTCAGCAAACCAAATGCATAGCTGGAGTCCTGAGCTGGAAATAATTTATTTGGCACGTTAGTTAACTTTTAGTTAGTTATAAGCAGTAACGTAGCACGTGCCCTCTGCTAGATGGTTTTGAAAATCATACTGTCTGTATTTCAAAATAACCCGGTATACCGCCTAAGCCTAATGCCTCCCGAGAGTAACCCTGGGGGATGGGGCCTGGCGGTGCAATAAGCTGAGACCAGGACTATCGAGTGTCATTCTGTGTATAAATACCTTTGGACGGGGATATTGGGATTTCACAAACGGAGGACTATTTACTGCACATTGTTACTGCAAGATAAACAATTCCATCATTCAGAGGATTTTGTGCATGACCGTTGTGAAACTTGAATTAAGTTAATGCATGATTTGGATGCAATACTTTACAGTACCAGTCAAAAATTTGGACACATCTATTCATCAAGGGTTTTTCTTTATTTTTATTATTTTCTACATTCTAGAATAATAGTAAAGACATCAAAACGATGAAATAATACATATGGAATCATGTAGTAACCCAAAATGTTTTAAACAAATAAAAATATATTTTATATTTCAGATTCTTCAAAGTAGCCACCATTTGCCAAGAGTGTGCAAAGCTGTCATCAAGGCATTCTTTCAACCATCTTGAAGGAGTTCCCACATATGCTGAGCACTTGTTGGCTGCTTTTCCATAACTCTGCGGTCCAACTCATCCCAAACCATCTCAATTGGATTGAAGTCAGGTGATTGTGGAGGCCAGGTAATCTGACGCAGCATTCCATCACTCTCCTTCCTGGTCAAATAGCCCTTACACAGCCTGGAGGTGTGTTGGGTCATTGTCCTGTTGAAAAACAAATGATAGTCCCACTAAGCCCACATCACATGGGATGGCGTATTGCTGCAGAATGCTGTGGTAGCCATGCTGGTTAAGTGTGCCTTGAATTCTAAATAAATCACTGGCAGTGTCACCAGCAAAGCATCATCACACCTCCTCCTCCATTCTTCACAGTGGGAACCACACATACGGAAATCATCCATTCACCTACACTGTGTCTCACAAAGACACAGCGGATGGAACCAAAAATCTCAAATTTGGACTCAGACCTAAAGAGAGATTTCCACCAGTCTAATGTCCATTGCTCGTGTTTCTTGGCCAAAACAAGTCTCTTCTTATTGGTGTCCTTTAGTAGTGGTTTCTTTGCAGCAATTTGACCATGTAGGCCTGATTCACGCATCCTCCTCTGACCACATGATGTTGATGTCTTACTTGAATTCTGGGAAGCATTTATTTGGGTTGCAATTTCTGAGGCTGGTAACTCTAATGAACTTATCCTCTGCAGCAGAGGTAGTAATTCTGGGTCTTCCTATCCTGTGGCAGTCCTCGTGAGAGCCAGTTTCATCATTGCGCTTGATGGTTTTTGCAATTACACTTGAAGAAGCCATTGACTGACCTTCATGTGTTAAAGTAATGATGGACTGTCGTTTCTCTTTGCTTATTTTAGCTGTTTTTGATATAATATGGACTTGGTCTTTTACCAAATAGGGCTATATTCTGTATACCAACCCTATATAGTCACAACACAACTGATTGGCTCAAACACATTAAGGACAAAAATGACACAAATGACCTTTTAAGAAGGTACACCTGTTAATTTAAATGCCTTCCAGGTAACTCCCTCATGAAGCTGGTTGAGAGAATGCAAAGCTGTCAAGGCAACTTGTGACTACTTTGAAGAATCTCAAATATAAAATATATTTTGATTTGTTTTACACTTTTTTGGTTACTACATGATTCCATGTGTGTTATTTCAGTTTTGAAGTCTTCACTATTATTCTACAATGTAGAAAATAGTAAAGATAAAGAAAAACCCTGGAAGGAGTAGGTGTACAGTCGTCGTCAAAAGTTTTGAGAATGACACAAATATTAATTTTCACAAAGTTTGCTGCTTCAGTGCCTTTAGATATTTTGTCATGTGTTAATATGTTACTACAAGCATTTCATAAGTGTCAAATGCTTTTATTGACAATTACATGAAGTTGATGTAAAGAGTCAATATTTGCAGTGTTGACCCTTGTTTTTCAAGACCTCTGCAATCCGCCCTGGCATGCTGTCAATAAACTTCTGAGCCATATCCTGACTGATGGCAGCCCATTCTTGCATAATCAATGCTTGAAGCTTGTCAGAATTTGTGGGGTTTTGTTTGTCCACCCGCCTCTTGAGGATTGACCACAAGTTCTCAATGGGATTCAGGTCTGGGGAGTTTCCTGGCCATGGACCCAAAATATTGATGTTTTGTTCCCCGAGCCACTTAGTTATCACTGTTGCCTTATGGCAAGGTACTCCATCATGCTGGAAAATGAATTTTTCGTCACCAAACTGTTCCTGGATGGTTGGGAGAAGTTGCTCTCGGAGGATGTGTTGGTACCATTCTTTATTCATGGCTGTGTTCTTAGGCAAAATTGTGAGTGAGCCCACTTTTGGAGGATGGCCTGGTGTCAAGAAGGGCAGCAAAGAAGCCACTTCTCTCCAGGAAAAACATCAGGGACAGGCTGAGAAGCAACCCCACATGAATGGTCTCAGGATGCTTTACTGTTGGCATGACACAGTAAATGGTAGCGCCTTGTCTTCTCCGGACAAGCTTTTTTCCGGATGCCCCAAAAAATCGTAAAGGGGATTCAACAGTCCAATCCCTGTAACTTTTACAGAATATCAGTCTGTCCCTGATGTTTTTCCTGGAGAGAAGTGGCTTCTTTGCTGCCCTTGACACCAGGCCATCCTCCAAAAGTCTTCGCCTCACTGTGTGTGCAGTTGCACTCACACCTGCCTGCTGCCATTCCTGGGCAAGCTCTGTACTGGTGGTGCCCCGATCCCACAGCTGAATCAACTTTAGGAGACAGTCCTGGCGCTTGCTGGACTTTCTTGGGTGCCCTGAAGCCTTCTTCACAACAATTGAACAGCTCTCCTTGAAGTTCTTGATGATCCGATAAATGGTTGATTTAGGTGCAATCTTACTGGCAGCAATATCCTTGCCTGTGAAGCCCTTTTTGTGCAAAGCAATGATGATGGCACGTGTTTCCTTGCAGGTAACCATGATTGACAGAGGAAGAACAATGATTCCAAGCACCACCCTATTTTTGAAGCTTCCAGTCTGTTATTCGAACTCAATCAGCATGACAGTCATCTCCAGCCTTGTCCTCGTCAAAACTCACACCTGTGTTAATGAGAGAATCACTGACATGATGTCAGCTGGTCCTTTTGTGGCAGGGCTGAAATGCAGTGGACATGCTTTCTGGGGATTCAGTTCATTTGCATGGCAAAGAGGGACATTGCAATTCATTGCAATTCATCTGATCTCTCTTCATAACATTCTGGAGTATATGCAAATTGCCATCATACAAACTGAGGCAGCAGACTTTGAAAATTAATATTTGTGTCATTCTCAAAACTTTTGGCCACGACTGTACTGTATGAACATTAAAACGTTTTAAAAGCTGTGAGAAAAGCATGGTGAATGCAAACTTTGGAAACAAAATAATTCTTTATGTTTTCTATTTGATTTCAAATACCATATTCCCCGTCCTATGTTAATCAAAAGTATTGCACTCTATATCTATCAGGACCTGGCAGAAAAGCAGCGCATGTACTCTGTCATCCAGGGGTCAAAGTCAGGTTTGGTTATGGTCACTTTCTCCAGCTCTGCAGACCGCACTCTCCACTTGTCCACTTTCTGCACCTGCTTCTCAACCTCCCGTCTGGTTTTGGCCCGTAATGCAGACTGGTGGATCTGAGGACCACAAGAGTTAGTGAAATGAAGTAAAGGAATACTATGGGCCAGTTACCGGAGATTCTCCATTGAACATTCCTTTTAGGTCTGGACTAGGCTTAATCTGGGTCTGACAAACCACCCCATTGACCTACTACACTTAAACACTTGACAGACCTTTTGGAATTTGCATTGGCTGTGAGTAATCACCTCCTTGGTTGATGCAGCTGGACCCACATTGTGAGTCTTCTTCCTAGCCATCTCAGCTGGCTTATCACCTCCTCCATACAGGGCAAATGGGTGCCTGTTTTTCTTGTCAGTCTCTTTGGGCTTCCGTAGCTGGCTCCATGCCCTGGGGGGCTTTCTGGACTGTTTGGTTTTAGTTTGGGCCTCTGGCTTCTTCCCTGACTCAGGGGCAATTAATCCTTGTCCCAGCTTCTCTTCCTCTGTCTCTCCACAGCCTACGTCCACAGCACCCTGTACATCTAGGAAGGGATGAGGAATACTCATGAGTTCAATAATTGTTTTAGTATACCTTAGTTTTTAATATGTGCAAGTGTTGTAGGAAGAAACAGTTAACAGTGTGATATAAATCATTTTTAATCTTCCTTGTTAACTTATCAGTATGAGAGTCCTATTGTTTCATTATTTATTTATTTTATTTTAACATTATTTGACCAGGCAGAGACCATGTACAACAAAAACACGAGTCTTTGGTAGCTGTTAGCTACTAGATTTAGCTAACAGCTAATTCCCATCTGCATAAACATCTTAAATACATAGGTGAAATTGTGCAAGACATTGTAAGAAAATTCCTGAGGATATATGTATAATGAAACAAACATTTAAATAGTTGATAATAAAACTGTAAACATTGACCTTAAGCATGTTTACCAATGGGTGGTGAGTTCTCCGGAGTTGCAATTTCTTGCAGTTCTTCTGAAATGGGGATCTTCTGTTCCAATGGTTCTTTAGGTGGAATCTTTCTCGCACATTCTCGTTGTGAATCATCTTTTAGGACCAATGGCTCAACTTTATTCTTTTGAGGAGTGGACCTGCTGGATTCCGAGTCACTGTCATTGTTCCAAAACCACGGATTATGAGTTTGTTCCAAAAGCCTTCTCGTCAGTCTGTACTTTATCATCTCCTCATAGCACTTTGCGTAGGTTTCCCATTCCGGGTCCTTGAATCTCTTCATATACTCCGTTCGGATCCTCTTTGTAACCATTCTTAATTTCCGTTTGTTAGACCCTTATCAAAAAGAAAATGTGTTTGAATTCATTCCTGTCTGGTTACAATGTAAAACTGTTACATAGTAGCGAGCAATACCAGACTATACCTAGCCTACTCATCCCGCGCCAGACATTTAAACCAAAACATAGGGGGTGTAGTACGAATCCTAGAGAGAAGACGCCAATGGCTGAACAGCTGTGTGATGCAAAGTTGACGCACCCGTTAATGCCCCGCCCTCTTAAAAAACGTCGTCATACAGAGGACTTTCTTCAAACGACTCTTCTAGATTTTATGCCATAATATTTTCAGCGTAGAGAAATTTGTGTTTTTTATCATTAATTCTTATTTGAAGCTCTAGCCAATTAGCCATACAGCGTGTTGTAATGTAATCGTTATTGCATTGCATTCACTATGCAATTAATTATTAAACTGGTATGACATGATTATTATTGGAAAATTAAGCTGATAATAGCATATCAATCTCCATATTCTATTGTCAGAATGCACTAAGTAGGAAAATAAAACGACTATATAATGTAGGTAATGTAGCTTACACTGCAACGAATGCAAAATGTGCAAGATAACTAGATTATGCACGCTGTAGCCTATGCGATTTAATTCTGCACAGAACTATAGAATGTCTGAAACTGTATTGCAAATCGTAGGTTTGAACATTCTAATGTATTATACTTACAGCATATAGAGTTACTGGCTCGGATTTCACGGAAGCAAAACACAACAGATGGTGTTTCGTGTGCCGTAATCATAGGCTTGCTACGTCTAAGCCCCGCCCGGAGTTGAGATCCATTTAGAATGCCATTTCCTCCCAACAGGTGGCCGAATATATGAGAATAGGGTGTGAATGCACAGACCAAATGAAACATGGTATAACATGAGTCTGATCAGATGCTTTTAAATAGGTGGTAAATGTTGCCTAGAAAACAGGAATGTTGTGGCTAAAATGAATGTCTGCAGAATGCGCTGAGTAGCTCTACTCCCGGAGTGCTGGTGCGCAGGGTTTTGCTCCAGCGCTAATATGAGCAACTGATTAGTAACCTGCAATCAGTGTGCTAGATAGCTAGAGCAATGTTTGGTCAAAATCGTGGATAGGCTTACCTGTCTTTTCAAAAGGATGGATGGGGCGGGCGCTTTGAAGAGTTTGAAATGTGTGAAATATTTGCTCTAAAACTGTGTTCAATTATTTGCCCATGTATTCTAAATGAAGAATATGTTATTGGAATATGAGATTAGTGTCAAATCTGTGTTGCTGCGAAGTTTAAAATACCCGGGAAGGAGCAAGCATAGCACATTCAAGCGAAGGAATAGCGGAGAGTCACCTTTCACTCTCTCCATGCCGACTCCACGCAAGTCAGTTTGCATGCAGTTTTATCGCGCGCGCAAACGTCCGAATGTGTGAAATTTGATAACAATGAATGTGGTTGACCTTGATATTTCCAATAGCCTATTATCTCACAGTGCCATTGCATTCAGAATGAAAATCCTAAATTTGCCATGCAGTCTACCTGTGCATGTGCACGAGTAGGCAAGACCATTGGTTCATTGCATGATGATCATGGTATGTCTTTTCTAACATAGACTGTTGATTACAAAACAGAAATGTATGAAAATACCAAATAATGGACTTTAATAACTTAGTATTTATGTACATTCACGTTCACATGTTGAATAATAACATGGCATGTTTCGTTCTTGTTGATGTTGGTTGACATTTGCAGATTTTCTCCCCAGGTAACATGGTTACAAAATAAAAGCGTGGCAAAAAAAGTCCAGTAACAACATGTTGTTTCTCTTCGCGATCCAGAGAAAGCAGACACTGGAGACGATGATAGGTTTAGAAGCACTTGCGGTGGACAATGCTGGGGCCTGCCTCGTCGTATTCCTGCTTGGTGATCCACATGGCCTGGAAAGTGGACAGGGAAGCCAGGATGGAGCCACCGATCCAGACGGAGTATTTACGCTCAGGGGGGGCGATGATCTATAGAGAATGAAGTTGAGTATTAGATTTTAAAAGACATGACATATTAATATTGTATTGTTGAGATCTATTTTATTTTTCCAAAAAGTTATTTTAAATGTCAGAATATTGTCATCGGGTTAACGATTATATAATTACCTTGATTTTCATGGTGCTGGGGGCCAGGGCAGTGATCTCCTTCTGCATACGGTCAGCAATACCAGGGTACATGGTGGTACCGCCAGACAGCACGTTGTTGGCGTACAGGTCCTTACGAATGTCAATGTCGCACTTCATGATGCTGTTATAGGCGGTCTCGTGAATACCGGCAGACTCCATACCTGTTCAGATCATATCATATTAGAAACATCATCTCTTTAATTCGACCAACATAGCAGGCATATATATTACCCCTACTCGTTATACGATGATTACGTACCAATAAAGGAAGGCTGGAAGAGGGTCTCTGGGCAACGGAAACGCTCGTTACCGATGGTGATGACCTGACCATCGGGAAGCTCGTAGCTCTTCTCCAGGGAGGAGGAGGAAGCCGCAGTGGCCATCTCGTTCTCGAAGTCAAGAGCCACATAGCACAGTTTCTCCTTGATGTCACGCACGATCTCACGCTCGGCTGTAATGAAGAAGTATTTTTGCTCAGAAAATGGAACAAATTATTGCAATTATGCACAGCCAAATGCGAACGTCTTGTGCGTCTGCTCTCATTTGACAGATTACGCATGGCATTCTCATGGTTACTAAAACAAGGCAAACGAAATCTCACCAGTTGTGACGAAGGAGTAGCCACGCTCAGTGAGGATCTTCATGAGGTAGTCAGTCAGATCGCGACCAGCCAGATCCAGACGCATGATGGCGTGGGGAAGGGCATAACCCTCATAGATGGGCACGTTGTGGGTCACACCATCACCGGAGTCCAGCACAATACCTTGAACATAAACCAAAACGTCAATATTCATCTGAATGAACTCATAATAAAGAGACATGGTTGGCTACACGTAGGCGATATGTTGTTTCAGGTTCATTATTTAGATGTGTAAACTCTGCATTCCTTACCAGTGGTACGACCGGAGGCGTACAGGGACAGCACAGCCTGGATGGCAACATACATGGCGGGGACGTTGAAGGTCTCAAACATGATCTGGGTCATCTTTTCACGGTTAGCCTTGGGGTTCAGGGGGGCCTCAGTGAGCAGGGTGGGGTGCTCCTCGGGGGCCACACGCAGCTCGTTGTAAAAGGTGTGGTGCCAGATCTTCTCCATATCATCCCAGTTAGTAATGATACCGTGCTCGATGGGGTACTTCAGAGTGAGGATACCTCTCTTGCTCTGAGCTTCATCTCCTACGTAGGAGTCCTTCTGACCCATACCGACCATGACACCCTGGAGGAAAGAGGAGACTCGTTGGTTTATATGGGGACGTAGCCTATTCCCAGTCAAAACATTAAGTGTGAACGCATAGATGGACAATACAGGATTTACTGGGGGGGGGGGGGGGGATGCATAATATGGGCCTGTTGCAAACATCATTGGAGAGCAGATCTTACCTGGTGACGAGGGCGACCAACGATGGAGGGGAAGACAGCCCTGGGTGCATCATCACCGGCGAAGCCAGCCTTCACAAGGCCGGAGCCGTTGTCGCACACAAGAGCAGTAGTCTCGTCGTCGTCACACATCTTGGGTTCTTAATAATACAAGTAAAAATGTATGTTAATTTTTCTGCTTGGCGCACGCACGTCGGAGCTGTGTAACACATCACAGAACAAGATAGCGCACGATGCACACCGAAACTGTATGTCCAACTTATTATGTATTGTACAAGCCACAAATGACAGCTAACACACAGGACTTGTTTAGATAATCATAAGATTTACTCATGCTACTATGTCGATATTATTGTAATAAAACAGGCAGGGAGCAGGTCTCGAACCCTCGACCTTCTAGACCGAAGTCCAGCGTACTATCAACTGTGCCGCTAAAGCATGCTCAAGCGACAAATTCGATATCCGCGCTTATAAACCCAGGGTCGTTACACTACTCCCTCCTTTCAAAGAGCGCGTCCTCGCTCTAGTTTGCGACTCTTTGTCTTACAGGAACGGGCTCACCGGTCAAGCACCTGCACTGTCGTTTGACACGAATGTAATGAAACAAGCAGGGAGAAGATCTCGAACCCTCGATCTTCTAGCCCGAGAGATTCCCCCATTGATGTTGTCGCCCGCTGAATTGCCTACTGGACATGTTCTCCTTATTGTATACCCATGTTATAGGCCTACACTAATTTGTTCTATGAGTGTAATGATCTCTGCAATTATTTTTTCTCAACTCCATGAAACTCCTCCAATTTATTTCACAACACAAAATAAAGGTAGGCAAGTCTATTAGGCTTCTACAAACAAGGGTTTACCAAATAATCTGATAGAAAGGAAAATGTGTATTTTATCACTGTTCTACCCTTGCCCATGTTGTAGCCTATACAATTCCATTAGTAATTTCTTCAGGTGAAGAGCCTGTGACATCACTATCTGTATCTTGTGTAATATTAATTGGTCCCGCAGATGTAAAATAAAAACAAACACACGAGTATTTCCATTGAAATTAATCCATAAATAGTAGATCCAGTCTTTGATGTTTGTGTTGATTCCAGGTTCTTACCTTGTCTGTCTCAAATGAAGCTCAGAACACGGAAAACAACTGCTGCTGGATCGAGCTACAGTGGCACTTCCAACCTTATATACTCACCGCGTTCGGCCTATTTCCCGTACCCACCATTGGGAATGTCTACGTATTCCATTGGACATTTACCCAGCCGTCATCCATATTAGGTTCTTCGGGGTGACAGGGGGAGACTTCGAAGGCAGGTTACAGGGCTCCCCGGTTTCGAAGTGAGCTGCAGGGCTCTCCATGTATGGGACTGTTGTCCTGATTCCAAGCCACGGTGCCAGAGCCGTATATGGAGAGCCTGTGATTTGTAAGACACCCTCATGGCATAGCAAACTTTAACTGCAAACAGGATCCCGGTTGGAAAGCCCTTCCCTTATCAAGGACCGCAACCTTATAGCCATATAGGAATGACAACACCAAGGAAAGAAGGTAGTTTACGTTCTTGTTCTGTCAAACTACTGCAGGCTAATTACAAAAATGTGAATGTTCCTTTGAGAATGGAATTCCTTTCATATAATTTTAATGCAATTGCACAGCCGTTTTAACAATGGGTTGGTCTGTCATTTTTGCTAGTTTGATCTTTGGGATTTTACTCGGTTTAGAGCTCTAGATCACAGTGGGTTATCGAAACTATGACAGATGCCCCATTGACTCAGGCCTGTAGTAGCATACGTTTAATGAACTATTTCCATGATGCTATTTGCTAGTTGCATGCATACAAAGTTATCATTTTTGAAATGTAGATTTTGTTAGAAGACCAAATAAAGGTATTATTATTCCATCAGTGTATTTATGGCCAGCATCAGACAGATCATCTGAAACAGATCATAACAGCTATACTAAGCATGTTATGGTAAGCAGCATAGTATGTTATTTATTGGGTTTAAAACCAGTTCTAGTAATACATTTATTATACAGTATATATATATATATTTTAAAGAAATAGTCCAGGTCACCTGCTCACAGCAACACCCCAGTCAAATCATTTGTTGACAGAGACCACAGGAGGCCAGGGTTAATTCAGTGTTGCCATGACGATCCTGTCTAAACCGTTAGCAGTGTAGCCAGACCACATGACACGATAAGCTATCCAATAATCTCATATCTAACCTTAGAATGCTGTCTTTATGAAAATGAATAGCTGCTGAGCATTATTTTATATTGAAATTCTGTGAAAATTAGTCCTTCCATTCACTTGATCTTATATATTGTGTTGTACAAAATAAATAAAGCGTTTTTTTAGTAGCTCTACATCTGAGGCTGGTTTGGTTTGACAAGGTCTGCAATCCCAGCTGCTGCTACTCAACTGTCTGCCCCAGCAGGTGATGCCCCAGTTTAGCCACTCAGAAGACCTCTCCAGCCTGAGCTAGAGAACCTTACACTCTTAGAAAAAATGTTCTAAATAAAATCAAAAGTGGTTCTATTGCTTGTTAGTATATTATGTATTATGGCACCCCTAAAGGTTTTAATACAGAAGCCCAATTAAGCCATTTTCTTGAACTGCCTAGAACCTTTAGGGGTGCCATATATGAAGCAAGTGATAGAAACATTTCTATAACCTTTTTTATATGAGTGTAATAGGGCAAGGATAAACTAGGGCTGGGATTCAATCCAATCGCCTCATGAGCTTAAGTTCAACTGTCGTACCCCATCAAAACCCAAAATATAATATTTGTATACCTCACAGTTAGTAAACAATGTAAATGTCAACAAACATCCTCAAAATATGATTAAACTATAGTGTTGATGTCATGGATGGCCAGTCTTTGCATCCATAGCTCTGTCTATGAATTTGAGAGTGGTTACATTTCTCCAGGGCCATCCCTCAGATTTTTACCAAAACCGAGATGGGGTGTCTGCTTTATTGTTTCAATTAAGGATTCTAGCTTTAATGAGGTTTAGAGGTCTCTTCTAGTCACATTAATTTGGCACCTCTGTTTTCATGACAGATAGGCTGCACTTCATGGCCTGACCTACATTACATGGCCAAAAGTATGTGGACATCCCTTCAAATTAGTGGATTTGGCTATTACAGCCACACCTGATGCTGACAGGTGTATAAAATTGAGCATACAGCCATGCAATCCTCATAGACAAACATTGGCAGTAGAAAGGCCCGTACTGAAGAGCTCAGTCACTTTCAATGTGGCACCGTCATAGGATGCCACCTTTCCAACAAGTCAGTTTATCCCATTTCTGCCCTGCTAGAGCTGCCCCAGTCAACGGTAGGTGCTGTTATTGTGAAGTGGAAACGTCTAGGAGCAACAACAGCTAAGCCCCAAAGTGGTAGGCCACACAAGCTCACAGAACGAGACCGCAGAGTGCTGAAGTGCGTAGGGCATACAAATCGTCTGTCCTCGGTTGCAACACTCACTACCGAGTTCCAAACTACCTCTGGAAGCAACATCAGCACAAGAACTGTTCGTCGGGAGCTTCATGAAATGGGTTTCCATGGCCAAGCAGCAACACACAAGCCTAAGATCACCATGCGCAATGCCAACTGTAAAGTTTGGTGGAGAAGGAATAATGGTCTGGGGCTGTTTTTCATGGTTTGGGCTAGGCCCCTCAGTTCCAGCAAAGGGAAATCTTAATTCTATAGCATACAATAACATTCTAGACGATTCTGTGCTTGGGGAAGGCCCTTTCCTGTTTCATCATAACAATGGCCCCGTGCATAAAGCGAGGTCCATACAGAAATGGTTTGTCGAGATCGGTGTGGAAGAACTTGACTGGCCTGCACAGAGCCCTGACCTCAACCCCATTGAACACCTTTGGGATGAATTGGAGCCAGGTGTAATCAGCCAACTTCAGTGCCTGACCTCACTAATGCTCATGTGGATGAATGGAAGCAAGTCCCCAAAGCAATGTTCCAACATCTAGTGGAAAGCCTTCCCAGAAGAGTGGGGAGGCTGTTATAGCAGCAAAGGGGGGACCAATTCCATATTAATGCCCATGATTTTGGAATGAGATGTTCGACCAGCAGGTGTCTACATACCTTTTATCATGTAGTGTATTAGGATTAGGCAAAAATCAAAGGAATTGTTTTGGATAGCCCACATATCCGAACTGAAATTATGCTGTACAAAAATATAAATGCAACATGCAACAATTTCATAGATTTTACTGAGTTACAGTTCATATAAGGACATCAGTCAATTTAAATAATTTCATTAGGCCCTAGTCTATGGATTTTGCATGACTGGGCAGGTGCGCAGCCATGGGTGGGCCTGGCTCCCTAGTGGGTGGGCCTATGCAGTCAGCAGGCTATTTGCGGGGACTTGCTTCCATTCATCCACATGAGCATTAGTGAGGTCAGGCACTGAAGTTGGCCGATTATGCCTGGCTCCAATTCATCCCAAAGGTGTTCAATGGGGTTAAGGTCATGGCTCTGTGCAGGCCAGTCAAGTTCTTCCAGCCAATCAGAATGTGCTTTTCCCCACAAAATAACTTTAATGCAGACAGAAATACTCCTCTGATGTGGAGGTCTGCGGTTGTGAGGCCGGTTGGACATAATGCCAAATTATCTAAAACGACATTGGAGGCAGCTTATGGTACAGAAATTAACATTCAAGCATCTGGCAACTGCTCTGGTGGACATTCCAGCAGTCAGCAGGCTATTTGCACGCTCCTGCATCACTTGACACATCTGTAGCATTGTGTTGTGTGACAAAACTGCATATGGCCTTTTATTGTCCCCAGCACAAGGTGCACTTGTGTAATGATCACACTGTTTAATCAGCTTATTGATATGCCACAATTGATATGCTACACCTGTCAGGTGGATGGATTATCTTGGCAAAGGAGAAATGCTCACCAATTAGGATGTAAACAAATTTGTGCACAAAATTTGAGAAAAATGCCATTTTTGTGCATATGGAATATTTCTGGGAATTTTTATTTGAAGTATGGGACCAACACTTTACATATTGCATTTATATTTTTGTTCAGTGTAGTTCAGGTAAAATTCTAACTTTTTTTAAACACACTTTACACACACGGATTGGAGAGAAAAAAAATCAATAGGGTAATAGCACCCTCTTTTGGTATGAGGAAATATTTTCAGAGAATATGTGATGACTGAGTATGATATAAACCTGTCATGTAATGTCAGTACTGCATCTGCTGTATTAGTAGGGCTATTAGTGGGGGTTCATTTGAAAAAGTATTCACAGAATATCAATTAGAGATTTTATATAGATATGAGTAAAAGTGATGTAGGAACCGGGCAACTCCAGTCCACGGGGGGCCAGAGTGGTGTCACACTTTTTCCCCACCCTTAGCAAAACACAGCTGATTAAATTAATTACATTCTAAACTGAATATCATGATTAGTTGATTATTGGAGTCCGATGTGTTAGCTAGGGCAATACATAGATTTGAATTAAATTTTACCCACTGAATGTTAGATTGTTCAGACATGTTCACCAAACTGGTAGCAAAGTCCCAAAAGCACCTTTGAATAGCAGAATATTTTCATGGATAGGCACATAATTTTCATAACTGATCAGTGGCGGTTCATTCCTTGCTTTATCACCTAGAATATAAGATGTTATTTGATTATCATCTACATTTATGACAATGTAGCTTGTATTTCAGTTCTCTGTATGTTTGCCGTGTCTTGGAAATAGATCCGCCTAATTGACAATATTTACTTGACATACTTCAGAGTTTTAATGTCCTTCTTATTTTCAGGAAAAACGAAGCCAACCCCATTGACCATCTCAAAATGAATCCCAGCAGTTATATGAGATATCTGCAGTACTCACATTCCAAAATCATCCATGATCTATTTGATATGCACATGCAGCTTGATCTGATTCACACACTGACGTACTGAGGAGTGTAGCAGAGCACATCACCACACAGCTACTGTAAAGGCACTTTCTCTACATTTAAAGAACTCTCCTGTTCTCTGCTCTTTTCAACGCTTGCTTTTGCCCTTCTTGGAAGAAGGCTAGTTTCTCCATCAGCTTCCTGAAGAGGCCTTGGTAGTTGCCGAGGAGCTGTGCGTGCTGACCACACTCCACCACACACCGTTGGCCCAGCACCGCCACGGCGTCAGCGTTCTGGATGGTGGTGAGGCGGTGGGCGATGATCAGCACCGTTCTCCCATCCATGAGCCGCTCCAGAGCATCCTGGACCAGGAACTCATTCTCTGCATCCAGGGCACTGGAGAATAGGGGAGGAAACATTATTATAAAAAATAAAAAAAGTAAGTTAAAATTAATTGATTAGAATTAGATCAGAGGTCCATTGAGTTCTCTTTCAAATACTTGTTTCAGTCTCTCGCTATTGGGAAGCGAGAGAACTTACTCGTTATCAGATAACCAGGGTTAACGCAAGTAACCTCAAGTTATAGCTCACATGATATTGTTGGGTTGTTTGACATCACCCAGCTTATTGACCTTGCTTAACTGTCCAAAATGAAGAGGAAGAGGCTGAAATAAAACATGTGATGTGATTATGCACATCACTTACCTTGTAGCCTCATCAAGTAGAAGTATCTTGGGGTTCTGAAGGAAGACGAGGGAAGTAAACATTACTTTAGCTCATATAACTAAAAACATCCATTGTTGACACATGCAATCGGGTGTAATTAAATTACCTTGAGCAGAGCCCTTGCAATAGCAATTCTCTGTTTTTGACCACCTGTTGGTTCAAGTAAAATAAGTCATTCCATTCCAGCTGTTAAAGAAGCTATGATGAAGAACTCCATAACAAAACCCATATCTGTCTGTAGTCAGATCATTCAGGGTTGAGAATGTCCAATGAAGTCCAACACCATCATTAGGAAATCTATGTATTTGTTTCACCTGACAGTAGAACACCCTTCTCTCCCACCACTGTGTCAAAGCCTTCGGGGAAACCTCAGACAAACTCGTAGGCGTTGGCGATCTGTCCAGCCCGGTGGATTTCCTGAACTGTGACCGTGTTAAAGTCGGGCGCTCCATAGGCAATGTTCTCAGCGATGGAACAGGAGAAGAGTGCAGGTTCCTGCAGACCCACAGAGTACAGGGACAGACCACACCTCACAACACCAGCTCAGCCACAACAATGGGAACATGTGGTCAACTAATAATGCCATCATGTGACCGATTACCTGACTAACAGTTCCAATGTGACTCCTCAACCAATAAGGATTCAAATCTCTCACATCATGCCCGTCAATAGTGATCACACCTACAGAGCAAAACAGGGACCTCAAAATCAGAAGACTTGATGAAATGTAAGACACATGCACACAGTGACATCAAATCACATTTTATTGGTTACATACAAATGGTTAGCAGATGCTAATGCGAGTGTAGGGAAATGCGAGCAGCTTCATGCTCTTACAGCATGAAGTTGCTGTAAGAGATGGCTAAAGTCCTCACCTGAGTATGGGTCATAGAGCATGAGCAGCAGGGAGACCAGGGTGGATTTGCCCGATCCGCTGGGGCCTACCACGGCGATGACAGAGCCTGGAAGATAGGGGCATCTTTGCGGGTCGGGTAGGCAAAGGAGACGCAGCAGCGCCTCTTCAACCTCAGGAGGCTGAAGAAATTCGGCTTGTCACCAAAAGCACTCACAAACTTCTACAGATGCACAATCGAGAGCATCCTGGCGGGCTGTATCACCGCCTGGTACGGCAACTGCTCCGCCCTCAACCGTAAGGCTCTCCAGAGGGTAGTGAGGTCTGCACAACGCATCACCGGGGGCAAACTACCTGCCCTCCAGGACACCTACACCACCCGATGTTACAGGAAGGCCATAAAGATCATCAAGGACATCAACCACCCGAACCACTGCCTGTTCACCCCGCTATCATCCAGAAGGCGAGGTCAGTACAGGTGCATCAAAGCTGGGACCGAGAGACTGAAAAACAGCTTCTATCTCAAGGCCATCAGACTGTTAAACAGCCACCACTAACATTGAGTGGCTGCTGCCAACACACTGTCATTGACACTGACCCAACTCCAGCCACTTTAATAATGGGAATTGATGGGAAATGTTGTAAATATATCACTAGCCACTTTAAACAATGCTACCTTATATAATGTTACTTACCCTACATTATTCATCTCATATGCATACGTATATACTGTACTCTACATCATCGACTGCATCCTTATGTAACACATGTATCACTAGCCACTTTAACTATGCCACTTTGTTTACTTTGTCTACATTCTCATCTCATATGTATATACTGTACTCGATACCATCTACTGTATGCTGCTCTGTACCATCACTCATTCATATATCCTTATGTACATATTCTTTATCCCCTTACACTGTGTATAAGACAGTAGTTTTGGAATTGTTAGTTAGATTACTTGTTGGTTATCACTGCATTGTCGGAACTAGAAGCACAAGCATTTCGCTACACTCGCATTAACATCTGCTAACCATGTGTATGTGACAAATCTTTGATTTGGAACTCCAGATTACCCTTCAGTTGCTCCGGCCTCAGCACAATACCCTCTATAGAGAAATGAGGTGGAAAAAGGACATGCCAGTTTAGATGCAGAGGAGTGTGAAGTGTGCTGTAGCTATGGTGTTTTGCACAATGCTGTCTCAGTGTGGTCTAGAATTAGAGGGGAATGATGCTGACCATTAAGGGGGAATTCAAGCTTCCTGTCCAGTACCTCCCACAGCCGTGGCCCTGCTCCACAACCCTTCATCAGCTCAAAGTAGAACGAGCTCATCCCTATTCAACCAAACAGACAATTAAACAAATGTTTAGATGAGCTAAGCAACTGAGAATCCGTTTTTTATGTAAGTGTGATTTGTTCATGTATTAATGAGCTGGGGTTTTCCTCAGAATGCATGGATTGGAAATGAGACAATTATATGCACCCTACCTGCAATGCTAATGCCCACGCAGAAGGCGTACATGAGGAATGAAGAGAGCTTTCCCACAGTTATGTGGCGGCAGGGTAGCCTAGTGGTTAAAGCGTTGGACTAATAACCGAAAGGTTGCAAGTTCAAATCCCTGAGCTGACAAGGTACAAATCTGTCGTTCTGCCCCTGAACAGGCAGTTAACCCACTGCTCCTAGGCCATCATTAAAAATTTGTTCTTAACTGACTTGCCTAGTAAAATAAAGGTAAAAAAATAAATGTGCTCGGTGGCCATCAATAGCCCTCCCTTATACAGCACAGAGAGGATGATGATGTTGCCACTGAGTCCTGTCTAAAAAAAAAAACATATGAAAGCAGTTACAACCCAATAGCCCCTGAAGGAACATAGGCCAGGGCCAGAAAAACACAAGCTTCCATCACAGATCAGACAACTGTGATTCCTGTCTTTCAAAAGACCAAAGGGGTGGAGTACTTCAACTGACGTGATTGACAAAATGTCAACCATCTCTTTTAGGGAAAATTGGGCAACATTGAATGGCTGAATGCTCACCACTCCAAAGAACCCGGCCAGCAAAACAGCTTCCTGTTTGGCCAGGTGGAGAATGTAGTTTGCCTTCTCTGTATACTTGGCCACTTCTGTCAGCTCCTTACCAAACGCACAAACTGTCCTCATGTTGCTGATACGCTCTTCTGCCAACTACAAGAGGACAGAACAACAGAGTATCAGTCTGATCAATTGGTTTCAATTCAATATTTTGGGGTTAAAAGACCTGGATGTTGATTAGGTTGTATTTGTGCTCTGCTTGGAGAGTAATCTAGGGGAAACACTGCCTCAATAATGACTGTAATGATGAGCAGTTAGTGGGCCTGGTCTTACCTGTGTGGCCTCGGCCAGAGAGTCCTGTGTGCGTTTGATTATGGAGTGCAGGTATCTCCTGTATATGACAGCCAGGCCAGCCATAGGAGGCACGATCAGAAGCACAAAAGCTGCTAAACTGGGTGACACATAAAACTGTTGGCAGAGAGGGAAGGAGAGGCCAGGAAATGTGAGGAGGCAATTCAGCTCGAGTCTTTTAAGCTTTCTCTGTTACCTTTTGAACCAGTAAAGCCACGAATGACTAAAAAGGATCTGTGAACATATTTATCAATGTATTCAACTTGACTATATTTAGTATAATAATTTGTAATGGATATTTTTGCTTTACGAAACAAAGTCCTAGGAATACAGTAAACAAGGAAGAAACTCAAGTGACTTGCTAAATTTTAATTTCCTTGTTGTGACAGAAAGAACTTTGATCAAAACAGACAGTCAACAATCTACGTAGAGTAACCAGAACAATGGAGCCGTTTAAATCGGGTGTACATGACACGATTTTGGCCATAATTTAGCGGTTCCAGACAAGTTTTCGAGATGCGTTTGAGTAGGCACGGGGCCGTCACCTACACTCGTTTAATGTTTGCAGGTCAAAGACGCAATCTGAGGGCTACCGATCTCGTCTTTAAGTAGTCACATACGTCCCAATATTTTCAAATATATTTGATTTTATCGGCACAGGTTCGGCAATGCTCTTGTAGTGTGAGATGTACAACAAGTTTTGAGAGCGGTGATCAGCAATGGCAAATGAGAGCTCACTAGAGAAACCAGTGAGATTACGTTTTGCATCACATAATGTGTACTCTCAAGCAGGAGCAATGGCTACTAATAGTATGCGTTTGTACTTGCATTTAACCAAAGCGAAAGTGTCAAATCGTTACAGGTCTGAAGTTCACAAGGAATGTTATTCAATTCAACTCTGTATGGCAAGAGTGAATGTCTGACTGAACGTTTATAAGGCTGCTTTGAGCCATAGCTCATCACTATTTTAGTCTGTGCGCTACAATGTTGGCAAGACAAACAACTACAGATAGTTATTTAATGTGAGAGGCTCAGCGATGTTAGGATTTTAAAAGTTGTGTAGTGTCCACCCGAGGAAAGCCGTACCTGAAGGGATGAAAAAAATCACATCTTCCTCATGACAATAAACCAGTTGACTTACATTCTGATGTGACTCACAATCTTAGAACTGACACCAGTACAGAGAAAACAAACTGATGATCCCAGCTGCTGCCTGCGCGAGAGCGCGGAGCCCGCCGGAGAGGTTGTCAGTGAGGGAGTGCCCGATGACAGCCGTGTTGGCAGACAGGCGGTTAATGAGCTCCCCGGTACGGGTCTTATCAAAGAAACTTGCCTCAGAATCGAGGAAAATAGGGATACGCGTAGAATTCTTACAATATGTTGCCCTGCAAGAGTCATAACCTAATTGTGTAACACATTTCCTCTGTATGGCATCAAAGTGTAAACAGTCATGAAAATGTTCAGAGATAGTAAATTAAGTTCCCTCATAGTCAGTCACCTGTGTAATCGTTATGGAAACCTCTGCATGCACTGGAAGCAAATGGTGACACACACCTGAGATTTGCATGAGGTAGACACGGGCTGCATTGGCAGCGCCCCCACAGAGAAACACCCCTAAGAGCGTGATACACCGAGAGCAGAGGGAGGCACTGAAGTCCTCCGAGGAGCTGGAGTAGATGGTGTCAATAACTTGGCCTAGAAAGAAGGGCCAGCACTGGAAACCCACAGCCGCTGTGGAGGATAGCGTAGATAAAATATAAGAATCAAAACTGAAAGTTACTTCATTATTGTTAAGCAAATATATAAACTGTCATGACAACAAATAGGGCCTAAGTAAGGAATAAAGGTTGTAATGAAGTCAACCCTACACAGGCACAACTTAGTGATAACAGTGTTATTTCAGTGCCACGTTTGTCATTTTAGAAGTTGTCCCTGTTGTACAGTGAACCAGTGACATGTCCTACCCGACAGACGCAAGTTGGAGTTGGTTTTGTTTCTGTTGGTTGCAGATCTTTGCTGTCAACTTCTTGTGTTGCTTTTTCGGAGTCTGTGGAGGAGCTGTAGTTGGCTAAGTTTACCGTGGTTGTTCATGAGCTCCTCAAATGCAAGTGGAACACAATGCACGAGAGAGTGCATCTCCGCCGGGGTGAAAGCGAAGCGCGTGCCAAAGGTTCGAACCTTTTCCTTTTCCTCTCGCCCACGGGACGGACGTCTGGCATTCTAATCAAACTAGTCTATGTGTACGGGATTGAACCTTGCGTTTCAAAAGATTTACGCCTAGACATCTTGACAACAGCAACAGTCCCATTCTGCAAGACAGTTAGCGAGCGTCCAAGAGACAGAAATGCAAGAACAATGACAACTCAAGTGCGCTAGCGTTAAGGAGACCTCTTTCTGAAGCTATTTCCTGGTTTTCAAACGTAAATTAACCATGTGTATGTGTTTCCAATTAAACAAAACTTAATTGATTAAAATAGTGGGAATGAAATGGTGTGTGTTTTATTTGCATTATCTAAAACATTTTGGTGAATGGACGGACGGAGGTCGTTCATAACTAAAACTCTGCTAATGCGATTTCCTCTTCCGATGGGTATTCCAGTAAAATGGTTTAACAAATTCAATATTTGGGTGATTCTACATCTTCGGGCACTTTATCCCGGCAAGCTTTCAGGAATTAAAATGTATTGAAACACCATTTTACCAGTATTATAATCATCTTTGATTTGTCTAGAAATAATATCCGATGATAGCTGCGATCGTATTATTCAGGAATGTATATATTTTCATTTTTCTCAGACAGCCATAGACAAATGTAATTTCCATCACATTATTAAATATCCATTTTAGTTTAAAATGAAATATCATACAATTATTTTATAACACATTTCTTATACATTTGTTCATTAACTTGCACTGAATATTATTTTAAGTGCTTTTTAAGGTTTTCCTAAAATTAATCATTCAACATAACGCCTGAATGTATAAACTTGCCTTTGTGACAGCTGAAAATATTTATTTATCATTAAAAATATATATATATTTCCACCCAAACTTTTAATGAGATTATGAAAACAACTATATGATTTCCCTATCTAAAACAAATCAATCAATGTAAATTAGACATAGTATACTAATTTACCTAAAACATATTGGTGTGGTGGAAATGACAAGGTGTGGTGGAAAAGACATCTATGTAAAAAATAACAATATTTTATTGCAAACATTTTAAACAACAACCACTGTAAAACATGTAATTAACTTAAAGAAAAAGTAACATTCCAAAAGTGGGCAGAGCGCAAGGACATAGGCCAGTGTTTTTGAAAGATGAGCCCAGATTGCAGAGGGGTCATCCGCATAGAAGAGCTCAGTGAGCAAAGTGAAACGGTATCATTTGTGGTATGTCCAACACAGGTGTGGAGGGTCACCTGCATGTGAGAATCACCAAAGTGAACTGCCAGGATTTCACTGGTGTACTTACACAGGTAGTTCTCTCAGTGGCACAACTTTGATTTTAGAAGTGGGGGAAAATAATAATAATAATTAGTTTAATCCAGTCGGATAAACATTCCAAACAGCCTACCCGACCACTCGGAGGTGTCTGCATGGTCCTAAAGCACACCGTTGCCTCATTTTGTATTACATTCAAATGATAAAACTGAAGGGGACAAAAATGCAATTTCAGAATGTGAGGGGGACATGTCCCCCCGTCCCCATCCCCAGTGAAAGTTGCGCCCCTGAGTTCTCTGCACAGTCAGTATGCACAATGATCTCCTCTTTCTGCAGATTCTCTTAATTCTCTCAGTTTGGAGGATTGGTGTGGAATGTTGTACACGTGTTTCCCCAACTTCTGTTTCAATCCTTTGGAGAAGTGCTCCAGTAGAATATGCAGTGTGTCACACACCTTTTCTTATACTGTCAAATGTACAGTGAACTTCTCCATGTTTCCCCTCTTTGTTTTTCCTTCTCTCTCTCTTCAGCTTTGTTTTTCCACTCAAACCACCATGTCTGCTCACCAGCATCAAATTCAGATGTTATAAGCTCTTTGGCTTGGCAAAGGGAGCACTCTCTATACATACACTCTTAATTCAGGTTCTCACAGCAAGACTCAATAAGGTTCCCATTTTTGCTGCAACTTTGTAATTTTGTGACTTTGCAACTTTGTGATTTGTGATACTGTAGTTTGTCCGCCATGAACTGGACATTGGCTTGGGTTTTGCATGTGGCATGTGTCCCTATCCTGGACTGTTGACTTGACAACCCAAAAATACGTATTTTAAAGAATTCATGGTAGGACATTTTAATGTCTGAATTTTCCCTCTTAAAATCCTGATAAAGGTTCTGAATTGTGCCATTCAAGAAGCACTTCTGCTTTTTTTTCTTGTTCCTCGTTAGTGTGTCCTTTTCCCCTGTTGTTGCTCTACTGTTGACATCACGTTCATAGAATCTAGTGATTTTCTCTTATGTGGCAGTGCTAATTATGTTACACTGCTTTTTCCTGGAGTATTGAAGACGGGTTGGCCTGTTTCCCTCATTGCTTCTGCTGAAAATCCAAATGCTCTGTTTGCAGCTTTGACCAGGCCATACTTTCTCAGGATGTTGCCTCTGAGCATTTTTGAAGCCACTTGTTTGTCACTGCACATTTTTTGATACTTTTGCTTTAACTCTGCAATGATGGCATTTTGAAACAATAAAATCCTTCCCAAGTTCTTCGGAGTTCCCTTCATTTTTCTGTTTCATCTTTGTCTTTGGGGAATCTTATCTCTCCATTTTCTTCATCAGTTGATTCTCCGGCTACCTGGATAAAGCACTAAATAAACTTCAGTTAGTGCTAAATACGGCTGCTAGAATCTTGACTAGAACCAAAAAATGTGATCATATTACTCCGGTGCTATCCTCTTTACACTGGCTTCCTGTTATTAAGACAAGGGCAGATTTCAAGGTTTTACTGCTAACCTACAAAGCATTACATGGGATTGCTCCTACCTATCTCTCTGATTTGGTCCTGCCGTACATACCTACACATACGCTACGGTCACAAGACGCTGGCCTCCTAATTGTCCCTAGAATTTCTAAGCAAACAGCTGGAGGCAGGGCTTTCTCCTATAGAGCTCCATTTTTATGGAATGGTCTTTCTACCCATTTGAGAGACGCAGACTCGGTCTCAACCTTTAAGTCTTTACTGAAGACTCATCTCTTCAGTGGGTCATATGATTGAGTGTAGTCTGGCCAGGAGTGTGAAGGTGAACGGAAAGGCTCTGGAGCAACGAACCACCCTTGCTGTCTTTGCCTGGCCGGTTCCCCTCTCTCCACTGGGATTCTCTTTCTCTAACCCTATTACAGGGGCTGAGTCACTGGCTTACTGGTGCTCTTTCATGCCGTCCCTAGGAGGGGTGCGTCACTTGAGTGGGTTGAGTCACTGATGTGATCTTCCTGTCTGGGTTGGCGCCCCCCCTTGGGTTGTGCTGTGGCAGAGATCTTTGTGGGCTATACTCAGCCTTGTCTCAGGATGGTAAGTTGGTGGTTGAAGATATCCCTCTAGTGGTGTGGGGGCTGTGCTTTGGCAAAGTGGGTGGGGTTATATCCTTCCTGTTTGGTCCTGTCCGGGGGTATCATCAGATGGGGCCACAGTGTCTTCTGACCCCTCCTGTCTCAGCCTCCAGTGTTTATGCTGCAGTAGTTTATGTGTCGGGGGGCTAGGGTCAGTTTGTTATATATGGAGTACTTCTCCTGTCTTATCCGGTGTCCTGTGTGAATTTAAGTATGCTCTCTCTAATTCTCTCTTTCTCTCGGAGGACCTGAGCCCTAGGACCATGCCTCAGGACTACCTGGCATGATGACTCCTTGCTGTCCCCAGTCCACCTGGCCGTGCTGCTGCTCCAGTTTCAACTGTTCTGCCTGCGGCTATGGATTCCTGACCCTTTCACCGGACGTGCTACCTGTCCCAGACATGCTGTTTTCAACTCTCTAGAGACAGCAGGAGTGGTAGAGATACTCTAAATGATCGGCTATGAAAAGCCAACTGACATTTACTCCTGACGTGCTGACAACTACTGTGATTATTATTATTTGACCATGCTGGTCATTTATGAACATTTGAGCATCTTGGCCATGTTCTGTTATAATCTCCACCCAGCACAGCCAGAAGAGGACTGGCCATCCCTCATAGCCTGGTTCCTCTCTAGGTTTCTTCCTAGGTTTTGGCCTTTCTAGGGAGTTTTTCCTAGCCACCGTGCTTTTACACCTGCATTGCTTGCTGTTTGGGGTTTTAGGCTGGGTTTCTGTACAGCACTTTGAGATATCAGCTTATGTACGAAGGGCTATATAAATACTTTTGACTTGATTTGATCATACCTTTTTTGTATTTCTCAGTTTTCCTGTTAAGCTTTATCAAGTTTGGCATTTGTCATGCAAAGATCTCTATGTTTTTGAGCGACCTCTTCCAACCCTTTCCCTTCCAGTATGTATTAGACTTCTCATTCCTGTTGCAGACGATGAGGAAGGGGTATCAGGGCGTGCATCAGGGGCAGGTAAGTTAGGGGGCAGGTATGATGGCCTTGTGTTCTGGCTGCAAGTCATCTGGTGACTAAGGTGTTGTGTTGCCTGATGGGTAGGTCTCTATTGCAACTGTTCTCTTTAAAGTCTGTCTTCTATTCCGTTGGTTGGATTTCTATAGCCATCTCTTGCTTCTTTGTACTCTCTTTGTAAGCTCGAAGATAGATATCACTTCTCCCTTTTTTTTCTTCCAGTATCTCTTCCTGTCTTTTTGCAGATGTTCCTGGTATCGTATAGGATCATTTTTAAAATGTTGTTTCTATATCTGTGACCTCTGTGCTGTTTTATGTGGCATCTTCTAAAAACAAAGAATAATACTCAAGTTTTCCAATTGTGCACACCTTGGATAATTTTCTATATTAAAGTAATTTATAACATGATTAAATAAGCCTAAAGTTGTTAAAAAGTAAAAAGTAATAACATAATAGATTTAGTAATTTCCACCATGTTCTGTCATTTCCATCAGAGTTAAGTTTGTGATGGAAATGACTGTGATGGAAATGACGCTTCTGCTGTTTTTGGAGAAAAATTACAGACTGCTTAGCATGCTTTGGGCTTCCAAAATAACACTGTTTTATTTGCTGCAGTAAGTTTGCAATGTAAGAGTGCAGTAAAACTGCTGTTCAACTACAGTACACTACATTTATTATTGAAACACACCTTGAAACACACCTTTTTAGCTTTGCTTTTCCTTAAGAGGCTTTTTAGCCATTCCATTCGTGTTATTCTTTAGTTTTTATCCTCATGTTTGTTGTGTAGTAAATGTTTCAGTTTTTATTTTCATTGTCATTATTCGTTTTTCCTGTGAAGCTCATTGTGTTGCATTCCATGTCTGAAATGTGCTGTAGAAATAAGGCTTGATTTGATTGGGTATTGGCTACGTTTTATATTTAAAAAAATCTGATTACAAGTTTATTTGACCAGTACACTCCAGGCATGGTACATTTATATTTCACAATCATGAGGATACTTCCTATTTCAAGCCCATTCACCAGCTCCATTATTCCAAGTTGTCATAATTTAACTTTAAGGAAACGACTCCCTCTGCTGGCCAAATAAGATAACATTCCTTTCGTCTCAGAACTGTATTGACTCAGGTCAATCTCTCCCTTTCCACAGGCCTTGTTTCATGTACAGTATGGCTTCCATTTACTCTGGTATTCACATTAAGTTGAAAAAAAAACTAAGACACCCTGGGTAGAAAAACTGAACCATGTCCATTTTACACTGATGATACAACTGTTTTATTAAATGTCATGATTTCAACAACAACAAAACATCTCTCCAGGTTATAATTGAAAGGATTCAGGAATTGCCTCAGAGACCTCCTCAGCATCTGTCTCCACTGTGCTGAGCTTCTGTAAGGGCATCCTGCAAATCACAGACCCCCTGACACAGGTGTTTGAGGTCCTTCTTCTTACCCTGAGCAGGTACCTCACTGTCCAGAGGTAGCAGGCCAATGTCAACCGTGTGTTTGTCCAAGTCACAACACACATGCTCCCGCACCTCCCCCTGCTCAGGGACCTACTGACCATCAGGGCCTAGATGGCCGAGAATGACCCATGTGTTGGCCAGCACCTGAGTAGGGACATCCGTGGTAAGGTGGACACCATCCGGCAGTCTGCCCTGTTCCTGCCAGACCACCTCCAGGCGTATAAGGAGGAGCCAGGAATGAAGAAAGGGTTGGCAAGGAAGGGCCTACTCTCCCTAATCCACTCAGTAATTACAAAGCTCTGTGACACCACTCTCCGTTACGGGGTCAGGTGGAGTTCCCTCCCGCTGCTCTTCAGGTTCTCACTGGTCGCCTACTGTAAAGGAGAGGATAATAAAGAACACAGTTAATCACCGCCGTGGATTTCATAAACGTGGTGACTCTCAAAGACACGTTTGATGGTGAAAACTGCAGCTTAGCTCTGCTGGCTTTGGAGAACCTCTTGAATTTATGCTTGACTGGAGACATTTACAATGTGTTGGCTGACAGGATAAAGAACAAGGAGGTTCAGTTGATTTTTTATAGGAAGGTGGTTAAGATGTTGTTTGACAATGCCAATCCCATTATATCAGCATGGTACCACTGTCTAAAAGCCCTGCTCAGTCTCAACCACCTGATCATAGAGCCGGACGTGGACGAGCTGCTGTCGGCCGGATGGATCAACTCCGACTGCACAGAGCCACGGGTTAGGAAGGCACACGAGGCCCTCATCTCCTCTGTTCTCCTGACCTACGCCAGGCTGAGGAGCTCCTGGCTGTCATCTGCCGCCCAGCAGTGGATGTGTTCCGACAGCCTGTTCCTCCAGTGGCAGTACAAAGGATGCTCAGCAGTGGATGAGCGCCGACAGCCTGTTCTTCATAGGACACTCAGCAGTGGATGAGCGCCAACAGCCTGTTCTTCATAGGATGCTCAGCAGTGGATGAGCGCCGACAGCCTGTTCTTCATAGGATGCTCAGCAGTGGATGAGCGCCGACAGCCTGTTCTTCATAGGACACTCAGCAGTGGATGAGCGCCAACAGCCTGTTCTTCATAGGATGCTCAGCAGTGGATGAGCGCCGACAGCCTGTTCTTCATAGGACGCTCAGCAGTGGATGAGCGCCAACAGCCTGTTCTTCATAGGACACTCAGCAGTGGATGAGCGCCAACAGCCTGTTCTTCATAGGATGCTCAGCAGTGGATGAGCGCTTCATAGGACAGCCTGTTCTTCATAGGATGCTCAGCAGTGGATGAGCGCCGACAGCCTGTTCTTCATAGGACACTCAGCAGTGGATGAGCGCCAACAGCCTGTTCTTCATAGGACACTCAGCAGTGGATGAGCGCCAACAGCCTGTTCTTCATAGGATGCTCAGCAGTGGATGAGCGCCAACAGCCTGTTCTTCATAGGATGCTCAGCAGTGGATGAGCGCCAACAGCCTGTTCTTCATAGGACACTCAGCAGTGGATGAGCGCCAACAGCCTGTTCTTCAGGGGACGCTCAGCAGTGGATGAGCGCCGACAGCCTGTTCTTCATAGGACGCTCAGCAGTGGATGAGCGCCGACAGCCTGTTCTTCATAGGACGCTCAGCAGTGGATGAGCGCCGACAGCCTGTTCTTCATAGGACGCTCAGCTGTGGATGAGCGCCGACAGCCTGTTCTTCATAGGACGCTCAGCTGTGGATGAGTGCCGACAGCCTGTTCTTCATAGGACGCTCAGCAGTGTATTTTTTTCTTCACAATTATTTAACCAGGTAGGCTAGTTGAGAACAAGTTCTCATTTACAACTGCGACCTGGCCAAGATAAAGCAAAGCAGTGCGACACAAACAACAACACAGAGTTACACATGGAATAAACAAACATATAGTCAATAACACAATAGAGAACAAGTCTATGTACAGTGTGTGCAAATTAGGTAAGAAAAGGGAGGTAAAGGCAATAAATAGGCCATTGTGGCGAAATAATGACAATTTAGCAATTAAACACTGGAGTGATAGATGTGCATCGGTGTTCTTCAAGGTTCTGTTTTAGGACCACTATTGTTTTCACTATATATTCTACCTCTTGGGGATGTCATTCGAAAACATAATGTTAACTTTCACTGCTATGCGGATGACACACAGCTGTACATTTCAATGAAACATGGTGAAGCCCCAAAATTGCCCTCGCTAGAAGTCTATGTTTCAGACATAAGGAAGTGGGTGGCTGCAAACGTTCTACTTTTAAACTCGGACAAAACAGAAATGCTTGTTCTAGGTCCCAAGAAACAAAGATATCTTCTGTTGAATCTTACAATTAATCTTGATGGTTGTACAGTCATCTCAAATAAAACTGTGAAGGACCTCGGCGTTACTCTGGACCATGATCTCTCTTTTGACGAACATATCAAGACTGTTTCAAGGACAGCTTTTTTCCATCTACGCAACATTGCAAAAATCAAAAACTTTCTGTCCAAAAATGATGCAGAAAAATTCATCCAAGCTTTTGTTACTTCTAGGTTAGTCTACTGCAATGCTCTACTTTCCGGCTACCCGGATAAAGCACTAAATAAACTTCAGTTAGTGCTAAATACGGCTGCTAGAATCCTGACTAGAACCAAAAGATTTGATCATATTACTCCAGTGCTAGCCTCTTTACACTGGCTTCCTGTTAAAGCAAGGGCTGATTTCAAGGTTTTACTGCTAACCTACAAAGCATTACATGGGCTTGCTCCTACCTATCTTTCTGATTTGGTCCTGCCGTACATACCTACACGTACGCTACGGTCACAAGACGCAGGCCTCCTAATTGTCCCTAGAATTTCTAAGCAAACAGCTGGAGGCAGGGCTTTCTCCTATAGAGCTCCATTTTTATGGAATGGTCTTCCTACCCATGTGAGAGACGCAGACTTGGTCTCAACCTTTAAGTCTTTCCTGAAGACTCATCTCTTCAGTGGGTCATATGATTGAGTGTAGTCTGGCCCAGCAGTGTGAAGGTGAACGGAAAGACTCTGGAGTAACGAACCGCCCTTGTTGTCTCTGCCTGGCCGGTTCCCCTCTTTCCACTGGGATTCTCTGCCTCTAACCCTATTACAGGGGCTGAGTCACTGGCTTACTGGGGCTGTTTCATGCCGTCCCTAGGAGGGGTGCGTCACTTGAGTGGGTTGAGTCACTGATGTGATCTTCCTGTCTGGGTTGGTGCCCCCCCTTGGGTTGTGCTGTGGCAGAGATCTTTGTGGGCTATACTCAGCCTTGTCTCAGGATGGTAAGTTGGTGGTTGAAGATATCCCTCTAGTGGTGGTTGAAGATATCCCTCTCCTCAGCTCCCTACTTCAGAAGACACTAGACGACACCACTGAGAGGCTGTCTGTCTCTCTCATTTCCAAACATCTGCTTGAGAGCCTCATTCTGGTCGAGTTACCTATTACTCACTCTGCTGTGGTCAGATTGTGGGGATTCTCACCAGCACCCCAGACATGACCCCAGTCCATCCAGCACTCATGAAGTTAAGTGAAGTCAGTCGTTCAACAGCTGAAGACAAAATAAGTGCAGTAACTCAGTCTGACGGTGATGTCACTGAGCCCCTTCTGCTTTGAAGAGACTGGAGGCCACATACTGAGCTCTAGTACGACTGGAGCCTCTTTAACCCTATCTGAAAGTCAAGCCGATAACCTTTTAAGCTTACTTCAAGTCACCGATGCTCTTAACCCAGATCGAATGTCATCTGAAGACTTTTCAGGGCTCTTTTTGTTCTTAATTCCTCATGGTCACAGACACACAGCTACATAATGACGTGAAGCCTTCAGTGACAAGACATCTGCCGAATCAGATCTTCAGTCTCATGGGGTCACTTCTGGCAGGGAATAATTCCCATTGTGTTTTAAAGATTGTGCATGGGAGTAGCCTCTTGGAGGCAGCTTTGGCAGCTCTCCTTTCATACTGCAGTAAGGGCCTCTCAAACTGTGGACAGCTCTGCTTGGCTGACTTTCTTAAAAACCATCCAGGATTTCATCCAGTCCCTGATTCTTTTTATAATCCACAGAAAGAGCTGTGTCTGTCTCAACCAATAGAAATGCACAGGTGGTCGTTATGGCTTTGTCTACTGTCCCAGGAAACACTGTTCTCTGTACAGCTCCTGCTTGCATCTTTGAACACACTGTGCCAGGCCATGACCTCCAGCCTCAGCAAAACCAAGCAGCTGAGCCACTTGCTGGGGAAGAGCACTGCTGTCATGGGCTCTGCCATCCAGGCCTGCTTGACAGACAGTCTGCTAGGCCAGACCTTCTCTGTGGATGCGATGAACGGGATGGTGAAGAGCGAGATGACCTGCGCTTGCCTACAGGATGAGCCTAGTGAGGGCATCACCCAGGAGAGTCTAAGTCACATGGGTCTCTATAGGAACTTCAGTCAGCAGATCCTGCGAGAGCTGTGCCCATCCTAGCACCCCATGGACTTCCTGGTCTCATCGCTCCACTTCTTTTCACTCTCTCATTACACAACAATGCACGTTTCTTTTTCATTTTTAGATTGACATTGACATTTTAGTCATTTAGCAGACACTCTTGTTCTGAGATGGTAGCGTGTTCTGAGATGGTAGTGTGTTCTGAGATGGCAGTGCGTTCTGAGATGGCCGTGCGTTCTGAGATGGTAATGTGTTCTGAGATGGTAATGTGTTCTGAGATGGTAATGTGTTCTGAGATGGTAGTGTGTTCTGAGATGGTAGTGTGTTCTGAGATTGTAGTGTGTTCTGAGATGGTAATGTGTTCTGAGATGGTAGTGTGTTCTGAGATGGCAGTGCGTTCTGAGATGGTAATGTGTTCTGAGATGGTAATGTGTTCTGAGATTGTAGTGTGTTCTGAGATGGTAGTGTGTTCTGAGATGGTAATGTGTTCTGAGATGGTAGTGTGTTCTGAGATTGTAGTGTGTTCTGAGATGGTAGTGTGTTCTGAGATGGCAGTGTGTTCTGAGATGGTAATGTGTTCTGAGATGGTAGTGTGTTCTGAGATGGTAGTGTGTTCTGAGATTGTAGTGTGTTCTGAGATGGTAGTGTGTTCTGAGATTGTAGTGTGTTCTGAGAGATAGTTCTGAGATGGTAGTGTGTTCTGAGATGGTAGTGTGTTCTGAGATGGTAGTGTGTTCTGAGATGGTAGTGTGTTCTGAGATGGTAGTGTGTTCTGAGATGGTAGTGTGTTCTGAGATGGTAGTGTGTTCTGAGATGGTAGTGTGTTCTGAGATGGTAATGTGTTCTGAGATGGTAGTGTGTTCTGAGATGGTAGTGTGTTCTGAGATGGTAGTGTGTTCTGAGATGGTAATGTGTTCTGAGATGGTAATGTGTTCTGAGATGGTAGTGTGTTCTGAGATTGTAGTGTGTTCTGAGATGGCAGTGTGTTCTGAGATGGTAGTGTGTTCTGAGATGGTAGTGTGTTCTGAGATGGTAATGTGTTCTGAGAGATGGTGAGAATGTGTTCTGAGATGGTAGTGTGTTCTGAGATGGATGTGTTCTGAGAGTAATGTGTTCTGTAGTGTGCTTCTGAGATGGTAATGTGTTCTGAGATGGAGTGTGTTCTGAGATGGTAGTGTGTGTAGTGTGTTCTGAGATGGTAGTGTGTTCTGAGATGGTAGTGTGTTCTGAGAGATTGTTCTGAGATGGTGTGTTCTGAGAGATGTTCTAGATGTGTTCTGAGATGGTTGTGTTCTGAGATGGTAGTGTGTTCTGAGATGGTTCTGAGATGGTAGTGTGTTCTGAGATGGTAGTGTGTTCTGAGATGGTAGTGTGTTCTGAGATGGTAGTGTGTTCTGAGATGGTAGTGTGTTCTGAGATGGTAGTGTGTTCTGAGATGGTAGTGTGTTCTGAGATTGTAGTGTGTTCTGAGAGATGTGTTCTGAGATGGTGTGTTCTGAGATGGTAGTGTGTTCTGAGATGGTGAGAGTGTGTTCTGAGATGGTAGTGTGTTCTGAGATGGTAGTGTGTTCTGAGATGGTTCTGAGAGTGTGTTCTGAGATGGTAGATGGTGTGTTCTGAGATGGTAGTGTGTTCTGAGATGGTAGTGTGTTCTGAGAGATGGTTCTGAGAGTGTGTTCTGAGATGGTAGTGTGTTCTGAGAGATGTGTTCTGAGAGTGTGTTCTGAGATGGTAGTGTGTTCTGAGATGGTAGTGTGTTCTGAGATGGTAATGTGTTCTGAGAGATGGTAGATGTGTTCTGAGAGATGGTAGTGTGTTCTGAGAGATGTGTTCTGAGATGGTAGTGTGTTCTGAGATGGTAATGTGTTCTGAGATGGTAGTGTGTTCTGAGATGGTAGTGTGTTCTGAGATGGTAGTGTGTTCTGAGATGGTAGTGTGTTCTGAGATGGTAATGTGTTCTGAGAGATGTGTTCTGAGAATGTGTTCTGAGAGATGGTAGTGTGTTCTGAGATGGTAGTGTGTTCTGAGTGGTAGTGTGTGTGTTCTGAGATGGTAGTGTGTTCTGAGATGGTAGTGTGTTCTGAGATTGTAGTGTGTTCTGAGATTGTAGTGTGTTCTGAGATGGTAGTGTGTTCTGAGATTGTAGTGTGTTCTGAGATGGTAGTGTGTTCTGAGATGGTAGTGTGTTCTGAGATGGTAGTGTGTTCTGAGATGGCAGTGTGTTCTGAGATTGTAGTGTGTTCTGAGATGGTAGTGTGTTCTGAGATGGTAGTGTGTTCTGAGATGGCAGTGTGTTCTGAGATGGTAGTGTGTTCTGAGATATGTGTAGGAGTAAATGTCCAAGTAAATTTCCCGTAGCATCAATGACAGACCGTCCAGTAAATGTCCAAGTTAACTTCCTGTACCATCACTGACAAACATGGGTGACTAAAACAGACATCATTCAGAATTTCACAGAATATCTCTTGAAAACAAAATAATAATAAAATACAATGAATAACAAAGTTTCTTGCCAGCTGCCTGATTCCAGAAACCTGCTAAGAGGCATTCTGACTCATTGCGTCTCAGATGATGTCTGCCTTGGTAGTAAGTATTCACTGTGACTTTTGATGTGCTGTGTTATTGAGGACTGTTCATCCAAATAAATGAATGCCGCTGAAAAATATGATTTGAGGTAGAATCATGCAAAATCTAGTTATGGTAAAGGCACAATGTGTCCTCACTTACAACCTTGCTTCCATGCTTCAAGAGGGACAAAACAAAGCATTGGATTGGCTTTGGCATTGATTTAACATGGAATTGAAGGGTAAATGTGTTTCCTATTTAGCGTAGAAACCCCCTTAGGGCATTGCAAAAAGAAACACAGTGTCGTGTCTTTGGCTATGCCGGATTAAGTGATATGACATGCTATTCTATAAAATAATTTCTCCGTAATTAATATGACCTGATTGAGCTAATCATGTAAATGTAATTAACTAGAGAGTCGGGCACCACATAATAATATTTATAGAGCTGTTATCTTCCGAATAAACTCTTAAAGACCTAGTAATATTTTACATCAATAGCAGTCAATATTAATTAGTCATCATCTTAATTCAGTCTCATCTGAAAGTTGTAAATTCTGGGTTATCTGCATGAACCCTGGCGAACAAATTGAATCAGCAATACAAAATTGGGTTTAATTAGTTATTTACTAAATACCTAACTAATCACACAGCATTACACATACACATATTTAAATCATAACTTGATTACAAATTACGTCACAAAGGAAAATGTCCCTAGCGGATGGAACAGATATGACAGCTGGTTACACAAAAGAAAAGGGGCTGGGTTTGAGTGAAAGAGCGGGAAGACTGAGGGACACAGGGAGAAGCTGTGCTATCATAAATAGAGTATCTTATGCATTCTAAATTACCGCCCATTTGGAAAAGGAAAATGCAATAAATATTTACTCTGAACTGCGCTTCGGTAGGTTGGTGGTAGATGGAAGGCCGTGTTGCCCAACCGAGTCATTCATCCTTTGAAGAATGTCTCTGCTGGTAAATTGAATACGTTGTAGTAACGTCGTTGTGTGGTAGACGGGATACTCTGTCTGTTCCTTCCTAACCCTCGTTTTCAGCGGTTGTTGCTAACTCAATGGCTAGGAGCTATCACTTCTGTAGTGAATAAGAGTTCAAAGTTCATACCATTCGCAACCAAAGCTCACACTGATGTTGGCTTCGTTCTGTAGTTATTATCTGAACCGTTCTGACATCTTCTCGTCAAGGGCTTATATAGGAAGGGAGAGGAGGGCGTGTTTGAAAAGTTTTATAGCCCATGTCCCTTCACAGGGGCAGGCCACTGATTGAGCAGAGCCCTATCTTATGAAAACCCAAATCTCACATTTTAGAAGCTAAAATCACATTTCATCACATCACAAATAATTTTATATTCAAACATTTAAATTGAACAACAATTCCATGTGAATCCGATAACTCTGATGTGTAGACTTTCCATTGTAGAGTTTGTCATCTTATCATTGATGAGAATGTCTCAGATGACAACCGAACTGACATCATATTCATTAATTACCACCGCATATGTTCAATTGGTCGGATTACCAGAATATAGTTAATTTCCCCCAATTTATGATGTTCCCAGAATCTCTATGTTAACCAAAGGGTTTGCAAATGTAACATAAGTAGGGTAGAGAGAGGAAAAGGGGGGGAAGAGGTATTTATGACTGTCATAAACCTACCCCCAGGCCAACATCATGACAACAGTCTGGCAGTCCGTTACAAAGCATGTCACGCTTCTCCTGCTCTGCACTGTCTCCCATGTCCTGGATGTGA
The DNA here is from genome assembly GCF_034236695.1 of Oncorhynchus nerka. Lineage (NCBI taxonomy): Eukaryota > Metazoa > Chordata > Actinopteri > Salmoniformes > Salmonidae > Oncorhynchus > Oncorhynchus nerka. Next base: position 7,764,535 of record NC_088423.1, on the reverse strand, counting down.
TTTGGGGGAAGAATTGGTTTAGCTGGGAAAGCCAATTTTGGCCTGCAGCAGTAAGTGTCTCCCTCCCTGTCTGTTTCAGTGCGCAGCAGGGAGAGTGACTATCTGTCCCGTTTAATCAAGCTGAATCTGATTTCAGTTATTGATATGGCCCACTCTCACCTCACTGCAACTCTGCAGGAAGAACTAACATTAGGTGTTACCACACACAACTACAATCCCTCACTGTGTCCACAAGACTTACAAACAGGAATGTTGTCTCACTCCAATTGGTGTTCCAGTATTTCTGTTTTTCTCTGTTCGCTCTCTCTGGGTGACACTTAGTACATTGAGAACCCACACAGGATGTAGTACTTCTCTCTCTTTCTGTCCTTTGTCTCTGGTTCAACTCCCATTGTCCTCTCTTCTCTCAGTTTCTAGTGAAGGAGTCTGGCAAGCCGACAACCCTGACCGCTGCTCTGACCATGCCAGTGCCGGACACTCTGCTCTGTCATGGGGAGGAGATGCTCTCCAACCCCCATGACGTGACCCTGGGGCTGGGAGCCCTGCAGTCTGTCCCCCTTGAAATTCTGATCATGGAGGTCTACCACACTACCTTTGAGTCTATCCACGAGGCTCTGTTTGCAGTCATCCAGTGTCTCCCGCAGGTTAGTGGCCTAGGTTCGATACATGTCACTTCATGCATCTTTTTATGTTTTTACCCAATCCTTGGGCGTAAGAATGGTTCTTTCTGGGGATGTTTTTAGTGGATGTCATTGTGATTATGAAACTTATATTTGATTCCTTTATTTTATCTCTCAATATTCCCTTTGTCCATGGAGTTCTTTGATGTATTTTGGAGGACGTATTGTTCTGAATACCACTACAGCAGAGGACATTTTGCCTGGGGTTCGAAAACACTACAGCAGAGCACATTTTGCCTTCGGTTTGATACCACTACAGCAGAGGACATTTTGCCTGGGGTTCGAAAACTCTATAGCAGAGCACATTTTGCCTGGGGTTTGATACCACTACAGCAGAGGACATTTTGCCTGGGGTTTGATAACACTATGGCAGAGCACATTTTACCTGGGGTTTGATACCACTACAGCAGAGGACATTTTGCCTGAGGTTTGATACCACCACAGCAGAGTACATTTTGCCTGGGGTTTGATAACACTACAGCAGAGCACATTCTGCCTGGGGTTTGATAACACTACAGCAGAGCACATTCTGCCTGGGGTTTGATAACACTACAGCAGAGCACATTCTGCCTGGGGTTTGATAACACTACAGCAGAGCACATTCTGCCTGGGGTTTGATAATACTACAGCAGAGCACATTCTGCCTGGGGTTTGATAATACTACAGCAGAGCACATTCTGCCTGGGGTTTGATAATACTACAGCAGAGCACATTCTGCCTGGGGTTTGATAACACTACAGCAGAGCTGGTTTGCCTGGGATTTGATAACACTACACCAGAGCTGGTTTGCCTGGGATTTGATAACATCACAGCAGAGCACATTTTGCCAGGGGTTTGATATTACTAGAGCAGTGCACATTTAGCCTGGAATTTGATAACATTACAGCAGAGCACATTTTGCCAGGGGTTTGATAATACTGGAGCAGTGCACATTTTACCTGGGGTTTGATAACACTACAGCAGAGCACATTTTGGGGTTTGCATCACTTCTCTGAAGTACAACACAAGGAGCCCTGTTTTGTGCACTTCTAATCTCTGGTTGGGGATTAGTTTCATATTCACAAGTAGGGTCTTCTGATTTTCCTTTTACCCAGACACCCTCAGGGTGTGAAGATCAATCATTGTCAGTGCTGTGGATTCCTTCTTTTCCCTCCTTCCCCTGAACCACAACTCAAGCCATGCTTCTCGGTAATCGAAAACCCTAGCACTTTAATATGTCCATGTACAGAGTGTCTGATTTGTGTTTAATTTGCTGTTCACGATAGAAAAAAACAGTACTTCCGTTATTGTGTCATTAACAATGGAATACAAGGCTTAGACAGGTAGATGGAAACAGCGGTTGCATGCTAAGGTGCTAGCACAGACATTGTGCACCGCAGCAAAGGGAATATTAGAGTTGCTGTCTTGGCAAGCGAAATGGTTGGCATGCCTAGTGTTTTATCCTGCAGCCAGGAAAACAATTTTTATGTAATTTGGTGCAAACATCAGTGTCCACTGATCCACGGTGTGGACTGACCCTTAGAAAGATTTAGTCTTGTTCATAATAATAGTTCTCGCTGAAGCAAGATTTGAATCATACCTTTTCACTACCAAAATCACATTAACTTTATTCAATTTACAATACTTTGACAATAGCAAGCAACTCTATGCTATATGGTTTTTCATTCTCAAGCCCTTGTAATCTCTCTGAAATGATGCGTCTCCTGAAGGCTTCACTTCTCCCTGAAATGATTTGTCTCCTGAAGGCTTTTGACACTGTGTAGGTGTTGCCTTGGGAGGCCTTATACTTGCATGGTCAAATAACATCTGTCTACACACCTGTCACACAGGTTTACCTAAATGTTAATACAGAATCTTCCTGGCAGATGCTGCTCCAATTTCTCTAGCTTGATTCAGCCTATCACACAAGCACAAAACGGAGTGACTAGCTTACCCCTTCCCCATTTGCCATGACTATTATACTCAGTCAACCTTGGCTCTTGGCCAGCACCTAAGTTAGCCCATTTCCACTTGACATTGAACATATTTTGGGGGTGCTAACCAAAGAAAACATCCCACTGCCTCCCACTGTAGGCAATAAAACAGAATAACTTCAGAATCAATTTCTTGGTCTGTGCCAGATGGGTGCTTAAGTGGAGGCAGATGTGCTCTGGACAAGGGCACGTCTTTGGCGTGAACACTGGAGGATGTGTGGAAATGATTACCTCGCCAACTGATGACTCATAGGAACATGGTAGCTCCTGAGCCTGAGAATTGAGGGCATTTTTTTTATCTTTCTCTCTCATTGGGAGACTGATAGCACGTGGCACCTTCCTCTCCTCGACCCATACCAAAACAATTACAGACCTCCAAGAACAGGGTCTAACAACCGTCTGACAAATATAGACCCACACAAATGCTTCAGTTTGATTATGTATTACATTTTTTTCATCAAATGTAAAATGCTTTAAAAGCATGTTATAGCTAAATGTAATAGAATTTAAATGTCTTTCAAATGCAAAGTTGTCGAAGTTGAACTTTTTGTAACGTGGCCCTTTTTTGGAATGTGCCCAGGTGAAAGCTATGCAGTCTTACCTCAACTGTTTGTATCGCCTGGAGGCCTCCTCATTCACGGGGGGAGACAGAAGGGTGAGGCTGAGAAAGGTAAGGCCATCGGTTCATTTAATCATTTATTCACTCACTCAGCCACTACTTCGTACGTTAATCCAAGTATTCACCCATTAACTCATAATCTCAATTGATAGGAATGACATTGGCATTTACAGGAATTGTGTGCATCCTATATATTATTCAGCAGTTTCTATTTTCCTGCTGGTTCCCATTAAAGAACAGCGACCAACCATCTTCATGTGTACTAAATGTCTTCATGTGGACTAAGTGTCTTCATGTGCACTAATTATCTTCATGTGGACTAAGTGTCTTCATGTGGACGAAATGTCTTCATGTGGACTAAGTGTCATATGCACTAAATATCTTTATGTGGACTAAGTGTCTTCATGTGGATGAAATGTCTTCATGTGGACTAAGTGTTATGTGGACTAAGTGTCTTCATGTGGACGAAACGTCTTCATGTGGACTAAGTGTCTTCATGTGTGCTAAAATTCTTCATGTGGACTAAATGTCTTGATGTGGACTAAATGTCTTCATGTGGACTATATGTATTTTTCAGCCTAAAGAGCACTCTTAATCATCACACCCCTTGACAAATATACTGTATGACACAGACAGCCTGTTGTTTTAGAAATTGACACGATATTTAGCCTGGGTTCCTCCCAAGGGAGTCCTCTGTATAAATATGCTGTCTGTGTCAAACAACTCCAGCATGCATAGGGGATGTGATTTTCGTGAAAGAGGTCATCTTAATGGGAGATTTTAACATTAATTATGAAGACAAGTCATGTAGGGAAACCCTCAAACAGATCACTAATACCTTTGACTTTATACAGCTAGTTAAAGGGCCAACCAGGGTGACTTGTTGTTCTAAAACAAAGATTGATCTGGTGTTCAGCAATAAACCAGAGAGAGTGACTAAATCATTCAATATGGTTACTGGGCTATCTGATCATAATTTGACACTTATAACCAGAAAGCTTTCTAAGAGCAGGCTTAACCTCTCCTGTTAGAAAGCCGGATCAACTAAGAATACCTAAGAGTGTGTAACGATTCTCGTCCTTGTCTGATGAGGAATATGAAGGATCGGACCAAAATGCAGCATGTTAATTTTATTAATCTGAACACAAAATAACAAAGGTAAAACAACAAAAAAACGAAACAGTCCTATCAGGAGACAAAACAGGAAACAACTACCCACAAACACAGGTGGGAACAGGCTACCTAAGTATGGTTCTCAATCAGAGACAACGATAGACAGCTGCCTCTGATTGGGAACCATACCAGGCCAAACACAGAAATACAAAACATAGAACAAAACAGAATGCCCACCCCAACTCAGGCCCTGACCAAACCAAAAATAGAGACATAAAAAAAGGAACTAAGGTCAGAACGTGACAGAGTGAATTAAATAATTTTGAAAACGCAATTAAGGGAATTAACTGGAATGATCTCTTGTCCTATACAGATGTGGAAGCTGATTATCAGGTTTTTATATCCACAATCCAGACTACAATAAATGGCTTCCTAAAGAAAAGAAAATCCAAACCTGGCTAAATTAATTCTCTTCCTTGGCTACATGGAGAAATCTGGAAACTACCGATGAAAGATCATGCTCTAAAAAGAGCCCTGAAGTCCAAATTAGTGCATGACAGATGTAGGTTTACCATGTTGAGAAATAAGGTGATGAAAGAAATCCGACAGACTTTTTGATCAACATAATTGGTGAAGCAAAGGAAAATTCTAAATTGATCTGAGAGAATCTAAAAAAAAGTGAACAGGGAAGACCATATTAACACTGCCCCCCCCCCCCCCCCACTGGGTTCAGCAATAGTGAAGGACACTCAAGCTGTCTTCATCATAAGGGAAGTTTCTGAGCCAGAGGTGAAAAAGGTGATTATCTCACTAAAGAACTCTAAAGTCAAAGATGTGTTTGGGCTGGACTCTACCTTTCTTACAAACTACAATGAGTCACTCATTGGCCCCATTACTAAGGTCACCAACATATCTATTGGTCAGGGGGTGTTTCCAAAGGTCTTGAAGTCGGCCATAAAAACGGCCATCATTAAATCATGCAACCCTGCTGATGCAAGAACTACAGAAGGCCCATTAGTATATCACCTGTGGAGTCCAAGGTGCTGAAAAGTGTGTAGCAGAGCAACTGATTGCCCACCTCAACAACAGCCCCTTCACATTACCCGCCATGCAGTCCAAGATGGACAAAGAGTAGTTGGGGCTGAATTTCTAGACCCAAGGAAAGCTTTTGATACTGTTAACCATGTGGTTCTCATCACAAAACTGTCCAAGTTCAACTCTTCCCCGATGCCTTGAGATGGATGAAATCACACAGAGAAGGCAGAACTCAGTGTGTCAGAGTGATGATGTGGGCGTGCCCCAAGGGTCAATACTTGCCCCTCCTGTTCAGCCTGTACATGAATGATCTGCCTTATGTCTGTACTGGGTCTGAAGTTCAAATGTATGCAGATGATACAGTGATATATGTGCATGCAAAGAGCAAACAACAAGCTGCATGAGAACTCACTACTCTAATGGTCCAGGTGACAAAGTGGCTCAGTGACTCATGTTTGCATCTCAATGTGAAAAAAACAGTCTGCATGTTCTTCACAAAGAGGACAACTGATGCCACTGAGCCAGATGTCTATGTGTCAGGGGAGAAGCTCCAGGTGGTATCCGATTTTAAGTACCTTGGCATCATACTTGATTCCAATCTCTCTTTTAAAAAAAGGTAACTAAAAGTTCAACCTAGCTCATTTCTGATTCATGCGAAATTGTTTGACTACAGAAGTAACAAAACTGTACTTCAATGCTATGATACTCCCCCACTTAACATACTGCTTGACTAGTTGGGCCCAATCTTGCCGTACAACATTAAAACCCATTCAGTCTGTCTACAAACAGGCTCTCAAAGTGCCTGATAGAAAGCCCAATAGCCATCATCACTGTTACATCCTCAGAAAGTATGAGCTCCTGAGTTGGGAAAATCTTGAGCAATACAATTGACGCATGTCTTGTATTCAATATCCAAATGGTCTAGCTCCCCTCGGCTTAGTACTTTTGTTAAACAGAAAACGCAAACTCATGGCAGAAGATCCACAAGGTCTGCCATGAGAGGTGACTGGATAGGTTCCTTAAGGAAAAGCACCTTTAGTCAATCTGCTTTCTCTGTGAGAGCTTCCCATGTATGGAACTATCAGACACACACAACTGCACCACCTATCACACCTTCGCAAAAAATATGAAGACATGGCTAAAGCCCAATCAGACTTGTGAACATAATTCCTAGCTGTGTTTTGTTGCTTTCCATGTTGTCTGTTGTCTGTAGGTGTGGAAAAACTTTGTTGCTATTATGGACTTTTGTTTTGTTGCTTCTGCTATTGTGCTATTTCTCTGTCTGCATGCTACGTGTTGCTTGTTCTATGTTTCTCTGTCTGCATGCTACGTGTTGCTTGTTATATGTTCCTCTGTCTGCATGCTACGTGTTGCATGTTCTATATTATATGTCTGCATGCTACGTGACGCTTGAGTTTCTCTGTCTGCATGCTACGTGTTGCTTGTTCTGTTTCTCTGCATGCTACGTGTCGCTTGTTATATGTTCCTCTGTCTGCATGCTATGTGTTGCATGTTCCATATTTATATGTCTGCATGCTACGTGACGGTTGAGTGCTCTGTCTGCATGCTACATGTCGCTTGTTCTATGTTACTCTGTCTGCATGCTACATGTTGCTTGTCTGCATGCTATGTGTCGCTATGTTCCTATGTCTGCATGCTATGTGTTGCATGTTCTATATTTCTTCATCTGCATGCTACATGACGCTTGAGGTCCTCTGTCTGCATGCCACGTGTCGCTTGTTCTATGTTCCTCTGTCTGCATGCTACGTGTTGCTTGTTCTATGTTTCTCTGTCTGCATGCTACGTGTTGCATGTTCTATATTTCTCTGTCTGCATGCTACATGACACTTGTTATATGGGCGGCAGGGTAGCCTAGTGGTTAGAGCATTGGACTTGTAACCGGAAGGTTGCAAGTTCAAACCCCCGAGCTGACAAGGTACATATCTGTCGTTCTGCCCCTGAACATTTACATTACATTTACATTTAAGTCATTTAGCAGACGCTCTTATCCAGAGCGACTTACAAATTGGTGCATTCACCTTATGACATCCAGTGGAACAGTAGTGCATCTAAATCTTTTAAGGGGGGTGAGAGGGATTACTTTATCCTATCCTAGGTATTCCTTAAAGAGGTGGGGTTTCAGGTGTCTCCGGAAGGTGGTGATTGACTCCGCTGTCCTGGCGTCGTGAGGGAGTTTGTTCCACCATTGGGGGGCCAGAGCAGCGAACAGTTTTGACTGGGCTGAGCGGGAACTGTACTTCCTCAGTGGTAGGGAGGCGAGCAGGCCAGAGGTGGATGAACGCAGTGCCCTTGTTTGGGTGTAGGGCCTGATCAGAGCCTGGAGGTACTGAGGTGCCGTTCCCCTCACAGCTCCGTAGGCAAGCACCATGGTCTTGTAGCGGATGCGAGCTTCAACTGGAAGCCAGTGGAGAGAGCGGAGGAGCGGGGTGATGTGAGAGAACTTGGGAAGGTTGAACACCAGACGGGCTGCGGCGTTCTGGATGAGTTGTAGGGGTTTAATGGCACAGGCAGGGAGCCCAGCCAACAGCGAGTTGCAGTAATCCAGACGGGAGATGACAAGTGCCTGGATTAGGACCTGCGCCGCTTCCTGTGTGAGGCAGGGTCGTACTCTGCGGATGTTGTAGAGCATGAACCTACAGGAACGGGCTACCGCCTTGATGTTAGTTGAGAACGACAGGGTGTTGTCCAGGATCACGCCAAGGTTCTTAGCGCTCTGGGAGGAGGACACAATGGAGTTGTCAACCGTGATGGCGAGATCATGGAACGGGCAGTCCTTCCCCGGGAGGAAGAGCAGCTCCGTCTTGCCGAGGTTCAGCTTGAGGTGGTGATCCGTCATCCACACTGATATGTCTGCCAGACATGCAGAGATGCGATTCGCCACCTGGTCATCAGAAGGGGGAAAGGAGAAGATTAATTGTGTGTCGTCTGCATAGCAATGATAGGAGAGACCATGTGAGGTTATGACAGAGCCAAGTGACTTGGTGTATAGCAAGAATAGGAGAGGGCCTAAAACAGAGCCCTGGGGGACACCAGTGGTGAGAGCACGTGGTGGGGAGACGGATTCTCGCCACGCCACCTGGTAGGAGCGACCTGTCAGGTATGACGCAATCCAAGCGTGGGCCGCGCCGGAGATGCCCAACACGGAGAGGGTGGAGAGGAGGATCTGATGGTTCACAGTATCGAAGGCAGCCGATAGGTCTAGAAGGATGAGAGCAGAGGAGAGAGAGTTAGCTTTAGCAGTGCGGAGCGCCTCCGTGATACAGAGAAGAGCAGTCTCAGTTGAATGACTAGTCTTGAAACCTGACTGATTTGGATCAAGAAGGTCATTCTGAGAGAGATAGCGGGAGAGCTGGCCAAGGACGGCACGTTCAAGAGTTTTGGAGAGAAAAGAAAGAAGGGATACTGGTCTGTAGTTGTTGACATCGGAGGGATCGAGTGTAGGTTTTTTCAGAAGGGGTGCAACTCTCGCTCTCTTGAAGACGGAAGGGACGTAGCCAGCGGTCAGGGATGAGTTGATGAGCGAGGTGAGGTAAGGGAGAAGGTCTCCGGAAATGGTCTGGAGAAGAGAGGAGGGGATAGGGTCAAGCGGGCAGGTTGTTGGGCGGCCGACCGTCACAAGACGCGAGATTTCATCTGGAGAGAGAGGGGAGAAAGAGGTCAGAGCACAGGGTAGGGCAGTGTGAGCAGAACCAGCGGTGTCGTTTGACTTAGCAAACGAGGATCGGATGTTGTCGACCTTCTTTCCAAAATGGTTGACGAAGTCATCTGCAGAGAGGGAGGGGGGAGGAGGATTCAGGAGGGAGGAGAAGGTGGCAAAGAGCTTCCTAGGGTTAGAGGCAGATGCTTGGAATTTAGAGTGGTAGAAAGTGGCTTTAGCAGCAGCGACAGAAGAGGAAAATGTAGAGAGGAGGGAGTGAAAGGATGCCAGGTCCGCAGGGAGGCGAGTTTTCCTCCATTTCCGCTCGGCTGCCCGGAGCCCTGTTCTGTGAGCTCGCAATGAGTCGTCGAGCCACGGAGCGGGAGGGGAGGACCGAGCCGGCCTGGAGGATAGGGGACATAGAGAGTCAAAGGATGCAGAAAGGGAGGAGAGGAGGGTTGAGGAGGCAGAATCAGGAGATAGGTTGGAGAAGGTTTGAGCAGAGGGAAGAGATGATAGGATGGAAGAGGAGAGAGTAGCGGGGAGAGAGAGCGAAGGTTGGGACGGCGCGATACCATCCGAGTAGGGGCAGTGTGGGAAGTGTTGGATGAGAGCGAGAGGGAAAAGGATACAAGGTAGTGGTCGGAGACTTGGAGGGGAGTTGCAATGAGGTTAGTGGAAGAACAGCAGGTCGAGCGTATTTCCTGCCTTGTGAGTAGGGGGGGAAGGTGAGAGGGTAAGGTCAAAAGAGGAGAGGAGTGGAAAGAAGGAGGCAGAGAGGAATGAGTCAAAGGTAGACGTGGGGAGGTTAAAGTCGCCCAGAACTGTGAGAGGTGAGCCGTCCTCAGGAAAGGAGCTTATCAAGGCATCAAGCTCATTGATGAACTCTCCGAGGGAACCTGGAGGGCGATAAATGATAAGGATGTTAAGCTTGAAAGGGCTGGTAACTGTGACAGCATGGAATTCAAAGGAGGCGATAGACAGATGGGTAAGGGGAGAAAGAGAGAATGACCACTTGGGAGAGATGAGGATCCCGGTGCCACCACCCCGCTGACCAGAAGCTCTCGGGGTGTGCGAGAACACATGGGCAGACAAAGAGAGAGCAGTAGGAGTAGCAGTGTTGTCTGTGGTGATCCATGTTTCCGTCAGTGCCAAGAAGTCGAGGGACTGGAGGGAGGCATAGGCTGAGATGAACTCTGCCTTGTTGGCCGCAGATCGGCAGTTCCAGAGGCTACAGATTAGGGTGGCCGCGGCCACGCGGTGTGGAGCGTTTGTATGGTCTGTGCAGAGAGGAGAGAACAGGGATAGACAGACACATAGTTGACAGGCTACACAAGAGGCTACGCTAATGCAAAGGAGATTGGAATGACAAGTGGACTACACGTCTCGAGTGTTCAGAAAGTTAAGCTTACGTAGCAAGAATCTTATTGACTAAAATGATTAAAATGAACAGTACTGCTGAAGTAGGCTAGCTGGCAGAGGCTGCGTTGTTGACTATGTAGGCTAGCTGGCAGTGGCTGCGTTGTTGACACTACACTAATCAAGTCGTTCCGTTGAGTGTAATAGTTTCTACTGTGCTGCTATTCGGGGCTAGCTGGCTAGCTAGCAGTGTTGATTACGTTACGTTGCGTTAAAAGAACGACAATAGCTGGCTAGCTAACCTAGGAAATCGCTCTAGACTACACAATTATCTTTGATACAAAGACGGCTATGTAGCTAGCTATGTAGCTAGCTACGATCAAACAAATCAAGCCGTTGTACTGTAATGAAATTAAATGAAAAAATGTGATACTACCTGTGGGGCGAAGCGAAATGCGACCGGAATGTTGAGTGCGGAAGTTCTGTTCGGTAGATGTTGGCTAGCTGTTGGCTAGCTAGCAGTGTCTCCTACGTTAAGGACGACAAATAGCTGGCTAGCTAACCTCGGTAAATTAAGATAATCACTCTAAAACTACACACTCTAAACTACACAATTATCTTGGATACGAAGACAGCAAAGACAACTATGTAGCTAGCTAACACTACACTAATCAAGTCGTTCAGTTGAGTGTAATAGTTGTGCTGCTAATCGGTAGACGGTGGACGTTAGCTAGCTGGCTAGCTGCAGGGCAGATAGCAGAGTAGACTGCGTTAGGATGACGAAATACGATAATTACGCAATTATCTATGATACAAAGACGGCTATGTAGCTAGCTAAGAAGAAATTGCTAAGATTAGACAAATCAAACCGTTGTACTATAATGAAATGTAATACTACCTGCGGACCGAGTGCAGATGCGACCGCTCGCTCCAACCACCACTGAACAGGCAGTTAACCCACTGTTCCTAGGCCGTCATTGAAAATAAGAATTTGTTCTTAACTGACTTTCCTGGTTAAATAAAGGTAAAATAAAATAAAAATAAATAAATATGTTCCTATGTCTGCATGCTATGTGTTGCATGTTCTATGTTTTCTCTGTCTGCATGCTACATGATGCTTGAGTTCCTCTGTCTGCATGCTACGTGTTGCTTGTCTGCATGCTACGTGTTGCTTGTTCTGTTTCTCTGCATGCTACGTGTCCCTATGTCTGCATGCTACGTGTTGCATGTTCTATATTTATCTGTCTGCATGCTACATGACGCTTGAGTTCCTCTGTCTGCATGCTACGTGTCGCTTGTTCTATGTTCCTCTGTCTGCATGCTACGTGTTGCTTGTTCTATGTTCCTCTGTCTGCATGCTACGTGTTGCTTGTTCTATGTTTCTCTGTCTGCATGCTACGTGTTGCTTATTTTCTCTGTTTCTCTGTCTGCGTGCTACGTGCTGCTTGTTTATGTTACTCTATCTGCATGCTACGTGTTTCTTGTTCTATGTTTCTCTGTCTGCATGCTACGTGTTGCATGTTCTATATTTCTCTGTCTGCATGCTACGTGTTGCATGTTCTATATTTCTCTGTCTGCATGCTACGTGTTGTATGTTCTATATTTCTCTGTCTGCGTGCTACGTGACGCTTGTTCTATGTTTCTTTGTCTGCGTGCTACGTGTTTCTTGTCCTTTGTTGCTCTGCATGTGCTCACGGCTCATTGTTTGTCTGTATTGTTATTGTAATTGTTTTTAATAACCTGCCCAGGGACTGGGGTTGAAAATTAGCCGCCTGGCTAAAACTGGCACTTTTACTGAATTGTTGATTAATGTGCACTGTCCCTGTAAAAATAAAAATAAACTCAAACTCGTGCTGCCACCAGGCTAACCAGTCCTGTTAGTAGGGCAGGAGTATTGCAGGATAAAGGAGAATATGATAGGTGTGTTTTATCATGTTATATTATGCTATTTCACACATGAAACTGGGCCTATTTCACACATGAAACTGGGCCTATTTTAAATCAGCAGAGCTCATCCAGTGGAAAGAGAGAAAGGAAAAAGAATGGTTTCGCCTTTAGTAATGTTATATTTCTGTAGCTGGTTGTATGCCTTGCTGGTCCCCGAGGACTGGATCAAAAGCAATGTGAGGGAAATCTAACATTCCCACTGAGGATGACAGAACTGTCGTAGGAGACATGAAAAGCACAGTGCACAGCGGGAGTCCAGTACAAGCTCGTGGATGGACACCTTTTAAAGTCCTGCACTGCTGCAAGCATCCCTGATGACTTGAATCAGTGTTGAGGAGCTGTATTCAGCTTTGTGATCAACATATTCAGAGATACATTATGTTTTCCTGTTTCTAAAAGGAGCAACATAATCTCAACATCAAAGCCTTCCTGACGTTGTTGACGAAAAGGAAATAATGACATATTCAATTATGCAACAGTAATTGTCTTCAGATGGGGTTTATTTTTAGAAATCATATATAACACGTTGTAAGTGTTCGTCTTCCTCAGCCAAAAGGAGGCCAATTCTGTACACATCTAGGCAGACCTCCCCTGTTCCAGGCACAGGAGGAAGGGTCAACAAGAGGAGATGGAGAGGAGCAGCCTGTTGATTTGAACTAGCATATAAGGCTCAGTGCATCATGTCCTGGCTGGCCCTGTGAAATATAGTAACCCTCACAGGTGACAAATTGCATGGAGACTGGGTTGTTTAACAACACCTCTCACCCTGACAACAGTGGCCATATTTCTCCTCTGTTTGTTTTCAGCAAGTGAGCTGTGCTTTACTGTACATCTAATCAGTCAAGAGAGGAAAGCAGGGATGGAGAAATTGTTCCAGCCGGGCCTTTGTGTTCTCTAATGGGCTATACTGTTTGTTTTATGCAGACTGTGAGCATAAACATTAGTTTATACACAATTAGAATGATTAAATAGCTTTTGTTGCTCCATATTCTGCTCTTAGCTGTCATGGTTAATGTCTCAGCTTATACAAAACCCTGTTGTTATTGTTCTGCTCTGTCACAATGCATTGAAAATATATTCATTCTCAGCCGCACCCTGGAGATTTGATTCAAATGCTGTGCTGTCATCAGTTATATCCAGCCCACGTCTGTGTCAGGAGCACAGTGCACTCTGAACACCCACTGTGCTGCATCAGTTATATCCAGCCCACGTCTGTGTCAGGAGCACAGTGCACTCTGAACACCCACTGTGCTGCATCAGTTATATCCAGCCCACGTCTGTGTCAGGAGCACAGTGCACTCTGAACACCCACTGTGCTGCATCAGCTATATCCAGCCCACGTCTGTGTCAGGAGCACAGTGCACTCTGAACACCCACTGTGCTGCATCAGTTATATCCAGCCCACGTCTGTGTCAGGAGCACAGTGCACTCTGAACACCCACTGTGCTGCATCAGTTATATCCAGCCCACGTCTGTGTCAGGAGCACAGTGCACTCTGAACACCCACTGTGCTGCATCAGTTATATCCAGCCCACGTCTGTGTCAGGAGCACAGTGCACTCTGAACACCCACTGTGCTGCATCAGTTATATCCAGCCCATGAACACCCACTGTGCTGCATCAGTTATATCCAGCCCACGTCTGTGTCAGGAGCACAGTGCACTCTGAACACCCACTGTGCTGCATCAGTTATATCCAGCCCACGTCTGTGTCAGGAGCACAGTGCACTCTGAACACCCACTGTGCTGCATCAGTTATATCCAGCCCACGTCTGTGTCAGGAGCACAGTGCACTCTGAACACCCACTGTGCTGCATCAGTTATATCCAGCCCACGTCTGTGTCAGGAGCACAGTGCACTCTGAACACCCACTGTGCTGCATCAGTTATATCCAGCCTACGTCTGTGTCAGGAGCACAGTGCACTCTGAACACCCACTGTGCTGCATCAGTTATATCCAGCCCACGTCTGTGTCAGGAGCACAGTGCACTCTGAACACCCACTGTGCTGCATCAGTTATATCCAGCCCACGTCTGTGTCAGGAGCACAGTGCACTCTGAACACCCACTGTGCTGCATCAGTTATATCCAGCCCACGTCTGTGTCAGGAGCACAGTGCACTCTGAACACCCACTGTGCTGCATCACTCAAAAGTCCCCGTTTTGTAGAAGTTGTCCCACTTCTAAAGTTCTGTCTGAAATAAAAGTTTAACCGTCAGTGTTTGGCGTGGTCTAGTTTTCTAAAAGCTCTCCTCTTCTATTCCCCAGCCCCTGAGACCGATGCAGTGGTGCTTTTGAAGTGTACTCGCCTGGTGGAACGCATGTACTCCCACACCGCTACCACAGCCGAGGGCTTCACTATCCTCTCCTCCTTCATGGCAGCACAGTACGTCAGTGAGTTACAGAAGATCTTTGGTTTTCTCTCATCATCAAGGACGATGGTGATTAGTAGAGCTGGGCAATATGAACAAAAATCCATTAAATTGACTGAATTATCACGGTAACGATCAATTGAACGTTAAGTTTGTAACATTTTCTACAGATGTTTTTTTTTTAATTACCCTTAAATCCACTACTACTAATTTGAATGCTGTAGCTATCAATTGTTCCTTTTAACAATCACCCATATTACCAAACTTAATTCATTTCAAATTTCAGATTTCTCTTGTAGGACCCTATAGGTTATTTGTTATAGTGAATGATATCAGCAGAATATCCACGATGAGTCGGTTTGTTCAGTGTCGATAAGTTGTCGGTTTGGTCAGTGTCGATGTCGATAAGTTGTCGGGTTGGTCAGTGTCGATGTCGATAAGTTGTCGGTTTGGTCAGTGTCGATGTCGATAAGTTGTCGGTTTGGTCAGTGTCGATGTCGATAAGTTGTCGGTTTGGTCAGTGTCGATGTCGATAAGTTGTCGGTTTGGTCAGTGTCGATGTCGATAAGTTGTCGGTTTGGTCAGTGTCGATGTCGATAAGTTGTCGGTTTGGTCAGTGTCGATGTCGATAAGTTGTCGGTTTGGTCAGTGTCGATAAGTTGTCGTTTTGGTCAGTGTCGATGTCGATAAGTTGTCGGTTTGGTCAGTGTCGATGTCGATAAGTTGTCGGTTTGGTCATTGTCGATGTCGATAAGTTGTCGGTTTGGTCAGTGTCGATGTCGATAAGTTGTCGGTTTGGTCATTGTCGATAAGTTGTCGGTTTGGTCAGTGTCGATGTCGATAAGTTGTCGGTTTGGTCAGTGTCGATGTCGATAAGTTGTCGGTTTGGTCATTGTCGATAAGTTGTCGGTTTGGTCAGTGTCGATGTCGATAAGTTGTCGGTTTGGTCAGTGTCGATGTCGATAAGTTGTCGGTTTGGTCAGTGTCGATGTCGATAAGTTGTCGGTTTGGTCATTGTCGATGTCGATAAGTTGTCGGTTTGGACAGTGTCGATGTCGATAAGTTGTCGGTTTGGTCAGTGTCGATGTCGATAAGTTGTCGGTTTGGTCAGTGTCGATGTCGATAAGTTGTCGGTTTGGTCATTGTCGATAAGTTGTCGGTTTGGTCAGTGTCGATGTCGATAAGTTGTCGGTTTGGTCAGTGTCGATGTCGATAAGTTGTCGGTTTGGTCATTGTCGATAAGTTGTCGGTTTGGTCAGTGTCGATGTCGATAAGTTGTCGGTTTGGTCAGTGTCGATGTCGATAAGTTGTCGGTTTGGTCATTGTCGATAAGTTGTCGGTTTGGTCAGTGTCGATGTCGATAAGTTGTCGGTTTGGTCAGTGTCGATGTCGATAAGTTGTCGGTTTGGTCAGTGTCGATGTCGATAAGTTGTCGGTTTGGTCATTGTCGATGTCGATAAGTTGTCGGTTTGGACAGTGTCGATGTCGATAAGTTGTCGGTTTGGTCAGTGTCGATGTCGATAAGTTGTCGGTTTGGTCAGTGTCGATGTCGATAAGTTGTCGGTTTGGTCATTGTCGATAAGTTGTCGGTTTGGTCAGTGTCGATGTCGATAAGTTGTCGGTTTGGTCAGTGTCGATGTCGATAAGTTGTCGGTTTGGTCATTGTCGATAAGTTGTCGGTTTGGTCAGTGTCGATGTCGATAAGTTGTCGGTTTGGTCAGTGTCGATGTCGATAAGTTGTCGGTTTGGTCATTGTCGATAAGTTGTCGGTTTGGTCAGTGTCGATGTCGATAAGTTGTCGGTTTGGTCAGCTCTAACGATTAGGCTATTATTATACAGGTTGGAAACAACATGCCATTTCAGATCTTCTCTCATCATCCCAACAAGCCCTTACATCTGAAGGGAATACACTCTATCTGCAAATTTAATTCAAGGATTTTTATTTGATCCATGGCTGTTTGTATTGTGGTGTTACACTATACATGGGACCATTTAGAGCTACTAAGGCAAGTCCTCTGGACTTCTCCGATTTGAAGGAGAGAGAAGTCAACATTTCATTTCCTCCATAATCTTGTGTCCCGCCCTGCGCCAACTTGTCCTCGAAAGGACTGTACTTACTGTAAAGTCTAGTAGACCGTTTTTCCGTCGATGTGATGCCATTATGTGATGCCATTATGTGATGCCGTCTGAGCATGTCTCAAACACTGTCTCAGTGTTTATTTTCCATGGAACATGCAGTGAGGAAAGTTGCATGAGGATTACCTTGGAATGTAAAAATCCATGGGAAACTCTTTGAGTAAGGATCTAACAAAGGATCGATTAAAGAAATAGTTTAACACTGTCATGGTTCTTTCCAGGTAGACTAAGTGCTTTTGTTGTCCAGTTTCCAGCTGGCAGTACATTGTATTCCTACCAGGCTTTCAAAACTGCCTCGGCTGAGTACACAAACAAAGGTGTAAGGAAAAGGCAAAACACAGATCAGCCATCTCACTCATCACACCGACATTATGACGGTTACATTTTAATGCCCCTTCCCCTCAAACGCTCAGTCAAATTGAAACCATTTTTTGGGGCCTGCCTTTCAAAGATAATGTCTACTTTTTTAAAGATATTTGAAGATGTGCATGCTTTCCCCTGAGAGAATAACTTCACTGGGCTGCTTGTCCACTTCTATCTGTAACATCCTGGTTGGTACTGCCTCTCCCCAGCCTCCCATCCACTCCTCTCTCCTCCACACCCTCAAGGTGACTCTGCAACCAGACATCAAGAGGCACCTGACAGAGATAGTCTACAGGATCCTGGACCTCTGTGTTGAGCAGGAGGTAAGGTTTCTGAATAACATCCTCCAGATGGGTCTCAGAGAAGTGTTCAACGAGCTCTACGGTAGTTACACTCCTTACCATAAAACCCAGTGGCAAGGAGAGGAGAAATATACTGCCTGGGACTCTCCTCTATTTTTCATGTCATATGGTGAAAAATAACAAATCATTTGTTGGTCTGCTGAGGATGAGAATAGATGATTGTAATACCAAAAGCAAATTGTGGAAGTGATTTCTAATGCTTCTAGGTGATTCTGGAAATGGTTTAAACCTGTATATATAGTGGAGGTGAATGTCATTAACATAGCTTTATCACATGCATTCCTTATGAAACCGTGTGCCTGAAACTTTCCCTTGTGATTAGCTGTTGTTATTAACTACCAGACAAGGAAAGCGTAGGAGAAATCTGTATTATACTTGGGGTGAGCTTTCGCAGATGAATACAGAAATAGGATCATTTATTTTCACATATATTGAGCAGAATGACATAGATCTGGTTTTCAGTGGAATGTCATTATGGATATTCCACTGTTGTCTAACATGATCATTTTCCAAAAGGGCTAATCAAGCGAATGTAAACCCTCCAGTAGGAGTCAATATAATCATTTTGCAAGGGTTGTTTTCTTTTCTTCTGCTTCAAAATAAATATGTGTACCCTCAAGTGTAAACACGAGACATTTCTTAAGTGTTTGTTGACTGAATGTCTTCAGTCATAACATTTTCAACCCCTTTGTTAAGTCAAGCCTAAATAAGTTCAGGAGGAAAAAGGTGCTTAACAGGTCACATAATAATTTGCAATAATAGTGTTTTGACATGATTTTTTAATGACTACCTTATCTCTGTACCCCACACAAACAATTATCTGTAAGGTCCCTAAGTCGAACAGTAAATTTCAAACACAGATTCAACCACAAACACAAGAGAGGTTTTCCAATGGCTCGCAAAGAAGGGCACTATTGCTTGGCAAAAAAAACAAAAAAAGACATTGAATATCCCTTTGAGCATGGTGAAGTTGTTAATTACATTTTGGATGGTGTATCAAGACTCACTACAAAGATACAGGCATCCTTTCTAACTCAGTTGAAGGAGAGGAAGGAAACTGCTCAGGGATTTCACCATGAGGCCAATGGCGACTTTAAAACAGTTACAGAGTTTAATGGCTGTGATGGGAGAACTGAGGATGGATCAACAACATTGTAGTTACTCCACAAAACTAACCTTATTGACAGAGTGAAAAGAAGAAAGCCGTGTACAGAATACAAATATTTAAAAACATTCATCCTGTTTGCAATAAGGCACTGTAAAACTGCAAAAAAAAAAATGGCTACAAAGCGGTATGTTGGGGGCAAATCCAACACAACACATCAGTGAGTACCACTCTTCATATTTTCAAGCATGGTGGTGGCTGCATCATGTTATGGGTATGCTTGTCATCGGCAAGGACTAGGCAGTTTTTAGTTTAAAAAGAAACAAATAGAGCTAAGCACAGGCAAAATCCTAAAGGAAAACCTGGTTCAGTCTGATTTCCAACAGTCACTGGGGAGATTAATTCACCTTCAACAGGACAATAACCTAAAACACAAGGCCAAATATAGACTTAGGTTGCTTACCAAGACGACATTGAATGTTCCTGAGTGGCCTATTTACAGTTTTGATATGAATCGGACTGAAAATCAAATCAAAGTTTATTTGTCACGTGCTCCGAATACAACAGGTGTAGACCTTACAGTGGAATGCTTACTTACAGGCTCTAACCAATAGTGCCCCAAAAATTATTAGGTGAACAATAGGTAGGTAAAGTAATAAAACAACAGTAAAAAGACGGGCTATATACAGTAGGGAGGCTATAAAAGTAGCGAGGCTACATACAGACACCGGTTAGTCAGGCTTATTGAGGTAGTATGTACATGTAGATATGGTTAAAGTGACTATGCATATATGATGAACAGAGAGTAGCAGTAGCATAAAAGAGGGGTTGGCGGGTGGTGGGACACAATGCAGATAGCCTGGTTAGCCAATGTGCGGGAGCACTGGTTGGTCGGCCCAATTGAAGCAGTATGTACATGTATAGTTAAAGTGACTATGCATATATGATGAACATAAAGTAGCAGCAGCATAAAAAGAGGGGTTGGGGGGGACACACTGCAAGAAGTCCAGGTAGCCATTTGATTACCTGTTCAGGAGTCTTATGGCTTGAGGGTAAAAACTGTTGAGAAGCCTTTTTGTCCTAGACGTGGCACTCCGGTACAGCTTGCCATGCGGTAGTAGAGAGAACAGTCTATGACTGGGGTGGCTGGAGTCTTTGACAATTTTTAGGGCCTTCCTCTGACACCGCCTGGTGTAGAGGTCCTGAATGGCAGGCAGCTTAGCCCCAGTGATGTACTGGGCCGTACGCACTACCCTCTGTAGTGCCTTGTGGTCAGAGGCCGAGCACTTGCCGTACCAGGCAGTGATGCAACCAGTCAGGATGCTCTCGATGTTTTGAGGTTCTCAGGACCCATGCCAAATCTATGGCAAGACTTGAAAATGTCTCTCTAGCAATGATCAACAACCAACTTGACAGAGCTTGAATAATTTCAAAAGAAATGTGTGCAAATATTGTACAATCCAGGTGTACAATCCACTGTTAGAGACTCAGGGGTGTGAATACTTAAGTAAATGAGATTCCTGTATTTCACTTTCAGCACATTTGCAAACATTTCTAAAAATATGTTTTCAATTTGTCATGATGGGATATTGTGTGTAGAGGGGTGAGAAACACATCTATTTAATCAATTTTAAGTTCAAAATGTGGAATAAGTCAAGGGATGTGAATACTTTCTGAGGGCTCTGTATATCCCCTTGAGAGGTTGAGCACCCATGTTTCAATAAACACATATTTACTTTATAGTCATTATATGAAAGTTCATATTTTTTGTCTTAGACTATGTTTATTCAAAAGTTAGATTTCTGTCAGGATCGACAATTTACAATGTCTGAATCTACCAACTCGCCTGGCAAGGTTTCCTATAATATTCGCAGAAGCTCTTTTATTTAATTAAACTGATAATTTAATTAAAGTGATGGCCACTGCAGTCAGTGCCAGTAGGCAGATGATGGCTGATTAAAGAGCTGACACAATACTTGCTGGCCAGTGATGTCCAGGTGAAGTGGAAAGACTTCTGCTTGAAATAATGAAGCAGGGCATTTCTGGCTCCCTCACACATTCCCTCCTGACTTTGCTAAAATGAGCGTTCTGCTGGCTGCTTTCACATTCTCTGTTCTTCTAAAGTCATAAGCCTGATGTTGCCTCAAAACAGAAATAAATTAGAACATGAACTGTCTGCTGGTTCTCAACAGGGTTGCTGGGTGTCAGCAGGGTTTATTGTGTGTCAGCAGGGTTTATTGTGTGTCAACAGGGTTTATTGGGTGTCAACAGGGTTTATTGGGTGTCAACAGGGTTGCTGGGTGTCAGCAGGGTTTATTGGGTGTCAACAGGGTTGCTGGGTGAGAGCAGGGTTTATTGTGTGTCAGCAGGGTTTATTGGGTGTCAGCAGGGTTTATTGTGTGTCAGCAGGGTTTATTGGGTGTCAACAGGGTTTCTGGGTGTCAGCAGGGTTTATTAGGTGTCAACACGGTTGCTGGGTGTCAGCAGGGTTTATTGGGTGTCAACACGGTTGCTGGGTGTCAGCAGGGTTTATTGTGTGTTAGCAGGGTTTATTGGGTGTCAACAGGGTTGCTGGGTGTCAGCAGGGTTTATTGGGTGTCAACACGGTTGCTGGGTGTCAGCAGGGTTTATTGGGTGTCAACACGGTTGCTGGGTGTCAGCAGGGTTTATTGTGTGTCAGCAGGGTTTATTGTGTGTCAGCAGGGTTTATTGGGTGTCAACAGGGTTTATTGGGTGTCAGCAGGGTTTATTGGCTGTCAACACGGTTGCTGGGTGTCAGCAGGGTTTATTGTGTGTCAGCAGGGTTTATTGTGTGTCAGCAGGGTTTATTGGGTGTCAGCAGGGTTTATTGGCTGTCAACACGGTTGCTGGGTGTCAGCAGGGTTTATTGGGTGTCAGCAGGGTTTATTGGGTGTCAGCAGGGTTTATTGTGTGTCAGCAGGGTTTATTGGGTGTCAACACGTTTGCTGGGTGTCAGCAGGGTTTAATGGGTGTCAACACGGTTGCTGGGTGTCAGCAGGGTTTATTGTGTGTCAGCAGGGTTTATTGGGTGTCAGCAGGGTTTATTGTGTGTCAGCAGGGTTTATTGGGTGTCAACACGGTTGCTGGGTGTCAGCAGGGTTTATTGTGTGTCAGCAGGGTTTATTAGGTGTCAACACGGTTGCTGGGTGTCAGCAGGGTTTATTGTGTGTCAGCAGGGTTTATTGTGTGTCAGCAGGGTTTATTGGGTGTCAGCAGGGTTTATTGTGTGTCAGCAGGGTTTATTGGCTGTCAACACGGTTGCTGGGTGTCAGCAGGGTTTATTGGGTGTCAACACGTTTGCTGGGTGTCAGCAGGGTTTATTGTGTCAGCAGGGTTTATTGGGTGTCAGCAGGGTTTATTGTGTGTCAGCAGGGTTTATTGGGTGTCGACACAGTTGCTGGGTGTCAGCAGGGTTTATTGGGTGTCAGCAGGGTTTATTGGGTGTCAGCAGGGTTTATTGGGTGTCAACACGGTTACTGGGTGTCAGCAGGGTTTATTGGGTGTCAGCAGGGTTTATTGGGTGTCAGCAGGGTTTATTGGATGTCAGCAGGTTTTATTGGGTGTCAGCAGGGTTTATTGGGTGTCAGCAGGGTTTATTGGGTGTCAGCAGGGTTTATTGTGTGTCAACAGGGTTTATTGGGTGTCAGCAGGGTTTATTGGCTGTCAACACGGTTGCTGGGTGTCAGCAGGGTTTATTGTGTGTCAGCAGGGTTTATTGTGTGTCAGCAGGGTTTATTGGGTGTCAGCAGGGTTTATTGGCTGTCAACACGGTTGCTGGGTGTCAGCAGGGTTTATTGGGTGTCAGCAGGGTTTATTGGGTGTCAGCAGGGTTTATTGTGTGTCAGCAGGGTTTATTGGGTGTCAACACGTTTGCTGGGTGTCAGCAGGGTTTAATGGGTGTCAACACGGTTGCTGGGTGTCAGCAGGGTTTATTGTGTGTCAGCAGGGTTTATTGTGTGTCAGCAGGGTTTATTGTGTGTCAGCAGGGTTTATTGGGTGTCAACACGGTTGCTGGGTGTCAGCAGGGTTTATTGTGTGTCAGCAGGGTTTATTAGGTGTCAGCAGGGTTTGCTGGGTGTCAGCAGGGTTTATTGTGTGTCAGCAGGGTTTATTGGCTGTCAGCAGGGTTTATTGGGTGTCAGCAGGGTTTATTGTGTGTCAGCAGGGTTTATTGGCTGTCAACAGGGTTGCTGGGTGTCAGCAGGGTTTATTGGGTGTCAGCACGTTTGCTGGGTGTCAGCAGGGTTTATTGTGTCAGCAGGGTTTATTGGGTGTCAGCAGGGTTTATTGTGTGTCAGCAGGGTTTATTGGCTGTCAACACGGTTGCTGGGTGTCAGCAGGGTTTATTGGGTGTCAGCAGGGTTTATTGGGTGTCAGCAGGGTTTATTGGGTGTCAGCAGGGTTTATTGGATGTCAGCAGGTTTTATTGGGTGTCAGCAGGGTTTATTGGGTGTCAGCAGGGTTTATTGGGTGTCAACACGGTTGCTGGGTGTCAGCAGGGTTTATTGGATGTCAGCAGGTTTTATTGGGTGTCAGCAGGGTTTATTGGGTGTCAGCAGGGTTTATTGGGTGTCAACACGGTTGCTGGGTGTCAGCAGGGATTATTGGGTGTCAGCAGGGTTTATTGGATGTCAGCAGGTTTTATTGGGTGTCAGCAGGGTTTATTGTGTGTCAGCAGGGTTTATTGGGTGTCAGCAGGGATAATTGGATGTCAACACGGTTGCTGGGTGTCAGCAGGGTTTATTGGGTGTTAACAGGTGCCAGTTATGGGCCCAATTGTGTGAGTGAATACCCCTTATTTATTAATAGGTAGGTGCTTATATTGTACAAATGTGTATTAATAATTTAAAAAGTACGTTTTATTGTCACATACTCCTGATAGGTGTAGTGAAATGTGTTTAACAGGGCCAGCCATAGTAGTACGGTGTCCCCTACACACGTGTGAATTGGCAGTTTTTTTTGCATATCCCAAATCTCCCTTAGACACTCTCGGAGAGTGGGGTCACAGCCAGGGTCTTCCATTATCAATGCAACCCTCTGATCTCACTGGTAAGCCATTATCAAAGGCGACCCTCTGATCTGACCCTCTGATCTCACTGGTAAGCCATTAACAACGGTGACCCTCTGATCTGACCCTCTGATCTCACTGGTAAGCCATTAACAACGGTGACCCTCTGATCTGACCCTCTGATCTCACTGGTAAGCCATTATCAACGGTGACCCTCTGATCTGACCCTCTGATCTCACTGGTAAGCCATTATCAACGGCGACCCTCTGATCTCACTGGTAAGCCATTATCAACGGTGACCCTCTGATCTGACCCTCTGATCTCACTGGTAAACCATTATCAACGGTGACCCTCTGATCTGACCCTCTGATCTCACTGGTAAGCCATTATCAACGGTGACCCTCTGATCTCACTGGTAAGCCATTATCAACGGTGACCCTCTGATCTCACTGACGGTGACCCTCTGATCTCACTCACTGGCCAAGCCATTAGACCCTCTGATCTCACTGGTAAGCCATTATCAACGGTGACCCTCTGATCTCACTGGTAAGCCATTATCAACGGTGACCCTCTGATCTGACCCTCTGATCTCACTGGTAAGCCATTATCAACGGTGACCCTCTGATCTCACTGGTAAGCCATTATCAACGGTGACCCTCTGATCTCACTGGCAAGCCATTATCAACAGGGTGAGGCTCCTGAAGCAGGCGTTATACAGCCAGGCTCCATAGTCTGACCCTCTGATCTCACTGGTAAGCCATTATCAACATAGTGGTGACCCTCTGATCTCACTGGTAAGCCATTATCAACGGTGACCCTCTGATCTGACCCTCTGATCTCACTGGTAAGCCATTATGAAGCAGGTGTTATACAGCCACCCTCTGATCTCACTGGTAAGCCATTATCAACAGGGTGACCTCTGATCTGACAGGTGTTATAGCCTCAGGCTCCTGACAGGCTCACTGGTAAGCCATTATCAACGGTGACCCTCTGATCTGACCCTCTGACCTCACTGGTAAGCCATTATCAACGGTGACCCTCTGATCTGACCCTCTGATCTCACTGGTAAGCCATTATCAATGGTGACACTCTGATCTCACTGGTAGTGAAGAAGGTGTTATACAGTCAGGCTCCATAGTGAAGCAGGTGTTATATAGTCAGGCTCCATAGTGAAGCAGGCGTTATGAAGCAGGCAGCCAGGCTCCAGTGAAGCAGGTGTTATACAAGCTCCATAGTGGCATTATACAGCCAGGCTCCAGTGAAGCAGTGAAGCAGGCGTTATACAGCCAGGCTCCATAGTGAAGCAGGCCAAAGTGAAGCAGGCGTTATACAGCCAGGCTCCATAGTGAAGCAGGTGTTATACAGCCAGGCTCCATAGTGAAGCAGGTGTTATACAGCCAGGCTCCATAGTGAAGCAGGTGTTATACAGCCAGGCTCCATAGTGAAGCAGGTGTTATACAGCCAGGCTCCATAGTGAAGCAGGCGTTATACAGCCAGGCTCCATAGTGAAGCAGGCGTTATACAGCCAGGCTCCATAGTGAAGCAGGTGTTATACAGCCAGGCTCCATAGTGAAGCAGGTGTTATACAGCCAGGCTCCATAGTGAAGCAGGCGTTATAGTGAAGCAGGCGTTATACAGCCAGGCTCCATAGCCAGCCATAGTGAAGCTCCAGTAGTGAAGCAGGTGTTATACAGCCAGGCTCCATAGTGAAGCAGGTGTTATACAGCCAGGCTCCATAGTGAAGCAGGTGTTATACAGCCAGGCTCCATAGTGAAGCAGGTGTTATACCAGGGGAAATGCATAAGTATTACACTGTACAGTAAAATAGTTGGTACTGGCACCCAACCATAGGTGATACAAATAAAGACCTCTGTCTGAGCAAGGAATGAAGTGCAGTGTGTTTGTTAGGGTACAATGTATTTTTGTGCTGTACTAGTAATGGTTTGGTGGAATGTGTTTCAAGACATTTTGTTGTTCATGATTTTTACACAACGGGTGAGATAGAAAAATGTCAGGAAGAATTTCACAATGTTCAACCATGACCTGCATTAAAGGTGATTCAGGTGTTTTGTATTTTAAAGGAGAGGGAATTAAGAGAGTCTTTTAAAAAGCAAAATTGCAAGCCTGGTATTCAGTGAATGCACTAAAATGCCAAGATCTTATTTCATCCGTGAAAACCTATAATTGCTGTTAAACATGGAAAAGTTAAGCAGAATAGAATGGCTTTGTGTAGGATGTAAATCATTGAGAACTAACTAACAGGTTGAATTAATTGAACTCAATAAAGTATAATTATGGGGTGGATTTCTGTAGAGTTATTGTATGGGGTAACAATTTGATCTAGTGGTTATATGCTAGTCTACTGTTGGAACTCTGTTAAGGACAATCAAGATCCACATTATTGTGTTTGTCACACATGCTGTAATAAGAAGAGGACATTGCTTGAATATATACCTGAAAAGGTCCGATGCAGCCATTTTGGTCTTAATATCAAGTCATTTCTGGATAACAATTACAAACCTTACTGTGATTGTTTTAAATTGAAATGTTCAAAAATAACCTAATGTAACTTCTTAGCAAAGAGCAATTTCTCAAGCAATAATTTTTCTAGGACTGTCTGGGAGTGGTCTGAAAATGATCTGTTGGCAGAGAGGTTTGGAACTCTTTCTTATTGGTCTATTAATTATTTTACAGCATAGTGATGTCACCAGGCAAGCAAAAACCCCATCCCACCAAAACAGGCTGAAATGGTATTATCACCATTTTCATAATTTCATAGTATTATTCCAACCTAATAGTGTGGAAATATATATAAAACAATGACATTTTTGACTGCACTGGGCCTTTAAACCTCGTTCAAGAGACGTAAGTACACAATGTGCATGATGGCAGTGTATATAATCCAATGCGATTTTACACAAGTAGTGATACATACATTATTTGACATAAATGATTAGCTGAACTTTTTCTCTTGTTATTCTAATGAAATTCACATGATTATTTGGGATAGATGAAGTGCCATTGTTTGCATTGTGGATCACCACCTGCCCCATTATCTTTTCGAGACGACACGGGCGGTGAATTAATCCTCTCTCCTATTCACCCCATCTTGACGTAACAGCTCGACAACCCCTCGGATGTCTGAGGTGGTGACTGAAATGAAAGGGTTCATTCTGAGACTCAGAAGTCAGTTGGACACCCCTTCAATATTTATTAACCTGGGTCTTTCCACATGGTTTGCAGCACGTTTGCCCTCCAACAGTCCTTCAAGTCTACTTGACAACCCTTGTTAAGCCCTTCTAACTTCAATGAGGGTAACCTCCATTTTTCTGGCAGAACTACCATGCTTCTTCTTGTCAATGGTAATTACAGCTCCGGAGCCCTGCTTCTCCTACTTGCTCTGTCTTTGTGAGTGGCTTGGGAATCCTGGGATCAAACAGAGACACCATATTCTGGGTTTGAATTGGGAGTTTGGAAGTCCTACCTAGACATGCAGACCTCTGTAAGTAATTTATTCTGTAGTAACAGATGCCAACTGTCCATAGGTGTTGATGAATTGCAAGGAAACACTCTCTGCTTTGTGGTTTTTCAACAAGAAACCTAAGTAGGCCTACAAAAGTAAGCGGTCTCCATTTCATCAATCTACATATAAGCCCAATAGAATAATGAAATCCATTTTGATGTGGGCTTACCTCTCTCTGATGTCTGGTGTTCATTTGTATGGTTCATTAAGCTGTTTGTATGCTGAACTAAATTGACTGAGATCAAGGAGGCACGCTAAGCCTCATATTAATACTTATTACTACGTTGTGTGCCCTCAGCACAAGGGTAAGGTTATTTAGAGAAATGCCCTCTGACGGAAAATGGAAGGCAACAATAGATTCTGCTTGATACGGCTAGAACGTATTATTCTTAGTTGAGGAAAAATACCTATTAGAGGACAACAGGGTGGTAAAATCTTTTACATTCTTTTTTCTGTTAGCTAAATACATTTAGTTAAACATTTAATTGGGAAAGACTTTGGCGATTAGGCGGTGCTGGGCCAAGTTGCAGAGATGAGTACAAAGAGTTGTGGTGGCTACAAAGTCTTGACGATGAGGAGAATATGATCTATAATTATGTGTACTTCTATGGCCCTTGCAAAGCCTTACCAATCCCACATCAGTAGGCTAGGCTGTGATACTTAGAGACCACATGAGTTAGGCCCCTATAATTCATTATTTTAGTGCCAGAGAAGGATTAACAGATTAATGCACAACATTTAAGGTTTAAGACGTGAAGTAGGTATCACTGCTGCCTTTTCAATCATCATCATGCAATTGTGGGAAACAAATAGATGACCTATATGAGCACCTATTCACTAGTTGCGTTAGCTAAAATGCTCAATCAGCCTTTTCACTGTGGGTCAACAGTTTGTTGATATGATAAAACTTGTGAATATTGGAAATGATATAAATATAATTGGATCAGGATCTCCAGTCAGTCCCCCAGTAATCAATTTGATTGATAGGAAAATATTTTCCTTCCATAAAGCACCAGGCAGCTACTGGATTTCTGTTTCCTTACATCACATAGTGCCACTCATTGCCTAATTTTACAATTGGATCCCCCACCCCTAATTAGGCTTTGGGTTTAACCTGGTCCTCAGAAGCTGGGGTTGTGAGGAGAACAGAGACATTACATATCGCTCTTCTTTCTCTTCTTAACCAGTCCTGAGACCCCAGCAAAAATCTGCTATTAATTTATCTGACATTCATTTATCTGCATGAACAGCCCTTATATTTAGCCTCACAATGAAGTGTATGAAGTGTTTTACCATTTTCTTTTCAGGACAACCAGGGCAACAAGTAGAACACAAAACTATTTGACAAACAGTTGCTGTCAGGAGTTTTATTGACAAATGTCAATACAAAAACCTGATACAAATGAATGTCTATGAATGCTGTAAGTACAAAATGTTTTACTCACCAGGAAATTAATATCTAACTAGTCAGTGACAACTGTGTGGAGTTTGTAGTTTGTTACAGCAACTATGTGAGCTTCTTACAGTATTATATACACTATGTCAAATCAAATCAAATGTTATTTGTCACATGTGCCAAATACAACAGGTGTAGACCGTACTGTGAAATGCGTACTTACAAGTCCTTAAACAACGATGCAGTTAAGAAAAATTATATTGACTAAATAAACTAAAGTTTAAAAAAGTAACTCAATAAAATAACAAAAACGAGGCTAAATACAGGGGGTACCAGTATCGAGTCAATGTGCAGGGGTACAGGTTAGTCGAGGTAATATGTACAGTACCAGTCAAAGGTTTGGACACACTTACTCATGCCAGGGTTATTTATTTGTACTATTTTCTACATTGTAGAATAATAGTGAAGACAGAAAATAGTAAAGACATCAAAACTATGAAATAACACATATGGAATCATGTAGTAACCAAAAAAGTGTTAAACAAATAAAAATACATTTTATAATTTAGATTTTTCAAAGTAGCCAACCTTTGCCTTGATGGCAGTTTTGCACACGCTTTGCATTCTCTCAACCAGCTTCATGAGGCAGTTACCTGGAATGCATTTCAATTAACAGGTGTGCCTCTTTAAAAGTTAAATAGTGGAATTTCTTTCCTTCTTAATGCGCTTGAGGCAATCAGTTGTGTTGTGACAAGGTAGGGTTGGTATACAGAAGATAGTCGTATTTGGTAAAATGACAAGTCCATATTATGGCAGGAACAGCTCAAATAAGCAAAGAGAAATGACTGTCCATCATTACTTTAAGACATGAAGGTCAGTCAATGCAGAACACTTCAGGAACTTTTAAAGTTTCTTCAAGTGCAGTCGCAAAAACCATCAAGCACTGTGATGAAACTGGCTCTCATGAGGACCGCCACAGGAAAGGAAGACCCAGAGTTATCTCTGCTGTAGAAGAAATTGCAGTCCAAATAAATGCTTCACAGAGTTCAAGTAACAGACACATCTCAACATCAACTGTTCAGAGGAGACTGCGTGAATCAGGCCTTCATGGTCAAATTGCTTCAAAGAAACCACTACTAAAGGACACCAATAATAAGAAGAGAGTTGCTTAGGCAAGGAAACATCAAAATTATTGGATCTCTTGATAAAGATGAGCAAAAAGACTGTATAAACTAAATAATAGAAATACTGAGCTGTATTGCTGACAGGTGTATCAAATCGAGCACGCAGCCATGCAATCTCCATAGACAAACATTAACAGTAGAATGGCCCTTACTGAAGAACTCAGTGAACATCAACGTGGCACCGTCATAAGATGCCACCTATTAAACAAGTCAGTTCATCAAATATCTGCCCTGCTAGCGCTTCCCCGGTCAACTGTAAGTGCTGTTATTTTGAAGTGGAAATGTCTAAGAGCAACAGCGGCTCAGCCGCGAAATGTTAGGCCACAAAGCTCACAGAAAGGGACTACCGAGTGCTGAAGTGCGTAGCGCGTAAAAATTGTCTGTCCTTGGTTGCAACACTCACTACCGAGTCGGAGGCAACATCAGCACAATAACTGTTCATCCATGGCCGAGCAGCCACATACAAGCCTAAGATCACCATGCACAATGCCAAGAATCAACTGGAGTGGTGTAAAGCTCGCCGCTATTGGGCTCTAGAGCAGTGGAAAGCGTTCTCTGTAGTGATGAATCACACTTCACCATCTAGCAGTCCGATGGACATATCTGGGTTTGGCAGATGCCAAGAGAACGCTACCTGCCCCACTACATAGTGCCAACTGTAAAGTTTGGTGGAGGAGGAATAATGGTGTGGGGCTGTTTTTCATGGTTCAGGCTAGGCCCTTAAATTCCAGTAAAGGGACATCTTAACGCTGCAGTATACAATTACATTCTAGATGATTCTGTGCTTCCAACTTTGTGGCATCAGTTTGAGGAAGGCCCTTTCCTGTTTCAGCATGACAATGGCCCTGTGCACAAAGCGAGGTCTGTACAGAAATGGTCTATCGAGATCGGTGTGGAAGAACTTGACTGGCCTGCACAGAGCCCTGACCACAACTCCATCAAACACCTTTGGGATGAATTGGAACGCCGACTGCGAGCCAGGCCTAATCGCCAAACATCAGTGCCCAACCTCACTAATGCTCTTGTGGCTGAATGAAAGCAATTCCCCGCAGCAATGTTCCAACATCTTGTGGAAAGCCTTCCCAGAAGAGTGGAGGCTGTTATAACAGCTAAGGTAGGACCAACTCCATATTAATGCCTATGATTTTGTTAGACGAGCAGGTGTCAACATACTTTTGGTCATGTAGTGTATATTTTTGGTCATGTAGTGTGTATGCCCAAATTAAATTATTTTAGAAAAATACAATTGCCCTTTTTAAAGTATAATAAAAAAAGAATTAGTATACATAATATAATTGGACCAAATTATTGGGGGGCCCTAGAATCCAATGATCCCGATACGCAACACAAAGTTAGGATCTTGGGCATTACCTTTCAAAGTTTGCAGTTTCAATATCTTGTTATAGCGCCACCATCTGGCCAATCACTGTAATTTTGTAAATGCCGGCTGTATACGGCAAGACTCATCATTTGCCTCGTTCAAGTGCTAGGCGGAACTAGGTAACTCGGAAATCTCAGATTTTTAAACTGGTTGTAGTTATACACGTGACGCATTGAACAAATCAGCAAGTTGGACATTTCCGAGTTTCCTAGTTCCGAATAGCATAGGAACGCGACAATTCACCCACATTTCGTCCAAATCTGGCCAGTGCACTTTCCTCTCTAAAATATCGCGTTTGACTGACATACGAATAAACGAACATACCAACGAATAACGTATGGACGGAAACGGATCCACAGTTCCCTCCCCGATTTCATCGTGGGGGACAGTGAACAACATAACCCTCTCTGTTACTCTTATATTATGGATTACAATACCATATACACAGGCCGCAGGGTCCGCTTAATCTGTTACACAAACTGGGTCGTTTGAAAATCCGCGGCGACAATGTTGCAGAAGCTAAAATGATGAATTCACTAATACATCGACACAATAATTCAACAATGTTTCTTCTGTCAATGTCAAGAACGCTTGCAGAGCGACAAACGTACCAACCCCCATCACTCCTCCTTCCACGGAGCGTGATTGGATTAGAGACGGCCTTTCCCCTCTAACCTCGTGATGTTGGCTGTTTCCTGCTTTTTCTGCTGGACTGCCAAAACTGCACTGAATATTGCTCGTCGATAGCAGGCACACAGCTCGGATATAGGACGCTTTAATCAAAGCATAAGGCTGTCGGACATTTATTTCACATTCAGACAGCAATGCGAAGGAAATCGAGAATGTTACTATGCTTCGCGGTCCTGTGGGTGCTTGGCATAGCATATTATTTCTATTCGGGAACAACGTTAAATCGAAAGGTATGTTAACCCCCGACACTTTTTGCTCTTATTGAAAATGCATCAGGGGTGTATTCATTACGTCAATTCTGCTGCAAAACGTTTCTTAAATGGAACGAAGCGATTTGCGACCTAACTGAATTTGTCCAACATACTTAAGTTTTTCTCTGTTTGATTCCGTTTGGTTATCAAACGGTAAATCGTTAACGTAATTAATACACCCCATAGCTCGCATTCAGGATATTTTAATCCGTGGAATCCTTTCAAGACTAAAGCAAAAAAATACTGTGAAGATGTTTAACAAGTGGCTATTTTGATATGCGGTTTATATTATGAAATATATCGTTCCAAAATCTGTTTCCATCATCAACTAGATTATTTTAATTTGCTTGAAAATAGGGATATAGTTATTGTATGATTTGAACGTTGCTCTGTCTGGTATCGTAAAATGTTGCTGTTATTGAATAGCTGGGCGGTTGTAAACACTTTATGAAGAGCTGCGTTTCACGCACACAAAGCTTACTTATTCGACTATTTATGAAGACCACAACAGTGAAGTATATCTGCTACAAATACTTAATTGTTGAAATATATTCCCCCGCTATACTGGCAGGAAATTTATAGGCTACATTGTAACAAAATATGCCAACCTTATGGGTCCGTCTGCCATTGTTAAAATCCCTGCTTATTTATGGTTTTATAATTTCAATTAAGGAATAGGCCTGTAGTATATAGCCTAAGAACTATAGTTCTCTCCCAAGCCTTTCATTCTTATTTCTCTGTTACCTTAATATACAGGATTGACGAGGTCAAACACGTCACTTATAGTTGTTGTCCTTTCAGCAAAAATATGAGTGTTTTTATCATGTAACCAACCCCAGTGATAACACCAACGCTCTTAAACGCTCCTCTTGTCATTTTGTGATCAGTCATTCTGTCCCTTACATTTGACATTAGGCTGATAGGTGGTGCAGCTAGATAAGGACTCATGGGCATTCTGATTTGATTAACAAAGGCCTAATCTCCAGTTATCAGCGAGCAGTTACCCATTTCCCTGGCGAGTACGAGGCAGTGGGTCGCCTCAAGGCCAAATCACAGGGTACCTCTCACAACGACACTGCTGAGCTAAACTCAAATAGGGGTGATAAAGTTGCCGCTGGTATGCTTCCTGTGGGAAGGGGGCATCTGATGTCTGACTTTTGTTATGGAGGGAGATGAGCCTGCAAAAGAATGCACTTTCATTGTTTTTCTATCCATGTGTTAGACAAGCTATATCTACAGTTAGACCTACAGCTGTAGGTCTATCTGAGCTGTCTGTCTGTGATTTGGGTGGATGCTGCTTTGCATTGTTGCAGGAGAACAACAGTAATAGGAGACCACTGTGGTTGAGAGCGCAACAGCATTATGCTTCCTCCTGCTACTCCAGACTGGAACCCTCTTTTTCGGACTGTTTACAGGCTCCTGCTACTGCAGACTGGAACCCTCTGTTTCGGACTGTTTACAGGCTCCTGCTACTGCAGACTGGAACCCTCTGTTTCGGACTGTTTACAGGCTCCTGCTACTGCAGACTGGAACCCTCTGTTTTGGACTGTTTACAGGCTCCTGCTACTGCAGACTGGAACCCTCTGTTTTGGACTGTTTACAGGCTCCTGCTACTGCAGACTGGAACCCTCTGTTTTGGATTGTTTACAGGCTCCTGCTACTGCAGACTGGAACCCTCTGTTTTGGACTGTTTACAGGCTCCTGCTACTGCAGACTGGAACCCTCTGTTTCGGACTGTTTACAGGCTCCTGCTACTGCAGACTGGAACCCTCTGTTTCGGACTGTTTACAGGCACTTTGAGATTTATTTTAAACTGCAAAACCCTTACGTACCACTGCACTTTGTATACCAGGGTTGGCTGGCCTTCTCTAGTCACTCGTAGGCTCAGGCACGGGTATACTTTTATTTACAAAGCCATTTTGGGTTTACTACCTTTTGTATTTGGGCATTTTTATTGTTCAGAAATGTGGCGGGTACTCTCTTCGTTCGCTGGACTTTATCCTTCTAACTGTTCCAAATGTCCGAACTGAATTTGGTAAAAGGGCTTTTATGTACTCTGCGCTATCGTCTTGGAACGCCTTACAAAATACTTTTAAACTGGAAGAACTTGTCCCGATTGGTATTTTTAAATTACTAATGAGTGATCTTGAGACTGATTCCCTGACATGTCAATGTTTTTAATTAGCTGTTTTTTATTTTGTTATACTCTTGTGAATTCTATGCTTTTTACTAGATTACTTGTAGTTTTTCATGTTGTTTGTCTGTCATTTTTGTAATGACTTGGTGCTGCCTATCTTGGCCAGGACGCTCTTGAAAAAGAGATTTTAAATCTCAATGAGCCCTTCCTGGTTAAGTAAAGGTTAAATCAATTTTTTAAATCATGTGTGTATTTCAATTGAACAATACACTTATATGAAAAATTGTAGTCATTTAGCAGGGGCTGTTTTCCAGACCGACTTACAGGAACACTTCGGGTTAAGTACCTTGCTCAAGGGCGGTCTTAGGCACTGAATCTCAGTGCTAGGGGTGTCACTACAGACCCTGGTTCGATTCCAGGCTGTATCACAACTGGCCATGATTGGGAATCCCACAGGGCGGTACACAATTGGCCGAGCGTCATTAGGGTTTGGCCGGGGTATGCAGTCATTGTAAATAAGAATTTGTTCTTAATTAACTGACTTGCCTAGTAAAGTAAAAACATATTTTAAAAGGGCACATCGACAGATGTTTCACTTAGTCTGCTTTGCGATTCGAACCAGCGACCTTTCAGTTACTGGCCCAACGCTCTTAACCGCTAGGCTAACTGATCCTTTTTTGCATCTTACAGTGAATGGTGTGATGGAATGTACATCAGACGTTCAGGCTTCTGTCTGTACTCACAGCTCAGGAGGCCTCTGTAACTATTTAAATAGAATCACATTTATTGCTCTCCACTGAGCAAGTTCTTGTTTACAGACATTTACAGTTTCAACCTAACACTTTCACTTTGGAGACTTAACATGATAACCTAAACAGAGAAAATTGCTGCCTTGAACTATATACTGAAAGGCCTTAAATTAGGCCTCTATGCAGTCATGCAGGTTGGAGGTCGTCAGTGTTTAGCAGCCAGGTCGGATGATTGATGCTTTCCCGACCTGTCACATTATTGTATTCGGAGCTGCTGCGGCTTGGTGAGAATGCACTCACTGGACTTGTATGGTAACCAGATTGGCAGCTTTTATCTCTGGCTCCAATGTGTTTGATCTGATCTCCGCTCTGCAACACAATTATTGACAAGCTGGTTGTTCTGCTCTGGCTCAGCGGACAACATTGTAGCTGCGCCTGCGAGTGTGAATGGCCATGCTGTGCTTCCTCAGCTTTTTAAATCAAAGCTATCTTTGGAATAATAATGAATTAATGCATTGGGAAGTGTACCTAAAATATCAAGTGTGTTTTAAAGCAGAGGGAGAGTTTCTTCATTCTCTGCTGATGTCATAATTGATAATCCTCAGATTACATTTTGTTCCGTTTTGAACAGCTCACTGGATGTTTGATTCATTTTCTGAAATAATGTTTGTAATAATGGTATTCATTCACAAATGTATTCTGATATTTGAGTGTTCCTAGTAGAGGTCGACCCATTATGATTTTTCAACGCCGATACTGATTTATTGGAGGACCATAAAAGCCGATACCGATTTAAATGGCCGATTTTACAATTATAACAATACTGAATGAACACTTATTTTAACTTAATATAATACATCAATAAAATCAATTTAGCCTCAAGTAAATAATGAAACATGTTCAATTTGGTTAAAATAATGCAAAAACAAAGTGTTGGAGAAGAAAGTAAAAGTGCAATATGTTCCATGTAAAATGTGCCATGTAAGAAAGCTAATGTTTCAGTTCCTTGCTCAGAACATGAGAACATATGAAAGCTGGTGGTTCCTTTTAACATGAGTCTTCAATTTTCCCAGGTAAGAAGTTTTAGGTTGTAGTTATTATAGGACTATTTCCCTCTATACCATTTGTATTTCATTAACCTTTGACTATTGGATGTTCTTATAGGCACTTTAGTTTTGCCAGTGTAACAGTATAGCTTCCGTCCCTCTCTTCGCTCCTCCCTGGGCTCGAACCAGCAACACACCGACAATTAGCGCGCGCTAACTAGCTAGCCATTTCACTTCAGTTACACGAGCCTCATCTCGGGAGTTGATAGGCTTGAAGTCATAAACAGCGCAATGCTTGATGCACAACGAAGAGCTGCTGGCAAAACGCACAAAAGTACTGTTTGAATGAATGTTTTTGCGCCTGCTTCTGCCTACCACCGCTCAGGCAGATACTTGTATGCTCAGTCAGATTATATGCAACGCAGGACACGCTAGATAATATCTAGTAATATCACCAACCATGTGTAGTTAACTAGTGATTATGATTTATTGTTTTTTATAAGATACGTTTAATGCTAGCTAGCAACTTACCTTGGCTTACTGCATTCGCGTAACAGGCAGCCACCTTGTGGAGTGCAACGAGAGCGAGGCAAGTCGTTATTGCATTGGACTAGTTAACTGTAAGGTTGCAAGATGGGATCCCCCGAGCTGACAAGGTGAAAATCTGTCGTTCTGCCCCTGAACAAGGCAGTTAACCCACTGTTCCTAGGCCGTCATTGAAAATAAGAATGTGTTCTTAACTGACTTACCTAGTTAAATAAAGATTAAATAAAGGTATAAAATCTGCAAATCGGCGCCAAAAAATACCGATTTCCGTTTGTTATGAATTTGAAATCGGCCCTAATTAATCGGCCATTTCGGTTAATCGGTCGTTTCGGTTAATCGGTCGACCTCTAGTTCCTAGTCCTCCTGGATTACTATTCCCTCGGTCAGAGCCAACACCTAGTCCTCCTGGATTACTATTCCCTCGGTCAGAGCCAACACCTAGTCCTCCTGGATTACTATTCCCTCGGTCAGAGCCAACACCCAGTCCTCCTGGATTACTATTCCCTCGGTCAGAGCCAACACCCAGTCCTCCTGGATTTACTATTCCCCGGTCAGAGCCAACACCCAGTCCTCCTGGATTTACTATTCCCCCGGTCAGAGCCAACACCCAGTCCTCCTGGATTTACTATTCCCTCGGTCAGAGCCAACACCCAGTCCTCCTGGATTTACTATTCCCTCGGTCAGAGCCAACACCCAGTGCTCCTGGATTTACTATTCCCTCGGTCAGAGCCAACACCTAGTGCAGTTTTATTCTCCTCAGACATTTATAATGATGTGGCATGTTGCAATCTCTCTTTACGGAATAACTTTGCATAGAATAAACCCGGCATAGGACCTGAGTCCGTTTTTTAAAATCCCCCAAAATATTTTTTCCCGCTATGTATGTGTCTAGTGTCGTAGGATGCACTTGGGTTGATTCATATGAATAATTGTGTGGAAATGATGCTAGGTTGTTGTCTCTTACCACCACTCCCACTGTTTATCTTTAGCCTACCTGTGAGGGGAAATGTGTTGTCATGTGTAGAGCACATTGCTTTTGATGCCCCTGCTCTATCCTGACCTTTGCCTTGTATGTGGTTTAACATGGAGCCAGAAAAAGTGTTTAGAGAGCATTCCAGGCCCTTCCAGCTTCTGCCCTTTTGATCCAGCAGAGCG
Source organism: Oncorhynchus nerka (assembly GCF_034236695.1). Classification (NCBI taxonomy): domain Eukaryota; kingdom Metazoa; phylum Chordata; class Actinopteri; order Salmoniformes; family Salmonidae; genus Oncorhynchus; species Oncorhynchus nerka. The sequence continues at coordinate 7,726,731 of NC_088423.1, read as the reverse complement.
ATCCCTGATCTAATATTGACTAGGCTAAATAAAGATGGACTGGATGGGCCCGTTGATCACAAAGTGTGAAACCCCAAGTTAAATCTCTCCCCTGCTCTGCTCCTGATCAGCAGGAACTACTGTTTTTGTGGGTTGTTGTATACTTGTCTTTATCCTGTGTGTGTTGCTCTTACAGTTGAAGTCGGAAGTTTACATACACTTAGGTTGGAGTCATTAAAACTCGTTGTTCAACCAGTCCACAAATGTATTGTTAACAAACTATTGTTTTGGCGAGTCTGTTAGGACATCTACTTTGTGCATGACACAGGTAATTTTCCCAACAATTGTTTACAGACACTGTTTCACAATTCCAGTGGGTCAGAAGTTTATATACACTTGAGTTAACTGCTTGGAAAATTCCAGAAAATGTCATGGCTTTAGAAGCTTCCGATAGGCTTATTGACATCATTTAAGTCAGTTGGAGGCGTACCTGTGGATGTATTTCAAGGCCTACCGTCAAACTCGGTGCCTCTTTGCTTGACATCATGGGAAAATCAAAACAAATCAGCCAAGACCTCAGAAAATATATTGTAGACCTTCATAAGTCTGCTTCATCCTTGAGGGCAATTTCCAAATGCCTGAAGGTACCACGTTTATCTGTAAAACAATAGTATGCAAGTATAAACACCATGGGACCACGCAGCCGCCATACCGCTCAGGAAGAAACGTGTTCGGTCTCCTAGAGATTAACGTACTTTGGTGCAAAAAGTGCAAATCAATCCCAGAACAACAGCAAAGGACCTTGTGAAGATGCTGGAGGAAACGGGTACAAATGTATCTATATCCACAGTAAAACAAGTCCTATATCGACAACCTGAAAGGCCGCTCAGCAAGGAAGAAGCTGCTGATCCAAAACCGCCATAAAAAGCCAGACTACCATTTGCAACTGCACATGGGGACAAAGATCGTACTTTTTGGAGAAATGTCCTCTGGTCTGATGAAACAAAAATAGAACTGGTTTGCCATACTGACCATTGTTATGTTTGGAGCAAAAAGGGGGAGGCTTGCAAGCCGAAGAACACCATCCCAACCGTGAAGCACGGGGGTGGCAGCATCATGTTGTGGGAGTGCTTTGCTGGTGCACTTCACAAAATAGATGGCATCATGAGGAAGGAAAATGATGTGCATATATTGAAGCAACATCTCAAGACGTCAGTCAGGAAGTTAAAGCTTGGTCGCAAATGTGTCTTCCAAATGGTCAATGACCCCAAGCATACTTCCAAAGTTGTGGCAAAATGGCTTAAGGACAACAGTCAAGGTATTGGAGTGGCCATCACAAAGCCCTAACCTCAATCCTATAGAAAATGTGTGGGCAGAACTGAAAAAGCGTGTGCGAGCAGGGAGGCCAACAATCCTGACTCAGTTACACCAGCTCTGTCAGGAGGAATGGGCCAAAATTCCCTGAACTTATTGTGGGAAGATTGTGGAAGGCTACCCAAAATGTTTCACCCAAGTTAATTTAAAGGCAATGCTACCAAATACTAATTGAGTGTATGTACATTTCTGACCCACTGGGAATGTGATGAAAGAATAAAAGCTTAAATAAATAATTTTCTCTACTATTATTCTAACATTTCACATTCTTAAAATAGTGGTGATACTAACTGACCTAAGGGAGGGACTTTTTACTAGGATTAAATGTCAGGAATTGTGAAAAACTTGAGTGTATATGTATTTGGCTAAGGTGTGTAAACTTCCTACTTCAACTGTATCTGTTTCCTGGCTAAGCCATATAAATGTACCTAGTTTGGAGCTGATCTGTCTTCTTGCAGTGCTTGAGGAGCTCCACTGATGTACGTAACTGTCAGTGTTTTTCCATGATTGTTTTGTTTGATAGGGTGGTTTGGGTGCTTGGAGCTCGTCACCTCCAGCAGTTGTAGTACTCAGTGCCATGACGAGGAAAGGAGCCTACTCTGAAATTTTTTTCCACTGTGAGCTTTTAAATTATGACTTTTATTATTACTTTCTGACTTTTTCCTCTTCTGAGGAATATATAACTTGTGAGAAATATGTAACTGACCTTTCTATGGGTCCATGAAAGATGAAAAATGCTATTTTTTTAAATGATTGAGACAGTTGGTTAGGCATACAGTGTTTTGACAAGTACCACTACTTCTGAATGGAGACATTTGACAAGGCGAAGACAAAAGAGAGGGATGAATGCTGCTTTGAGTGGTGAAATGTTTATGCAGCTTATTAGCCGTAGTCATTACATTCTGAATTGCAAATGCTTCACCACCATATATTTCTGTCAAGGGAGCCAGAGGCTGTTTGGGCAAAACCCCACTGGTCTGCGCTGCTCAGTACACAATGGCTCCATTTTCCATAGGACCTGTCGCTATAAAGCTCCAGTACACCACAGGCATGTGAGGAATTGCGTTGACTCTCGTAATAAAGCATTCATAGGACACATTCATTACTGCTGGATTACATTACAGGTAATGAGTGTAAATCAAGTCCAATTAATGTAATGACTAAAGATTAGGCACACCAGTCTGAATTATGGTCAAAGAAATACATTTCCTCAATGCTTACTCCATTTTTCATTTTGTCATCTTTGATTTCCTGATAAGGTTTACAATAGTGTGTCAAGTCTATTCTAGTGATTAAGTATTAACATAATGCTTTCCAACGCTTAGTCTCTCTGTAGAACAGGAGGCAGTAAAACCGCTTGGACACACATGGTTGTAATACTTGGATAAGTAAGATTGTCTCCCTGACAGTATTATGTCTAACAAGGTGCAGATGTGCTCAAGCCACCGCCCAGCCTGTAAGACAGTAATATGACTCTGAAGGGACTGGCCAGGGATGGTACCAGCAGGAATGTGTACTTTGGCATGAGGACTTATAACACACAGGCCATCCTCACTACTCTGCTGACTAAACAGGGGTTTCCTTCTGGGCTTTAACTGTTTATGTGTAGAGAGAGGGCTACTGCCCTGAAAGGTCTCACTTTCTGTTTGTATTTATTGGCCCTCTGTCAAGTGTGAACATTGTGACTCTTTGTAACCAACTTGTTCTCAGCTTTGACAAAACATTCTGATGTGTTTGAGAGACTGCACTTCCCAGAAGAGTTTGGGATTGTGTGAAGAGCACAGGTCAGGAGTGGTTCTGAGGACGACCAACACTAACTGGAATAGAGCCTCAGTAACTGAAAGTGCTGCTGCCTCAGATTTGCCCTAAGACCCTGTTTCAATTTATTTTCCTTGGGCTAATCATGTTTTATGGATCCCATTTGTACCCTTCAACAATGTGCTTTGTTTTATTGGAAGGATGAACAATGGATTTGCCAGTAGAATTTTAGCGTTATTGGGTTTTCTGGATTTTTTTGAGTTTACAAATACTCCTCAGCTCTGCTTTTGCATAATTGATATTCAGATTTCCATTTGCTGTCTGTGGATGTTCCCTCTCACTGTGATTGGAACAGAATGCACCCATTACATTCTAACACTCATGGCGTACTGCTCCTGTCCCATGCCCATATACACATTTTGATGCCCTCTGTAGATCTGGGGGAACAGGGTCTACAAAATACAATTTTTATATAGCTTGAGTTACTTATTACCTTATATAGCTTGAGTTACTTATTACAATCGGTCAATCCTATAGTATTTAAGAAAATTAATGTGTGCAGTTATTGTATGTGTGAGGTTTAGAGACAGTGTTTCTTAACTTTGTAAAACGTGGAGTTGGGTTTCGTTTCCTTCCTTTACAGCAGTAAGTGATTGTTTTACAACCCCAGTGCCCTGCCCAGGTCTAAGTTTCAGATGACACTCATAAATTTGCTTGTTGCCTTAGACACAACAAAATCACTGTTTGAAGAACATTGTCAGTTCCAGGTCTTATTGGAAATGTACAGGCTCACAGGCAAAGCCTAAGGGAAGACATGATCCTAACAGTGTTGCCTTGTGTTAGTCTACCACTGTGGAAATCTAGAACAACCAAGGCCTTGCATATGAGGAACAAATGTGAACAAAGCCACTGTAAATGTGGTGTGTTTATTGACATCTGTGGGAATTAACTTTTGACTGAGGGATAAGGCAACTGTTCAATAGTTTGGAGTTGTTCAGAAGACTAGAACTAATTTCAAGAGCTGTTGTATCTCTTGCCGCTGTGGTCTTTTAATTTGGGTAAAACCTGTTTTAAGACTTGAGTCATACCAGAACTATGACTGATGGCATCCTCCCTTTTAATCACACTGCCTTCAGAAAGTATTCATACCCCTTGACTTATTCCACATTTTGTTGTGGAACTGTGTTACTGTTTAAAATATATTTTTCTCTCTCACCCATCTACACACACTACCCCATAATGACAAAGTGAAAACATGTTTTTGTAAAACTTTTGCAAATTTGTTGAAAATTAAACACAGAAAATTAAATGAGAAGTATTCACACCCCAGAATCGATACATGTTAGAATCACCTTTGGCAGATACTACAGCTTTGAGTTTTTATGGGAAAGTCTCTGAGATCTTTTCACACCTGGATTGTACAACATTTCCCATTATTCTTTGCAAAATTCTTCAAGCTCTGTCAAATTTTTTAATTGTTGCTAGACAACCATTTTCAGGGCTTGCCATAGTTGCAAATCTGCTTGAAAATCTAACCCGGCCACTCAGGAACATCCACTGTCTTCTTGGTAGCAACTCCAGAGTAGATTTGGCCTTGTGTTTTATCTTATTATCCTGCTGAAAAGTGACTCAATCACCCAGTGTCTGGTGGAATGCAGACTGAATCAGGTTTTCCTCTAGGATTTTGCCTGTGCTTGGCTCCATTCCGCATTTAAAAAAATCCTGACCTAGTCCCCTGCTCGGGGACCTTACAGATAATTGCGTGTGTGGGGTAGAGAGATGGTCATAAAAAAAATCCCGTTAAACACTATTGTTGAACAGCATAAGTCCATGCAACTTATGTGTCTTGTTAAGCACATTTCTACTCCAGAACTTATTTAGGCTTGCTATAACAAAAGGGTTGAATACTTAAGGCATTTCAGCTTTTCATTTTTTATTAATTGGAAAAATAAAATAAAAAACATAATTCCACTTTGACATTATGAGGTATTTTTTGTCTAAGTCTATATTTAATCTATTTTTAAATTCAGGCTGTAACAACAAAATGTGGAACAGTCAAGGGATGTGAATTCTTTCTGAATGCTCTGTAGCTAGTACTGTACATACCCTGTTTTACCTGATTTTACTTTGTAAACTTTAAAATATGACCTTTTAACATATTGGCAAATGAGAAATGATTAGAAAAACGTTTTGTCAAGGTTGTTAGTTGTCTATGTCAATTCTCTGTGCAGGCTACTATTTTATCCATTTAAATTGTCAACCACTGAAAGCAAGGCACATTGATAATACGTACAGCACTTGTCACAAGTTTGGACACACCTACACATTCAAGGGGTTTTCTGTATTTTTACTATTTGCCACATTGTAGAATAATAGTTTTCTTAACTATGAAATAATACATGGAATCATGTATTAACCAAAAAAGTGTTAAACAAATCAAAATACATTTTAGATTCTTCAAAGTAGCCACCCTTTGCCTTGATGACAGCTTTGCACACTCTTGGCATTCTCTCAAACAGCTTCACCTGGAATGCTTTTCTGACAGTCTTGAAGGAGTTCCCACATATGCTGAGCACTTGTTGGTGGCTTTTCCTGCGGTCCAACTCATCCCAAACCATCTGTGGCGTACGGCATTAACATCAAATAGCCCCTGCGATATGCAACTCTTCAGGGAAGTTAGGAACCAATACACACAGGCAGTTAGGAAAGCAAAGGCTAGCTTTTTCAAACAGAAATTTGCATCCTGCAGCACAAACTCAAAAAAAGTTCTGGGACACTGTAAAATTCATGGAAAATAAGAGCACCTCATCCCAGCTGCCCACTGCACTGAGGCTAGGAAACACTGTCCCTACTGATAAATCCACAATAATTGAGAATTTCAATAAGCATTTCTCTATGGCTGGCCATGCTTTCCACCTGGCTACCCCTACCCCGGTCAACTGCCCTGCACCCCGACAGCATCTTGCCCAAGCCTCCCCCATTTTTCACCTTTCTACCCTACAAATCAGCAGGGCTAGATTATCTGGACCCTCTCTTTCTAAATTTATCAGCTGAAATTGTTGCAACCCCTATTGCTAGCCTATTCAACCTCTCTTTCGTTTTGTCTGAGATCCCCAAAGATTGGAAAGCTGCCGCGGTCATCCCACTCTTCAAAGGGGGAGACACTGTAGACCTATATCTATCCTACCCTGCCTTTCTAAGGTCTTCGAAAGCCAAGTTCTTTTGACAGGTGTCTTTTATACAGGTAACAAACTGAGATTAGGAGCACTTCTTTTAAGAGTGTGCTCCTAATCTCAGCTCGTTACCTGTATAAAAGACACCTGGGAGCCAGTAATCTTTCTGATTGAGAGTGGGTTAAATACTTATTTCCCTTATTAAAATGCAAATCAATTTATAACATTTTTGACATGCGTTTATCTGGATTTTTGTTGTTATTCTGTCTCTCACTGTTCAAATAAACCTTCCATTAAAATTATAGACGGATCATTTCTTTGTCAGTGGGCAAACATACAAAATCAGCAGGGGATCAAATACTTTTTTCCCCTCACTGTAGGTGTCTGGTTAGACTGTGAACTCTCTTTCCAAACTCACATTAAGCATCTCCAATCCAAAATTAAATCTAAACTTGGCTTCCTATTTCGCAACAATGCATCCTTCACTCATGCTGCCAGACATACCCTCGTAAAACTGACTATCCTGCCTATCCTTGACTTCAGCGTTGTCATTTACAAAATAGACTGCATCCAGTTGCTTAGTGTTGGAGGCTATCACAGTGCCATCTGTTTTGTCACCAAAGCCCCATATACTACCCACCACTGCAACCTGTATGCTCTCGTTGGCTGGCCCTTGCTTCATATTCGTCGCCAAATCCACTGGCTCCAGGTCATCTATAAGTCTTCGCTAGGTAAAGCCCCACCTTATCTCAGTTTACTGGTCACCATAGCAGCACCCACCTGTAGCACGTGCTCTAGCAGGTATATTTCACTGGTCACCCCCAAAGCCAATTCCTCATTTGGCCACCTTTCCTTCCAGTTCTCTGCTGCCAATAACTGGAACGAATTGCAAAAATCACTGAAGCTGGTGACCCATATCTCCCTCACTAACTTTAAGCACCAGCTGTCAGAGCAGCTCACAGATCACTGCACCTGTACATAGCCCATCTGTAAATAGCCAATCCAACTACCTCATCCCCACACGGTTATGTATTTTTTTTGCTCCCTTGCACCCGAGTGTGTCTACTTGCACCTTCGTCTTCTGCACATCTGTCACTCCAGTGTTTCATTGCTAAATTGTAAATATTTCGCCACTATGGCCTATTTATTGCCTCCCTTAGCTCACTTGCACGCACTGTATATAAATATATAAACATTTAATTCTCTATTGTGTTATTTACTGTGTGTTTGTTTATTCCATGTGTAACTCTGTTTCGGTCGCAGTTGTAAATGAGAACTTATTCTCAACTAGCCTACCTGGTTAAATGAAGGTGAAATAAAAAATATCTCTATATAGGTTGAGGTCGGGTGATTGTGGAGGCCAGGTCATCTGATGCAGCACTCTGTCACTCTCCGTGGTCAAATAGCACTTACACAACCTGGAGGTGTGTTGGGTCATTGTCCTGTTGAAAAACAATTGTGGACTGATGAAACAAAGATTTGAGTTATTTGGTCATAACAAGGGACGTTATACATGGCGGCAAAAGAACACAGCGTTCCAAGAAAAACACTTGCTACCCACAGTAAAATTTGGTGGGGGTTCCATCATGCTGTGTGGCCAGTGCCGGTACTGGGAATCTTGTTAAAGTTGAAGGTCGCATGGATTCCACTCAATATCAGCAGATTCTTGGGAATAATGTTGAAGAATCAGTCAAAGTTGAAGTTACGCCGGGGCTGGATATTTCAACAAGACAACGACCCAAAACACTGCTCAAAATCTACCCCGGGCATTTATGCAGAGGAACAGGTACAATGTTCTGGAATTGCCATCCCAGTCCCCAGACCTGAATATCATTGAGAATCTGTGGGATGATTTGAAGCGGGCTGTCCATGCTCGGCAACCATCCAACCTAACTGAACTGGAGATGTTTTGTAAGGCGGAATGGTCAAAAATACCTTCATCCAGAATCCAGACACTCATTAGAGGCTATGGGAAGCGTATAGAGGCTGTTATTTTAGCAAAAGGAGGCTCTACTAAATATTAATGTGATTTTTCTATTTGGGTGCACAAATTTATGCACCGGTCTAATTTTGTTTTGATGCATATTGCACATTTTCTGTTAATCCAATAAACCTCATTTCACTACTGCAATATTACTGTGTCCATCAGTTATTTGATAGACCAAAATGAAATTGCTGATCCAAACATCCAATTATTTATAAATGGATATCATGGAAATTGTCAGGGGTGCCCAAACTTTTTCATACGACTGTACATGAACATTGAATACATATTTATTCAGTATCAAGTGGAAACATAACCAAGCGTGTTTAATTTGTATAACAAGGCCACATTTTGATGTCAATATTTTGATATAGAACCATATTTTGAGATCACATTTTGAGCATATGGGGGGGTAAGAAAGATTTAATTATTCCTATCTAGTCGGATCTTAAATTCAGTTTCCAACTAACCTGATCTTGTCACTGTGTAGCACTGTCCAACTGCACAAAACCCAGGGGTTTATGTACTAGCAGAGATGTTAGGAACATCCTGGGACTTTAGCAGTTGATATACTGTGAATGGTATGTCACATTTGAGCTTTCTCGTATATAGTCAGTTAACAATTTGGCTTAGCAATGAAACATGGGAGCGACTTTGAGACATCCAGAGAGAGACAGTGGTTGTCTGTAACGAGCTGAAATTACTGTGGTGAACAATGCTATCACAGTTAATACACAATCAAAAATAAAGTTGGTTATTATGCTAATTTGACAGCAAATGAAACGGCTGTTACAGCTATGTGATGAAGATGGATATTTAGCCTAACCAGTGTTCTCGAGCCTAACCAGTGTTCTCGAGCCTAACCAGTGTTCTCGAGCCTAACCAGTGTTCTCGAGGCCATGATTAGACTGAGCAATAAAGAGCACAAACAGAACTCCTACATTTCACCCATCTTATGCCTGGTTCCCGCACAGCATTAAGACGACACAAAAAGATTGTTAGACTAGCTCAACTGTGTTAATAGAATAAGAATAGTTACTCCTGTCTCCAACAGCACAGTGACGCAAAAATGATTGCCCCATTTTTCCAAAATCATTCTGATTGAAACTGATTCCATTGCAGAGGGAAGGTCCAACAGCCTGTCTATGCTTTACATAACTTGTGTATAGAAAGGATGGAACCATAATGAGGCCCTGATTCCCATCTTATTCTATAGATTACTTTAAGCCTGACTGAATTCTCCCTCCAAAAACAACATGCTGTAGATATTTATGAGCCCCAGTCTATACAGTGGGGATTGCCCTATGCTGATTTCACTGGAATCCGGTGTTGTCTGCTCTGTGTGTCTGAGTGTTTAGCGAGAAAAGGACATGTATTTTTTATCTTTCAGATTTGGCTTTATTTTCTCCCAGTGGTGCATCACTGAATCTATTAGAGAGTCATTTTATTGGTCTAATAATTAGAGGTTGACCGTTTTTCTTTTTTTTTTTTATAAAAAAAATTATCGGAATGGCCGATAAATTAGGGAGGATTTCAAGTTTTCATAACAATTGAAAATCGGTATTTTTGGAACACCGATTTGGCCAATTTAAAAAAAATAAAAAATAATAATAATAATTAAAAAATATATAAAAAGAATACAAAAACACAAAAATTACAGTCATTTATTTAACTAGGCAAGTCTGTTATTAAGAACATATTCTTATTTTCAATGACGGCCTAGGAACGGTGGGTTAACAGCCTCGTTCAGGGGCAGAACTACAGATTTTCACCTTGTCAGCTCGGGGGATTCAATCTTGCAACCTTAACTAGTCCAACGCTCTAACCACCTGCCTCTCATTGCACTCCACGAGGAGACTGCCTGTTACGTGAATGCAGTTAGCCAAGGTAAGTTGCTAGCTAGCATTAAACTTCTTGTAAAAAAACAATCAACCATAATCACTAGTTAAACTAGTAATATCAATATTACTAGTTATCTAGCGTGTCTTGTGTTGCATATAATCGATGCGGTGCGTATCGTTGTGCCTGTGTACCTAACCATGAACATCAATGCCTTTCTTAAAATCAATACTCAGAAGTATATATTTTTAAACCTGCATATTTAGCTAAAAGAAATCCAGGTTAGCAGGCAATATTAACCAGGTGAAAGTGTGTCACTTTTCTTTCGTTCATTGCACGCAGAGTCAGTGTATATGCAACAGTTTGTGCCGCCTAATTTGCCAGAATTTTACGTAATTATGACATAACATTGAAGGTTGTACAATGTAACAGGAATATTTAGACTAATGGATGCCACCTGTTAGATAAAATATGGAACGGTTCCGTATTTCACTGAAAGAATAAACGGCTTGTTTTTGAGATGATAGTTTCCGGATTCGACCATATTAATGACCTAAGGCTCGTATTTCTGTGTGTTATTATGTTATAACTAAGTCTATGATTTGATAGAGCAGTCTGACTGAGCGATGGTAGGCAGCAGCAGGCTCGTAAGCATTCATTCAAACAGCACTTTCGTGCGTTTTGCCAGAAGCTCTTTGTTGTGCGTCAAGCATTGTGCTGTTTATGACTTCAAGCCTATCAACTCTCAAGATAAGGCTTGTGTAACCGATGTGAAATGGCTAGCTAGTTAGCGGGGTGCGCACTAATAGCGTTTCAAACGCCACTCGCTCTGAGACTTGGAGTGGCTGTTCCCCTTGCTCTGCATGGTTAACTGTGCTTCGAGGGTGGCTGTTGTCATTGTGTTCCTGGTTCGAGCCCAGGGAGGAGTGAGGAGAGGGACGGAAGCTATACTGTTACACTGGCAATACTAAAGTGCCTAAAAGTACATCCAATAGTCAAAGGTTAATGAAATACAAATGGTAAAGAGGGAAATAGTCCTATAATTCCTAGAATAACTATAACCTAAAACTTACCTGGGAATATTGAAGACTCATGTTAAAAGGAACCACCAGCTTTCATATGTTATCATGTTCTGAGCAAGGAACTGAAACATTAGCTTTCCTACATGGCACATATTGCACTTTTACTTTCTTCTCCAACACTGTGTTTTTGCATTATTTAAACCAAATTGAACATGTTTCATTATTTATTTGAGGCTAAATTCATTTTATTGATGTATTATATTAAGTTAAAATAAGTGTTCATTCAGTATTGTTGTAATTGTCATTATTACAAATAACATTTTTTTTAAATCGGCCGATTTTAATCGGTATCATCTTTTTTGTGCCCTCCAATAATCTGTATCGGTATCGGCGTTGAAAAATCATAACCGGTTGGCCTCTGCTGATAATAAGCACCATCTTTCTTCTATGGGTATTAGAAATGTGTATTTACCCAAAACTGGAATTGAAGTATAATGACCACTTTAATTGTTTGTTTTGAAATGAGCTGGCAGCATGAATTGTTATACGCACCATTTCCAGAAGGACTTAATCCTCAAGGCTGGCAGTAAGGGTGGACCAGCACAGTTGGCAAAGGAAAATGTTATTGGAGTAAAAAGGGAGGGATTGGCAAATGAAGAGAGAAGGAAAATAGTGGTTTGTTTCCATGGGTCCTGATGGATTGACAGTTGAGGGAGCCATCTGCCTGCCTGTGAGACCCAGGGTTTAATGAGAAAATGTTTCCTGCTCCCTGTATCTGTCACGATTCTGAGCACTCCCACTCCTCTTCTCACTCAGCCCATCCAAAATGGCTGCATCCCAATTCAAATAAGATCTTTTGAGGATGCCAAAGTAATTAAGACTACTGCTGGGGAAATGTTCAGGTCATGACATTCAGTGGTTGATGAACTTCAAGCCATCAATGACTGTAGCTAAACACTAATAGCTTTTTTCCCTACATGTCAACAATTTTATTCAGGCCCCCAAATTGTATGACACCACGGAATCAGGCAGACCACATGACTTGTCAAACTTTTTAACCTCTGTCTAGTAAAAGATGCACATCATGGCCACTCAGTGGAGACATGAGCAACAGTTGCTATGCTGACTCTCGTTGGCTGCGCTGTGGGCAACCTTCCTGTCCCAGGTTGTGACCTCAGACCTGGAGACTGCAGCTTGGCGGTTTCAGTTGAGACAATACCATGGGAATGGACCAGGATTACTTTTGTGTTTTTATATATGGGGATGAATTAAGATCTTGTTTGCATCTCATGGAATGAATACTAAGCAAGTGACTAAAACATATGGAGTTTTCATTAAAATTCTATTAATCCAAAACAGTTCTGATTAGGTTTCATTGAATCCGTTTGTTTGTCATCATACAATGCTCGTAACGTGTCTAGTCACTTTCATTTTATGGGTTTACATATATACAGACTTCTCCATGGAGTTTATAAGCTCTGTTTAATGTTATCAACTGATCTGCCCCAAAGTGGTCACTTTACCATCCACAGTCCTCATCCAGCTAGCTACTGTTTACAGGACCATCTGATGGCGACTGGCGACTAATTACAGGACCATCTGATGGCGAATGGCGACTAATTACAGGACCATCTGATGGCGACTGGCGACTAATTACAGGACCATCTGATGGCGACTGGCGACTAATTACAGGACCATCTGATGGCGACTGGCGACTAATTACAGGACCATCTGATGGCGACTGGCGACTAATTACAGGACCATCTGATGGCGACTGGCGACTAATTACAGGACCATCTGATGGCGACTGGCGACTAATTACAGGACCATCTGATGGCGACTGGCGACTAATTACAGGACCATCTGATGGCGACTGGCGACTAATTACAGGACCATCTGATGGGGACTGGCGACTGTAATTACAGGACCATCTGATGGGGACTGGCGACTGTAATTACAGGACCATCTGATGGGGACTGGCGACTGTAATTACAGGACCATCTGATGGGGACTGGCGACTGTAATTACAGGACCATCTGATGGGGACTGGCGACTGTAATTACAGGACCATCTGATGGGGACTGGCGACTGTAATTACAGGACCATCTGATGGGGACTGGCGACTGTAATTACAGGACCATCTGATGGGGACTGGCGACTGTAATTACAGGACCATCTGATGCTTTCAGGACATATTTCCTGGGTGCGGGAGCTGGAGACTAGCCTGCAACTTCCTCAGTGCTGGCCATGCATCATCACCTGACAGTCCCTTGCCGCCCAAACTTTTCATTTTGTCACACAGAGCCTGACTGCCACCTCCCCCCATTCCACCGACCCCACTCAGCTCGGCAGCCTTGTCTGCCAGCACAGAGCTGCCTGCTCCTCACCAATCTACACAAACTGTTAAGAAGTAATCAACAACATGCCGTTACCTTGACAAGGTGAACAAACGTACAATGAATTATTCAGTCATGATTATGAAATATTGCCTTTTAAAGAAAATATTTAAAACTATCTCCTACTTGTTGGCTAATGATTCTCAATCATTCCACTGTGTGTGTATTGTGCTTCTGATCCTACAAGAACGATGTGGATATTTATTGGATGGTAATCCCTGATCATCTCCTCTTGTGATCTTGGTGGAAAATTAGGGCATTTTATTCTGTGCCATTTTTGTTAATGAGAGTTGGTCTTGAATCTCTTTTTCAAAGTCAACTTTATGACCCTCCCCCAAAATACGAGATTTTCTCTATTGCTGTTTGAAGTATCCCTTTGCTCTCAACATCAGCTTGCTAGGTGTGTATGAAATGTGTTTCATTTCAGAGGCAATCCAGGACTGGAGTACAGTGCAAGTTACTACCTTTATGGAGTTCATGCCTGAAACCCTATGCTTCTCAAAATGTCAACCTTGCTATTTGCAAAGACTTATTTCTAGGAATCACAGTTAGTCTTTGTACATTTTCCTTGCTCCTCTCCATCTCCACAATATTTCAGTTCAATGGTTTGGTTAGAAAGACATTGTGTGTATGAAGCAGGCTCATTGCAATTCAGGTCGTTTTGCCTCGGCACCACGCTTCATATTCCCTGAGTCATCCACGGCTACACACCCAAGTGCAGGAGATGATTTGGGTTTCTGTTCGATGGGTGAAGGACGACACCATTGGAACACTGATCAGAGAGGCCAGGCCTGATTGACACACTGAGGAGCAATGTGTCCAATTTACACTAGTCTCCAGTAACAGAATAAACACCCCGTGTGTGCCCAATATAAATGAATCCTCCCACCTGCTTCTGTTTCCCTTCACAACCAGTCGTCCCCTTCATATCCGTGTTGGTGTGATTTGCTGACAAGGAGTCTGATTCATTTTGGCGTAATACCTTTATGTTTAGCTTGTTTCATTTCATTATGATTTGGTAGCGGCTGCTAAATAGTAACCACTCCAACTGTAGGATTGGAAGAATGTCTCATGCTCCACAGGCCATGGCTTTAACAGGGCAATTAAATCATTCCGGTTTACGAGAGACAAAAAAAAATAATATTCACCTTTATTTAACCAGGTAGGCAAGTTGAGAACAAGTTCTCATTTACAATTGCGACCTGGCCAAGATAAAGCAAAGCAGTTTGACACATACAACAACGCAGAGTTACACATGGAGTAAAACAAACATACAATCAATAATACAGTAGAAAAAAATAAGTCTATATACAATGTGAGGTGAGATAAGGGAGGTAAAGGCAAAAAAAGGCTATGGTGGCGAAGTAAATACAATATAGCAAGTAAAACACTGGAATGGTAGATTTGCAGTGGAAGAATGTGTGATGTAAAAATAGAAATTATGGGTTGCAAATGAGCAAAATAAAGAAATAAATACATTTACATTACATTTAAGTCATTTAGCAGACGCTCTTATCCAGAGCGACTTACAAATACAGTAGGAGAAGAGGTAGTTTTTTGGGCTAAATTATAGATGGGCTATGTACAGGTGCAGTAATCTGTGAGCTGCTCTGACAGCTGGTGCTTAAAGCTAGTGAGGGAGATATGGGTCTCCAGTTTCAGAGATTTTTGTAGTTCGTTCCAGTCATTGGCAGCAGAGAACTAGAAGGAGAGGTGGCCAAAGGAAGAATTGGTTTTGGGGGTGACCAGAGAGATATACCTGCTGGAGCGCGTGCTACAGGTGGGTGCTGCTATGGTGACCAGCGAGCTGAGATAAGGGGGGACTTTACCTAGCAGGGTCTTGTAGTTGACGTTGGCGACGAGTATGAAGCGAGTGCCAGCCAACAAGAGGGCACAGGTCGCAGTGGTGGGTAGTATATGGGGCTTTGGTGACAAAACGGATGGCACTGTGATAGACTGCATCCAATTTATTGAGTAGGGTATTGGAGGCTATTTTGTAAATGACATCGCCGAAGTCGAGGATCGGTAGGATGGTCAGTTTTACAAGGGTATGTTTGGCAGCATGAGTGAAGGATGCTTTGTTGCAAAATATGAAGCCTATTCTAGATTTAACTTTGGATTGGAGATGTTTGATGTGAGTCTGGAAGGAGAGTTTACGGTCTAACCAGACCACTAGGTATTTGTAGTTGTAATCGTCCAGAGTAGTGATGTTGGACGGGCGGGCAGGTGTGGGCAGTGATCGGCTAAAGAGCATGCATTTAGTTTTACTTGTATTTACGAGCAATTCGAGGCTACAGAAGGAGAGTTGTATTGCATTGAAGCTCGTCTGGATGGTTAACACAGTGTCCAAAGAAGGGCCAGAAGTATACAGAATGGTGTCATCTGCGTAGAGGTGGATCAGAGACTCACCAGCAGCAAGAGCGACATCATTGATGTATACAGAGAAGAGTCGGTCCAATAATTGAACCCTGTGGCACCCCCATAGACTGCCAGGGTCCCGGAAAACAGGCCCTCCAATTTGACACACTGACTGAACTCCATCAGAGAATTAGTTGGTGAACCAGGCGAGGCAATCATTTGAGAATCCAAGGCTATCGAGTCTGCCGATGAGGACGAGGTGATTGACAGAGTCGAAAGCCTTGGCCAGGTCAATGAATACGGCTGCACAGTATGGTCTCTTATCGATGGTGGTTATGATATTGCTCAGGACCTTGAGCGTGGCTGAGGTGCACCCATGACCATCTCTGAAACCAGATTGCATAGCGGAGAAGGTATGGTGAGATTCGAAATGGTCAGTAATCTGTTTGTTGACTTGGCTTTCAAAGATCTTAGAAAGGCAGGGTAGGCTAGATATGGGTCTGTAGCAGTTTGGGTCAAGAGTGTCCCCCCCCCCCCCCCCTTTGAATAGGGGGATGACCGCAGCTGCTTTCCAATCTTTGGGAATCTCAGACGACATGAAAGAGGTTGAACAGGTAGGTAATAGGGGTTGCAACCATTTCGGCAGATAATTTTAGAAAGAAAGGGTCCAGATTGTCTAGCCCGGCTAGATTTGTAGGGGTCCAGATTTTGCAGCTCTTTCAGAACATCTTCTGACTGGATTTGGGAGAAGGAGAAATGGGGAAGGCTTGGGTGAGTTGCTATTGGGGGTGCAGTGCTGTTCACCGGGGTAGGGGTAGCCAGGTGCAAAGCCAGCCATAGAAAAATGCTTATTGAAATTCTCAATTATAGTGGATTTATCGGTGGTAACAGTGTTTCCTATCCTCAGTGCATTGGGCAGCTGGGAGGTGGTGTTCTTATTCCCCATGGACTTTAGTGTCCCAGATATTTTTTGAGTTTGTGTTGCAGGAAGCAAATTTCTGCTTTAAAAAGCTAGCCTTGGCTTTTCTAACTGCCTGTCTATATTGGTTTCTAGCTTCCCTGAAAAGTTACATATCACGGGGGCTGTAAGATGCTAATGCAGAAAGCCGTAGGATGTTTTTGTGTTGATTAACTTCTTATGGCTGCAATCCCGTTAACGGGAGTGATGACAACAACCAGTGAAAGTACAGGGCGCCAAATTCATAACAGATATCTCAATTAAAATTCCTCAAACATACATGTATCTTATATCGTTTTCAAGGTAGTCTTGTTGTTAATCCCACCACAGTGTGCGATTTCAAATAGGATTTACGGGGAAAGCACCACAAACGATTATGTTAGGTCACCAACAACTCACAGAAGAAATACACAGCCAATTTTTCCAGCCAAAGAGAGAGAGAAAAAAAGCACAAATAGAGAAAATGAGTCACTAACCTCAAATTACCTTCATCAGATGACACTCATCGGACTTCATGTTACACAATACATGTATGCTTTGTTTGATAAAGTTCATGTTTATCAAAATATGAGTTTACATTGGCGCGTTACATTCACTAGTTCCAAAAAACATCCAGTAATTTTGCATAGCCACATCGATTCCACAGAAATACTCATCATAAATGTAGATGATAATACAAGTTATACACATGGAATTATAGATATACCTCTCCTTAACCTCTTACCTCTACCTGGGACGCTTGCGTCCCAACTAGAGCTCTGGAAATGCAAATGCGCTACGCTAAATGCTAATAGTATTAGTTAAAACTCAAAAGTTCATTAAAATACACATGCAGGGTATCAAATTAAAGCTACACTCGTTGTGAATCCAGGCAACAAGTCAGATTTTTTTAAATGCTTTTCGGCGACAGCATGAGAAGCTATTATCTGATAGCATGCACCAATACACTACAACAGAAAAGCACAGCAGGGGACGTAAACAAAATAATTAGCATTTCGGCGTTACACAAACCGCACAATAAAATAGAAAACAGTCATTACCTTTCACCATCTTCTTTGTTGGCACTCCTAGATGTCCCATAAACACTATTGGGTCTTTATTTCAATTAAATCGGGCCATATAAAGCCAAGATATCGTTATATGTAGACTGTGTGATAAACGAAAAAAACAGCGATTTCACAACGTAACGTCATTTTTTAAAATTCAAAAAGTAGACGATAAACTTTCACAAAACACTTCGAAATACGTTTGTAATGCTACTTTAGGTATTAGTAAACGTTAATAAGCGATAAAAATCATCCGTAGGCGATGTACATATCATTAGCTGTCGTCTTGGAAAAAATTTCAGGAGAGAGCTCTTCCGGAATGATCTGGGCGGAGACCGGAGGTACGTCGTGCCCCTCTTTCGGTTCAACCAAGAATCAAAGAGGATTAAATTCACAAGATACTCGACTGCATGGGGATGCTGTGGGAGTTGAATGCTCGGTTTTATCTAATTCGGCTCACTGTTAACAATTGCTGGAAGTGGCGCAAGGATATTTATTTCCATTTTCTGTGATCAGGTTTTCCTGCGCTTTCCGATGTAACGCACGTTATGTAATAGCCACAGTCGTGATTTAACCAGTTTTAAAAACGTCCGAGGGTTTCCTATACACACATTCTAACCATATGAACGTACTATATTCCTGGCATGAGTAGCAGGGCGCTGAAATGTTGCGCGATTTTTAACAAAATGTTCAAAAAAGTAGAGGGTAGGAGCAACTAGTTAATGCAACTGCTGTGTCAGATGTCAAAAATACTTTACGAAAAAAGAAACCCATGCAATAATCTGAGACGGCGCTCAGAAGTAAAAATCACCACAGCCGCAACGATGGCGTCAACATAACCAAGAAATTACATGATAAATATTCCCTTACCTGATCTACATCAGAAAGCACTCCAGGAATCCCAGGTCCACACTAAATGTTTGTTTTGTTTGATAATGTCTGTTATTTATGTCCAAATACCGTATTTTGTTAGCGTGTTTGGTATACATATCCAAACGCTCATTCTGGTCAGCGTTACATCGGACAAAAACTTCACAAAGTTATATTACAGGTTGAAGAAACATTTCAAACGAAGTACAGAATCAATCATTAGGATGTTTTTAACATATAGCTTCAATAAAGTTCCAACCGGAGAATTCCTTCCTGTCTCCATGAGCAATGGAACGCAAGTGGGTACCATGAGGAATAAGCGTGATCAGAAAATGGCTGCTTGATAGGGACCTGATGCATTCTGCACTCATTCACTCCCACAACACCATAGAAGTCTCATTAAAATATATATTATTGGTTGACATTGAGTGGAACTCCTAGGCAGTGCAACATCAGTAATATCTCAAGGGGATTTCATTGGGGACTCTGGTGAATACATACAAAGCTCAGATTTCTCACTTCCTGTTTTGATTTCAACTCAGGATTTTGCCTGCCATATCACTTCTGTTACACTCAGACATCATTCAAACAGTTTTAGAAACTTTAGAGTGTTTTCTATCCAATACTAATACTAATATGCATATATTAGCAACTGAGACTGAGGAGCAGGCCGTTTACTTTGGGCAACTTATTCATCCAAGATACTCAATACTGCCCCCCAGCCATAAGAAGTTTTAAGATGGTGAGGAAGGCATTTAAATAAAAAAAACAGGCATCCTCTACTGACAGGATGAGGTCAATATCCTTCCAGGATAACCCGGCCAGGTCGATTAGAAAGGCCTGCTCGCTGTAGTGTTTCAGGGAGCGTTTGACAGTGATGAGTGGAGGTCGTTTGACAGCTGATCCATTACGGATGCAAGCAATGAGGCAGTGATCTACGAGATCTTGGTTGAAAACAGCAGAGGTGTATTTAGAGGGCAAGTTGGTTAGGATGATATCTATGTGGGTGCCCGTGTTTATGGCTTTGGGGTGGTACCTGGTAGGTTCATTGATAATTTGTGAGATTATTAAGCTTAGATTGTAGGATGGCTGGTGTGTTAAGCATGTTCCAGTTTAGGTCGCCTAGCAAAACGGGCTCTGAAGACAGATGGGGCCAATCAGTTCACATATGGTGTCCAGAGTACAGCTGGGGGCAGAGGGTGGTCTATAGCAGGCGGCAACGGTGAGAGACTTGTTTTTAGAGAGGTGGATTTTTAAAAGTAGAAGTTCAAATTGTTTGGGTACAGATCTGGATAGTAGGACATAACTCTGCAGGCTATCTTTGCAGTAGATTGGCTGTTCTATCTTGTCTGAAAATGTTGTAGTTTGGGATGAAGATTTCAGAATTTTTGGTGGTCTTCCTAAGTCAGGATTCAGACACGGCTAGAACATCTTGGTTGGCAGAGTGTGCCAAAGCAGTGAATAGAACAAACTTAGGGAGGAGGCTTCTGTTGTTAACATTCATGAAACCAAGGCTATTATGGTTACAGAAGTCATCAAAAGAGAGCGCCTGGGGAATCGGAGTGGAGCTAGGCACTGCAGGGCCTGGATTCACCTCTACATCACCAGAGGAACAGAGGAGGAGTAGGATAAGGGTATGGCTAAAAGCTATGAGGATTGGTCGTCCAGAACGTCCGGAACAGAGTAAAAGGAGGTTTCTGGGGGTGATAAAATAGCTTCAAGGTATAGTGTACAGACAAAGGTATGGTAGGATGTGAATACAGTGGAGGTAAACCTTGGCATTGAGTGATGATGAGAGAGATATTGTCTCTAGAAACATCATTGAAACCAGTTGATGCCATCGCATTTGTGGGTGGTGGAACTGAAAGGTTGGATAAGGTATAATGAGCAAGGCTAGAGGCTCTATAGTGAAATAAGCCAATAATCACGAACCAGAACAGCAATGGACAAGACATATTGACATTGAGAAGTAGTCGAGTGATCATAAGGGTCCAGTGAGTAGTGAGGTTGGTTGGGGTCATGGCGATTCAGACAGCTAGCAGGGCCATCGGTAGCAAGCTAGCATAGGATGGAGGTCTGTTTTTAGCCACCTCGTGCGTTTCAGTTGGTAGATTAGTGGGGTTCCGTGTGGTAGAGGGGATCAATCCAATTGGCAAAATAGTTATAGTGACCCAAGAAAAATTGTCCGATAGACTTATTCAGATAGCAGCCGATAAGACAGCTAACGATTAGCGGGCCGCAGATGGGTGTTCAGGTAACGTCGCGACGGAGCTGCCAGTTGGATAACTCTCTCGGGCAGATAACGTCGGTAGTCCAGTCGTGAAGGCCCGATGGGGCTCCGCTTTGGCAGTAAAACGGGTCCGGATAGGTATTGTAGCCCAGGAGTGGCTGATGGAACTCTTCAGCTGGCTAGCTCTGGAATAGTTGATGTTTGCTCCGGGACCGATGTAAGCCAATAGGCACTTGGATAGCAGCTAGCTAGCTGCAAGATCCAGGTGTAAATGTCCAGAGCTTGCGGTAGAAATCCGGGGATATGGAGAGAAAATAGGTCCGGTATACTATGGTCAGAATCGCGTTGTACAAAACTGCCGATTTGCTTTTCGAGCTAAAGGATAGCTGATGACCACCACCCGTGGTTAGCTGAATACTAACGTTAGCCAGTAAACTGGCTAGCTTCTGGCTTTGAGCTCAAAAGCGGAGCAGTTGCTCCCTACTGCAAGCCAGAAGTTAATAGTGATTGTGTGCGGTGTGCTGTGACGAAGCAGTTGGCTGTATCTCTGCAGTCATCACCTGTGTTTAACCTTGTCCCGTTCCAAGCCAACCGTCATACAGAAGGCCGTTTACAATGAGATCTATCATCTTTAATACTGCTGGGCATGAGGCTCTGACTGTTGCTTCCTCTTACGTCAACTGTGAGTCTGCCTTTCACTGGCAGCATATCCTTGGTGAATTCTAACAGCAATGCTCGGTAGTGGTTTAAAACATCAGCCATACAATGTGGTGGTTTAGTAGGACATTGCCTAGTTTTGGTTGAATATGGTTTAGGGTGCTGTCAGAGTTGTTGAGTTTGATAATAGCAGTTAAGGGAGTACACCCTACTGTCCTGTTTAACTAATGGAAAAACTTACTGACAGTCAAAGAAGGAAGGACTTGCCGGCATAATGGGAAGTAAGATTTCATTTCTAAAAGTGTCCTAGTTTGCTCAAAAAGAGCCCTGCTTTCAAAAGGGAAATACTATACATAGTTTGATCAATCATTGTTGCACCATACATAGCGTTTTCTCTGAAGACAGGTGCCACCGACAAATACTTCTGAAATGGTGTCTGAACCATCTATTTCTCCTGTTGTGTTTCCACTTCAAGTACAGTAGTGAGTGATCAAAACCACAACGTTCATCCTTTCCACCTCACACTGTGTGAAAACCGTGTTCTTCTGAAGAGGCTGAAGGCCTCCCGTTGAGCAGCTAAGGGTCACAAAGTGTTTATTTTCTAAGAATAGGAAATATATGACTGTCTTGAACATTCCTATTATCAGTATTTGAAATCAA
Source organism: Oncorhynchus nerka (assembly GCF_034236695.1). Lineage (NCBI taxonomy): Eukaryota > Metazoa > Chordata > Actinopteri > Salmoniformes > Salmonidae > Oncorhynchus > Oncorhynchus nerka. The sequence goes on along the minus strand of NC_088423.1, from coordinate 7,704,427 downwards.
ATGCTCTGTGAATGTGAAGCAGACAGGAGTTCCCCCAAACAGCTCATTGTTGTTGCCCTTTGGGAAGAACACTGGCTAGTGTAGATTATCCAGATTTAAATCCATCCTCTCAGTAGTTGGCTTGTATTGTAAATGTGTTACTTTATTTCATAGCAACATATTGTTAGCAATAATGTGCTTACCTGTACAAATTAATCAATAATATAGAATACAAACACATCCTACCAATTTTACTTACTGAATAGTCAAGCCAGATGCCGACAGATTTTCAAAAGTCTTTGTTGGGTCACATGTTAATAGTGTCACAGGAAGCCCAAAAAGATAATCAATAACAACAACCACCCGAGCCATTGCCTGTTCACCCCGCTATCACCCAGAAGGCGAGGTCAGTACAAGTGCATCAAAGCTGGGACCGAGAGACTGAAAAACAGCTTCTATCTCAAGGTCATCAGACTGTTAAACAGCCATCACATTAGAGGCTGCTGCCTACAGGCATAGACTAGAAATTACTGGCCACTTTAATAAATGGAACACTAGTCACTTTAATGTTAGCATATCTTGCATTACTGATCTCATATGTGTATACTGTATTCTATACTATTCTACTGTATCTTAGTCTATGCTGCTCTAATATTGTATGTCCAAATATTTATTTATTCTTAATTCCATTACTTTGCTTAGATGTGTGTGTGTGTGTGTGTGTGTGTATTGGATATATGTTGTGAAATGGTTAGATATTACTTGTTAGATATTACTGCACTGTCGGCGCTAAAAGCACAAGCATTTCGCTACTCCCGCAATAACATTGATTTGATTTGTTAACTTCTTTGTTAACTTCTTGCGTCCCGGATCCGGTATCGTGACTACAGCCTCAAGCTCAGCCTTTTGTTAACAACACTGTCATCTCAGATTTTCAAAATATGCTTCTCAACCATTGCAAAACAAGCATTTGTGTAACAGTATTGATAGCTAGCGTAGCATTTAGTGTTAGCATTCAGCAGGCAACATTTTCACAAAAACCAGAAAAGGATTCAAATAAAATCATTTACCTTTGAAGAACTTCAGATGTTTTCAATGAGGAGACTCTAAGTTAGATAGCAAATGTTCCGTTTTTACAAAAAATATTATTTGTGTTGACAATTCGGTCCGTTTTCTTCATCATTCTTCATCACGTTTGGGTAAGAAAAAAAACTGAAAATTAAGTCATTAAAACGCGAACTTTTTCCAAATTAACTCCATAATATCGACAGAAACATGGCAAACCGATGTTTAGAATCAATCCTCAAGGTGTTTTTCACATATCCATCGACGATAAAATCCTTCGTGGCAGTTGACTTTCTCTTCTGAAGAAATGGAAGGCGCATGGAACTACAGATTACGCAATAATTTCGACACAGGACACCGGGCGGGACACCAGGTAAATGTAGTCTCTTATGGTCAATCTTCCAATGATATGCCTACAAATACGTCACAATGCTGCAGACACCTTGGAGAAACGACAGAAAGGGCAGGCTCATTCCTGGCGCATTCACAGCCATATAAGGAGACATTGGAACACAGAGCCTTCAGAATCTGGGGCATTTCCTGTATGAAACTTCATCTTGGGTTCGCCTGTGGCATTAGTTCTGGGGCACTCACAGATAATATCTTTGCAGTTTTGGAGACGTCAGAGTTTTGTCTTTCCAAGGCTGTCAATTCCATGCATAGTCGAGCATCTTTTCGTGACAAAATATTGCGCTTAAAACGGGCACGTCTTTTTATCCAATAATGACATAGCGCCCCCATAGGTTGAAGAGGTTAACATGCTGATCACTTCCACCATGTCTCCAGATTATCAAGAGTCTTTGTTGGGTCACATGTTAACATGCTGATCACTTCCATCGTGATCATTCAACGTAACCCTATAGCTAATCCTTCAATGTTGAGCTTGATGCCAGATGTATGATCAGCGTGAGGGGAGGTAGACTGTTAGTCTGGCACAATGTTTCTGTTGCAGGGCATTCGTTGTAAAAGGTTACAATTGCTCTGAGTCAGGCCATATTTCACAGAGAATTGATGTAATAAAAGCTTTAGATACACTGTTGCCATATGGAAATGTGCTCTGTGAAAACCTCTAAACTCTGTGTGCCAAACCTCTCAATGTTATTTTATCCTAAATTGGTAGCTGCTAGACGTGTGAGGAGAGCAGCCCCAGTTTGGATGCCAGGTCTTTTGTGTTTTCTACCTTCAATGTTTATTTAACATTTTTTACCATGTGTTACATCAACACTGGCATGATTTTGACTTTATTTCTAAACCCAAATGTCCATCTGCACTCAGCATTGAATACCCTCTCTAGTTTGTCAATTTCAGATCCCTCTTTCAACAAATAATTTTAAGGCTTCATGGAGCCTTCATAAACCCTTTCATAAGCAAATGTTATGCAAGTTTTGCTATTTTCCATCTTCCAAGTTGTTTTGTTTACTTAAAACGAACAAGCTAGCTATCAAAATTCACAGCCCCACTCTTCCAATGCATTGTGGCTCTGAAATTCCTGAAAAGTATGCATTGAATTATACTAGATGAAATGTAAAACATCCTGGCATTTTAAGCAAACTATTTTCAAAAATGAACATACTATAAAACTTCCATTTTGCATAAAAAGTCCTGCGCGATTGCATTGGTTCCCTCTAGCTGATTTTGATATGGCATCATTTCGGTTTTAACAGTAGCTCTAAATTAGATATGCCATATCACAATCAGCTAGAGGGAACCAATGCAATCGCGCAGATACTCAAACAGCCTACTATTTAGGATGCAAGTATGGGTATTCGGCCCCTGATTCTTTTTTTGCCCGTCTTTTTTTATGCCATGAACAGGACAAATGATGAAAGCAGAGGGTGGAATCATTTGCACCCTGAAAAGTTCTGCTTTGTCATGACGTGGTTGAATTAGTCAAGATGGTGACTCCTGAGGATGGAACTGCAGGCTGGTGTCTGCTATCCACCTAGTCAAAAGAGAACTTTGAACGCTTTAACGTAAGTCTGGTTGTGAGTGCCAGTTATTGATAACAGCAACTTGGGTAATTCTAAACTGAAGGAAAAATGATGGGTTAATACAGAAATCATTGAAAAGGAAAATATGTCACGCTTGTTTAAAAACTAGAGATGCGCCGATACTGATATCTGATATTTTCCTTGCCCAGAAAAAAGATACCGATTTTATTTTCAATTTTAGCAGCCTTTGTCAACATTCTAGTACAGTTTGTTACACACAGAGGCATTACGGCACTGCATCACTACAGTCCCTGTTTGAATCCAGGCTGTATCACATCCGGCCGTGATTGGGAGTCCCATAAGGCGGCACACAATTGGCCCTGCGCCGTCTGGGTATGGCCAGGCAGGCAGTCATTGTAAATAAGAATTTGTTCTTAACTGACTTGCTGAGTTAAAAGGTTACACACACACACACACCACACTGACCAAAAAGTTATTTTGTTGGCATTTACATATGTCCCCATTACCAGTAAAACATAATCAAAACCTATTTCTTTCACTTACTTGCTGTGCTGTTTCGTTGTTCAGTCATTTAATTCTCAACCAGGACTTCATCATACATGTCAAGCAGTGAAGTTTCAGCTCTGTCTGTCCATGGCCTCTTTTCCTCGGTGCGCACTGTCACTGTGTCTGTTTCCAGCTTGTCCAGCTGTGTATGTAACATTTCACGCAAACCCTGTTTGTCTGCATCGAAGTAGTGGTCCTTGTACCGAACATCAAGCATGGTGGCGACACCGTAAAGAGGCTCAGAGAGAATGCCTGTTAAAGAACTAGTGCTCCTTGTACCTAACATCAAGCATGGTGGCGACACCGTAAAGAGGCTCAGAGAGAATGCCACTGAATCACTTGTTCACAGCCACAACTTTTGCAAGTTTTAACCCCACTGTCTGTGTCGGCAGTTGTGTTGAGCAGGCTTTCAATGCCATGACAGAGGGTATCACGTCTGCTGCAGACGCAGTTGACTAGCTTATTTCTCCAGTCAGTTGTTCAAATGCCATTTGAAATGGCAGCAGCGGTATGCAATACAGCCTTCCTCAGTACAAAATCCTTGTTGACCCACTGTGCGGTCAGACTCAGCATGCTCATTGGGCTGACGTCGCTGGTCCAAATGTCAGTTGTGAAGCTAATAGCAGTGACGCCCATAGCAAGTAGCTCATGGATGTGAGTTTCAACAATACTGTGTAAGTACAGTAGGGTAACATCTGAAAAATAATGTGTACCGGGGCTCGACCAGTCGGCAAAAGCCAACTTCATCCCCGACAGAGAACGGTTGATTGTAAAGGTCAATGTATCCCTTTATCTTGGCGTTAATACTGCCCCCTACCCAAGAGAAGTTTTCACGTCCGGATGAAAAGCATGCCTAAAGTAAACTGCCTGTTACTCAGGCCCAGAAGCGAGGATGCATATAATTTGTAGATGTGGATAGAAAACTCAAAAATTTCTAAAACTGTCCCCCCCCCCCCCCCCAAAAAGAATTCAGTCTACCACTATTTTCAATGGCTGTCACTTTTTATTATAAGGCGATGTCCTCCCAAATAGCAGTTTCTAGGTTTTCCACTCGATGTCAACAGTCTTTAGAAAGAGTTTCAGGCTGGGTTTTGGAAAAATGAGCCCGAACATCATCAAAGGTAAGGCATTTATTATATCGCTATTTCTGACTTTCTGTTTAACTTTTTCACCTGCCTGGTTGAAATATGTTTTTCATGGTTTTGTATGCGGGGCGCTGTCCTCAGATAATCGCATGGTGTGCTTTTGCCGTAAAGCCTTTTTGAAATCTGACACAGCGGCTGGATTAACAAGAAGTTAAGCTTTATTTTGATGTATTACACTTGTGATTTTATGAAAGTTAAATATTTATAATTCTGTAGTTTGAATTTTGCACTCTGCAATTTTACCGGATGTTGGCCAGGTGGGGCGGCAGGGTAGCCTAGTGGTTAGAGTGTTGGACTAGTAACCGGAAGGTTGCGAGTTCAAACCCCCGAGCTGACAAGGTACAAATCTGTCGTTCTGCCCCTGAACAGGCAGTTAATTGATTGAAAATAAGAATTTGTTCTTAACTGACTTGCCTGGTTAAATAAAGGTAAAATAAAAAATAAATAAAAAAATAAGAAGTTAATGGATTTAGCCTTTGAGTTGTCTTGATGAAATGTTCTTACTCTTTCAAATGACTGCTCGACATGAACTTGTTTAGTTGTTGGAAGTGTGCGCTTAGTATTTTTCTGTTTTTGTACTGTGTAGCACTGTATTTTTTGTGGCGTCATTACATCATCTACCTACGTTATATTAGGTATGCACGTCAGCTTTGACATCTGTTTTGCACATCGCCGTTAAACTAGACGTCGGCCTGATGTTGGCATTTTTAGCTAATATCGTCCGATTCCGATATGCTCACCGACTATATCATGCATCCCGATTGAAAACATGTTGTATTTAAGCAAATATTAACGGCTCATCCTACCGCGCCTGACAGGACATCAATTGACAGGGTCATTCTTCAACCATAATTCATCTCTAGTTTACTCCTCCCCTAACCTGTGAGCCAATGAAAATGTGGCTTCTTCTGAAGACTTTTACTTTGAGGGAAGTTCTCTGGCATACTTCCATCCCCCTACCCTGCCTTGGTCCAGCTGGAGCAGGTTTGCTCACTGACCTTCAGGATCTGCATTCCCTAGAGTAGGTGGCCCTCATGGGTTGAACTGTGGGTAACGCTCCACTGCACATGTGTCTGTGTGACTCCCACACAGCCGGGGCCACTGACTGAGAGGAGGCACAGATGGACTTCCATTTCTTGGTGTGGAGAGGGGCATTTTCTCCTCACTTGTCACACTTCCTCTTTTTCTCCATCTCCCCATGGGCAGAGCAAGAGATGGGGAGTGATTAGATTACTGCACGGCTGAGTTGGGCACTTGAGTCTTTGTGGCTTAACCCGTGCTATCACTACTTCGCACAGTGCTCATGGCAGGAATATTGGATAACTCTAACCTGCTCATTCAGTCCATCCTGGGATAACTCTGACCTACTCATTCAGTCCAGTTCGTTACTCACTCTGTGTTCTTTTGGTGAACAATGCTTTCTGGCATTTTGGCAGCATGACCTAACCCTAACCTATGGGCAGGAATGAAGTGAAAACATTTCCCAATAATGAGATTATTTTGCAACCGGACTAGGACTAGTAGATTCTATTTGAGATATCGACGTGAACTACTAGACTTTGCCGTTGCTTTAATGTGCCAAAGCAGCTGAAAATTCGATTTTGTGATTCATATCAGGGGTTTGTGTCAATTTAATGTGAAGTCTTGTTCAGAAAAATTAGTCATCTCAATTCCCAAGTTTAAAAATGTTTCTATAGCAACTGAGTTTTGTGTGGGATACTAATAAACATGAAAATGAACTATATTTGACCTGTAATGGAAAGATTAGTCAGCCAGAACATGTTCTGTGGCACATGTAGGCCAGTCCCAGGCTGGCTATGGGAATGAGAGAGAAGCCAAGGAGAGGCTGTCCCCAGGTTGGCTATGAAAATGTGAGAGAAGCCAAGGAGAGGCTCTCCCCTGGGTGTGTTTAAATTTGTTTTATATATATATTTATATTTCACATTTATTTAACCAGGTAGGCTATTTGAGATCAAGTTCTCATTTACAACTGCGACCTGGCCAAGATAAAGCAAAGCAGTTCGACACAATACAGAGTTACACATGGAATAAACAAACACACAGTCAATAATACAGTAGAAAAAAAGTCTATATACATTGTGTGTAAATGAGTGAAGATAAGGGAGGTAAGTAGGGCAATAAATAGGCCATAGTGGTGAAATAATTACAATATAGCAATTAAACATTGGAGTGGGAGATGTGCAGAAGATGAATGTGCAAGTAGAGATACTGGGGTGCAAAGGAGCAAGATAAATAAATACAGTGTAGGGATGAGGTAGTTGAATGGGCTATTTACAGATGGGCTATGTGCAGTGATCTGTGAGCTGCTCTGACAGCTGGTGCTTAAAGCTAGTGAGGGCGATATGCGTCTCCAGCTTAAGTGGGGTTTTTTGGGAGTTCATTCCAGTCATTGGCAGCAGAGAACTGTAAGGAAAGGCGGTCAAATGAGGAACTGGCTTTGGGGGTGACCAGTGAGATATACCTGCTGGAGCAAGTGCTATGGATGGGTGCTGCTATGGTGACCAGTGAGCTGAGATAAGGCGGGGCTTTACCTAGCAAAGATTTATAGATGACCTGGAGGCAGTGTGTTTGGTGACGAGTATAAAGCGAGGGCCAGCCAACGAGAGCATACAGGTCGCAGTGGTGGGTAGTATATGGGGCTTTGGTGACAAAATGGAAATTGGAATCCGATTCTAGATTTAGTTTTGTATTGGAGATGTTTAATGTGAGTATGGAAGGAGAGTTTACAGTCTAACCAGACACCCAGGTATTTGTAGTTGTCCACATAATCTAAGTCAGAACTGTCCAGACTAGTGATGCTGGACGGGCGGCCAGGTGTGGGCAGCGATCGGTTGAAGAGCATGCATTTAGTTTTACTTGCATTTAAGAGCAGTTGGAGGCCACGGAAGTAGAGTTGTATGGCATTGAAGCTCGTCTGGAGGTTTGCTAACACTGTGTCCAAAGAAAGGCCAGAAGTATACAGAATGGTGTCGTCTGCGTAGAGGTGGATCAGAGAATCACCAGCAGCAAGAGCGACGTCATTGGTGTATGTATGTGTGTGTGTGCGGCTATTGGAATGATAGAGAAGCCAAGGAGAGGCTGTCATTAGATGTCCTTGTTTCCTCTCACCAGCGTTATTATGAAGGGTCTGATTGTCAGTGAGGGTCCTCAGAACTCTTGTATCTCTGACCCGCTATGTCTCTCATTCAGCCCACTTATAGAATGGCACGGTGCCAAGTGAAAGATCTGCTTTTACTTTGTGCCCCGCTGAACATAAAACGATGTCTGTGTCAGTTGGGAAGAAGCGAGGCAACTGAGGGATGTAATGTAAGTGGTTAACAAACGCATCTTGTAAATCAGCCTGGTTTTTCAGGCAGGTGTATACACATCAGGTGTGAAGGCCAATAGACCTGGTGCTACTGATGTACAGAGTGGCAGGTGTATACACATCAGGTGTCAAGGCCAATAGACCTGGTGCTACTGATGTACAGAGTGGCAGGTGTATACACATCAGGTGTGAAGGCCAATAGACCTGGTGCTACTGATGTACAGAGTGGCAGGTGTATACACATCAGGTGTGAAGGCCAATAGACCTGGTGCTACTGATGTAGAGAGTGGCAGGTGTATACACATCAGGTGTGAAGGCCAAGAGACCTGGTGCTACTGATGTACAGAGTGGCAGGTGTATACACATCAGGTGTGAAGGCCAATAGACCTGGTGCTACTGATGTACAGAGTGGTAGGTGTATACACATCAGGTGTGAAGGCCAATAGACCTGGTGCTACTGATGTACAGAGTGGCAGGTGTATACACATCAGGTGTCAAGGCCAATAGACCTGGTGCTACTGATGTACAGAGTGGCAGGTGTATACACATCAGGTGTGAAGGCCAAGAGACCTGGTGCTACTGATGTACAGAGTGGCAGGTGTATACACATCAGGTGTGAAGGCCAATAGACCTGGTGCTACTGATGTACAGAGTGGCAGGTGTATACACATCAGGTGTGAAGGCCAATAGACCTGGTGCTACTGATGTACAGAGTGGCAGGTGTATACACATCAGGTGTGAAGGCAGATCAACGTTTAAAAAATGCTATGCTGAGTTAGCTACATAATGAGTGTGTGACAGATGGTCCAATTTGACTGAAACATCCAAAAGTATAGTCCCCATTTACCTCAAAAGCCTGTCATTTTCTGCAGGTCTAATGAAAAGTGATTCTGCCACTGCCCTCCTGGTTATTTCAGGTGTGCAGGAGGCATGCTGCTACAGCTTAATGAGTGGCATTTCAAAACCAAAGGCCTGGCATTTTGAAGATAAAAGGTCATGCCTCACTGACTGAAACGAACAATGGAGCATTTTCCAGCCTCGTCAGTTCATAGTTTGATTAGCTTGACCAATACGTTCTGAATTAAAGCCTTTGTCAGGTTTGTTCAAATGAGTGGGAAGAAAAATACAAGCATCTGTCACGCTCTGGGTTAACTAACGTTTTTAACATTAGTGGCGTGTAGGGGCTCCATCACTGTTTTTATCATATCATACAGGTGAAGAAGCTGCCGCATTTTGAAAATGTGTCTAAGAGTGACATCTTAAAAGATAAACAACTTGCAGTGCTTTGGACTGTCATGCTGTCACCCGCTAGCCAAACATCAAGCTGAAATGTCAAATCTGTAATGGCAGCCCAAAAAAAGAACAATGACAAAGATTCTTCTAGCCCTTGTCCGCTGTCATCTCCACTAGCACATGACTAGAAATTATTAAGTTCAATGGCTGCATTAATGGGTGAGGTACATCCTTCACACCCTTTAGGACTAAAAACAGCCCATACAAAGCTCATTTATAAAAAAGGGGAGGATAAATTCTACCACAATTCACTGCACCACCCCTTCAATTGGGCATTTTCCAATCAAATCAAAGTTTATTGGTTGCATACACAGTTTGGTAGATGTTATAGCGGGTGCGGCTAAATGATTGTGTTACTTGTCCCGAACACCTCTGTAAAATTGTCAAACAAGTAGGTATTTTGAGGCCACATGTTAGGCAATATTCAGTCCGCTCAGCCACATACATTTAATCTGATAAGAGGAAACAATTCCCTAGTCAATAAAACCATTGCATTACATCTACGTCTATTCAGAAGCTCAAAAATGCACTCTGAAATATTTTCAGTGTTCTCGCTTGGCTCACAGTGATACTGCAAACGGAATGCCGAATGTTGGTCTTCTATCCTAACTGAAGCTTTACCATTGGTGAAATGGTGCCCAATCATCTCATTGCAAATCAATTCCAATTAGGCCAATACACTTTTATTACATACTGAAGAAGACAAGAATTCAAACAAACACCTTGTTGTACAATCATTCAGAGAATTGTAAATACTTAGGACACAAAATAGCTCCAATAAACTGTTCAGTTGGACATTAAATTGATCCAGATCTCAGCAGCACAGCAAGTTGGATACTGACTAGGGAGATGAACTGAGAGCTGTGGTGGCAGCAACCTGAGCCATCTGAGAAGAATCCCTGCTACGAAAGACTACAACAGCTCTACCTCAGTCCAGGCTGTGTGTTGGTCCCTGACCTAACACCAGACCCAGCCAGGCAGGGATTTCAAATCATATGAAGGAGGGGATTTTTTTCTGTGCGTTTTCAAATTGCTTCACTTCCAAGTAAAATAAACCATTGAGGGTGATAAACTAGGAGAGCTCTGACCGTGCTGGCTGGCCTTCCCCTACCAAGGTGTAGCAAGAGTTGGGAGCCAACTGCGTGCAGAAGCCCTCCATAATGCTCCCTGCTGAAACTCAAGACTCCGCAAACTGTGAGATGTCACTCTGGCATGCAAGGCTAAGAAGGAAGCAACTCAATGGGGCAATTGTGTGTGCTGGCCCATTGCCTGGACCCCCATCTGCATGAGGAAACCAGACTGCAGAGTCCGGGGAGTACAAGTGGAACCAGACTGCAGAGTCCGGGGAGTGCAAGTGGAACCAGACTGCAGAGTCCGGGGAGTGCAAGTGGAACCAGACTGCAGAGTCCGGGGAGTGCAAGTGGAACCAGACTGCAGAGTCCGGGGAGTGCAAGTGGAACCAGACTGCAGAGTCCGGGGAGTGCAAGTGGAACCAGACTGCAGAGTCCGGGGAGTGCAAGTGGAACCAGACTGCAGAGTCCGGGGAGTGCAAGTGGAACCAAGACTAAAGCAACCCAAACTAGCCATCAACACCACCCTGCTGGCAGCAGTAAGACTTGGAGAAGATGTGTGGCACAAGAATAGCCGTGTCTTAGCTAGAGCATCACCTTTTGGAGGATCGAATGCACATTATCCTTTTGGTTAATGTCTAGGCATACCAGCTACAATTGACTAGGAACACCATAGAAGCACAGCCAGCCCTTACTAAATTACTAAATATTTCCTATGATAAAAATTACAGACCTCTACATGCTTTGTAAGTAGGAAAACCTGTAAAATCGGCAGTGTATCAAATACTTGTTCTCCCCACTGTATATACTACCTCAACTAATGTGCCCCTGCACATTGACTCTGCACCGGCACCCCCCTGTATATATTGTTACTTCTTTACGCCTCTTTAATTACTTGTTACTATTATCTCTTATTTTTATCCATATTTTTTTAAATAGCACTTTCTGTTCGGGCCTCGTATGTAAGCATTTCACTGTAAGGTGATTGTGGAGGCCCGGTCATCTGATGCAGCACTCAATCACTCTCCTTCTTGGTCAAATAGCCTGTACTGTACACAGCCTGGAGGTGTGTTGGGTCATTGTCCTGTTGAAAAACAAATTATAGTCCCACTAAGCGCAAAGCAGATGGGATGGCGTAACGCTGCAGAATGATGTGGTAGCCATGCTGGTTAACCTCTCTGGGATATTCGGGATGGTAGTCCCACCTCAACAACAACCAGTGAAAGTGCAGGGCGCCAAATTCTAAACAGAAATCCCACAATAAAAATTCCTCAAACATACAAGTATTTCACACAATTTTCAGCTTCAATTCCAGCCACAGTGTCCGATTTCAAAAATTCTTTACGACGAAAGCACACCAAACGATTGTTAGGTCAGTACCTAGTCACAGAAAAACCCAGCCATTTTTCCAGCCAAAGAGAGAAGTCACAAAAAGCACAAATAGAGATTAAATTAATCACTAACCTTTGATCTTCATCAGATGACACTCATAGGACTTCATGTTACACAATACATGTATGTTTTGTTCGATACAGTTTATATTTATATCCAAACATCTGTTTACATTGGCGCGTTATGTTCAGTAGTTCCAAAACATCCGGTGATATTGCAGAGATCCACATTAATTTACAGAAACTCATAATAAACATAGCACTTGTATCTTTTGGCAATGCATGGACTTTTAGATCCACTTCTCCTTAATGCAACTCGCTGTGTCATTTCAAAAAAAGCTTTACGGAAAAAGCAAACCATGCAATAATCTGAGTACAGCTTTCAGACAACAAAGCAGCCAAAAAGATATCCGCCATATTGGGTAGTCAACATTAGTCATAAAAAGCATTATAAATATTCACTTACCTTTGATCTTCATCAGAATGCACTCCCAGGAATCCCAGTTTCACATGAACCTTTCTAGGGCAGGCATTCCGCGAGTGGAAACCCTCAAACATTCCACTGAAAAGGCAGTGCACGATATTTAAATTTTTTGGGGGGGGAAATATCTAATTTTCACACATTAACAAGTCCAATACAGCAAATGAAAGATAAACACCTTGTTAATCTACCCATCATGTCTGATTTCAAAAATGCTTTACAGCGAAAGCACAACATATGATTGTTAGGTCATAGCCAAGTCAAAAAAACACAGCCATTTTTCCAACCAAAGATAGGAGTCACAAAAAGCAGAAATATAGATAAAATGAATCATTAACTTTTGATCTCCATCAGATGACACTCAGAGGACATCATGTTACACAATAGATGTATGTTTTGTTCGATAATGTGCATATTTATATCCAAAAATCTCAGTTTACATTGGCATGTTACTTGCAGTAATGTTTTGGTTCCAAAACATATGGTGGTTTTGCAGAAATACTCATAATATACATTGATAAAAGATACAAGTCTTATTCACAGAATTAAAGAAGTTCCAAAAAACTTTATGGAAAAAGCATAATCTAAGAACGACGCTCAGAGCCCAAACCAGCCAGAGAAATATCCGCCATGTTGGAGTCAACAGAAGTTAGAAATAACCCTAAATATTCACTTACCTTTGATCTTCATCAGAAGGCACTCCCAGGAATCCCAGGTCGACGATAAATGACTGATTTGTTCCATAAAGTCCATCATTTATGTCCAAATAGCCACTTGTTGTTAGCGTGTTTATCCCAATAATCCATCTTCATGAGGCGCGAGCACTTCGTCCAGACAAAAACTTGAAAAGTTTCATTACAGGTTGTAGAAACAAGTCAAACGATGTATGGAATCAATCTTTAGGGTGTTTTTAACGTTAAACTTCAATAATATTCCAACCGGAGAATTCCTATGTCTGAAGAAAGGCACTGGAATGAGAGCTAACTCTGTCGGGAGCGAGCGTCACGAGCCTGAGACACTCTGCCAGACCACCGACTCAAACAGGTCTCATGAGCCCCTCCTTTATAGTAGAATCCTCAAACCAGTTTCTAAAGATGGTTGTCATCTAGTGGAAGCCGTAGGAAGTGCAACTTCACTGTGTATTCGGTAGGCCAAGCTTTGAAAAACTACAAACCTCAGATTTCCCACTTCCTGGTTGGATTTTTCTCAGGTTTTCGCCTGCCATATGATTTCTGTTTTACACAGACATCATTCATACAGTTTTTAGAAACTTCAGAGTTTTCTATCCAATACTACTAATAATTTGCATATATTAGCAACTGGGACTGAGGAGCAGGCAGTTTACTCTGGGCACCTTTCATCCAAGCTGCTCAATACTGCCCCTGCAGCTATAAGAGGGAAAGAAATTCCACACATTTTTTCCACATTTTGTTAGGATACAGCCTTATTCTAAAATGGATAATTGTTTTTCCCCTCCCCAATCTAAACACAATACCCCATAATGACAAAGGGTAAAACAGGTTTTTAGAAATGTTTGTGTGTGTTGTGTTGTGTGTGTGTGTGTATATATATATATATGTGTGTATATATATATATATATATATATGTGTGTGTATATGTGTGTGTATATATATGTGTATATATATGTGTATATATATATATGTGTATATATATATGTGTATGTATATATATGTATATATATGTATATATATGTGTATATATATGTATGTATATGTATATGTATATATATATAATACACATTTGCATAAGTATTCAGACCCTTTACTCAGTACTTTGTTGAAGAACATTTGGCAGCAATTACAGCCTCGAGTCGTCTTGAGTATGACAGCTACAAGCTTGGCACAGCTGTATTTGGGGAGTTTATCTTATTCTTATTTGCATATCCTCTCACGCTCTGTCAGGTTGGATGGGGAGAGTTGATGCACAGCTATATTCAGGTCTCCCAAGGAATACTCAATCAGATTCAAGTCTGGGCTCTGGCTGGGCACTCAAGGACATTCAGAGACTTGTCCCAAAGCCACTCCTGCATTGTCTTGGCTGTGTGCTTAGGGTTCCAACGGTCCTGTTGGAAGGTGAACGTTTTCCCCAGTCTGAGGTCCTGAGTGCTGTGGAGCAGGTTTTCATCAAGAATTTTGGCCCATTCCTCCTGACAGAGCTGGTGTAACTGAATCAGGTTTGTAGGCCTCCTTGCTCGCACACACCTTTTCAGTTCTGCCCACAAATTTCCTATAGGATTGAGGTGATGGCCACTCCAATACCTTGACTTTGTCCTTAAGTCAACTTTGGAAGTATGCTTGGAGTCATTGTCCATTTGGAAGACCCATTTGCAACCAAGCTTTAACTTCCTGACTGATGTCTTGAGATGTTGCTTCAATATAGCCACAAAGTTGTCCTGTCTCATGATGCCATCTATTTTGTGAAGTGCACCAGTCCCTCCTGCAACAAAGCACCCCCACAACATGATGCTGCCACACCGTGCTTCATTTTTGGAATAGTGTTCTTGTAATCCTCCCCCCTTTTTCCCCCAAACATAACGATGGTCATTATGGCCAACCAGTTCTATTTTTGTTTTCATCAGACCAGAGGACATTTCTCCAAAAAGTACCATCTTTGTCCCCATGTGCAGTTGCAAACCATCGTCTAGCTTTTTTTGTGTTTTTTTGTTTTGTTGAATTTGACCCCTTTTTCGCCCCAATTTCGTGGTATCCAATTGTTTTAGTAGCTACTATCTTGGCTCATCGCTACATCTCCCGTACAGGCTCGGGAGAGACGAATGTTGAAAGTCATGCGTCCTACGATACACAACCCAACCAAGCCGCGCTGCTTCTTAACACAGCGCGCATCCAACCCGGAAGCCAGCCGCACCAATGTGTCGGAGGAAACACCGTGCACCTGGCAACTGCGCCCGGCCCGCCGCAGGAATCACTGGTGCGCGATGAGACAAGGACATCCCTACCGACCAATCCCTCCCTAACCCGGACGATGCTAGGCCAATTGTGCGTCGCCCCACGGACATCCCGGTCGCGGCCGGTTATGACAGCGCCTGAGTGCGAACCGAGTGTCTGATGGCACAGCTGGCACTGCAGTACAGCGCCCTTAACCACTGCGCCACCCGGGAGGCCTCGTCTGGCTTTTTTGTGGTGGTTTTGGAGCAGTGGCTTCCTCCTTGCTGAGCGTCCTTTCAGGTTAAGTCGATATAGGACTCGTTTTACTGTGGATATAGAATCTTCTGTACCTGTTTCCTCCAGCATCTTCACAAGGTCCTTTTCTGTTGTTCTGGGATTGATTTGCACTTTTCACACCAAAGTACGTTCATCTCTAGGAGACAGAACGTGGCTCCTTCCTGAGCAGTATGATGGCTGCTTGGTTCCATGGTGTTAACGTGGTACCTTCAGGCATTTTGAAATTGCTCCCAAGGATGAACCAGCCTTATGGAGGTCTACAATTTATTTTCTGAGGTCTTGGCTGATTTTGTTTTGATTTTCCCATGATGTCAAGCAAAGAGGCACAGAGTTTGAAGGTAGGACTTGAAATACATCCACAGGTACACCTCCAATTGACTTAAATTATGTCAATTAGCCTACCAGAAGCTTCTAAAGCCATGACATAATTTTCTGCAATTTTCCAAGCTGTTTAAAGGCACAGTCAACTTAGTGTATGTAATCCTCTGACCCACTGGAATTGTGATACAGTGAAATAATCTGTCTGTAAACAATTGCACAAAGTAGATGTCCTAACTGACTTGCCAAAACTATAGTTTAAGACATTTGTGGAGTGGTTGAAAAACGAGTTGTAATGACTGCAACCTAAGTGTATGTAAACTTCTGACTTGAAGTGTATACAGAAGTATGTTGAAATTTGTGTATTCTGCTATTTTTAGCCACACCCATTGCTGACAGGTGTATAAGATGTAGCAAACAGCTATGTGATCTCCATAGACAAACATTGGCAGTAGAATTGCCTTACTGAAGAGCTCAGCTACTTCAACGTGGCACCGTCATAGGATGCCACCTTTCCATCAAGTCGTGAAATTTCCGGCCTGCTAGGCCTGCCCCGGTCTTATGTAAGTGCTGTTATTGTGAATTGGAAATGTCTAGGAGCAACAACGTCTCAGCCGCGAAATGGGAGGCCACACAAGCTCACACAACGAGACGGCCGAGTGCTGTAGCGAATAAAAATAGTCTGTCCTTGTTTGCAACGCTCACTAATCAAATCATTTGTTTTTGGTCACATACACTTGATTAGCAGATGTTATTGCAGTTGTAACGAAATGCTTGTGCTTCTCGCTCCGAAAGTGCAGTAATATCTAATAAATTACACAACATATACCCAATTCACACAAAGTAAGAATGAATTAAGAAATATATATTTAACCTTTATTTAACTCTGCAAATCAGTTAAAGAACAAATTCTTATTTAAAATGACAGCCTAGGAACAGTGGGTTAACTGCCTTGTTCAGGGGCAGAATGACAGATTTTTACCGTGTGTGTGTGTGTGGACGAGCGATGTCAGAGCAGAATGGACTAAGATACCGTAGAATAGTATATAGATATGAAAAGAGTAATGCCAGATATGTAAACGTTATTAAAGTGACTAGTGTTCCATTCCTTAAAGTGGCCAGTGATTTCTAGACTATGCCTGTAGGCAGCAGCCTCTAATGTGCTAGTGATGGCTGTTTAACAGTCTGATGACCTTGAGATAGAAGCTGTTTTTCAGTCTCTCTGTGCCAGCTTTGTACTGACCTCGCCTTCTGGATGATAGCGGGGTGAAAAGGCAGTGGCTCGGGTGGTTGTTGTCCTTGATGATCTTTTTGGCCTTCCTGTGACATCAGGTGCTGTAAGGTGTCCTGCAGTGCGGGTAGTTTGCCCCCGGTAATGCGTTCGGCAGACCTAGCTGACCTCTGGAGAGCCTTGCGGTTGTGGGTGGTGCAGTTGCCGTACCAGGAGGTGATACAGCCCGACAGGATGCTCTCAATTGTGCATCTGTAAAGGTTTGAGGGTTTAGGTGACAAGACACATTTCTTTAGCCTCCTGAGGTTGAAGAGGCTCTGTTGAGCCTTCGCCACACTGTCTGTGTGGGTGGTCTATTTCAGTTTGTCAGTGATGTATACGCCAAGGAATTTGAAGCTTTCCACCTTCTTCACTGCTGTCCCTTCGATTTAGATAGGGGGGTGCACCCTCTGCTGTTTCCTGAAGTCCACAATCTTCTCCTTTGTTTTGTTGATGTTGAGTGAGCAGCTGTTTTCCAGGCACCACACTCCCTGGGCCCTCACCACCTCCCTGTTGACTGTCTTGTTGTTGTTGTTGTTAATCAGGCCCATGACTGTTGTGTCGTCTGCAAACTTGTTGATTGAGTTGGAGGTGTGCTTGGCCACCCAGTCATGGGTGAATAGGGAGTTCAGGAGGGGGCTGAGCACGCACCCTTGTGGGGCCCCATTGTTGAGGATCAGCTGAGTGGAGGGCATGTTTCCTACCTTCACCACCTGGGGGCGGCCCGTCAGGAAGTCCAGGACCCAGTTGCACAGGGCGGGGTTTAGACCCAGGGCCTTGAGCTTAATGATGAGCTTGGAGGGTACTATGGTGTTGAATGCTGAGCTGTAGTCAATAATCAGCATTCTTACATTGGTATTCCTCTTGTCCAGATGGGATAGGGCAGCGTGCAGACTGATGGTGAATGCATCGTCTGTGCATCTATTGGGGCGGTAAGCAAATTGAAGTGGGACTAGGGTGGCAGTTATGGTAGAGGTGATATGATCCTTGACTCATCTCTCAAAGCACTTCATGATGACAGAAGTGAGTGCTATGGGGCTATAGTCCTTAAGTTCAGTTACCTTTGCATTCTAGGGTACAGCATCGATGGTGGCCATCTTGATGCATGTGGGGATAGCAAACAGGGATAGAGAGATTTGAATTTGTCCGTAAACACACCAGCTAGCTGGTCTGCGCTTGATCTGCCGTCTGGGCCGGCAGCCTTGAGGGTTAACATGTTTAAATGTTTTACTCACGCTGGCCACGGAGGAGAGCCCACAGTCCTTGGTAGCGGGCCGCGTCAGTGGCACTATGTAATCCTCAAAGCATGCGAAGGTATTTATCCTGTCCAGAAGCACGACATCGTTCTCGACGACGTGGCTGGTTTTCCTTTTGTAGTCCCTGCCACATATGTCTGAGCTGTTGAATTGCGACTCCACTCCATCTCTTTTCTGGTGTTTAGCCTGTTTGATTTCCTTGCGAAGTGAATAACTACACTGTTTATATTCTGCCATATTACCAGTCACCTTGCAATGGTTAAATGCGGTGGTTCGCACTTTCAGTTTCACGCGAATGCTACCATCTATCCACGGTTTCTGGTTAGGGTAGGTTTTAATAGTCACAGTGGGTACCACATCTCCTATACACTTCCTTATAAACTCAGTCACCTTATCTGTGTATGCATCTAGATTATTTTCTCAAGCTACCTGGAACATATCCCAGTCCACGTAATCAAAACAATCCTGAAGTGTGGATTCCGATTGATCAGACCAGCGTTGAATTGTATGAAGCACGGCTACTTCCTGTTTGAGTTTCTGCCTAATAGGACTGGAGGAGCAAGATGGAGTCGTGGGCAGGGCCTTGTAAGCATTCCAGAAGTTTGAATAGCAATGGTTGAGAGTCTTAGCAGCGCGAGTAGTACAGTCTATATGTTGATTAAACTTCGGCGCCTAGTCCTCAAATTAGCTTTGTTAAAATCCCCAGCTACAATATATACAACCTCAGGATATGTGGTATCCAGTTTGCATGAAGTCCACTTAAGTTCTTTGAGGGCCGTCGAGGTATCTGCTTGAGGTGGGATGTAAACGGCCGTGGCGATGACTGAGGAGAATTCTCTTGGGCGATAATATGGTCGGCATTAAATTGTGAGCTATTCTAGGTCGGGTGAACAAAAGTAGTTGAGTTCCTATATGTTCCTGGAATTACACCGTGAGTCGTTAATCATGAAACCCACCCCTACGCCCTTCTGCTTCCTGGAGATTTATTCCTGTCTGCGCATGTCCTGAGAATCCCGCTGTCTTTACCGAACCCGACGGAGTTTCCCAAGAAAGCTATGTTTCCGTCAAACAAAGTATGTTAGAGGTCCCGATATCTCTCTGGAAATAAATCCTTGCTCTAAGCTCATCAACCTTGTTATCCAAAGACTGAACATTAGTGCGTAATATACTCTGAAGTGGTGGGTGGTGTGCGCGCCTCCTAAGTTGAACCAACAGGCCGCATCGAGTGCCTCTCCTTCCCCGGTGATGTTTTGGGTCTGCCTCTGGAATATTTCATTTGCTATGGGGAGCGTGAACATATAGGATCTTCTCCAGGGAAGTTATATTCCTGGTCGTAATGCTGGTCGTTCTGGTGAGTTACCGCCGCTCTTAATATCCAATAGCTCTTCCGGGCTGTATTTAATGACACGCAACATTTCCTGAGCTATTAATGTAAAAAATAGTACATTAAAAAAACAAAATACTGCAAAGTGTCCCAATTTCCAAACTTCCTCAGGAAGAAACGTCAGCACAAGGACTGTTCGTCGGGAGCTTCATAAAATGGGATTCCATGGCCGAGCAGCTGCACACAAGCCTATGATCACGATGTACAATGCCAAGCGTTGGCATTGTGCAAAGGAATTGAAGCTCGTCGCCATTGGACTCTGGAGCAGGGGAAACACGTTCTCTGGAGTGATGAATTACGCTTCACAACCAGTCCGAAGGACAAATCTGTGTTTGGCGGATGCCAGGAGAACACTATCTACCTCAATGCATAGTGCCAACTGTAAAGGTTGCTGGATGAGGAGTAATGGTCTGGGGATGTTTTTCCTTGTTCTGGCTAGGCCCTTTAGTTCCAGTGAAGGGACATCTTAACGCTACAGCATACAATGACATTCTAGACGATTCTGTGCTTCCAACTTTGTTGCACCAGTTTGGGGAAGGCAGGTATCCACATACTTCTGGTCATGTGATGTATCTTAATGATTGGTGGGTTTTTGGTAACGGAATTACAAGGCAATATTTCTTAAACTTGTAGTGATGCCTCTAGCACGGAGATGCAGTGCCTTAGACCGCTGCGCTACTCGGGAGCCCTGTTTATGGATCTGTTTATCCAGAAATCAAAGACTTTGCTTATGCCTAATTTTTAAGATTGAAAATGGTTGAAAAATCTATCTATGCCTTCATTTCCCCAGAATATGGATTTAGGAGCATATCAAATGAAGCTATGAACTTCACACGTTGGTGCTCATGGAACCTTTTACATGGAAATGCCCTGCTAGGACTGATGTTACTTTGATACATTTTCTCAGGGCTTCTTAGTCTCTATGGGGCAACTAGATATGAACTTTCTGATTGTCGCAGTCAGATATGAGGGATCAGGATAGCACTACCATCTTGTCCGTGATCCAGTCTGCCCCTCAACTCCTACAGTAGCTCTTTCTGTTTACAGACGTGTTGTTCCCTTCTGCTTCTTTCTCAGTAAATTGACACACCACCAGCAGCTCTGTTGTGTCTGCGCTTCAGAGTGCAGCCACTCAGTTCCACTCTGGAAGGCATCCTTATTTGCACCTCTATGAAAATGCTAGGTTAGAATATTTGTTCCATACCATTTACTATCATGAAGGTGGTGCCTTTGAAATAATGTAGGTGTACTTTATATAGGTTATACTACTTCATATAGGTTAGACACCAGCTCTGTCATTCGACCATTTCTCTGAAGTGTAAATGTAGACTTCAACTTGGGCTTTATTAGCCTGATCTGTTCTCACATATTCACATGCATGATGGGATTCAATGATGAGGACAGGTTAGAGCAGAAACGGTAGATCCCTCAGAAAGCTATTTTTGTTCAATGGAAATCCCAGTTGGTATTTCTGAAGAGGGTATTGGGTAGCTGGCATCCTGATGTGCCGCTGATGGTGGCAGCTCTTCCTGGATCCTGGCAGCTCTTCCTGGATCCTTAAACCTTCCGGATCCTGATTTTGGGTTTTAAATTTAGTGAAGTCCGAGTCCACCTCTATGCCCCCAGCCCCAACTGCGTTCAAAGGCCTCAAGGGTCCCACTGACAATGCTTTTGGTGATAAATTAGAAGCAGCTGGGGTCCTGAAGGAATATCTCTGTGTTCATTCCGACGTGGTGGATGTCAAAACATGAGCTGGTGGTAGTAACCATAGTAACATGACTTCTCAGTGAGCTTTGTTTAAAACCTAACGAACGAACGAAACATGCACTACATCTCTGAGATTACGGCTTCACATGCAAAATATGCAAGACCAATGATTAGGCTACTTTTGAGATGTTAATTTCACTCTCCCGCTCCCACTCATCTGTTCCTATCGCACTTAGAGATGAAGAGTTTGATATGGTTAAAAAAACAGCTGTTCTGAGAATTTTGACTGGATGTTATTATTAGAAAATGATGAATTGCATCAGATTCCTGGTATGTCTAAACGGTTTGTCATACATATCCATTATGAAACTAAGCATGTCACGGGTTGGCTATATGAGCATCTTAGGTTGATGCTATAGCCCCGATAATCATTTTGGCTGGTCTTATTCTTTTCTGTGGCATCCAGGGAAGAATCGTTTGTTTTAAGGCACTTACAGGTTGTCATAGTTTAATTCATTGTTGGTTTCTGTGAAGGGTTATTACTGTGTTTCTGTGAAGGGTTATTACTGTGTTTCTGTGAAGGGTTATTACTGTGTTTCTGTGACTGGTCATTACTACTATTATTGTAGAGGGGTGACAGGTAGTTTTCTGCTGAGGTTTTTAACAGCAATTCATTGAGGAATTATGCTTCAGTAATCTCACTGATTTGGAAGGACATGAAATAATCGGAGGAGATGGAATGAAAATCAAGTGATAGCCTTATTACTTTTTAAAGTACTTTTTTAGCACTATCCTGTTGAGCGGTTGTTACCCTTTTTTATATTAAAAACAAAATGTATTAAAAAAATGATCATACTTATAAAAGGATAAAAACATTAAACAGGATTAGGATACTGTAGTTTGTGATATTTTACCATAAACCTAGTGCTTCAAAATACGACTTCCAGATCTCCTTCATAAAGATGGTTCTGTTCCCTCTCTCACATGGTAGCACACTGTCAGTCAGCCGCGTGTCCTCCAGCAGTAATGTGTCACGTTGGCGGTTGGGTGACTGACTCTCAACTCAGGCAACAATAGTACTTTGACAGCGCTTCTATTAAAGGATCGCCTTAAAGAATGTGTAATTGTCATGTGAATGAAAGGTGTGGTGGCCACACCTGGCCACTCCCTCAATGCCCTTCCTCCACACCTGGCCACTCCCTCAATGCCCTTCCTCCACACCTGGCCACTCCCTCAATGCCCTTCCTCCAATCTGTGATTTTAAATTAAACGGTTACTCATCAACTAAAGATATTGTTTTTGGAAATAGGTTTGGACGGTATCCAGATTTTCATATCGTCATACCGTGCGCCTCTCACATCGGGATTTACGGTATTACCGGCTTAGTACACAAGGGGGTGCCCAAAATGCTAAAATAAACCTCTAGGAGTCTATAACCAGAATGTTAACAACATTTGCAAAAGTAATATCACATTTCCATGGAGGCTGCTAGCTAAATATGCCTTCTAGCGTCGTCGAAAAGAAAGGAATTGCAAAGACAAGGCAATCCAGGTTATACATATGTAGGTAGGAGCTACCAAATGTCATTTTTGGTGAGTTTGGACATTTTACAAGCGAATGTGAACGAGGCATTGTGCAGGAAGAACAGTACTGTGTAGTCGCAAGGGCAACGGGCCGCTTGCTCTGCTCAGAGAAGATGGGGGAGGAGCAAACTCGGAACAGAGAGGGAAAAAACGCAAGGAAATCAAGCTGCAGAGGCAGCTGTACAGAACTCATCCAAAGGGCTCTGACTAATAAAACATGGCAGATAACTAACACAATTCAGCTACTTACTGAGTTACAAGTTAAACTTAGGGGTTTCCCTAACTCATAAATTTAGTTTTTTCATGCAGGAAAAACACGTAACTATCTTGCTGTGTTTTTGTAAACGCCGATCTAAAATGTTGCTTATTGGAATTTCTAGTCGGCACCGGACTAATTTTTTGCTTCAGTTGCATTTCTCCACTCCGATGAAAATTAAACCTCGTACCCTTTTCTGGGTCTGAAGTAGTGGAAGAGTCCACTGCAAATGCTTCCCGGTAATGAGATGTAGTGCAGAACTCTTTCCAAAATGATTTGCTTTAGATTCTGCACTGCACCACTTTCTTGCCTCTTATTACAAGGTCCTGATCAAATGACTACATCCTTGGTACTAAATGGCAAGTTAATTTAACTAATTTACCCTTGTTTTGTACTTCATTATAGAATCTTTCAAATGTATTCATTGCCTTGAGATTATGTTGGGCTCTATGATAACATATATTTGTCTTGTTTATCTAACATCTAAAGCCTTGTTTATCTCCTCACAATAGAAAAGTATCTTGTGCTAAATTCATAATCTGAGTAACAAAGATGCTTGTTTGTCCAGAACATATTTGCTTCACCCTCTTTTCTGCCACATGTAGGCTCATTTGAGGGTCAGAAACCGCCTGTGTGACTGCATGCAGCCTCAACGCTAAAAATGATGTTCATCCCCTCAACTGAGATTGAACTCATGATGCTTTCAGTTGCTTTCTGTGAGAAGAGAATAACCATGTGCCTTTACTAGCAGCGTTCAAGAAACCCACCCTATACTTGGCCCTTTTGGCTGAGATATAATTGCATGAGCAGAGTCGGCAGTCAGTAAGCTAGCTATCAAATGCAATTATGTCTAGTTACAACGAGCACTACAATCCCCACCAGTAATCCCGCAGTCATGTTTCATGGCGTAATCAGTGTGCATACCAGGTCCTGTTGGATGTTAAATCTCTGTTGCGTTCCAGAGGTGAGGCCACACAAGGCAGGGGGACCCTTGTGATGACATGGGAATAACTGTGATTCCAGAGGTCAAGGTGAACTGACACAGTGGGCCGTCACATCAGAATGGATCATTCCAGAGGTCAAGATTATAGAATAGTGGCTGGAGAACCCTACGGGTTAATAACACCTCTCAAGTTAGAACCATGACTGATTTTATGTCCTGTCCACCGGTGATATAACTGTATGGCAGCTTCATGTTCACACTTTCTGTGCTGTATGGCTTTGGCCGTGAGTGGTGAAGTGTGTGTCTTCTGCACAAAGTATCTGGAGGATACGGATGGGGTGTGTGTGTTCCAGGTTGGCTCTTAAACTGTAAATGGAACAGACTGGATGCCAGGCATTAATCTCCTAGAAAGATTGACTGCAAGAGGATTAGTGGCTTATTCATTTTGTCTCTCTGCCACCGAGCTAGAACTTAATTACGTCTGCCACGGAATACTGCTAGTCCCGGAGGCTCCTCTCCTCCGGAATACTGCTAGTCCCGGAGGCTCCTCTCCTCCGGAATACTGCTAGTCCCGGAGGCTCCTCTCCTCCGGAATACTGCTAGTCCCGGAGGCTCCTCTCCTCCGGAATACTGCTAGTCCCGGAGGCTCCTCTCCTCCGCAATACTGCTAGTCCCGGAGGCTCCTCTCCTCCGGGGAATACTGCTAGTCCCGGAGGCTCCTCTCCTCCGGGGAATACTGCTAGTCCCGGAGGCTCCTCTCCTCCGGGGAATACTGCTAGTCCCGGAGGCACCTCTCCTCCGGGGAATACTGCTAGTCCCGGAGGCTCCTCTCCTCCGGGAATACTGCTAGTCCCGGAGGCTCCTCTCCTCCGGGGAATACTGCTAGTCCCGGAGGCTCCTCTCCTCCGGGGAATACTGCTAGTCCCGGAGGCTCCTCTCCTCCGGGGAATACTGCTAGTCCCGGAGGCTCCTCTCCTCCGGGGAATACTGCTAGTCCCGGAGGCTCCTCTGTTTTCTGACTTCAATGTTTTAAAGTGATGGTATGGATTTATCTCCTGTGCATTAGTGACAGCCTGCAAATGGACAACTTCATGTTTAACTCATGAACAGCGAATCTGTGGCAATGCACCGATCCAAACTGACTGGGAAGCAGACTCTTAAAAGACTGTTATCACCCACGTTAATACGAACACAGAAAGTCATTACCCCAGCTAACACACCAATTTCCTCCTAACAGAGCCTGAAGAGACAGAATGGAATATAACGACTTCAGATTTGTTTCGTTACAAAATACTGAAATATTTGACAATTGTATGAACAAAACATCTACTGTTATCATGGTGTTGCATTTGCAAACTTGATCAAGTGAATCTTCACAATATGGAAATGAGTCTGTTTGTTATTCTTGTAATTAGAATAGCAAAAATGTGCATCCTATTTGCATCCATCGAGGGTACAAATCTCACTTGACAGGCGCGAGCATTCCATTTGAGTTAGTACTGTATCTTCAGGTCAGAGCCGCTGCCGGTGTCATCCCAGCTAACATTCCCAGATCAGGCAGCACTCTGGTGGAGCGAGTTGGAAAATGAGAGCATTGAGGCGGCATGTCACCATGGGGAGGAGACAGAGGATGCCTTGGCCTGATCTACTGACTGTAGCCATTACAGTAATGCAGTTGTTCTGGACCTGATTAGAGGTTCTGACTCTGGGCAGGAGTAAGGCAGCCTGGGCTCTGCAGTGGCTCAGTGTTCAATGTGTGGGACTGGTGGTATTTATTAAGCCCTCTACTTTCTCAGGACCAGGGCCCCGGACAGAAAGCTGATGGAGAAGACAACCATCACTTGGAAAGACAGCCAAAAGATGACCATTTTAAATAGGCCCACCGTTGTGACATGTGGGCCCAAGATGACTTCAAAATGCTGTGGTTATGAATATTGGTTTAATGGATTGTGTCACCAGCTTAAAAATAAACCTTTGTGTGCTGTCCACATTTTACAATGAAAAGATAAAGTATATGTTCCCGGAGACGGAGTTGAATGATTCATTGGGTGAAAGTCCTGCTATAAAGTGCTTTCATAATCAAATCTGAATACAGCCCAGTGTCCTACCATGTGATGGTTGAAAAGAAAGAAGATCACTGTGCGCACTAGTGTTTAAAGATGCACTATGCAGAAGTCGTTCAGCCATTTCCTGGTTGCTAAAATTATAATACTTATAATTTCAGTTTGTGACAAAACAAGCAATTATCAATCAATCACATGTATTTATAAAGCCCTTTTTACATCAGCAGATGTATACAGAAACCCATCCTAAAACCCCAAACAACAAGCAGTACAGATGTAGAAGCACAGTGGCTAGGAAAAACTCCCTAGAAAGGCAGGAACCTAGGAAGAAACCTAGAGAGGAACCAGGCTCTGAGGGGTGGCCGGGGGGAAATTATAAGAGTAAATGGCCATTAAGGCTAGATCGTTCTTCAAGATGTTTAAACGTTCATAGGTGACCAGCAGGGTCAAATAATAATCACAGTGGCTGTAGAGGGTGCAACAGGTCAGCACCTCAGGAGTAAATGTCAGTTGGCTGTTCATAGCCGAGCATTCAAAGGTCAAGACAGCAGGAGAGGGAGTGTGTGAGGGAGGGGGGAGTGATGTAAACAGTAGGTCCGGGCCTCAGGTAGACTAGCGGTTAAGATCATTGGGCCAGTAACCGACTGGTCGCTGGTTTGAATCCCTGATCCGATCTGTCGATGTTCCCTTGAGCAAAGTACTTATCCCTAATTGCTCCCTTAAGTCGCGCTAGATAAGAGCGTCTGCTAAATGGAAAAAATGGAAAATGTCCGGGACACGGCTTTACGTCCATATAGTCATAGAGAATCATTGTGCCATTTAAACCTGTGAAATGTATTTTCCAAAACCAACATTATTGAATTCTCAGCTGTGTTGAAGCTGGTGTACAAAAGTAAAAGATGTAAAAACAAAACCCAAGAACAAGAAGCATAGAAATAGGGCATATAGAACATATCTACCGCATTCTAGACTTGCTTTCATTGAGAATGACAGATCTAAAACATACTTTTATGTGGATTAACCATCCTGACTGGTTGCATCACTGCCTGGTATGGCAATTGCTCGGCCTCCGACCGCACGGCACTACAGAGGGTAGTGCGTACGGCCCAGTACATCACTGGGGATAAGCTGCCTGTCATCCAGGACCTCAACACCAGGCAGTGTCAGAGGAAGGCCCTAAAAATTGTCAGACTCCAGCCACCCCAGTCATAGACTCTTCTCTCTACTACCGCATGGCAAGCTGTACCGGAGTGCCAAGTCTAGGACAAAAAGGCTTCTCAACAGTTTTTACCCCCAAGCCATAAGACTCCCGAACAGGTAATCAAATGGCTACCCGGACTTCTTGCAGTGTGCCCCCCCCCAACCCCTCTTTTTATGCTGCTGCTACTTTATGTTCATCATATATGCATAGTC
This sequence comes from Oncorhynchus nerka, assembly GCF_034236695.1. Lineage (NCBI taxonomy): Eukaryota > Metazoa > Chordata > Actinopteri > Salmoniformes > Salmonidae > Oncorhynchus > Oncorhynchus nerka. The sequence goes on along the minus strand of NC_088423.1, from coordinate 7,676,781 downwards.
ACTTTAACTATACATGTACATACTGCTTCAATTGGGCCGACCAACCAGTGCTCCTGCACATTGGCTAACCGGGCTATCTGCATTATGTCCCACCCACCACCCGCCAACCCCTCTTTTACACTACTGCTACTCTCTGTTCATCATATATGCATAGTCACTTTAACTATATCTACATGTACGTACTACCTCAATCAGCCTGACTAACCGGTGTCTGTATGTAGCCTTGCTACTTTTATAGCCTCGCTACTGTGTATAGCCTGTCTTTTTACTGTTTTATTTCTTTACTTACCTATTGTTCACCTAATACCTTTTATGCACTATTGGTTAGAACCTGTAAGTAAGCATTTCACTGTAAGGTCTACACCTGTTGTATTCGGCGCACGTGACAAATAAACTTTGATTTGGTCGGTTTGCCAAAAAGCTAATTGCAGCTTAATCCAGCATAGTGTCTTACAGAAGGATAATAAGGATGTTTGGCAGAACAATTGACAGTTCTATTACATAAATGCTATAGTGTGTGGAGCTGTGATAACATTAGTGGTATCACTCCCTTATGTTGCTCCAAGAAAGCTGTCCAATTATAGACCACCATCCCCCATTGGACTGCCAAGTTTCCAGATGATGATCATTGAGGCTTGTGGGTATGAATGAGCCGATGATCATTTGTGGTGGCCATAAGAATATGTGATATGTGGTCATAATCAACCCAAGGCTTCCTGCTGCAAGTGATTTGGCTAATAATTTTCAAACTGTTGGGGATGAGTCAAAGGCTTGCTGAGCAATCAGCGAGGGAGATCTCTTGGTGGCTAACCATATGGAGGGAGATCTCTTGGTGGCTAACCATATGGAGGGAGATCTCTTGGTGGCTAACCATATGGAGGGAGATCTCTTGGTGGCTAACCATATGGAGGGAGATCTCTTGGTGGCTAACCATATGGAGGGAGATCTCTTGGTGGTTAACCATATGGAGGGAGATCTCTTGGTGGCTAACCATATGGAGGGAGATCTCTTGGTGGCTAACCATATGGAGGGAGATCTCTTGGTGGTTAACCATATGGAGGGAGATCTCTTGGTGGCTAACCATATGGAGGGAGATCTCTTGGTGGCTAACCATATGGAGGGAGATCTCTTGGTGGTTAACCATATGGAGGGAGATCTCTTGGTGGTTAACCATATGGAGGGAGAGCTCTTGGTGGTTAACCATATGGAGGGAGATCTCTTGGTAGCTAACCATATGGAGGGAGATTTCTTGGTGGTTAACCATATGGAGGGAGATCTCTTGGTGGCTAACCATATGGAGGGAGATATCTTGGTGGCTTACCATATGGAGGCAGATCTCTTGGTGGCTAACCATATGGAGGGAGATTTCTTGGTGGCTAACCATATGGAGGGAGATTTCTTGGTGGTTAACCATATGGAGGGAGATCTCTTGGTGGTTAACCATATGGAGGGAGATCTCTTGGTGGTTAACCATATGGAGGGAGAGCTCTTGGTGGTTAACCATATGGAGGGAGATCTCTTGGTGGCTAACCATATGGAGGGAGATTTCTTGGTGGTTAACCATATGGAGGGAGATTTATTGGTGGCTAAACATATGGAAGGAGATCTCGTGGTGGCAAACCATATGGAAGACACAGCCCCGTTTTTTTTTAGGAAGTTTGATTCATTTTTCCTGAGCCTGCCCAGCGTGTGCTGCATATTACTCAACCTTCTATTTGAAATCAGGCCCAGAACCGAAGACTCGTCAGACTGACTTAGAAAAAAACTAAAAAAAGAGAACAGGAGTGGAGTGAAATTTTTTCTCTGTCTGCCGATTGTCAACATTTTAGCCATGATTAATTGCACCGAATAATTTAGCCATCGGTGGCAGCAGGTTGGTTTTGGCAGAAGGACAGCCTTTCATCATTTTTCTTTTTCTAATTGATTCCTTGATTAAGTGAAGCTTATGCTGTCCCGTTCACCTGCCCATGCCAGAGGAGTCTTTAATGAGGATGAAATATGACCCGTTCACCTGCCAATGCCAGAGGAGTCCTTAATGAGGATTAAATATGACCCGTTCACCTGCCCATGCCAGAGAGGCTTTAATGCGGATGAAATATGACCCGTTCACCTGCCAATGCCAGAGGAGCCCTTAATGAGGATTAAATATGACCCATTCACCTGCCCATGCCAGAGGAGCCCTTAATGAGGATTAAATATGACCCGTTCACCTGCCCATGCCAGAGGAGTCCTTAATGAGGATGAAATATGACCCGTTCACCTGCCCATGCCAGAGGAGTCCTTAATGAGGATTAAATATGACCCATTCACCTGCCAATGCCAGAGGAGCCCTTAATGAGGATTAAATATGACCCATTCACCTGCCCATGCCAGAGGAGCCCTTAATGAGGATTAAATATGACCCGTTCACCTGCCCATGCCAGAGGAGTCCTTAATGAGGATGAAATATGACCCGTTCACCTGCCCATGCCAGAGGAGTCCTTAATGAGGATTAAATATGACCCGTTCACCTGCCAATGCCAGAGGAGTCCTTAATGAGGATTAAATATGACCCGTTCACCTGCCCATGCCAGAGGAGCCCTTAATGAGGATTAAATATGACCCGTTCACCTGCCAATGCCAGAGGAGTCTTTAATGAGGATGAAATATGACCCGTTCACCTGCCAATGCCAGAGGAGTCCTTAATGAGGATTAAATATGACCCGTTCACCTGCCAATGCCAGAGGAGTCTTTAATGAGGATGAAATATGACCCGTTCACCTGCCAATGCCAGAGGAGTCCTTAATGAGGATTAAATATGACCCGTTCACCTGCCCATGCCAGAGGAGTCTTTAATGAGGATGAAATATGACCGTTCACCTGCCAATGCCAGAGGAGTCCTTAATGAGGATTAAATATGACCCGTTCACCTGCCCATGCCAGAGGAGTCCTTAATGAGGATGAAATATGACCCGTTCACCTGCCCATGCCAGAGGAGTCTTTAATGAGGATGAAATATGACCCGTTCACCTGCCAATGCCAGAGGAGTCCTTAATGAGGATGAAATATGACCGTTCACCTGCCCATGCCAGAGGAGCCCTTAATGAGGATTAAATATGACCCGTTCACCTGCCCATGCCAGAGGAGTCTTTAATGAGGATGAAATATGACCCGTTCACCTGCCCATGCCAGAGGAGTCCTTAATGAGGATTAACATTTAACATTTAAGTCATTTAGCAGACGCTCTTATCCAGAGCGACTTACAAATTGGTGCATTCACCTTATGACATCCAGTGGAACAGTAGTGCATCTAAATCTTTTAAGGGGGAGGGGGGGTGAGAGGGATTACTTTATCCTATCCTAGGTATTCCTTAAAGAGGTGGGGTTTCAGGTGTCTCCGGAAGGTGGTGATTGACTCCGCTGTCCTGGCGTCGTGAGGGAGTTTGTTCCACCATTGGGGGGCCAGAGCAGCGAACAGTTTTGACTGGGCTGAGCGGGAACTGTACTTCCTCAGTGGTAGGGAGGCGAGCAGGCCAGAGGTGGATGAACGCAGTGCCCTTGTTTGGGTGTAGGGCCTGATCAGAGCCTGGAGGTACTGAGGTGCCGTTCCCCTCACAGCTCCGTAGGCAAGCACCATGGTCTTGTAGCGGATGCGAGCTTCAACTGGAAGCCAGTGGAGGGAGCGGAGGAGCGGGGTGACGTGAGAGAACTTGGGAAGGTTGAACACCAGACGGGCTGCGGCATTCTGGATGAGTTGTAGGGGTTTAATGGCACAGGCAGGGAGCCCAGCCAACAGCGAGTTGCAGTAATCCAGACGGGAGATGACAAGTGCCTGGATTAGGACCTGCGCCGCTTCCTGTGTGAGGCAGGGTCGTACTCTGCGGATGTTGTAGAGCATGAACCTACAGGAACGGGCCACCGCCTTGATGTTAGTTGAGAACGACAGGGTGTTGTCCAGGATCACGCCAAGGTTCTTAGCGCTCTGGGAGGAGGACACAATGGAGTTGTCAACCGTGATGGCGAGATCATTGAACGGGCAGTCCTTCCCGGGAGGAAGAGCAGCTCCGTCTTGCCGAGGTTCAGCTTGAGGTGGTGATCCGTCATCCACACTGATATGTCTGCCAGACATGCAGAGATGCGATTCGCCACCTGGTCATCAGAGGGGGAAAGGAGAAGATTAATTGTGTGTCGTCTGCATAGCAATGATAGGAGAGACCATGTGAGGTTATGACAGAGCCAAGTGACTTGGTGTATAGCGAGAATAGGAGAGGGCCTAGAACAGAGCCCTGGGGGACACCAGTGGTGAGAGCACGTGGTGTGGAGACGGATTCTCGCCACGCCACCTGGTAGGAGCGACCTGTCAGGTAGGGACGCAATCCAAGCGTGGGCCGCGCCGGAGATGCCCAACTCGGAGAGGGTGGAGAGGAGGATCTGATGGTTCACAGTATCGAAGGCAGCCGATAGGTCTAGAAGGATGAGAGCAGAGGAGAGAGAGTTAGCTTTAGCAGTGCGGAGCGCCTCCGTGATACAGAGAAGAGCAGTCTCAGTTGAATGACTAGTCTTGAAACCTGACTGATTTGGATCAAGAAGGTCATTCTGAGAGAGATAGCGGGAGAGCTGGCCAAGGACGGCACGTTCAAGAGTTTTGGAGAGAAAAGAAAGAAGGGATACTGGTCTGTAGTTGTTGACATCGGAGGGATCGAGTGTAGGTTTTTTCAGAAGGGGTGCAACTCTCGCTCTCTTGAAGACGGAAGGGACGTAGCCAGCGGTCAGGGATGAGTTGATGAGCGAGGTGAGGTAAGGGAGAAGGTCTCCGGAAATGGTCTGGAGAAGAGAGGAGGGGATAGGGTCAAGCGGGCAGGTTGTTGGGCGGCCGGCCGTCACAAGACGCGAGATTTCATCTGGAGAGAGGGGCGAAAGAGGTCAGAGCACAGGGTAGGGCAGTGTGAGCAGAACCAGCGGTGTCGTTTGACTTAGCAAACGAGGATCGGATGTCGTCGACCTTCTTTTCAAAATGGTTGACGAAGTCATCTGCAGAGAGGGAGGGGGAGGGGGAGGAGGATTCAGGAGGGAGGAGAAGGTTGCAAAGAGCTTCCTAGGGTTAGAGGCAGATGCTTGGAATTTAGAGTGGTAGAAAGTGGCTTTAGCAGCAGAGAGAGAAGAGGAAAATGTAGAGAGGAGGGAGTGAAAGGATGTCAGGTCCGCAGGGAGGCGAGTTTTCCTCCATTTCCGCTCGGCTGCCCGGAGCCCTGTTCTGTGAGCTCGCAATGAGTCGTCGAGCCACGGAGCGGGAGGGGAGGACCGAGCCGGCCTGGAGGATAGGGGACATAGAGAGTCAAAGGATGCAGAAAGGGAGGAGAGGAGGGTTGAGGAGGCAGAATCAGGAGATAGGTTGGAGAAGGTTTGAGCAGAGGGAAGAGATGATAGGATGGAAGAGGAGAGAGTAGCGGGGAGAGAGAGCGAAGGTTGGGACGGCGCGATACCATCCGAGTAGGGAAGTGTTGGATGAGAGCGAGAGGGAAAAGGATACAAGGTAGTGGTCGGAGACTTGGAGGGAGTTGCAACGAGGTTAGTGGAAGAACAGCATCTAGTAAAGATGAGGTCGAGCGTATTTCCTGCCTTGTGAGTAGGGGGAAGGTGAGAGGGTGAGGTCAAAAGAGGAGAGGAGTGGAAAGAAGGAGGCAGAGAGGAATGAGTCAAAGGTAGACGTGGGGAGGTTAAAGTCGCCCAGAACTGTGAGAGGTGAGCCGTCCTCAGGAAATGAGCTTATCAAGGCATCAAGCTCATTGATGAACTCTCCGAGGGAACCTGGAGGGCGATAAATGATAAGGATGTTAAGCTTGAAAGGGCTGGTAACTGTGACAGCATGGAATTCAAAGGAGGCGATAGACAGATGGGTAAGGGGAGAAAGAGAGAATGACCACTTGGGAGAGATGAGGATCCCGGTGCCACCAGCCCGCTGACCAGAAGCTCTCGGGGTGTGCGAGAACACGTGGGCAGACGAAGAGAGAGCAGTAGGAGTAGCAGTGTTGTCTGTGGTGATCCATGTTTCCGTCAGTGCCAAGAAGTCGAGGGACTGGAGGGAGGCATAGGCTGAGATGAACTCTGCCTTGTTGGCCGCAGATCGGCAGTTCCAGAGGCTACCGGAGACCTGGAAATATGACCCGTTCACCTGCCCATGCCAGAGGAGTCCTTAATGAGGATTAAATATGACCCGTTCACCTGCCCATGCCAGAGGAGCCCTTAATGAGGATTAAATATGACCCGTTCACCTGCCAATGCCAGAGGAGTCTTTAATGAGGATGAAATATGACCCGTTCACCTGCCAATGCCAGAGGAGTCCTTAATGAGGATTAAATATGACCCGTTCACCTGCCCATGCCAGAGGAGTCTTTAATGAGGATGAAATATGACCGTTCACCTGCCAATGCCAGAGGAGTCCTTAATGAGGATTAAATATGACCCGTTCACCTGCCCATGCCAGAGGAGTCCTTAATGAGGATTAAATATGACCCGTTCACCTGCCCATGCCAGAGGAGTCCTTAATGAGGATGAAATATGACCCGTTCACCTGCCCATGCCAGAGGAGTCTTTAATGAGGATGAAATATGACCCGTTCACCTGCCAATGCCAGAGGAGTCCTTAATGAGGATTAAATATGACCGTTCACCTGCCCATGCCAGAGGAGCCCTTAATGAGGATGAAATATGACCCGTTCACCTGCCCATGCCAGAGGAGCCCTTAATGAGGATTAAATATGACCCGTTCACCTGCCAATGCCAGAGGAGTCTTTAATGAGGATGAAATATGACCCGTTCACCTGCCAATGCCAGAGGAGTCCTTAATGAGGATTAAATATGACCCGTTCACCTGCCCATGCCAGAGGAGTCTTTAATGAGGATGAAATATGACCGTTCACCTGCCAATGCCAGAGGAGTCCTTAATGAGGATTAAATATGACCCGTTCACCTGCCCATGCCAGAGGAGCCCTTAATGAGGATTAAATAAAGCTGGATGTTTTTGTTGCACTGAGTTTGAGTTTGATGATTAGCTAAGCTATATTTATCATTCTGGGCCAAGCAGAAAGGTTCAAGTCTACGGCCACATTCATGAACATTAAGAGAAATATATTGTTAGAACAGAACAGGACATCGTGCCAGCTCTATTCATGGTATTTCTATCTGCAACTTTCATTACATTGAACCTGATTTCAGTTGACCTATGATGCAGGTTTTCTTGTTTTGCATCCATTGTTAGCTGTGGTGGTTAGGTGTTGTGGTTCGTCATGTTCGTGTCTTCATTGACTGTCTCAAGGCCAAGGCTGACTGCATGGCTCATGGAAAGTACACAGTAAACGGTTTAGCTAAATGAGAAATGTAAAGCTTGTCTGAGGTAGGCTGTTACTCTAATGCTGTTGGGTCACTATGCATGGCTGTTGAAGTTTGAATAAACCTAAATGGTTGACCTCTCTCTTTCAGTAGTTTGCTCCATCACCATCTTGTAGCTTGACAGCATCTGGAAATGACCTTTTGTAAATCACTCCATTGCTGTCATTTGGTAAATGAAAGACCTTTTCAGTTGTCCATCAATAGGGCACTAACACACACTAACCACACACAGGGCTGTGGCGGTCATGACATTTTGTCAGCCGTGATATCAAGCGAATAACTGCCGGTCGCACGGTAATTGACCGTTAATTAATATACAGTAAACTGGTTTAGCATCTCCTGGCGTCCATGCATAGCGTACAAGCCAATGGTGCAGACCTTTTGGAAAATGTCAAAATCATTTTAATATAACCTAATCCATGAAAATAAATCCATTATTTATTTTTAGACGGGTCAAAAGAAACGTATGAAGAAAATGTAGTCCATTTCAGAAGAACAGAATAGCATACTCTGAGTTGTCCTTGTTAGGCCCTGATATGGCTGTGGGCTACACTGGTTCATTTAGCAGACAAGATTTGCTTATTTTATAATATGAAAATACAATTGAACATGAATAAAATAGAAAGGAAATGTTTTCCAAGGAAGTGCGTTCATGCGGCTATTCTGTGTTGAGTGGTTAACAAAGAAACATGTCTTCCCATATGCTTCATTTAGAGTTATTTATACAACTTTATTTGTGATGCAAACGTTGGGCCGTATGTTTTTATTTTTAATACATTCTAAGGCTGCATGATGTGACTCAGATTTGAATTTTTTTGCATGAAAGGCATGAGCTCTGATTTGTTTCTTGTGCAGGCTGCATACACTTCATCAGTCTCTTATTCACAATTTGACAAGCACTTGATAATATTCTCACCTGGCCTTGAATTTCCCGGCGGCAGACCCCTGTAATGTCCCCTAAAACATCCACGGCTTTTTCACCAAAGTGGCCGTTGTGCCCTTGGGCTGAATATAATAATTATACAGTTGAAGTTGGAAGTTTACATACACTTAGGTTGGAGTCATTAAAACTTTTTCAACCACTCCACAAATTTCTTGTTAACAAAATATTGTTTTGGAAAGTCTGTTAGGACATTTACTTTGTGCATGACATAAGTAATTTTTCTAACAATTGTTTACAGACAGATTATTTTAATTCCAGTGGGTCAGAAGTTTACATACACTAAGTTGGAAAATTCCAGAAAATTAGTTCATGGCTTTAGAAACTTCGGATAGGCTAAGTGACATCATTTGAGTCAATTGGAGGTGTACCTGGATGTATTTCAAGGACTACCTTCAAACTCAGTGCCTCTTTGCGTGACATGGGAAAATCAAAAGAAATCAGCCAATACCTCAGATTTTTTTTTGTAGACCTCCACACCAAGGAAGAATCCACTGCTCCAAAACGTCCATAAAAAAGCAGAGAAATGTCCTCTGTTCTGATGAAACAAAAATACAACTGTTTGGCTGTAATGACCATCGTTATGTTTGGTGGAAAAAAAGGGGGGGGGGGGGGGGGGGGGGGGCTTGCAAGCTGAAGAACACCACCCCAACCGTAAAGCACGGGAGTGGCAGCATCATGTTGTGAGGGTGCTTTGCTGCAGGAGGGACTGGTGCACTTCACAAAATAGATGGCATTGTGAGGAAGGAGAATTAGGTGGATATATTGACACAACATCTCAAGACATCCGTCAGGAAGTTAAAGCTTGGTCGCAAATGGGTCTTCCAAATGGACAATGACCCCAAGCATGCTTCCAAAGTTGTGGCAAAATGGCTTAAGGACAACAAAGTCAAGGTATTGGAGTGGCCATCACAAAGCCCTGACCTCAATCCTATAGAACATTTGTAGGCAGAACTGAAAAAGTGTGTGCGAGGAAGGAAACATACAAACCTGACTCAATTACACCAGCTCTGTCAGGAGGAATGGGCCATAATTCACCCAACTTATTGTGGGAAGCTTGTGGAAGGCTACCCAAAACGTTTGACCCAAGTTAAACAATTTAAAGGCAATGCTACCAAATACGAATTGATTGCATGTAAACTTCTGACCCACTGGGAATGTGAGAGAAATAAAATCTGAAATGAATCCTTCTCTCTACTATTATTCTGATATTTCACATTCTTAAAATAAAGTGGATATCCTAACTGACCTACAACAGGGAATTTTCACAAGGATTCAGTGTCAGGAATTGTGAAAAACTGAGTTTAAATGTATTTGCCTAATGTATATGTAATCTTCCGACTTCAATTGTAATTCCCTTCTGCCAGCTATCGTGCTCTGAAGCACCTCTCACTCACATGGCTCTCTCAGATATCAATATTCTTATTTCCCAATGACCATCATGTGATCGGATCCTTCTCACAGGCATCTCAGCTAAGAAGTAGGCTACAAGTGAAGACAGGCACATCAGGGACGCAACTTTGTGAATTACGCATATTGAACTTTGAACTTTGTGAAAGGCGCATATTGAAGATGTTTGATGAACTGTCCACGTTTTACTTTTTGTCAGCCAACAAGAGGAGGAGTAGGCCTAATGAACAGCAAAAGCACTAGCCTATGTCAATCTACTATCCCCCGTAGTACAAAAGTTAACCTATTCTATTGGTCAACCTGTCCTTCTGTGCAAGAAATAAACATTCCAAACATCATCTGAGACAGTTGTGGGATTGCATTTAGATCCCAAATTAACACAACCACTCGCATCAAAAAGCCTTTTGAAAGCAAGGAGGTTGATTTATTTATTTTTTTTATTTCACCTTTATTTAACCAGGTAGGCTAGTTGAGAACAAGTTCTCATTTGCAACTGCGACCTGGCCAAGATAAAGCATAGCAGTGTGAACAGACAACACAGAGTTACACATGGAGTAAACAATTAACAAGTCAATAACACAGTAGAGAAAAAAGGGGAGTCTATATACAATGTGTGCAAAAGGCATGAGGAGGTAGGCGAATAATTACAATATTGCAGATTAACACTGGGGTGATAAAAGATCAGATGGTCATGTACAGGTAGAGATATTGGTGTGCAAAAGAGCAGAAAAGTAAATAAATAAATAAATAAAATTTAAAAAAACAGTATAAAAACAGTATGGGGATGAGGTAGGTGAAAATGGGTGGGCTATTTACCAATAGACTATGTACAGCTGCAGCGATCGGTTAGCTGCTCGGATAGCTGATGTTTGAAGTTGGTGAGGGAGATAAAAGTCTCCAACTTCAGCGATTTTTGCAGTTCATTCCATCATTCCAGTTGATGAAACGGATCAGAAGAGTGGCCAGAAAAAAAGCCATTGCTTAAAGAAAAAAATAAGCAAACACGTTTTGTGTTCGCCAAAAGGCATGTGGACGACTCCACGAACATATGGAAGAAGGTGTTCTGGTCAGTGCGGATGTTTTTCATCGGCAGGGACTGGGAAACTGGTCAAAATTGAAATGATGGATGGCGCTAAATACAGGGATATATTTGAGGGAAACCTGTTTCAGTCTTCCAGAGATTTGAGACTGGGACGGAGCTTCACCTTCCAGCAGGACAATGACCCGAAGTATATTGCTGAAGCAACTCTCAAGTGGTTAAAGGGGAAACATTTACATGTCTTGGAATGGCCTAGTCAAAGCCCAGACCTCAATCCAATTGAGAATCTGTGGTATGATTTAAAGATGGCTGTACACCGGCAGAACCCATCCAACTTGAAGGGGCTGGAGCAGTTTTGTCTTGAAGAATGGGCAAATATCCCAGTGGCTAGATGTGCCAAGCTTATAGAGACATACCCCAAAAGACTTGCAGCTGTAAATGCTGCAAAAGGTGGCTCTACTAACTATTGACTTTGTTTGGGGGGGGGGGGAGTAGTTATGCCAGCTCAAGTGTTCTGTTATTTGTCTTATTTCTTGCCACTGTAGGCCTGTGGGCTAGGCTACAGGACTATGGGACTATGATTTGATCAAGTTGCCTTACTGCACAAGCTGGGCATCATTCACAAGTGATAATACATCATTAATAATACATCATTCACAAGTGATAGGTTAATACTGTCACCCATCAGAAAATTCTTGATTTAATGTTGTCTTTATGTACAGTATACAAAATAATATCTGTGAAATTTGTTAAGATTTAAAATGGACCGTGTCATGCACTTGTCTCATCTATGCACTTAAATAGCAAATGGAGGGTGATTTTCCCCGTGGTTCATTTCCATGCCAGTGAGGTAGGCTATACTCCTGTTGTAAAGCGAAGCAATGTGTGTAATATTTGCTTTATATTAGGAACGTTGATAAATATAGTAGGCCAAGCCTATTGAAATGTTGCGCAACATGTGCTCATGGGCTCTCATGAAGTGTTTGATTTAGATTTTCGAATACATTTGCTTTGATGTCCGAGGGATTAGAGGGATGATAGCGTGCTGAGTACCAGGCGGTTAGCAAGTTTTTGGTAGGCTAAATGACATAAAATCACATTTTATTTGTCACATATATTAACATCTGCTAACCGTGTGTGTGTGTGTAGCGAAATGCTTGTGCTTCTAGTTTCGACCATGCAGTAATATCTAACAAGTAATCTAACCTAACAATTTCACCACAACTACCTTATACACACACAAGTGTAAAGGAATAAGAATATTTACATGAAAATGCTGTGAGCATTAGCAGCATCAGAGCCTAACTAAATGGACATGTGGAATTTGACTGTCATCAATCAATCAAATGTATTTATATAGCCCTTCGTACATCAGCTGACATCTCAAAGTGCTGTACAGAAACCCAGCCTAAAACCCCAAACAGCAAGCAATGCAGGTGTAGAAGCACGGTGGCTAGGAAAAACTCCCTAGAAAGGCCAGAACCTAGGAAGAAACCTAGAGAGGAACCAGGCTATGAGGGGTGGCCAGTCCTCTTCTGGCTGTGCCGGGTAGAGATAATAACATGGCCAAGATGTTCAAATGTTCATAGATGACCAGCAGGGTCAAATAATAATAATCACAGTAGTTGTCGAGGGTGCAAGCACAGGTCATCACCTCAGGAGTAAATGTCAGTTGGCTTTTCATAGCCGATCATTCAGAGTATCTCTACCGCTCCTGCTGTCTCTAGAGTTGCCGCAGGCAGAACAGTTGGAACTAGTAGTTCTTGTGATCATTTTGACCCCACGGGGTGAGATCTTGCGTGGAGCCCCAGATCGAGGGAGATTATCAGTGGTCTTGTATGTCTTCCATTTCCTAATAATTGCTCCCCCAGTTGATTTCTTCAAACCAAGCTGCTTACCTATTGCAGATTCAGTCTTCCCCGCCTGGTGCAGGTCTACATTTTTTTTTCAGGTGTCCTTTGACAGCTCTTTGGTCTTGGCCATAGTGGAGTTTGGAGTGTGACTGTTTGAGGTTGTGGACAGGTGTCTTTTATACTGATAGCAAGTTCAAACAGGTGCCATTAATACAGGTAACGAGTGGAGGACAGAGGAGCCTCTTAAAGAAGTTACAGGTCTGTGAGAGCCAGAAATCTAGCTTGTTTGTAGGTGACCAAATACTTATTTCCACCATAATTTGCAAATAAATTCAGTAAAATCCTACAATGTGATTTTCTGGATTTTTTCCCCCACATTTTGTCTGTCATAGTTGAAGTGTACCTATGATGAAAATTACAGGCCTCTCATCTTTTTAAGTGGGAGAACTTGCACAATTGGTGGCTGACTAAATACTTTTTTGCCCCACTGTACTTATATGTTTGAGAAATGTGAATATGAGATTTCTGTTGATTTGTATTTGGTGCCCTGCAATTTTATTGGATGTTCCGCTAGCGGAACCCCATTCCCAGACAGGTTAACATAGTGTACAAAGATGGGCCAGAAGTATACAGAATGGTGTCGTCTGCATAGAGGTGGATCAGAGACTCACCAGCAGCAAGAGCGACATCATTGATGTATACAGAGAAGAGTCGGCCCAAGAATTTAACCCTGTGGCACCACCATAAAGACTGCCAGAGGCCCGGAAAACAGGCCCTCCGATTTGACACACTGAACTCTATCAGAGAAGTAGTTGGTGAACCAGGCGAGGCAATCATTTGAAAAACCAAGGCTATTGAATCTGCCGATGAGGACGTGGTGATTGACAGAGTCGAAAGCCTTGGCCAGGTCAATGAATATGGCTGCACAGTATTGTTTCTTATCGATGGCGATTAAGATATCTTTTATGACCTTGAGCGTGGCTGAGGTGCACCCCCATGACTAGCTCTGAAACCAGATTGCATAGAAGGTGCAGTGGGATTCGAAATGGTCGGTCATCTGTTTGTTGATGTGGCTTTCGAAGACCTTAGAAAGGCAGGGTAGGATAGATATAGATCTGTAGCAGTTTGGGTCAAGAGTGTGTCCCCCTTTGAAGAGGGGGATGACCGCAGCTGCTTTCCAATCTTTGGGAATCTCAGACGACACGAAAGAGAGGTTGAACAGGCTAGTAATAGGGGTTGCAACAATTCGGCATATAATTTTAGAAAGAAAGGGTCCAGATTGTCTAGCCCGGCTGATTTGTAGGGGTCCAGATTTTGCAGCTCTTTCAGAACATCAGCTGACTGGATTTGGGAGAAGGAGAAATGGGGAAGGCTTGTGCGAGTTGCTATGGGGGATACAGTTGCTGTTGACCTGGGTAGGGGAAGCCAGGTGGAAAGCATGGCCAGCCGTAGAAAAATGCTTAATTGAAATTCCTCAGTGTAGTGGGCAGCTGGGAGGAGGGTTTCTTATTCCCCATGGACTTTACGGTGTCCCAGAACTTTTTGGAGTTTGTGTTGCAGGAAGCAAATTTCTGCTTGAAAAAGCTAGCCTTGGATTTTCTAACTGCCTGTGTATATTGGTTTTTAACTTCCCTGTAAAGTTGCATATCACGGGGGCTGTTCGATGCTAATGCAGAAAGCCATAGGATGTTTTTGTGTTTAAGGGCAGTCGGGAGAGAACAAAGGTCTATATCTGTTCCTGGTTCTACATTTCTTGAATGGGGCATGCTTATTTAAGATGGTGAGGAAGGCTTTTTTTTTTTAATAACCAGGCATCCTCTACTGACGGGATGAGGTCAATATCCTTCCAGGATACCCGGGACAGGTCGATTAGAAAGGCCTGCTCGCTGAAGTGTTTCAGGGAGCGTTTGATAGTGATGAGTGGAGGTCGCTTGATCGCTGTACGGATGCAGGCGATGAGGCCTGCATTACTCACTGCTTTAGCACACTCCGCCAAACCTGATGTCCTCGCTGTGTCTGAATCCTGGCTTAGGAAGGCCACCAAAGATTCTGAGATTTCCATACCAAACTACAACATTTTCCGTCAAGATAGAACTGCCAAACGAGGAGGAGTTAGCTTGAAAAGTTCTGTCATACTTTCCAGGTCTATGCCCAAACAGTTCAAGCTTCTAATTAAAAAGATTAATCTCTCCATAAATAAGTCTCTCACTGTTTCCGCCTCTTATAGACCCCCCTTAGCTCCCAGCTGTGCCCTGGACACCATATGGGAATTGATTGCCCCTCTATCTTCAGAGTTCGTTCTGTTAGGTGACCTAAACTGGGATATGCTTAACACCCTGGCAGTCCTACAATCTAAGCTAGATGCCCTCAATCTCACACAAATCATCAAGGAACCCACCAGGCACAACCTTAAATCTGTAAACATGGGCACCCTTGTAGATATTATCCTGACAAATTTGGCCTCCAAATACACCTCTGCTGTTTTCAGCTGGTCAGCTTTGATTTATCTTGGCCAGGTCGCTGTTGTAAATGAGAACTTGTTCTAAACTAGCTTACCTGGTTAAATAAAGTTGAATATATATATATATATATATATATATATATATGTATATATATATATATATATTATATTACTTTCCAAATAAATGTTATATTTCCATGGAAATACACGTGTAGCCATGAGAGAGACGTTACGTTAGCCTACATGATACACTAGTAAAGTAATAAAATATATAGCTCTCGGCTATATTAGCCACGACTTACTGTTCTTTGTGCAGCTTCTAATGTCGAACAAAGTTGGAAATTGTTGCGCCTCCGTGTGTAATTTTCTTCCCGCATGTTTTGCAAGTTGCAATCCATTTTTTGTTGATACAGCGTCGTGTTTATAACCCAAAATAATTATTTTCGGAATCTTTCCAAGGGCTCCATCTGAATTCACCTGCCGACGTTCCTCTGCACTGCCACCCACAACTTTTTCACAGCTGGCACAATTTGATAGGCTGCTGTCAGATTCAAACTGTAATCCGTTAAATGAAGAGTTGATGCGCTGCACACTTTTTAATAGCATCATTTTAAATATTTGGGCTTGAGGAGGGTATCAAGTCAGATCAAGTCATAAGGCTCAAGTTTAAGTCAAGTCACGAGTCATTGGTGTCAATGTCGAGTTGCAAGCCATCATATTTGTGACTTGAGTACCATAAACCAGTGTGTTCAAGAATACCCTCATCTTTAACCTGACCGAAGTTGCCAACTGAAGATAGATTGCAAGAGACTGCCAACTCCATCTCTGCATAATGATACTTGTGAGTACTGTGCATACGCATGTCCCAGTTCTGCAGCCCTGTTTAGCACGTGAAGGTGATCCAAATCGTCACTTTTTGACACTGCAGATCTGACTAAAAACACAAGTCTGCTAGTACAGACAAGGACAGTTCAGAGTAGAGATCGGCCGATTATGATTTTTCAATACCGGTTATTGGAGGACCACAAAAGCCGATACCGATTAATCGGCAGATTCTTTCAAATGTATTTGTAATAAGGACAATTACAACAATACTGAATAAACACTTAATTTAACTTAATATAACACATCAATAAAATCAATTTAGCCTCAAGTAAATAATGAAACATGTTCAATTTGGTTTATATAATGGAAAAACAAAGTGTTGGAGAAGAAAGTAAAAGTGCAATATGTGCTATGTAAGAAAGCTAACATTTCAGTTCCTTGCTCAGAACATGAGAACATATGAAAGCTGGTGGTTCCTTTTAACACGAGTCTTCAATATTCCCAGGTAAGTTTTAGGTTGTAGTTATTATAGGAATTATAGGACTATTTCCCTCTATACCATTTGTATTTCATTAACCTTTGACAATTAGATGTTCTTATAGGCACTTTTAGTATTGCCAGTGTAACAGTATAGCTTCCGTCCCTCTCCTCGCTCCTCCCTGGGCTCGAAACAGCAACACAACGACAACAGCCACCATCGAAGCAGCGTTACCTATGCAGAGCAAGGGGAACAACAACAACTACTAGAAGGCTCCGAGCGAGTGACGTTTGAAACGCTATTAGCGCCCGCTAACTAGCTAGCCATTTCACTTTGGTTACACCAGCCTCATTTCGGGAGTTGATAGGCTTGAAGTCATTAACAGCGCAACGCTTGACGCACAATGAAGAGCTGCTGGCAAAACGCACAAAAGTGCTGTTTGAATGAATGTTTACGCGCCTGCTTCTGCCTACCACCGCTCAGTCAGATACTTAGATACTTGTATGCTTGTATGCTCAGTCAGATTATATGCAACGCAGGACACACTAGATAATATCTAGTAATATCATCAACCATGTGTAGTTAACTAGTGATTATGATTTATTGTTTTTTATAAGATAAGTTTAATGCTAGCTAGCAACTTACCTTGGCTTACTGCATTTGTGTAACAGGCAGTGCAACGAGAGAGGGGCAGGTCGTTATTGCGTTGGACTAGTTAACTGTAAGGTTGCAAGATTGGATCCCCCAAGCTGACAAGGTAGAAATCTGTCGTTCTGCCGCTGAACGAGGTAGTTAACCCACCGTTCCTAGGCCGTCTTTGAAAATAAGAATGTGTTCCTAGTTAAATAAAGGTATAATTTTTATTTTATTTTAAACGGCGCCCAAAAATACTAATTTCCAATTGTTATGAAAACTTGAAATCGGCCCTAATTAATCGGCCATTCCGATTAATCGGTCAACCGCTAGTTCAGAGTGCGAGGTCATCATACCTGTTCTATCAGCAGGGCCTGTAAATATTGAAATGGATGTTAGTGTTCCAGTGGAAGACTCTACTTGAGGAATCCCGCAGTGTTCTTTCAACTGCTACGTTCCTTGCTTTTACAGTAGTTAAAGCTCGTCATGACCTCACATACGGTAGACCTACATAACCCTACCAGCTGTGTCAGATACATTAACATTTCCTGATCTCTGAAGAACATTCCAGAGCTACTCTACTCTCTTCCCTACCGTCTTCTACTCTCAACTTCTCCAGTTCCAGGTACCAATTTAAGCAGCAGCCCCCCAGCATCCTCAGAGAAGATTCTTGGTTGAATTTTCCTCCTCTTCATCATCTGCTCCAGACCAGCCTGGAAGACGAGAGATTGGGGGCTTGGTAAACTTCCAGTTTAAGTCCCTCTAGTCTGGCTGCTTCCTCCCTGCCAATGCCCCCTGACAGGGCATGTAGGGCTCAGTGAGGGGGAACAGTTGCCGTGGGGTTACTCCATGCCAACTGAGATGGATGTTCCTCTGGGCTCTCTGCATTCACACCTGCTCTCTCCTCCCAATTGGCTCCCAGACCTGAAATGGCCCTGAATCACAAAGATTACATCATGGGAGTCAAGCAGGCCAAAAGTAAAATAGAATTGACAGTAGTAGTCTACCACTGTACCAGGCAGATGATGTATGGTTGATGATAGATGGTGGCATTGCTGTTCTTACCTGCTGGTGCGGCAGGGTAGCCTAGTGGTTAGAGCGACTAGTAACCGAAAGGTTGCAAGTTCGAATCCCCGAGCTGACAAGGTACAAATCTGTCGTTCTGCCCCTGAACAGGTAGTTAACCCACTGTTCCTAGGCCGTCATTGAAAATAAGAATTTGTTCTTAACTGACTTGCCTAGTAAAATAAAGGTAAAATTTAAAAAAAATTAAATACATAGAAGAGAGAAAAACATTGATACTTGGAGTCAAAGTGTATAGAACTTTTATCCCCCGATCACTATAAGAAACCTCGCCTCCAACCTAAAAGTAAAAAAACTTTTGGTCTGGCTAAGAGTATGTATGGTTGACTTTAATTAAGGTTTGAATAGCAATAGGATGTTACAGTAACACTTCTATCACTCATCTTAAAACTAGTGCTTTCTCAGGTCTCCCACCAAGAGACCCAACCGGTGGCTTGGTAATGAGTTATTCATTAGCCAGACGCTACCTCTGTGATGACATGCCGTGCTATAGGAGAGTCATGTGAATTCCCCCCATAGTGCTACCTGTAATGTTAATGGCCGCACAATAATTGTTCCCATGTTCTGCCAAGTGTGAGAAACGATGAACAACTGTGACTTCATGAGAATCACTCTGGAAATCACGTTAACGTAGGCTGTTTGTCAGCGAGATGACTGTCAATTTCACACACAAACAAACCGAGCAATGTTGACTAATTTTCCATTTGAAAGTTTTTCTTTCTGGAATGACCTGTTATTGTAAACGGTGTTGGTATTGTGGTTTTGCAGAGCAGAATTAATGAAGTGGAATATGCACATCATTCATTAGAATGATTATAGGGATCTACACCCGTGTCAGCTGCAGCTCACCACCACCACCATAACTCCTCTCCACCCCTCTTATTGTGAAATAACTTCAAAACATGTAATTTTGCTCTAGAAGACATGCGTCAAATTTTTCTTAATCGTTCTCAGGACATGATGTACTTATTCATGTTCCTCTGTCTAAAGATATATATTTTTTTATAAGGTTTGATCATTGATTTGATAAGTTTATAATAAAATGCTGAGCGTCTGAATGCTATTGGTTACCACAGCCACCAGTTCATTTTGGCCTGAAGGAGCAGGCGACCAGAGCAGATGCTGGTGTTCGGCAGAGCGAGGTCTTCTGGACTTCAGTAGCTTGCGCTCTATCCATACCATCCCGCCTGCTGGTTTATTTACTGCTAACCTTGGCAAGAGTACTTCCTGTTTGAGTTTTTGCCGGTCTGGCCTGCGGTGTGTTACAGGCTTGCAGTGCTGCAGTGTTTCACCGTTTGGCTTGACCCATGCTGTCATTGTCAGCGCGGCCATATTTCCCAACAGTTGGTTATAGAGACAGGCGAGATTGAGGCCAAATTTGACTTGATTTTCCATTAAGTAAAATGTATATACTCTTACAAAAATGTCCATGAATTAGAATTCATAATAATTCACATTTCCTGTTGCTGCAATAATGTTTTTCCTGCTGTAGCAAATTAAGATCCTACATCTGTACTCTTCACTGGCTTTATTTTGGCACACAGCTCCTGTGTGTTTTAACACTGATGGAAATCCCATCTGGCTGTTTAGTCACAGACTGTCCCTCTGCTTTTGATGTTGCCGTGACATCAGAACAGCAACAGTATGAGAATGGACAATTCCTCTCCATCGCACTCTGTTCTGTGAATCCTCACAAAACATATTGTTGCGGATCAATCATGCACCTGGCGATGATTGGAAAGTTCAAGAGAACCTGCACGAGTTATTGTATAATTCTGTTTTCTTACCTTATGTCTGGAACGTTTCTAAAATGTTCTCCTGGTGGTTATCAACAGGGAGACGACGACATGTGTTTTGTCCATTATATAGTATAAAACATTGTTTTTCTTTTTATATTGGGTGTAATTTACAGGCTGTCGGTGTGTCTGAGCCAACATGCAGAAATACTCTTGGTCTGCCTCTTGAGAAGATCTAATGTGGTCTGCATGACTCGACATACAAATAGTGAAGTTATTTGAATGGCTGTGAGCCCTAAGATAAAATAAAGCATGCCCTCTGTCCTTCCTCTGTCCATCTGGTTTTGATAAGTACCTACGTTCTAAGTTCTTGAATGGAATAATGGTCTACTGCCATAGGACCACAGACCCTTTTTCTTCATCAAAATGCTTTTAACAAACTCACTGACATTTTAAAAGCTGTTCGAAGCAGAGCAATAACAGTCAGGGGCACCTTGTTGCCACAGTAACATGATGATGCAAATCATGCGTTTATAATTCCACAGCCAACCTTGAAGAAATAAATCAATAGCACCAACAGGGAACTTAGGAAGACTACAATATTTTAAACGTTTTCTAACCATTTGCTTTCAAAATTAGTCTGGGAAATGTGCTTGACATTCTCGGTGTTTGACATACCGCTATTTATGAACATGGGGGTTTTCTATCATTAGATCATCCTTTTCTGAGGAGGGACAAACATTTTCCACTGAATGAAGATTGTGACCTTGTCTACGTGTTTCTATATTAATGTGTCTTTGTGTTTCTTTGGCAGGATGACTGGAATGCTATTGACTCATCAAATCAGGCCCAGGTCCACCGCAACGCAGATGACCAAACCCACAGCCTGGAGACACTACCCTCAGGTAAGAGCCAGATACCCAGCCAGGCATCCCACAGCGCTGTCCATTCTGGTTAGCCCCCCATTTACAGACATGATGAGAAGATTAGTCAACACAGGACTCCAGGTTGACATGTTGTTCAACAGACTGTGCAATAGTGGAGGGTTCCAGCTGTGGTTCTGTTTAAAACTAGTAAACTACCTTTACTGTTTACAAGGTCAGGGCTAATTATGCAAGGTGTGTATAGGAATGCTATAAAAATAATCTGAATTCAGATGGGGGTTTTTCAGAGTTTCTGATCTACATCAATGGGCCAATCACCCAAATCGCTAGCGGAACCCCTCGCCAACAGCCAATGAAATTGCAGGGCACCAAATACAAATCAACATAAATCTCATAAATCAAATTTCTCAAACATACATGTATTAGGCACCATTTTAAAGATACCGTTCTTGTTAATCCAGCCACAGTGTCTGATTTCAAAAATGCTTTACAGCGAAAGCTCCACAAACGATTATGTTAGATCACCACCAAGTCACAGAAAAGCCCAGCCATTTTTCCAGCCAAAGAGAGGAGTCACAAATAGAGATCAAATTAATCACTAACCTTTGATGATCTTCATCAGATGACACTCATAGGACATCATGTTACACAATAGATGTATGTTTTGTTCGATAATGTGCAAAAAATCTCAGTTTACATTGGCGCCTTACGTGCAGTAATGTTTTGATTCCAAAACATCCAGTGATTTTAGCAGAAATACTTATAATAAACATTGATAAAATATACTAGTGTTATTCACAGAATTAAAGATGGACTTCTCCTTAACTTCTTGATGCTACCCATCCCTTAAGCGGGATAATTGTCATCAACAACCACTGAATAGCATAGCGTCACATTCAAATAATATTACTAAAAAATATTAATATTCATGAAATCACAAGTGCAATATTGCAAAACACAGCTTAGCCTTTTGTTATTCCACATGTTGTCTCAGATTTTGAAGTTATGCTTTACAGCGAAAGCAATCCAAGCGTTTGTAAGTTTATCGATAGCATGACAAAACATTATGTACACTAAGTATTAAGTAGCTACGTCACGAAAATCAGAAAAGCAATCAAATTAATCGTTTACCTTTGATCTTCGGATGTTTTCACTCACGAGACTCCCAGTTACACAACAAATGTTCCTTTTGTTCCATAAAGATTATTTTTATATCCAAAATACCTCTGTTTGTTTGGCGCATTATGTTCAGAAATCCACAGGAAAGAGCGGTCATGACAACGCAGCAGAAAATTCCAAATAATGTCCACAGAAACATGTCAAACGTTTTTTATAATCAATCCTCAGGTTGTTTTTAAAATATATATTCGATAATATATCACCCGGGAGTGTAGGTTTTTCAATAGGACAGGGAGAAACAATGGCCGCTTTACTCTGTTGCGCAAAACTCACTGAGAGCCCCCACCTATCCACTAACGCAATGTGATCTTTCTCGCTCATTTTTCAAAATAAAAGCCTGATACTGTCTAAAGACTGTTGACACCTTAGGGAAGCCATAGAAAAAGGAATCTGGTTGATATCCCTTTAAATGGAGGATAGGCATGCATAGGAACAGAGGTTTCAAAATAAGAGGCACTTCCTGATTGGATTTTCCTCGGGTTTTCGCCTGCAATATAATTTCTGTTATACTCACAGACAATATTTTGACAGTTTTGGAAACTTTAGAGTGTTTTCTATCCCAATCTGACAATTATATGCACATTCTAGTTTCTAGGGCTGAGAAATAGGCCGTTTCAAATGGGTACGTTTTTTAGCCAAAAATGAAAATACTGCCCTCTACACGCAAAAGGTTAATGCAACTGCTGTGTCAGATTTCAAAAAAACTTTACGAAAAAAGCATAATCTGAGAACGGAGCTCAGAACCCAAAACAGCCAGAGGAATAGCCAACATTTTGGAATTAACAAAGTTAGAGAAAACACCATAAATATTCACTTACCTTTGATGACCTTCATCAGAAGGCACTCCCAGGAATCTCAGTTCGACAATAAATGACTGATTTGTTCAATAAAGTTCCATCATTTATGTCCAAATAGCCACTTGTTGTTAGCGTCTCCTGCATTTAAAAAAGCAGCATGCCGTGTATGGAGGGATATAAATTACAGTAGTTTTACCATCAGAACTGTTACATATTCTCTCCTTGGCAAGGTAGTCCTTAGAGAGCTGTTCCATTTAATTTATGTCAGAAACATTGTGTTTTTTGTAAAGGTAGGGCAGGGAGACATCTTTCTGCTTTTGTATCCTGAACAATATGTAGAAAGAATGCTCTGGGGTGTACAGTAGTTCCAGGGAATCATCACTATTCAGATACCTTGTTTCAATGCCTCACACTATTTAGGTCACTCCGCTTTACACTCAAGTTGGACCGAAAAACAGAATTCACAGTAGGGTTGCAGTTTTTAATTAAGCGGATTTCCAGATGGCCTAATATACAGTTACTCCTTTTTAGACTGTAAGAAAGTATGACATCAGAGCTGAATTTAGATATATCCTACACCATCCATTCCTAAATGTACATTCCCATATTACTACTGTACAATACGGTATAAGATTTGCTAGCAACTCCTTGACATATGGAGCTGAAGATCCATCCAAAATGTGGGTCCAAATGTGCCAAGGCAGCAGTGAGGGGCCTTCCCCTCTATCTGTAGGACTTTGTGCTCCTCCAAGCTGCCCATCAGCCACAGTACTGTGTTTCAGCTAGAGAGCTCCACAGAATAACAACAACAAAATCCAGAAAAACGCATGTCAATAATGTTATAAATTGATTTGCATTTCAATGAGGGAAATGAGTATTTGACCCCCTCTCAATCAGAAATATTTCTGGCTCCCAGGTGTCTTTTATACAGGTAACAAGCTAAGATTAGGAGCACACTCTTAAGGGAGTACTCCTAATCTCAGCTTGTTACCTGTATAAAAGACACCTGTCCACAGAAGCAATCAATAAATCAGATTCCAATCTCTCCACCATGGCCAAGACCAAAGAGCTCTCCAAGGATGTCAGGGACAAGATTGTAGACCTACACACGGCTGGAATGGGCTACAAGACCATCACCAAGCAGCTTGGTGAGAAGGTGACAAAAGTTGGTGCGATTATTCGCAAATGGAAGAAACACAAAAGAACTGTCAATCTCCCTCGGCCTGGGGCTCCATGCAAGATCTCACCTCGTGGAGTTGCAATGATCATGAGAACAGTGAGGAATCAGCCCAGAACTACACTGGAGAATCTTGTCAATTATCTCAAGGCAGCTGGGCCAATAGTCACCAAGAAAACAATTGGTAACACACTACGCCGTGAAGGACTGAAATCCTGCAGCACCCGCAAGGTCACCCTGCACAAGAAAGCACATATACATGCCCGTCTGAAGTTTGCTAATGAACATCTGACTGATTCAGAGGACAACTGGGTGAAAGTGTTGTGGTCAGATGAGACTAAAATGGAGCTCTTTGGCATCAACTCAACTTGCAGTGTTTGGAGGAGGAGGAATGCTGCCTATGACCCCAAGAACACCATCCCCACCATCAAACATGGAGGTGTAAACATTATGCTTTTGGGTTGTTTAACTGCTGAGGGGACAGGACAACTTCACCGCATCAAAGGGACATTGGACGGGGCCATGTACCGTCAAATCATGGGTGAGAACCTCCTTCCCTCAGCCAATTTGCAACCAGAGCTCACGCTGAGGTTGGTTAAGTTCCGTAGTTGATATTAGTCCTTCTAATTGTATGGACAGCAGCCCTCACGTCATCGGGAACACTAGGTTGACTTTTGTCAATGGGCTTTTGTAGTGGTGGAGAGAAGGGCGTGTTTCATAGTTCACAACCAATGCCTGTTCACTTGGGCGGGGCCACTGAGTAAGCATCGTTCACTTATGAAAACAATTCTCTCATTTAGAAGCTAAAATTACGTTTGATCTTTTCACAAATAATTTCATACTTAAAACATTTAAATTGCACAACAATTTCATGTGAATCTGATAACTAGAATGTGTAGACTTCCCAAGATACTTTGTAGTCCTATCATCCGTAATAATGTCTTGGATGACAACTGATCATATTCTCTCATATTCCAACGGATATTTTCAACTGGTTGGATTACCGAAATATGGTTCAGTTCCCAGCTTTTGATGTTACCAGACTCTCTCTATGTCAATAAAGGGCTTTCCAAGAGTACAATCTGTAGAGTAGAGAGCGAAAAGGGGGAAAGGGATTTATGGGGGCCGTAAACCTCACCAACAGGGCAACGTCATGAAACCCTTGACAATCAACCATTCTCTGTCGGGGATGAAGTTGGCTTTTGCCGACTGGTCGAACCCCGGTACACATTATTTTTCAGATGTTACCCTACTGTAGTTACAGTATTGTTCAAACTCACATCCATGAGCTACTTGCTATGGGCGTCACTGCTATTAGCTTCACGACTGACATTTGGACCAGCGACGTCAGCCCAATGAGCATGCTGAGTCTGACCGCACAGTGGGTCAACAAGGATTTCGTACTGAAGAAGGCTGTATTGCATACCGCTGCTGCCATTTCAAATGGCATTTGAACAACTGACTGGAGAAATAAGCTAGTCAACTGCGTCTGCAGCAGACGTGATACCCTCTGTCATGGCATTGAAACGCCTGCTCAACACAACTGCCGACACAGACAGTGGGGTTAAAACTTGCAAAAGTTGTGGCTGTGAACAAGTGATTCAGTGGCATTCTCTCTGAGCCTCTTTACGGTGTCGCCACCATGCTTGATGTTCGGTACAAGGGCCACTACTTCGATGCAGACAAACAGGATTTACGTGAAATGTTACATACACAGCTGGACAAGCTGGAAACACAGTGACCGAGGAAACACACAGCGCACTGAGGAAGAGAGGCCACAGATGGACAGTGCTGAAACTTCACTGCTTGACATGTATGATGAAATCCTGGATGAGAATGAAACTAATGAATAACGAAACATCACAGCAAGCAAGTGAAAGAAATAGGTTTTGATTATGTTTTACTGGTAGTGGGGACATACGTAAATGCCAACAAAATAACTTTTTTTGTGTGTGTGTGTAAAACCTTTATTTAACTGGGCAAGTCAGTTTTTTTAAGAACAAATGTATTATTCACAATGACTGCCTACACCGACCAAACCCAGATGACACTGGGCCAATTGTGCTCCGCCTTATGGGACTCCCAATCACGGCCGGATGTGATACAGCCTGGATTCCAGCCAGGAACTGTAGTGACGCCTCTTGCACTGAGATGCAGTGCCTTAGACCTGTGTGTGTGTGGGAGTGAACTATTTAACTGTACTAGAATGCTTAAAAAGGCCGCAAAAATGTTAAATATAGGTATCGTTTTTTGGGGGGGAAAGGAAAATATCGGTAATTGGCCAAAAATGTGATATCGGTGCATCCCTAGTTATTATTGTAACTTTAGGAGTTTCACAAACGTTGGGCTATATGTTAAGATTTTTTGATACATTGTCAGGCTGCATGATGCGAGGATTTGAAAAAAGTTGCTTGAAAGGTATGAGGTTTGCTTAGTTTTTTTGTGCAGGCTGTACACAGTTCATTAGTCTCTCATTCACAATTTGACAAGCACTTGATAATGTCTCGAATTTCACGGCAGCATCCCCTTTGTGTGGCCGTAATGCACGCTAAAAAAATCCATGGTTTTTGTGGCCGTTGTGCCGTCTCCCTGAGTGCTGCGCTCTCCGAAGCACCTCTCACTCACATGGCTCTCCATCACGTGATCTGGTCTTTCTTACAGGCTAAAGTGAAGACACATCAGGGACGCAACTGCCCGCGTCCTTATCCAATTCCGCTGTGTTCGTATTTGGAAGAACTGTACACATTTACTTTTCTTCTGCCAACAAGATGAGAAGGCTTAGCGAACAGCTAAAGCACTAGCCTATGTCAATCTACTATCCCCCATAGTATAAAAATTGACCTATTCTGTGTGAGAAATAAATATTCCAAAGTTTGGGACAGTTGTGGGATGTGATTGATCCCAAATTAATACAACCACTCATCAAAAAACACGTGTGGCACATGTGGCTTACGCAAGACATCAAAGTTTAGCTTTAAATGTTAATAAACTGCTATTTCTTCATATTATAAGCGCAGTTAGGCTTTACATCCTTTGTAATGTGGATTAATGTGCTTAATTTTATTGAGTTATTTAGCCACTTTAGTTGTGATACAAACCTTATCAACACATAAGCTAGGCTACATGAGGGGTGCGACTATGATTTGAAAAAGTAGCAAAAAAAAGAGGCATTGTTTCTTGTGAATGATGCCCAGCATAAGCATAAGTGATCAAATATAATTCACAAGTGATAGGCTAATACTTTCATCCATTATACTATTCTTGATTTAATCTCATCTTTATATATATTATTTAGTTTATTTGTGAAATTTGTTTTGATTTAGAGTGGATCATTATCTGTCACTCTCAAACGGGCAGTGGGAAAAAATACATGAAGCCTAAACAGATATAATATTTGACTAAAACATAATCATTTCAAACCTTGATTACATTTGGGTAGAGTATCCTGCGTAGGGTTCCGTCTTTCGGATGGGACGTTCAAATGGGTGTCCTGACTCTCTGTGGTCATTAAAAATTCCATGCCACTTATTGTAGGGGTGTTCATCCCGGTGTCATGGCTAAATTCCCAACCTGGCCACATTCCACATTTACATTTAAGTCATTTAGCAGACGCTCTTATCCAGAGCGACTTACAAATTGGTGCGTTCACCTTATGACATCCAGTGGAACAGCCACTTTACAATAGTGCATCTAAATCTTTTAAGGGGGGGGTGAGAAGGATTACTTTATCCTATCCTAGGTATTCCTTAAAGAGGTGGGGTTTCAGGTGTCTCCGGAAGGTGGTGATTGACTCCGCTGTCCTGGCGTCGTGAGGGAGTTTGTTCCACCATTGGGGGGCCAGAGCAGCGAACAGTTTTGACTGGGCTGAGCGGGAACTGTACTTCCTCAGTGGTAGGGAGGCGAGCAGGCCAGAGGTGGATGAACGCAGTGCCCTTGTTTGGGTGTAGGGCCTGATCAGAGCCTGGAGGTACTGAGGTGCCGTTCCCCTCACAGCTCCTTGGCCACCTAATCATCCCCTTCATTCATAATTGGCATATATGACTCCTCACCCCGCCACCTGATAGCTGATATGTGGTGAGCGTTCTGGCACAAAAAGGTTACCGTGCTTCACTGAGTTGGGAGCAGCTCATTGATGGTGTGTCGTTGAAATTCTAATCAAGTAAGGGAGAAGACTTTCAATTTCTTCAAACAATCAACCTTTTAATATCGATTATTTATTGCAATAATGGAGCTGGTCAATGATCGTTGAGGAAATTCAAAGGGTTTATATAGAAGCCCCAAAACTGCTCAGTCATGGTTGGTTCCACCTCTCCTCGGCAGATCGGGGCATCGTAAGCTACCTTGTTTTCTTCTTGTGGCTATGTGTATCGGGTGTGTGAGGTTATAACGCACAAACGAGTGATAACGGCAGTTCTGTTACTCCTTTCTCAACCAAGCTAGCCTCTTCTCTTCATACAGTGCCTTGCGAAAGTATTCGGCCCCCTTGAACTTTGCGACCTTTTGCCACATTTCAGGCTTCAAACATAAAGATATAAAACTGTATTTTTTTGTGAAGAATCAACAACAAGTGGGACACAATCATGAAGTGGAACGACATTTATTGGATATTTCAAACTTTTTTAACATCAAAAACTGAAAAATTGGGCGTGCAAAATTATTAGTTCAAGGGGGCCGAATACTTTCGCAAGGCACTGTATCTCCACACAGCGGTGCCCTTGGAA
Organism: Oncorhynchus nerka; assembly: GCF_034236695.1. Taxonomy (NCBI): domain Eukaryota; kingdom Metazoa; phylum Chordata; class Actinopteri; order Salmoniformes; family Salmonidae; genus Oncorhynchus; species Oncorhynchus nerka. The sequence goes on along the minus strand of NC_088423.1, from coordinate 7,648,198 downwards.
GATAGTAGAAGAACAGGATGGAATGAAGAACTGTGGTCACTCTGAGGCTCTTTGTCTTATGCTGTGTGACCAAGTTACTCTGAAGTAAAGATGTTTCGAAACACTTTCAGGTTGTTTTGTCCATTTAAGTTCTCTATTCCGTGGAAGCGGTAGGAACTGAGAACAAGTTCCTAAAAAAGATTGTTTCCCAATGAGAAATCACTGAACAGACAGAGAACCAAAAAGAAAAAAAATTCTGAACGGTTAGTCCTCGGGGTTTTGCCTCAGACATGATTCAAACAGTTTTAGAAACCTCTGTGTTTTCTATCCAAATCTACTAATAATATGCATACCTTGTATTCTTGGCATGAGTAGCAGGAAGTTGAAATTGGGCACGCTATTTATCCAAAAGTGAAAATGCTGCCCCATATACCTTAAGAAGTTAAGCAGAGTGCTCTTTACCATCACTAAGCTCCTAATTATAAAGCTACAAATAATTATATAGGTACATCAAATGCATCTTGCAAACACAGAATTTTTCCTTCTCAGGTGAGTTTCCCCCTACTCTATAAAGCGCTTTGAGTATCTCAGTTGGCAGAAAAGTGCTTTATAAATCGGATCAATTATTATAAATGATTATTTGTATATGATCACATATGTCTTTCTATTATATGTGTGAATACTTGGGAACAGATTTCCAACATGTAAATCACTTGGAGCTAATTTCCTGATGGTTTTAGTCTTTTATGGCCAACAATAAATAAAAAATAAATACATGTTTTGGGGATCAGGAAACATGTGCTGTGTGCTTTTCATCCAGTACAGTGTTGTGCTGTGTACTTTTCATCCAGTAGTGTACATTGTGTATTGTGTGCTGTGTGTTTTCATACACTGTGCACTACACTACAGTACTGTATGTGCTGTGAGTGACTTTCCTCCTGGATCCAGATGTGAAGACCACCCAGTTTCTGAGTCATTCGATGCTTTGTTCCTGTTTTCTTATTCGTTAACAATGTTATTATATGCAGTATTTTGATGAGGAATCTGCTGACCGGCACACCAGGCCACAGACCGTTAGTCTTCCTCCGCTGTGGCTGTTCTGCTCAAGAAGTGCCATGGAACATTCCTCGTTAGTTAGAAGGCTTCATGGATGGCCTGCACAATGTACAGCAATGTGCTGTAGTTTACTAGGGTTGAGTTCAGTAAGGTACACCATACATTTTGCACTGACCTGATCTATCCGGCCTTATCTCTCTGAGATGCTGTTCAGACTCATATTATATCTTAATGGATTCCTACCACCTGAGCATCAACAACAAAACACCATGTATCCCGACTGACCGGTTTCAAAGCTTTTTGTCTAGTAAGCACAGCCAGAGGAGGAATGTTCCAGCTAGAGAGATGGGTGGTTGAACTGTCTAACTTTTACAGCAAGGAGAAGCTATAAAGGAGAGACTCAACTTGTCCTTAACTTGTTTCTTAGGGCAGGATCGCAGATCTGGGCATGAACCAGTTCCTCAGTTCTTTAAAGTGAAGATACTATATAAGGGATCGTTGCATACCTTATGTTAAGGAATACCTAAGATAGGATAAAGTAATCCTTCTCACCCCCCCCCCCCCCCCCTTAAAAGATTTAGATGCACTATTGTAAAGTGGCTGCTCCACTGGATGTCATAAGGTGAATGCACCAATTTGTAAGTCGCTCTGGATAAGAGCGTCTGCTAAATGACTTAAATGTAAATGTTCAAATGGTGGAACAAGCTTCCCCCTACTAGCTCTGACTTCGCTGATAAATACTTTCAGGTCAAATGTACTTGATACGATTGTCATATGTGGTTGTCTCACTTTGCTATCTTAAGATGAATGCACTAACTTAGTCGCTCTGGATAAGAGAATCTGCTAAATGACTCAAATGTAAATGTAATGTTCCAGAATTTACTGCAGCGGGCATGGAGGATTTGATTTCCTCTTTACAAACCTAGTCCCATCATTACCAGCAGGCCATGTCCATTAACACAGCCTTAACAGGCTTAACTGCTGCTATTAGCAAAATAACAAGTGACCTAATAACGTAATGTCTTACATGTTTATTTGATTTATTAAACTAGGCATTAAGGTATGTGAAAATATTTGCTGTAAAAATAACAGATTACAACAAAATGTGCTACTGCATGTCTGTAAATTGTGATGACATAAGACTGAACCATTTAATAGACTGCACCATTCATTTCATAGATGGTCATCTGTGGCTTCTGTTAATCACGGAAATGACAAGGTCAACTGCTTTTTTTGTCTCCAAACTTAGTCGGTTATAATGCCCCCTGCATGCAATTGACCATTTCTGTGGAACAATTAGCATCTGAGACAGATTATTCTCAGACCTTCCTAATTGTCATGCTGAAGACAAGCTGTCAGAGCTCAATGAGATTAATTACTCATGGTCTTTTTTCTCTGCGTGGCCCTACCCTGTCTGACAGATAATGTAATCGAATGCTGCCGTATGTTTTAGAGGCTTCATTAACATAACAGCTGCATTAGTGTTTAGTCACACTGATATCCAGTGTTTATGTGGGGACATATTTTGTTTTCATATGTTGCTGTGACAAGAATTACAAATGGCATTTTATTTCGATTTTTATTTAAATGCATAATAATCTGACTAGGCTGTGTGAGTGGGTGCTCCTGCGAGAGAAGTGTAGCTGACTGCAGGCTGTTATTAGGGTTTGGAAAAGTCTTTGTAATGTAGCTGACTGCAGACTGTTATTATAGTTTGGGAAAGTCTTAGTAATGTAGCTAACTGCAGACTTATTAGGGTTTGGGAAAGTCTTAGTAATGTAGCTAACTGCAGACTTATTAGGGTTTGGGAAAGTCTTTGTAGTGTAGCTGACTGCAGACTGTTATTAGGGTTTGGGAAAGTCTTTGTAGTGTAGCTGACTGCAGACTGTTATTAGGGTTTGGGAAAGTCTTTGTAGTGTAGCAGACTGCAGGCTGTTATTACAGTTTGGGAAAGTCTTTGTAGTGTAGCTGACTGCAGACTGTTATTATAGTTTGGGAAAGTCTTTGTAATGTAGCTGACTGCAGACTCATTAGGGTTTGGGAATGTCTTTATAGTGTAGCTGACTGCAGACTGTTATTATAGTTTGGAAAAGTCTTTGTAATGTAGCTGACTGCAGACTGTTATTATAGTTTGGGAAAGTCTTTGTAATGTAGCTGACTGCAGACTTATTAGGGTTTGGGAATGTCTTTATAGTGTAGCTGACTGCAGACGGTTATTATAGTTTGGGAAAGTCTTTGTAATGTAGCTGACTGCAGACTTATTAGGGTTTGGGAATGTCTTTATAGTGTAGCTGACTGCAGACTGTTATTACGGTTTGGGAAAGTCTTTGTAGTGTAGCTGACTACAGACTGTTATTAGGGTTTGGAAATGTCTTTGTAGTGTAGCTGACTGCAGACTGTTATTACAGTTTGGAAAGTATTTGTAGTGTAGCTGACTGCAGACTGTTATTATAGTTTGGAAAAGTCTTTGTAATGGAGCTGACTGCAGACTCATTAGGGTTTGGGAATGTCTTTATAGTGTAGCTGACTGCCGACTGTTATTATAGTTTGGGAAAGTCTTTGTAATGTAGCTGACTGTAGACTTATTAGGGTTTGGGAATGTCTTTATAGTGTAGCTGACTGCAGACTGTTATTATAGTTTGGAAAATTCTTTGTAATGGAGCTGACTGCAGACTCATTAGGGTTTGGGAATGTCTTTATAGTGTAGCTGACTGCCGACTGTTATTATAGTTTGGGAATGTCTTTATAGTGTAGCTGACTGCAGACTGTTATTAGGGTTTGGAAATGTCTTTGTAGTGTAGCTGACTGCAGACTGTTATTACAGTTTGGGAAAGTCTTTGTAGTGTAGCTTACTACAGACTGTTATTAGGGTTTGGAAAAGTCTTTGTAGTGTAGCTGACTGCAGACTGTTATTACAGTTTGGGAAAGTCTTTGTGGTGTAGCTGACTGCAGACTGTTATTACAGTTTGGGAAAGTCTTTGTAGTGTAGCTGACTACAGACTGTTATTAGGGTTTGGAAAAGTCTTTGTAGTGTAGCTGACTGCAGACTGTTATTACAGTTTGGGAAAGTCTTTGTAGTGTAGCTGACTGCAGACTGTTATTAGAGTTTGGGAAAGTCTCAAATTATCTGTGAGCTCTGGAATGTGCAAAATAAACACAAAGGTACAGCTAGCAGCTGTTTTCTGCCCAGTAACAGGGAGGGAGGTTAGAACATGTTTATTTACTGTGCTGCAGTCCATTGTACTGTCTTCATTTCCTCTCCTGTGTCTCTGCTCTGGTCTGCAGGCAAGGTGAGATGGCAAGACTTTGACCAGGACCTATATGTTGGTGCTACGGTGGTGCGGCCAGGGCAGGATCCCTACGCCCGCAACAAGTTCAACCAGGTGGAGAGTGACAAGCTGAGGATGGACCGCGGAGTCCCTGACACCAGACACGACCAGTAAGTCTCCATTCCACCTCAGTCATGGGTGGAATTGAGTGGGGAACACATGAGTACAGAGTGAAAGAATTTTAGCTCAATTCATGGTGATTTTACTGCAGTGAGTAGTCGAGTGATTGGCCCTGAACATCAGTGCACTTACCTATTAGTAATGTCTTATGGGGAAAGACTGGGACCTCATGCTGTCATCTGATTATCAGGAGGGCAACATTAATCATAGACAAGTATACATTTGTATTTTTCCACCTCCGTAGCCTAACGACAGGGTTTCTTCTTCTGCTGGCGCCTCAATATAACCTAACTAAGCCTCACAATAACGCTGGACAGAGTTTCTTCTGCTGGCGCCTCAATATAACCTAACTAAGCCTCACAGTAACACTGGACAGTCTAGCAGAGACCTTTGGCACAATCATCTGAAGCTACCAATTGGCTGACCCACTCACTGCCCAAAGATCAAGGTAAATACAGGTCCTCTGGAAGAAAATACAGGCGAATAGATGGCTTATTGTGGGAGGTCATGATGGTAGATTGATAGCGAATTACCCTTCAATTTTCTTCCTTGTTGAAGCAGTTGATGTTGATTGATGGTGCCTGTTAGCAGTTGATGATGAATCCATGGTGTCTGTTAGCAGTTCATGCTGCAGTTGGTGCCTGTAGTTCGTTGAGGCCCAACAGTGTCCACCTTTATTTATGTCTGTGCTTTTGATGTTTGCTCAGGGTGGGCCAGGGCTCAGTTTCCCAAAAGCATCTGAAGGCTAAGTTCATCGTTAGAACCTTCGTAGGAGCATCACTAAATCTCTGAGCTGTTTCTCAAACCATTGTTACCAAAGATTTTGTATTTGTGTTTATAATGGAGCCCCATGTAGCTGCTGCTTTGGCAACAGCTATCTTCCTGGGGTACAGCATAATTAAGGCAGTTTATACAATTTTAAAAACATTACAATACATTCACAGATTTCACAACACACTGTGTGCCCTCAGGCCTTCTCCACCACTACCACATATCTACAGTACAAGATCCATGTGTAGGTATAGTGCGTATGTTATCATGTGTGTATGCATGTCTGTGCCAATGTTTGTTGCTTCACAGTCCCCGATGTTCCATAAGGTATTTATGTAGTCATGGTTTTCTGTAGTACTGTGTGCCTCCCATAGTCTGTTCTGGACTTGGGGACTGTGAAGAGACCTCTTGTGGCATGTCTTGTGGGGTATACATGAGTGTCCGAGCTGTGTGCCAGTAGTTTAGACAGACAGCTAGATGAATTCAACATGTCAATACCTCTCATAAATGAAAGAAGTGATGAATTCAATCTCTCCTCCACTTTCAGTCAGGAGAGATTGACATGCATATTATTAAAATTAGCTCTCTGTGTACAGCGGTCCTGTTCTGAGCCATTTGCAATTTTCCTAAGTCCTTTTTTGTGGCACCTGACCACACGACTGAACAGTAGTCAAGGTGCGACAAAACTAGGGCCTGTAGGACCTGTCTTGTTGATAGTGTTAAGAAGGCAGAGCATCGCTTTATTATGGACAGACTTCTCCCCATTCTAGCTCCTACTGCATCAATATGTTTTGACCATGACAGTTTACAATCTAAGGTTCCTCCAAGCAGTTTAGTCATCTCAACTTGCTCAATTTCCACATTATTTATTACAAGATTTATTTGAGGTTTAGAGTTTAGTGAGTGTTTGGTTCCAAATACAATGCTTTTAGTTTAAGAAATATTTAGGGCTAACTTATTCCTTGCCAACCACTCTGAAACTAATTGCAGCTCTTTGTTGAGTGTTGCAGTCATTTCAGTCGCTGTAGTAGCTGACGTGTATAGTGTATAGAGTCATCCACATACATAGACACTCTGGCTTCACTCAGTGGCATGTCGTTAGTAAAAATTGAAAAAAGGGGCCTAAACAGATACCCTGGGGAATTCCTGACTCTAACTGAATTATATTTGAGAGGCGTCCATTAAAGAACACCCTCTGTGTTCTATTAGACAAGTAACTCTATATGCACATTATAGCTGGGGGTGTAAAGCCACAACACATACGTTTTTCCAGCAACAGATTATGATCGATAATTTATCTCAGCCAATCATAAGTAATTTGTGTAAGTGCTGTGCTTGTTGAGTGTCCTTCCCTATAAGCTTGCTGAAATTCTGTTGTCAATTAGTTTACTGTGAAATAGTTTTTGACCAGATAAAATGCTATTTTTTCCCCCAGATGTTTACTAAGGGTTGGTAACAGGCTGGTTGGTTGGCTATTTGAGCCATTAAGGGGGCTTTACTATTTTTGGGAAGCAGAATGACTTTAGCTTCCCTCCAGGCCTGAGGGCACACGCTCTCTAGTAGACTTAAATTGAAGATGTGGCAATATAGTCTGCTATTATCCTCAGTAATTTTCCATCCAGATTGTCAGCCCCCGAAGGCTTGTCGTTGTTGATAGACAATCTTTTTTTACTTCTTCCACACTGACTTTACGGAATTCAAAGTACAATTCTTGTCTTTCATAATTTGGTCCACTATACTTGGATGTGTAGTGTCAGCGTTTGTTGCTGGCATGTCATCCCTAAGTTTGCTTATCTTGCCAATGAAAGTCATTAAAGTAGTTTGCAATATCAGTGGGCTTTGTAATGAATGAAGGAGCCGAGTTGGCTTTTTTCCCCAAAATGTGATTTAAGGTGCCTCAAAACGTTTTACAAAGATACTATCATTCTTTATATAATGTATCATAGTGTAGTTTCTTTTTTATTTAGTTTAGTCACATTATTTCTTTCTTATTTGCAGTATGTTTTCCAATCAGTTGGGCTGCCAGACCTTATTGCCATACCTTTTGCCTCATCCCTCTCGACCATACCATTTTTAAATTCCTCATCAATCCAAGGGGATTTAACAGTTTTTATAGTCATTTTCTTAATGGGTGCGTGTTTATTAGTAACTGGAATAAGTAGTTTCATAAATGCGTCAAGTCTGGTTTCTCCTCATTACCCACCACAGACCAGCAAACATTCTTAACATCATCAACATATGAATCACTACACAACTTTTTGTATGACCTTTTAGTATTACGCCCAGCCTTTGGAACTTTGTTTTTCCTAGATATGGCTATTATCAAATCAAATTTCCTAGCACGGTGGCTAGGAAAAACTCCCTAGAAAGGCCAGAACCTAGCAAGAAACCTAGAGAGGAACCAGGTGATGAGGGGTGGCCAGTCCTCTTCTGGCTGTGCCGGGTGGAGATTATAACAGAATATGGCCAAGATGTTCAAATGTTCATAGATGACCAGCAGGATCAAATAATAATAATAATCACAGTGGTTGTCGAGGGTGCAGGCCAGCACCTCAGGAGTAAATGTCATTGAGAGTATCACTACTGCTCCTGCTGTCTCTAGAGAGTTGACAACAGCAGGTCAGGGACAGGGTAGCACGTCCGATGAAAAGGTCAGGGTTCGATAGCCGCAGGAGGGAACAGTTGAAACTGGAACAACAGCACAGCCAGGTGGACTGGAGACAGCAAGGAGTCATCAGGCCAGGTAGTCCTGAGGCATGGTCCTAGGGCTCTGAGAGAGAGAGATTCAACTTTAGGCTGATGAACCTGTAGCCATATTACTTCAACAGTATTTAACATTAGATCGTCTCTAAGATTTACAGGAATGTGGTTCTGAATATAGACCGCAACACCGCCTCAATTGGCATTTGTCTTTTCGGTAGATGTTATAACCATGTATTACTACCACTGTATCATCAAAGGTATTATCGAAGTGAGTTTCAGAGATATTCAGAATGTTAATGTCGTCTGTTGCAAGCAAGTTATTGACTTCATGGACCTTGTTTCTTAAGCTACATATGTTAATATGGGCTATTTTTTTCCACTTTTCTGGGTTGCTTGATTGCTTTTAATGCTTTACTGGGAAGCTTGTCAGAGGTAGACTTACTCATGTTATTTACATTGAAACTGATAGTACAGGGTGAGCTGCATAAAGTGCTCTTCCTACTATTGCACACCGCCTCAGTGCTAACAGTGTAACTTTGGTTTATAGGCTCATGATTACTGCTTACAATAGCTGTAGGATAAACAGATGTATTCGGTGCAATTAGGGGTACATTTGTTTTTGCCTTTGCCCCTAAGATCATGTACATATGATGCAGCATTATGACAACTCATTGTCACAATGGTAGGGATTGACTGAGCTGGACTTGGATCATTTACCAGTCATTGTTTCAACGTAGCCTTGAAATGTGTGGACAGAGTCCAGGAGCCAAGATGATTTGGATGGACTCCATCATTCCTGTAGAGTATCTTCTGTTTCCAGAAGGTGTCAAAGTTATCAATAAAAGTGACTCCAGCAGACCTACATGAATCTTTTAGACTGCTGGCATTAAACATCTGGCTTCCTAATCTGTCATACCGGCAGGCCAATGATGGTACTGGACATGACATTGTTGGCTGTTTTTTGGAGTCTTTTAATGTTAAAATCAGTCATTTAAAATCAATTTTCAAATGTTCCGAGCTAGCCCTCCTGATGTCGTTTGACCCCACATGGACTACGGCAGTGTCATCTCTCGGCATCTGTGGTAGAACAGTCGGAAGCAGCCCTATGTCCTGTACTGGTGCTCAGGGTTCTTGCCTTGGGGACCGAGATGTTTCTCACCATAGAGCTGCCTATGATGACAGGTGGTGATGTTGAATGGTGGCTGGGAGCTCCGAGTATCTGAACTCGAGGTAGAAGCCGCCAGAGAGGGAGACGGAACCGAGGACGAAGACGCAGGTACCTCTGGATCCGATCTGGATTGGGAAGCCACCAAGGATGAAGTGTAAATTGAGCAAGTTGAAGTGACTGAACTGCTTGGAGTGACCCTGGATTGTAAACTGTCATGGCCAAACATATTGAATCAACAGTAGCTAACATGGGGAGAGGTATGTCCATATTAAAGCACTGCTCTACCTTCTTAACAGCACTATCAACAAGGCAGGTCCTACAGACCCTAGTGTTGTCGCACCTGGATTATTGTTCAGTCGTGTGGTCAGGTGCCACAAAAAGGGACTTGGGAAAATTGTAATTGGCCCAGAACAGGGCAGCACGGCTGGGTCTTGGATGTACACAGAGAGCTAACATTAATAATATGTATGTCAATTTCTCCGGGCTCAAAGTGGAGGAGAGATTGACTTCATCACTACTCGTATTTGTGAGAGGTATTGACATGTTGAATGCACCGAGCTGTCTGTTTTAACTACTGGCACACAGCTCAGAAACCCATACCACACAAATACATGCCACCAGATGTCTCTTCATAGTCCCAAAGTCCAGAACCGACTATGGGAGGTGCATAGTACTACATAGAACCATGACTACATGGAACTCTATTCCACATCAAGTACCTGATGCAAGCAGTAGAATCAAATTTCAAAACCAGATTAAAATACACCTTATGGAATAGTGGGGACTGTGAAGCAACACAAACAGGCACAGACACATGCATACACACACACGATAACATATGTACCATACACACACACACATGGATTTTGTACTGTAGATATGTGTTAGTTGTGGAGTGGGGGCCTGAGTGCATGCAGTGTGTTGTGAATGTATTGTAATGTTTTTACATTTGTAAAACTACCTTATTTTTGCTGGACCCCAGGAATAGTAGCTGCTGCCTAGGTAGGAACTAATGGGGATCCATAACAAATACAAATGAAAACAAGATAAATGCATTAAAATATAAATATATTTCAATCATATTTAAATACATTTCATGTTCAATCAATTTGAGTTCTATTTTGCGAATTGTAGTAAAATTTTTGCTCAATCTATTTAAGTTATTAAACGTTCTCTCTGTGTGGCTTTTGGGAAACACGTTACGTCTTCAGCGGTTGTAGGAAAGATGCCTCATTAAAACACTCGTTAGTCTGACTTCCATCGCTATCGGGAAACCAGGCCCTGGTCAATAGATATTAGATACTCCAGGGAGAACCTTCAGATAACAGGAAGCCCACTCTGGAAGAGCTTCCTCCATTACCACATAATCATGTCACTCATCATCCAGTTAGACAATCACTCTGCTGTTTTATTTGCCTGTGGAAACCTCTGTGGCCTCGCCCTTATACCCTCAGATATCCAGAACGTTTGAATATCGGACAATGCAAAGCGAATAAGCATGAGATTTATCCCTGTGTATAATGGATTCTTTATCTCTTATGGAGGGTGTGGGTCCTTTTGTGAGGGAAATTGCTGTGACTAGGGCAGGTGCCCAGGGACTTCCCCAATAGTGCATATAATATTGAACTGGAAGTGCCCCTTTTGATCTCTGATGCCCATTCACATTTACACTTTAGTCATGTAGCAGACACACTTATCCAGGGCCACTTACAGTTAGTGCATTCTGTGTTTGAGGCCTTCTGGCCCTGTGGTACAGAGCGTGTTACAAGAGGAAATATCGAAGACCATGAAGGGGGGGAGGGGCAAGATGATACATGGAAGTGGATACAATTGACGAGGGACAGGGGGTGGAAGAGGGGGAGCACAGAGGCCAATGTGTTGGAACGCTAATGAGAGGGAGTGGTCGGTGGCTGTAACAAAGTAGCTTTCCCTCTGACATTCTGATCAATGTCTTCAGGGGGCCCAGGAGTCTCCCCTGCTCCTCTGCTTTATCTGCCACGTTGGCTCCCTCATGTCAGCCAAAGGAGCGCTGGTCAAAGGTACAATTGATTGTTCTCCGGGCTGGTCTGCCCTCCTGTGATCCCGGGGACCTGGGCACGATCCCTGCCAAGATATCGGGACAGGAGGGCCAAATCCATATGGTTTGAGTAAGCCTATGAGTTGTTGTTTTGGCCCTCAGCGGTGGGTTTAAATGCCAGTTAAGTCTAGTACTCCTTTTAAATGGGAACTGATCTGGTAGGCACAGGATACATGGTTTTCTCTATAGAGCTGGTACAGTACATGTCGACTCGTGAGATTACACCTCGTGCTATTCTTCTGAGCATGGACCAAATACGACATTTGCCAGATGTAGCAGGCAGTGAAGCAATGTTGATTGAGGTACACCATTTTGATTTAGCTACAATATAACATGACATCTGATCAATATTCTCCACCATTAATGCTCATGGGTCATGTTGACAGCAGTGTTCTTCAGTGGCCACGAATTAATATATTGAGGTAAGCATTTCTGCCACACTGTGAAAACACTTCCTCCCGCTGTCCCATCTGACTGATGTAAATATATTGGTGGGTGGGCATTGGTTAGTAAACAAAACTCCCTGGAAGTCAATCCATAGGTATCTCATTGCTGGCCGCAGTTAAAGCCTGATTATTCAAAAGCATCATTATGGTGTGAGTAAAATATGTCTGTACTCACAACTTTTGTCTCTACTTCCCATGCTGTACCTGCATATCTAAATGCAAATTGGCAATCGTTCAACAAATTGGCAATCGTTCAACAAATTGGCAATCGTTCAACAAATTGGCAATCGTTCAACAAATTGGCAATCGTTCAACAAATTGGCAATCGTTCAACAAATTGGCAATCGTTCAACAAATATGAAATGGCATTTTTTTTACCATCCCAAATTTTTTTTAATTTTTTTTTTAAATCATAATTTTCCTGTTTGTCTCATGACATTTTCCTGTGCGTCTCTCATGACATTTTCCTGTGCGTCTCTCATGACATTTTCCTGTGCGTCTCTCATGACATTTTCCTGTGCGTCTCTCATGACATTTTCCTGTGCGTCTCTCATGACATTTTCCTGTGCGTCTCTCATGACATTTTCCTGTGCGTCTCTCATGACATTTTCCTGTGCGTCTCTCATGACATTTTCCTGTGCGTCTCTCATGACATTTTCCTGTGCGTCTCTCATGACATTTTCCTGTGCGTCTCTCATGACATTTTCCTGTGCGTCTCTCATGACATTTTCCTGTGCGTCTCTCATTACATTTTCCTGTGCGTCTCTCATTACATTTTCCTGTGCGTCTCTCATGACATTTTCCTGTGCGTCTCTCATGACATTTTCCTGTGCGTCTCTCATGACATTTTCCTGTGCGTCTCTCATGACATTTTCCTGTGCGTCTCTCATTACATTTTCCTGTGCGTCTCTCATTACATTTTCCTGTGCGTCTCTCATGACATTTTCCTGTGCGTCTCTCATTACATTTTCCTGTGCGTCTCTCATGACATTTTCCTGTGCGTCTCTCATGACATTTTCCTGTGCGTCTCTCATGACATTTTCCTGTGCGTCTCTCATGACATTTTCCTGTGCGTCTCTCATGACATTTTCCTGTGCGTCTCTCATGACATTTTCCTGTGCGTCTCTCATGACATTTTCCTGTGCGTCTCTCATGACATTTTCCTGTGCGTCTCTCATTACATTTTTGCTGGTCTTTGACAAACATTCTTGTCTGCTGTTCTAGATGAATTAGTAGCTTGATTATGGTTGTTCCTTGAGCTGCAGGACAAATATATTCAAGTCTAAAAAGAAAAGTTATTGGTGCTGCTTACTGTCGTGTCTTTGGCATCATTAAATTTAAGACTTATTTGTAGTTTATCAAATCAATTCAATTTATCAAATCAATTCAAATCAATTAACTAATCAGGTAGATGTAATTAACTAGGAAGGTGGAGCACCAAGGAATATATTCAGATTACAAAGTTATAATTTTCCTAATATAAATTTCTGAAATTTTAATATCTGATCAATTAGTCTTCTCATTAATTAATGATTCTTTACCTCACGTTAGTCTCATTCCAAACGTCGTAAATTGTTGGTTATCTGCACGAACCCAGTCTTCACCGAGTCATCCATACATCAATTGTCTTACATAGTAAATAAATTAACTAAATAATCACAGAAATGCACAAACAGTAGATGTAGTTACAAGGAAATGATAGCGGATGTGCCCTAGTGGGCTAAACCGGCATCACGGCTTGGTGGACAAAATGGAAGTTGGGGTTGACTGATATAATTATAACAATTGAAATGTTAATCCTTTGCACATGAACGCTCACTCATTCGGGAATAATTGCAATCAATATATATATATTTCCACTCAGTGTGTCGTCCTGATATATGTTGGAAAGTTTGTCTGCCCTCTCTCTCTGCCGTGGTTTGAATGGATAGTTCAGAGTAACATTCAGCAATGTCGTTATAGAATAGATGTTTCGGCGGTTGTCGGTCTTCGCATTCAATGATACCGAATTCCTAGCTGCAGACTAGTAATTAGTATCAAAGACTTGTTCTTATTCTGTCGGTTCGATAGTCTGAGTTAACCACGTGGTATGGTTAAGAATTCAGCAATGGGCTCAAACCTTAGCCCTCTCGTAATTGAGTTCAGCTTGGTCTCTACTCAAACCTTAGCCCTCTTGTAATTGAGTTCAGCTTGGTCTCTACTCAAACCGTAGCCCTCTCGTAATTGAGTTCAGCTTGGTCTCTACTCAAACCTTAGCCCTCTCGTAATTGAGTTCAGCTTGGTCTCTACTCAAACCTTAGCCCACTCGTAATTGAGTTCAGCTTGGTCTCTACTCAAACCTTAGCCCTCTCGTAATTGAGTTCAGCTTGGTCTCTACTCAAACCTTAGCCCTCTCGTAATTGAGTTCAGCTTGGTCTCTACTCAAACCTTAGCCCTCTCGTAATTGAGTTCAGCTTGGTCTCTACTCAAACCTTAGCCCTCTCGTAATTGAGTTCAGCTTGGTCTCTACTCAAACCTTAGCCCTCTTGTAATTGAGTTCAGCTTGGTCTCTACTCAAACCTTAGCCCACTCGTAATTGAGTTCAGCTTGGTCTCTACTCAAACCTTAGCCCTCTCGTAATTGAGTTCAGCTTGGTCTCTACTCAAACCTTAGCCCTCTCGTAATTGAGTTCAGCTTGGTCTCTACTCAAACCTTAGCCCTCTCGTAATTGAGTTCAGCTTGGTCTCTACTCAAACCTTAGCCCTCTCGTAATTGAGTTCAGCTTGGTCTCTACTCAAACCTTAGCCCTCTCGTAATTGAGTTCAGCTTGGTCTCTACTCAAACCTTAGCCCTCTCGTAATTGAGTTCAGCTTGGTCTCTACTCAAACCTTAGCCCTCTTGTAATTGAGTTCAGCTTGGTCTCTACTCAAACCTTAGCCCACTCGTAATTGAGTTCAGCTTGGTCTCTACTCAAACCTTAGCCCTCTCGTAATTGAGTTCAGCTTGGTCTCTACTCAAACCTTAGCCCTCTCGTAATTGAGTTCAGCTTGGTCTCTACTCAAACCTTAGCCCTCTCGTAATTGAGTTCAGCTTGGTCTCTACTCAAACCTTAGCCCTCTCGTAATTGAGTTCAGCTTGGTCTCTACTCAAACCTTAGCCCTCTCGTAATTGAGTTCAGCTTGGTCTCTACTCAAACCTTAGCCCTCTCGTAATTGAGTTCAGCTTGGTCTCTACTCAAACCTTAGCCCTCTCGTAATTGAGTTCAGCTTGGTCTCTACTCAAACCTTAGCCCTCTTGTAATTGAGTTCAGCTTGGTCTCTACTCAAACCTTAGCCCTCTCGTAATTGAGAGAAGCATGGTCTGAAGATAAGATGGTGCTCGCTGTACCCAAAGAGGGAAACGTCATGACATTACGTTAGTAGTTGTTCCCAGAATGAACTTGACATATCCAACTGAAGGTACTTTTGGCATCACTAGGGAGAGCACTGTAGTATGACTTATTTCACCAGCGAGTTATGGTTTGGGAAGGCCTGTGGTGGTCTTAGCTAACACGGAGTTCACCATCTCTCATAATCGTCTGTGCCTGGAGTTTGACACTACTCAACTCCGTCTCCGCAAAGACATTAATGACCCTTTAAAAAGCAACAGATCACTTTTGAAAACAGCCTATGTGGCATCCATATGAGGCATTGATATGAGTCAGAAAGAGTTATTCTAGTGTGTAAATAGGGTTTGGAACATCTATGCGTCACAACGGGTAAATTAAGGTTTTGATTTGACGATGTCCATTTGCCCACTGACATGGGGTGAACAGCTGCGGTGATTGCTCTCTATCCAATAGCATAGATAGTGAGACAGACCCGCTCAGCAGCTCTGACTTTGCTTACGTAAGACGACACGTCACGCAATTGTGAACTTTAGAAATACTGCACCAGACACCTTAGTTAGATGTCAAACTAAAACATCCTCGGTAAAAACATCAACATTATTACATATTTCTTGAGTTATCTTTGATTCATTCTGGGGATTTTGGAGAAGGGAAATAGGCTTCCGCATCGACAGTGTCTCATGCCGGACAAACAAAGGCGGAATCGGTCAGGAAACACACTTCCAAGACTGAAATCTAATTTTTCTAATGAGCAACAGAAAAACACGTACCAATCAGTGTGTTCAGTGGCTCTTTTAAAGTACCTAAAATATACTCTCGAGTTGTAGCATGTGACTTAACTATCTCATTAATGTGTCATAAACTAAGCATTTAGCCACACCACTATAGGTTTCTCATGAGCGCCTGTGGTTTATGACTGGTGGGTATGCAGGATGTTTGGTCAGGAAGGTCTGTGCCCCCCAACCCCACACCACCCCCTGTCTGTTTTCAGACCAGTCAAGTTCTTCCACACCGATCTTGACAAACCATTTCTGTATGGACCTCACTTTCTACACGGGGCATTGTCATGCTGAAACAGGAAAGGGCCTTCCCCAAAATGTTGCCATAAAGTTGGAAGCACAGTATCGTCTAGAATGTAATTGTATGCCGTAGCATTAAGATTTACCTTTACTGGAACTTAGGGGCCTAACCCGAACCATGAAAAACAGCCCCAAACCATTATTCCTCTTCCACCAAACTTTACAGTTGGCACTGCATTGGGGCAGATAGCGTTTCTCCTGGTATCCGCCAAACCCAAATTTGACCGTCGGACTGCCAGATGGTGAAGCATGATTCATCACTCCAGATAACGCTCCTCCAGAGTCCAATGGCGGCGAGCTTCACACCACTCCAGCCAATGCTTGGTATTTTGCATGGTGATCTTAGGCTTGTGTGCGGCTGCTCGGCCAATGAATCCGTTCTATAAGCGCCCAACGAACAGTTCTTGTGCTGGCGCTGCTTCCAGATACAATTTGGAACTTGGTAGTGAGTGTTGCACCCGAGGACAGATGATTTTTACACACTACGTGTTTCAGCACTCGGCGGTCCCGTTCTGTGAGCTTTGTGGCCTACAACTTCGTGGCTGAGCCATTGTTGCTCCTAGACGTTGCCACTTCACAATAACAGCACTAACAGTTGACCGGGGCAGCTCTCAGCAGGGCAGAAAACTGACTTGTTGGAAAGGTGGCATCCGATGACGGTGCCACGTTGAAAGTCACTGAGCTCTTCAGTAAGGTCATTCTACTGTCAATGTTTGTCTATGGAGATTGCATGGCGGTGTGCTCAATTTTATACACCTGTGTGGCTGAAATAGGAAAATTCACCAATTTGAAAGGGTGTCCACATACTTTGTATTTTTGGTGTACTTTGTATCCTGCTTTTTCTCAAGTGTTTCCTTTATTTTGGCAGTTAACTGTATGTTGGTCATAGATGTCAAAGCATTTCAATCATCCTGTATAACTGGAAATGCTAATTGACAGCATTCTCTTTGTGGGTCTGTCTGTATTGTCTGAGTAATTGAAGTTAGATATGGCTACAGACATGTATTGTTTGGGATTGCTCTGCCAACTATAATGGCACATGGTGAATCAATTACGTCTCTTCAACTTGCTGTTGTTTAGTCTTTGCTAGCAGCGCTCTCCATCCTCCTCCTGCTCAGCTTCTTTCAAGCCCGTCATTTCCACTGTCCCTCGAGTGGAGGAGCACAGGCCTCCTAACGATCCTTTTGACAAGTCGGCCCATACTTTGTCAGGAGTTGCAGTTCAGTAACTGACGCTTACTTCTGCCTGTGGTCAGTGCGCCTGCAGGAAAGTTCTCAAGGGAGTGCAGGGTCACTTATACTCCAATTAAGCAGTCACCAGGAACCATGCTGGGGGTAAAGCAGTCACCAGGAACCATGCTGGGGGTAAAGCAGTCACCAGGAACCATGCTGGGGGTAAAGCAGTCACCAGGAACCATGCTGGGGGTAAAGCAGTCACCAGGAACCATGCTGGGGGTAAAGCAGTCACCAGGAACCATGCTGGGGTAAAGCAGTCACCAGGAACCATGCTGGGGGTAAAGCAGTCACCAGGAACCATGCTGGGGGTAAAGCAGTCACCAGGAACCATGCTGGGGGTAAAGCAGTCACCAGGAACCATGCTGGGGTAAAGCAGTCACCAGGAACCATGCTGGGGGTAAAGCAGTCACCAGGAACCATGCTGGGGGTAAAGCAGTCACCAGGAACCATGCTGGGGGTAAAGCAGTCACCAGGAACCATGCTGGGGGTAAAGCAGTCACCAGGAACCATGCTGGGGGTAAAGCAGTCACCAGGAACCATGCTGGGGTAAAGCAGTCACCAGGAACCATGCTGGGGGTAAAGCAGTCACCAGGAACCATGCTGGGGGTAAAGCAGTCACCAGGAACCAGGCTGGGGGTAAAGCAGTCACCAGGAATCAGGCTGGGGGTAAAGCAGTCACCAGGAATCAGGCTGGGGGTAAAGCAGTCACCAGGAACCAGGCTTGGGGTAAAGCAGTCACCAGGAACCAGGCTGGGGGTAAAGCAGTCACCAGGAACCAGGCTTGGGGTAAAGCAGTCACCAGGAACCAGGCTGATGTGAAGCAGTCACCAGGAACCATGCTGGGGGTAAAGCAGTCACCAGGAACCAGGCTGATGTGAAGCAGCCAGGCTGAATGTGAACATGGATATTTCAGCTTTTTGTCTTCTCTCCTCTTTCTTTGCTGTGAAATGGAGTATTGTGATGAATGCTACAACTACACTAGTCTTTAATTTGTTCCATATCATATGCACTCTTTCAACGTTCACTCTGTCCTGTTAGTTTCAACACGGAAATGGGGTAGAATTCACAGTGATTGATTTGTTTATTCCAGAGGTACCGCATGCTGATTTAATTTCCCTTGTTTAATTTCCCTTGTTTGTGTCTGTAGAGAGCGGTAACTTCTAGGAGGGGATTGAACTGTATCTCTCAGTTGTCAGTGTGCCAGGATCACAGTATGTGCTCTGGTTAAAAATTATTTCATGCAGAGGTCTCTGTATTCATAGTGGATTGATATCAATGCCTGGGGGTGGCACATTGATTTGTTTGCCTCACCAGCTTGGCTCCTCTCTCTGTCTGTGTGTGTGTGTGTGTGTGTGTGTGTGTGTGTGTGTGTGTGTGTGTGTGTGTGTGTGTGTGTGTGGAAGTATCTGGGGAGTAAATGAATGCTGGTTCACCATATATGGCCATAGTGATAGTCAGTGTATTTGAATCAAGGATACGTTTCCTCTATAGTTGACATAAAATACATTTCTAATTTGGTATGATTAGGGGAAAAACATATTGACTGTATACATTGGTTTCCATGACACCCTTCATGATTAGGCCAGTGTCTTTGAAAGTGTTGTCTTCACTGAGAGTTTGAGCTCTCCCAGAGTTTCTCTGGCTGACATGGTTAGAAGACAAGTGAAAGATGCCCACAGTATGCCCAACATTTGCATGCATTACATGCATATATTTCAATACATTTGAAGCTCTTTTATTCCCATGTCAATTTGAGCTGTGTCTACAGAGCCACAGGGAGGTTACCCCGAGTGTCTGAACCATGTCTACTACGGTACCATTAGTACAAATGGGTTTAGGATTTATTTCAACTCAACTGTTGTTTTTTCTTGTCCTGGACTCTTTCTTGGCACCAGTGGAAGATGTCTCACCTATTTTACTTGTTAAATCACCTCCTGAGCCATGGCGAGGGGACATTTGGCCCATAGACTTGACCTTGAAACTTGCAAAGAATGGGGGGCGGAGCTTCTGTCCTGCTTTCCGCTCCGCTTTCTAGTACCCCCAGAACTTAGTCGAGCATTCAACACAATACGCACAATTTTAGTTCTGAGTTTCTGAGATTACTCCCTGCCTAAGTACCACTATCCCTACTGTACTGTATGTAAGGTGCTAGACATATGGTCACATCAGTGACGTTTTCTGTACAACTCTCTTTATCAGTTTCCTATCACTGTTTGATGTGAGCGAGAGCTCTTTCGGTTTTCTAAATTCAGCTCAGCTTCCTCTCTTCCCCATCTCTGCTCTGCCTGCGGCTGTCTGCCAGGCACTATCAAACACTTAGGTGGGAGATTACTCCTGATTCTCGTCACAACAGAGCCGTGTGTCTGTTTAGAGCCAATCAAAATGGAGGCTTTTTATTTCAATGTCCTTTTTTTAGACAAGCTTAAATTGCTTGGCTTCTTGTTTACTCTTCAGACAGAGCGTTACCTTGGATGGCAGGAGGCCTGCTGGAGGCCTGCAGGAGGCCTGCTGGAGGCTACGGGTCTTAATGAGAATGTTTTATGTATCGTCTGTCGACCCAGCGGGGACTCTGTAACCGTTGTCTGGCATTTTAGCCACTGTTTCCCATTCTAATTAAGTGTTCCCGGTGTACACTGCCGGATGAATATTTCATGAGAAATGTGAGAGGGTCGCATTGAAGCGCTGCATGACGTGCACGTGAAGAGGCCACCGAAGGACCAGGCATTAGGCTAGACAAAGCAACTCATCAGCCGTGCTTGTTTTGTCTTCAAACTATGTCTAGTCTTTCATATCCCCTCCCCACAGTGTCTTGTTACTGACACCTTGTTTCTATTACGCAGCTCAGAGGGAGCTACATTACATGAAGTATGATGTTGTCTGTGCAAAGAAAAGGGCCGCAGTTTGTTTGTTTGGTACACATCCGGTGTCAAGGGCTTGGTTAAGCCGGGGTTGGTTTACTTGACTACTTTACATCCATTCGAAGAAGCATGGACTTTAATGTGAATGCAGTCCTAACAGTAATGTAGGAATCATCCTGCGGAGGGTGTACATGTGCTATGTTCCAGTCAGGCACAGGCTGTACACGTTTGCCTGTAGCTCAAAGGAAATGGCCTCTTCTTCAGTGCCATCGTGTTATAGTGCCTACCAGATCTGGATTCAAATACATGCCTTTTTAATTTTTTTTAATTTGAATTCTTCTCTGGTGTGTATTTTAAGTTTTTTTTTTCAATAATTTCCTAGAAATACTGGGGTATGTGAAATTACAGTATATACCCCTAAGACCAACCAGACCTGGGTTCAAATACATAAGACTATTTGAATTTGAAAATATATTTGGAAAGTATAAAATATTAATCTATTTCCAAATACATTCCAATATTCAAATATTTGTATTTTCAAAGACATTTCTTCTAAATACATACTTTGAAATGTATGTGAAAGTAATTGAAATAATACATTGTATTATTTCAATTACAAATATTTGAACCCATATCTGATGCCTAGACATATCCACTGACAGGTATCTGGAGCAGGATCTGGAATTTACACTGTACGCTTATGGAAACATAGTGAAATGCATATAATATTAAAATGCCGGAGTCTTGCCGGTACATTGCTAAACTCCCATATTCCGTTTCTTGTTACACCCGCTACGTGTCATCTCAAACATGTTATAGACGGTTTACCTCTTTATGACAGACTGAGTAGGCAGAAAACACCATCTCCAAGGGAGGTTAAAAAACTAATTGCTCAGTCTGTGTCAATGTAGTTCCCCTAACAGCCCTAACTTGATTACTGTAGGAGACACCAGGCGGTAGGTCATGGTCTAAGGGGGGACTAAATAGTCCACTACTGAACATGTGTGTGGTTCAGGTACTGTCTGTAAAGTAGATCAGGCATCCGTCGATCCAGCAGCTTTAGGAGGTCCTCTCTAGGCCCAGGTGGTATCATAGTTGACCTCTGCTCTGGGAACTATGGTCATCTATTTTATTCCTTTAGTTCTCCTAAAAAAAAGGTAGAGACGTGTCATGTCTTGTAACTCCTGTAGGAAGCATTGATTGATGTCACAATCTTACTCTAGTGTTCGCTCTCTCTTTCTCGCTCCATGGAGGCTCATCGTGGGCACTCCGTGTCAATGGCATTGACATGGGGAGTCTCTGCGCTCTCTCACCCATACCCGTAGCTGCTGGTGATTGGGCTCTAGTGGATTAGTCATATTGTCATATTCATCTGTCATATTGAAATCTGTCTGGTCTGAGGCACCATCGTTTACGCAAGCAAGACTTGCCTTCCATTACAGCTTCACCAAAGGTCACGAGAGTGTGTAACCTTTAAAAGAAAATCTGTAACCTATTTTTTTGGGGGGCCCGGAGATGTCAACATCAAAGCTAAATGTATTCAACCAGCGTATTGGAACACACAACACCAGCTAACCCTTGTTTCTCTCTTTTAAAGGCAGATAATTGGTCCTTTTTGGCCATTGATTGTTTTCAGTCTCCTAATGAATTTGTGTTCCCTTTCTCCCTCAGCTGCCGGCATAAACAGTGGAAGACAGAGCTGCCTGCTTCTAGTGTGATCATCACTTTCCACAATGAGGCCCGCTCGGCTCTGCTCCGCACCGTGGTCAGGTGAACACACACACACACACACCCTCTCACTCTCTCTCTGACAGACTAGGCCTGGAGATGCTAACCCATGTCTAACCCTCTCCTCTGCCTTCCCTCCCCCTCCAGTGTTCTTAAGAAGAGTCCCCCCCACCTTGTCAAGGAGATAATCCTGGTTGATGATTACAGTGACAACCGTGAGTTGCTGTTTGAGTCTTAACTCTCTCATTTGCCCTGTGCCTCTGTCACTCTGGATCAGTACTGGCACTGGTTGACAGGCTCCAGGTCCTTCTCTCCCTCGTCACCCGGTCTGTAAACTAAAGCCCCTGTCCTGAACCATCTCTCAGGCTCCGTCCCTCTAATCTCTGGGTGACCCTTAAGGGCACATGCCTCCAGCTCAGGCATCACACCTATCATTCATCTTTCCGTCCTGAGTTTTCATAGAGGTCTCTTGTACCCGTCAGCCTTTTGAAGTAGATTAAAGCTATCTTTGAGTCGTTCTAGAGTTGTCTGTTAGACAGTGTCGGTGTCACTGGAGGGCCACTAAGTAAACTATTGGTTCCGCTTTAAATGAAACATAACTTTTATGGCTGAAAATAAGTCTTCATAAAGCCCTTATAAGTTCTATATAGATGTTTATTTGACGTGTATATGTATATAAATGGTTTATTTTAGTAACCAAGGGTTGTGTCTCGTGGTTCAGCTGAAGATGGAGCCTTGTTGGGGAAAATTGAGAAGATCCGGGTTCTTCGAAACGATCGACGAGAAGGTGAGTGTATAAATGGGAAATGCATTTGAAGGGATAAAAACAGCTTTTTGAAAATGATTGGTCAGGCTTTAGTCATCATCATAGTATTTGATGCCCATTGTCCTTGACCTTGTCCAACACTGCATGTACCCTAATCAAATCAACTGAAGTGATTTGCCACTTTTAACAGCAGAGAAGGATCATTAGGGCTAGGAAAGGAAACCTCTGAACAGGTTTATTGGGGCCAATGGGGAGAAAATATACACTCCAAAACAATGAAGAGTATATTTTTGGAAAGTGCTTTGTGTGCTCTCCAATAGAATGAATATTAGGTCAAAAAGACTTGGCTGCAGTCCTCTGTTCATTATTGCTATCTCTGCAATCTCTGTCTTTTACAACTCCACAATAGCACACCACACACTCCCCCTCTCAACCAATAGCACACCACACACTCCCCCTCTCAACCAATAGCACACCACACTCTGCCCCTCTCAACCAATAGCACACCACACTCTGCCCCTCTCAACCAATGGCACACCACACTCTGCCCTGCTCAACCAATGGCACACCACACTCTGCCCCTCTCAACCAATGGCACACCACACTCTGCCCCTCTCAACCAATAGCACACCACACTCTGCCCCTCTCAACCAATAGCACACCACACACTCCCCCTCTCAACCAATAGCACACCACACACTCCCCCTCTCAACCAATAGCACACCACACTCTGCCCCTCTCAACCAATAGCACACCACACTCTGCCCCTCTCAACCAATAGCACACCACACTCTGCCCCTCTCAACCAATAGCACACCACACTCTGCCCCTCTCAACCAATAGCACACCACACTCTGCCCCTCTCAACCAATAGCACACCACACTCTGCCCCTCTCAACCAATAGCACACCACACTCTGCCCCTCTCAACCAATAGCACACCACACTCTGCCCCTCTCAACCAATAGCACACCACACTCTGCCCCTCTCAACCAATAGCACACCACACTCTGCCCCTCTCAACCAATAGCACACCACACTCTGCCCCTCTCAACCAATAGCACACCACACTCTGCCCCTCTCAACCAATAGCACACCACACTCTGCCCCTCTCAACCAATAGCACACCACACTCTGCCCCTCTCAACCAATAGCACACCACACTCTGCCCCTCTCAACCAATAGCACACCACACTCTGCCCCTCTCAACCAATAGCACACCACACTCTGCCCCTCTCAACCAATAGCACACCACACTCTGCCCCTCTCAACCAATAGCACACCACACTCTGCCCCTCTCAACCAATAGCACACCACACTCTGCCCCTCTCAACCAATGGCACACCACACTCTGCCCCTCTCAACCAATGGCACACCACACTCTGCCCCTCTCAACCAATGGCACACCACACTCTGCCCCTCTCAACCAATGGCACACCACACTCTGCCCCTCTCAACCAATGGCACACCACACTCTGCCCCTCTCAACCAATGGCACACCACACTCTGCCCCTCTCAACCAATGGCACACCACACTCTGCCCCTCTCAACCAATGGCACACCACACTCTGCCCCTCTCAACCAATGGCACACCACACTCTGCCCCTCTCAACCAATGGCACACCACACTCTGCCCCTCTCAACCAATGGCACACCACACTCTGCCCCGCTCAACCAATGGCACACCACACTCTGCCCCGCTCAACCAATGGCACACCACACTCTGCCCCGCTCAACCAATGGCACACCACACTCTGCCCCTCTCAACCAATGGCACACCACACTCTGCCCCTCTCAACCAATATCACACCACACTCTGCCCCTCTCAACCAATAGCACACCACACTCTGCCCCTCTCAACCAATAGCACACCACACTCTGCCCCTCTCAACCAATAGCACACCACACTCTGCCCCTCTCAACCAATGGCACACCACACTCTGCCCCTCTCAACCAATGGCACACCACACTCTGCCCCTCTCAACCAATGGCACACCACACTCTGCCCCTCTCAACCAATGGCACACCACACTCTGCCCCTCTCAACCAATGGCACACCACACTCTGCCCCTCTCAACCAATGGCACACCACACTCTGCCCCTCTCAACCAATGGCACACCACACTCTGCCCCTCTCAACCAATGGCACACCACACTCTGCCCCTCTCAACCAATGGCACACCACACTCTGCCCCTCTCAACCAATGGCACACCACACTCTGCCCCTCTCAACCAATGGCACACCACACTCTGCCCCTCTCAACCAATGGCACACCACACTCTGCCCCTCTCAACCAATGGCACACCACACTCTGCCCCTCTCAACCAATGGCACACCACACTCTGCCCCTCTCAACCAATGGCACACCACACACTCCCCCTCTCAACCAATGGCACACCACACTCTGCCCCTCTCAACCAATAGCACACCACACTCTGCCCCTCTCAACCAATAGCACACCACACTCTGCCCCTCTCAACCAATGGCACACCACACTCTGCCCCTCTCAACCAATAGCACACCACACTCTGCCCCTCTCAACCAATAGCACACCACACTCTGCCCCTCTCAACCAATGGCACACCACACTCTGCCCCTCTCAACCAATGGCACACCACACTCTGCCCCTCTCAACCAATGGCACACCACACTCTGCCCCTCTCAACCAATGGCACACCACACTCTGCCCCTCTCAACCAATGGCACACCACACTCTGCCCCTCTCAACCAATGGCACACCACACTCTGCCCCTCTCAACCAATGGCACACCACACTCTGCCCCTCTCAACCAATGGCACACCACACTCTGCCCCTCTCAACCAATGGCACACCACACTCTGCCCCTCTCAACCAATGGCACACCACACTCTGCCCCTCTCAACCAATGGCACACCACACTCTGCCCCTCTCAACCAATGGCACACCACACTCTGCCCCTCTCAACCAATGGCACACCACACTCTGCCCCTCTCAACCAATGGCACACCACACTCTGCCCCTCTCAACCAATGGCACACCACACTCTGCCCCTCTCAACCAATGGCACACCACACTCTGCCCCTCTCAACCAATGGCACACCACACTCTGCCCCTCTCAACCAATGGCACACCACACTCTGCCCCTCTCAACCAATGGCACACCACACTCTGCCCCTCTCAACCAATGGCACACCACACTCTGCCCCTCTCAACCAATGGCACACCACACACTCCCCTCTCAACCAATGGCACACCACACACTCCCCTCTCAACCAATAGCACACCACACTCTGCCCCTCTCAACCAATAGCACACCACACTCTGCCCCTCTCAACCAATAGCACACCACACTCTGCCCCTCTCAACCAATAGCACACCACACTCTGCCCCTCTCAACCAATAGCACACCACACTCTGCCCCTCTCAACCAATAGCACACCACACTCTGACCACACTCTGCCCCTCTCAACCAATAGCACACCACACACTCCCCCTCTCAACCAATAGCACACCACACTCTGCCCCTCTCAACCAATAGCACACCACACTCTGCCCCTCTCAACCAATAGCACACCACACTCTGCCCCTCTCAACCAATAGCACACCACACTCTGCCCCTCTCAACCAATGGCACACCACACTCTGCCCCTCTCAACCAATGGCACACCACACTCTGCCCCTCTCAACCAATGGCACACCACACTCTGTCCCTCTCAACCAATGGCACACCACTCTCTGCCCCTCTCAACCAATGGCACACCACACTCTGCCCCTCTCAACCAATAGCACACCACACTCTGCCCCTCTCAACCAATGGCACACCACACTCTGCCCCGCTCAACCAATGGCACACCACACACTCCCCCTCTCAACCAATGGCACACCACACACTCCCCCTCTCAACCAATGGCATATGACCTAGCACTTCAGCAGGTAATAGATGACTTCAAACCAAGTCATTAAAAACATACCAGGTGACTTCAAACCAAGTCATTAAAAACATACCAGGTGGCTTCAAACCAAGTCATTAAAAACATACCAGGTGGTTTCCAACCAAGTCATTAAAAACATACCAGGTGGCTTCCAACCAAGTCATTAAAAACATACCAGGTGGCTTCAAACCAAGTCATTAAAAACATACCAGGTGGCTTCAAACCAAGTCATTAAAAACATACCAGGTGGCTTCAAACCAAGTCATTAAAAACATTCCACGTGGCTTCAAACCAAGTCATTAAAAACATTCCACGTGGCTTCAAACCAAGTCATTAAAAACATTCCACGTGGCTTCAAACCAAGTCATTAAAAACATTCCACGTGGCTTCAAACCAAGTCATTAAAAACATACCAGGTGGCTTCAAACCAAGTCATTAAAAACATTCCACGTGGCTTCAAACCAAGTCATTAAAAACATTCCACGTGGCTTCAAACCAAGTCATTAAAAACATTCCAGATGACTTCAAACCAAGTCATTAAAAACATACAATTTTATAATTTCACGCTCTGTATGAAAATGCACTCAGTTAATGTCGCTCTAGATAAGTGTCTGCTAAATGACTAAAATGTATAAAGTAAATTTAACCATTTTAATCAGGGGGTATTATTAATATTTATATTAATAATGTGAAAAGTTTAAATGTGAATAAATATTTAAATATGAGTAGCCAACGATTGTGATATGCACATCCCAAACTTCAGCGAACCGGTACTGTATACATAGAAATGACACACATGAATAAACCATTGTGTATTTGTAGATGACATATTGATAAGAGCATCAGGCGTGTTACTCCTCCACAGGTCTGATGAGATCGCGGGTGAGAGGGGCCGACACAGCCACTGCCAGTGTTCTCACCTTCCTGGACAGCCATTGCGAGTGTAATGAGCACTGGCTGGAACCACTCCTGGAAAGGGTGGTAGAGGTCAGTGTGTACCATAGACATCAAAACTATGAAATAAGACATGGAATCATGGAGTAACCAGAGAAGTGTTAAACACATCCAGATATATTTTAGATTTGACATTTGTCAAAGTAGCCACACATTGCCTTGATGACATCTTTGCACACTCCTGGCACTCTCAACCAGCTTCACCTGGAATGAAATTCCAACAGTCTTGAAGGAGTTGAGCCCTTGTTGACTGCTTTCCCTTCACTCTGCGGTCCAACTCATCCCAAACCATCTCAATTGGGTTGAGGTCGGGAGATTGTGGAGGCCAGGTCATCTGATGCAGCACTCCATCTCCTTTTTTGATCAAATAGCCCTTACACAGCCTGGAGGTGTGTTGGGTCATTGTCCTGTTGGAAAACAGATTATAGTCTGACCAAGCTGAAAACAGATGGAATGGCGTATTGCTGCAGAATGCTGTGGTAGCCATGCCTTGAATTCTAAATAAATCAGACTGTGTCACCAGCAACGCACCCCCACACCATAACACCACCTCCTCCATGCTTCACGGTGGGAACCACACATGCGGAGATCATCTGTTCACCTACTCTGCGTCTCACAAAGACACGGCGGTTAGAAAAAAATCTCAAATTTGGATTCATCAGACCAAAGTACAGATTTCCACCGGTCTAATGTCCATTGCTTGTGTTCCTTGGCCCAAGCAAGTCTCTTCTTCTTATTTGTATCCTTTAGTAGTAGTTTCTTTGCAGAAATTTGACCATGAAGGTCCGATTCACGCAGTTTCCTCTGAACAGTTGATGTTGAGATGTGTCTGTAACTTGAACCATTTCTGAGGCTGGTAACTCTACTGAACTTATCCTCTGCAGTAGATGTAACTCTGGGTCTTCCTTTCCTGTGGCGGTCCTCGTAAGAGCCAGTTTCATCATAGCTCTTGATGATTTTTTCGTACTGCACTTGAAGAAAGTTATTGGAAATCTTTCTTCTGTATACCACCCCTACCTTGTCACAACACAACCGATTGGCTCAAACGCATTAAGAAGGAAAGACATTCCACAAATTCACTTGAAACAAGGCACACCTGTTAATTGAAATGCATTCCAGGTGACTACCTCATGAAGCTGGTTGAGAGAATGTCAAGAGTACGCAAAGCTGTCATCAAGGCAAAGGGTGGCTACTTTGAAGAATCTCACAAATAAAATATATTTAGATTTGTCTAACACTTTTGTGGTTACTGCATGATCCCATATGTGTTATTTCATAGTTTTACACATACAGTGCCTTTGGAAAGTATTCAGACCCCTTGACTTTTTACATACATACATACATACATACATACATACATACATACATACATATATATATATATATATACACTCACACGCACACACACACCTTGGACATGCGATCTTATCCCAGAGGCCGACCCAAAACAACGTGGTCGCCGCATGAGAGGCAAACGGAAAGGCCTACTGGTCAGACTCAGAAGTCGAGCACACCATCGACCTCTTCCTAGCATATTACTCGCCAATGTCCAAACTCAAGATAACAAGGTGGACGAAATTAGGGCTCGAGTTGCCTTCCAGAGAGACATCGGAGATTTTAACATTCTCTATTTCACGGAAACATGACTCACTCGGGATACTTTGTCAGAGTTGGTACAGCCAACCGGTTTCTTCATGCATCTCGCCGACAGAAACAAACATCTCTCTGGTAAGAAGGGCGAGGGTGTATGCCTTATGATTAACGATGCACGATGTAGAACAACAAGAACCTACAGGAACTCAAGTCCTTATGTTCACCTGTCCTCGAATTTCTTACAATCAAATGCCGACTGCATTATCTTCCAAGATAATTATTTTAGATTATAGTCACAGCTGTGTATATTCCCCCACCCCCCCCCAAGCAGATACCGCGTTGGCCCTAAAATAACTTCGGTGGACTCTATGTAAACTGAAAACTATACATCCTGAGGCTGCATTTATTGTAGCTGGGGATTTTAACAAAGCTAACCTAAGATCAATACTCCCTAAATTCTATCAGCATATTGAATGCGCGACACGAGCTGGCAGAATTCTGGATCATTGCTACTTGAACTTCCGTGATGCATACAAAGCCCTCCCGCGCCCTGCCTTCAGCAAATCTGACCATGAATCCATTTTGTTGCTCCCAGCCTATAGACAGAAATTAAACAGGAAACGCCTGCGCTCAGGTCAATACAACGCTGGTCTGATCAATCAGATTCCATGCTTCAAGATTGCTTCGATCACGTGGACTGGGAAATGTTCCGGATAGCCTCAGACAACATTGATGTGTGTGAGTTTATTAGCAAGCGCCTCCAACTCAATCTTCAAGTTTGCAGTCGACACTATAGTGGTAGGCTTGATTACCAACAACGACGAGCCGGCCTACAGGGAGGTGGTGAGGGCCCTCGGAGTGTGGTGTCAGGAAAATAACCTTGCACTCAATGTCAACAAAACAAAGGAGAGATTATCGTGGACTACAGGAAACAGCAGGAAACACCCCACCCCATCCACATCGACAAGATAATAGTGGAGAAGGTGGGAAGTTTTGAGTTCCTCGGCGTACACATCAGACAAACTGAAATGGTCCACCTACACAGACAGCGTGGTGAAGAAGGCGCAACCGTGCCTCTTCAACCTCAGGAGGCTGAAGAAATTTGGCTTGTCATCGAAAACACTCACAAATCTTTACTGATGCACAATCCAGAGCATCCTGTCAAGCTGTATCACCGCCTGGTACAGCAATTGCACTGCCATCAACCGTAAGGCTCTCCAGAGCGTGGTGCGGTCTGCACAACAACGCATCACTGGGGTCAAACTACCTGCCCTCCAGAACACTTTCAGCTCCCGATGTCACAGGAAGGCCAAAAGAGGACAACATCCACCCGAGCCACTGCCTGTTCACCCCGCTATCATCCAGAAGGCGAGGTCAGTACAGGTGCATCAAAGCTGGGACCGAGAGACTGAAAAACAGCTTCTAAAGGCCATCAGACTGCCATCAGACAACCATTACTAACAGAGAGAGGCTGTTGTCAACACACAGACTCAAATCTCTGGCCACTTAGATAAATGGATTTAATAAAGGTATCACATCCATATATTTATATGTACATATTCTGGATCATTGCTACCGGGGCGGCAGGGTAGCCTAGTGGTTAGAGTGTTGGACTAGTAACCGAAAGGTTGCAAGTTCGTATCCCCGAGCTGACAAGGTACAAATCTGTCGTTCTGCCCCTGAACAAGCAGTTAACCCACTGTCCCTAGGCCGTCATTGAAAATAAGAATTTGTTCTTAACTGACTTGCCTAGTAAAATAAAGGTAAAATGAAAAAAAAAAAAATCCCTTTACATTTGTGTGTAGTAGTTGTTGTGAATTTGTTAGATTACTTGTTAGATATTACGGCATAGTCGGAACTAGAAGCACAAGCATTTCGCTACACTCGCATTAACATCTGCTAACTATGTGTATGTGACCAATACCATTTGATTTGACACACACTCCGGGCTCCAACATCGCTCATCCTAATATTTCTATATTAATTCCACTATTTTAATTTTAGATGTGTGTGTATTGTTAGATATCACTGATCTGTTGGCGCTAGGAACAGAAGCATTTCGCTACACCCGCAATAACATCTGATAAATATGATTGTGACCCCAAAAATGTTACTCTAACTCACCATTGGTTTGACAAAACTTCAATGGAACACAGTCACTGCTGTAGTTCTGCTGCTCCATCAAAAGACTTGGAATAGTTCTGGAATAATCCAATCCATCTGATTTATGTCACTCTCAGCAAATCTTGTACTTCCCTCTTGGAAATCTATTTGTGAACACAAATAGCTGACTGTGTTAAGCTCATATATTTAAGTGAATATGTGGACAAACGTTTGACTCTCCACAGATCTGTTTTGGACTGTAATTTGTTATTCAGCTTTTATCTAGTGCTTGGTTGTGAAATTATGTGGTGGCTTTGACTGAGTATTTCAGTCCGAGTCTTATTTCAATATAATCTAGTGGAACACTGCATATTTGTGTCCCATCTTTCTCTCTTTACTTCTCCCACAGGACAAAACGCGTGTTGTTTCCCCCATCATCGACGTCATCAACATGGACAACTTCCAGTATGTAGGCGCCTCGGCCGATCTCAAAGGAGGTAAATCCCACTCATCTATACCTGCAGCTTTCCTTTCCTCTCCAGGGTAGGCTGGAAAATCACATGGCAGTTTTCACTCTGTACCCAATGTCACCTTCTGCCAAAGAAGTCTTGGAGTGTGGCTGGCTGACGGACTGACTGGCTGACTGAGTGGCTGGTTGGTTGGTTGGCTGGCTGGCTGGTTGGCTGCATGTGTGTGAGAGCAAAGGAGAGAATAAGCGTGTGATAAATCTTGAAAAAGGCACTGTCTTTGGAATGGAAACTATTTGATTGATTTGTCTAGGGATATAGGCAGATTACATTGTGCACTCCCATGGCTCCTGCACTCTATAGGGCTTATGAGAAGTGTAATGTACAGCCATATGGGGCGGCAGGTAGCCTCGTGGTTCGAGCGTTGGGCCAGTAACCGAAAGGTTGCTAGATCGAATCCCCGAGCTGACAAGGTAAAAATCTGTCATTCTGCCCCACTGTTCCTAGGCTGTCATTGTAAATAAGAATTTGTTCTTAAATGACTTGCCTAGTTAAATTTAAAAAAAAAATTTATCTAAAAATGTAGAGGGAACGCCACAGATGTGTAATATAATACCTATCAGTTAGGCATTGTGTGTGAAAAGGATAGTAGAGTTAAGAGAAATACAAACACTGACAACCAGCTTTTCCTGTTATCAAAATGAATCTACTCTTGTTTACTTGAAATCCCTTAAACCTAATCAGTACCTGTTTTTCCCGCTCTAGGATTTGATTGGAATCTGGTCTTCAAGTGGGACTATATGACCGTGGAGCAGAGGAGGGTGCGTCAAGGAAACCCCACTGCTCCAATCAAGTAAGCCTGTCTCACCTCTGGATTTTCTGCTGTCCTCTCCTCTGCCTCATAGCCAGGGCCCCCTGGAGGAGAGGCTGAGGCAGGCAGCATTAGATATCAGTGTGCATCCTCCTCTGGGGAACCTCTGGGGAATATAGCCAAAAGCTCCTAAAAAAAAACACCGCCTTTGAGCCTCTGTTCTATTTTCTCCCTGATGTCCACGGTGCCGTATGATATTGCAGGGTGAAGTAAACACAGACAGAGGTGAGTGAAGGCGTTCTCATCTTATCCAGCTTTGTCTTAAATTGTGTATGGTGATGATGAGGGAGAAGATATTGCTGTGAAAGGAAGATCAGAAGAGAGCAAACACTTTGATTTGTTCGATCAGTATGAGATCACAGAAATGGTTCTGTTTTACGTAATAATCAAATGTCAGATGCATTCTCTCAGTAAACATATTGGTAACCAACAGAGGGCAGCATTTAATCAATATCCAAAGGCTAGAATTAGAATATGGCTCTTCATTGCCTATAATGCATCTTGTTCCTCTCCACAAGGTGATGGAAATTAACCCAAAGGGTGACTCAAGTCATTTTTTAAAATTGTAATTGGCATTTGAAAATATGTCATTTGTTTGTGACCGGTTTAGAGAAAACAATAGGATAAGCTGTTCTGGTTAAATGGTCTTCTAGATCTGCTTTAGTATCAAATCAAATCAAATCAAATTTTATTTGTCACATACACATGGTTAGCAGATGTTAATGCGAGTGTAGCGAAATGCTTGTGCTTCTAGTTCCGACAATGCAGTGATAACCAACAAGTAATCTAACTAACAATTCCAAAACTACTGTCTTATACACAGTGTAAGGGGATAAGGAATATGTACATAAGGATATATGAGTGATGGTACAGAGCAGCATACAGTAGATGGTATCGAGTACAGTATATACATATGAGATGAGTATGTAGACAAAGTAAACAAAGTGGCATAGTTAAAGTGGCTAGTGACATAAGAATGCAGTCGATGATCTAGAGTACAGTATATACATATGCATATGAGATGAATAGTGTAGGGTAAGTAACATTATATAAGGAAGCATTGTTTAAAGTGGCTAGTGATATATTTACATCATTTCCCATCAATTCCCATTATTAAAGTGGCTGGAGTTGGGTCAGTGTCAATGACAGTGTGTTGGCAGCAGCCACTCAATGTTAGTGATTGCTGTTTAACAGTCTGATGGCCTTGAGATAGAAGCTGTTTTTCAGTCTCTCGGTCCCAGCTTTGATGCACCTGTACTGACCTCGCCTTCTGGATGATAGCGGGGTGAACAGGCAGTGGTTCGGGTGGTTGATGTCCTTGATGATCTTTATGGCCTTCCTGTAACATCGGGTGGTGTAGGTGTCCTGGAGGGCAGGTAGTTTGCCCCGGTGATGCGTTGTGCAGACCTCACTACCCTCTGGAGAGCCTTACGGTTGAGGGCGGAGCAGTTGCCGTACCAGGCGGTGATACAGCCCGCCAGGATGCTCTCGATTGTGCATCTGTAGAAGTTTGTGAGTGCTTTTGGTGACAAGCCGAATTTCTTCAGCCTCCTGAGGTTGAAGAGGCGCTGCTGCGCCTTCTTCACGACGCTGTCAGTGTGAGTGGACCAATTCAGTTTGTCTGTGATGTGTATGCCGAGGAACTTAAAACTTGCTACCCTCTCCACTACTGATCCATCGATGTGGATAGGGGTGTTCCCTCTGCTGTTTCCTGAAGTCCACAATCATCTCCTTAGTTTTGTTGACGTTGAGTGTGAGGTTATTTTCCTGACACCACACTCCGAGGGCCCTCACCTCCTCCCTGTAGGCCGTCTCGTCGTTGTTGGTAATCAAGCCTACCACTGTTGTGTCGTCCGCAAACTTGATGATTGAGTTGGAGGCGTGCATGGCCACGCAGTCGTGGGTGAACAGGGAGTACAGGAGAGGGCTCAGAACGCACCCTTGTGGGGCCCCCGTGTTGAGGATCAGCGGGGAGGAGATGTTGTTGCCTACCCTCACCACCTGTGGGCGGCCCGTCAGGAAGTCCAGTACCCAGTTGCACAGGGCGGGGTCGAGACCCAGGGTCTCGAGCTTGATGACGAGCTTGGAGGGTACTATGGTATTGAATGCCGAGCTGTAGTCGATGAACAGCATTCTCACATAGGTATTCCTCTTGTCCAGGTGGGTTAGGGCAGTGTGCAGTGTGGTTGAGATTGCATCGTCTGTGGACCTATTTGGGCGGTAAGCAAATTGGAGTGGGTCTAAATCCCTGCATTATCCATGTCCCTGTAGACCAGACCTTGTTAGATCATGTCCCTGTCGACCAGACCTTATTAGATCCATGTCCCTGTCGACCAGACCTTGTTAGATCCATGTCCCTGTCGACCAGACCTTGTTAGATCCATGTCCCTGTCGACCAGACCTTATTAAATCCATGTCCCTGTCGACCAGACCTTGTTAGATCCATGTCCCTGTCGACCAGACCTTGTTAGATCCATGTCCCTGTCGACCAGACCTTATTAGATCCATGTCCCTGTCGACCAGACCTTATTAGATCCATGTCCCTGTCGACCAGACCTTGTTAGATCCATGTCCCTGTCGACCAGACCTTGTTAGATCCATGTCCCTGTCGACCAGACCTTATTAGATCCATGTCCCTGTCGACCAGACCTTGTTAGATCCATGTCCCTGTCGACCAGACCTTGTTAGATCCATGTCCCTGTCGACCAGATCTTGTTAGATCCATGTCCCTGTCGACCAGATCTTGTTTGATCCACGTCCCTGTAGACCAGACCTTGTTAGATCCACGTCCCTGTAGACCAGACCTTGTTAGATCCACGTCCCTGTAGACCAGACCTTGTTTGATCCACATCCCTGTAGACCAGACCTAGTTAGATCCATGTCCCTGTAGACCAGACCTTGTTTGATCCATGTCCCTGTTGGGCTGGACGATATGGCCAAAATATTATATCATTGTATTTAAAAATAATTGGACGGTATGACGCTATTTTTAGTTTTTGAATAATAAAAGTTCTACATTTGCTTTATGAGTAGTGAGTGGCAACACATATAGTTGAAGTCGGAAGTTTACATACACCTTAGCCAAATACATTTAAACTCAGTTTTTCACAATTCCTGACATTTAATCCTAGTAAAAATTCCATCCCTTAGGTCAGTTAGTATCACCACTTTGTTTTAAGAATGTGAAATGTCAGAATAAAAGTAGAGTGATTTATTTCAGCTTTTATTTCTTTCATCACATTCCCAGTGGGGCAGAAGTTTACATGAACTCAATTAGTATTAGGTAGCATTGCCTTTAAATTGTTTAACTTGGGTCAAACGTTTTGGGTAGTCTTCCACAAGCTTCCCACAAAAGGTTGGGTGAATTTTGGCCCATTCCTCCTGACAGAGCTGGTGTAACTGAGTCAGGTTTGTAGGTCTCCTTGCTCGCACAAGCTTTTTCAATTCTGCCCACAAATTTTCTATACGATTGAGGTCAGGACTTTGTGATGGCCACTCCAAAACCTTGACTTTGTTGTCCTTAAACCATTTTGCCACAACGTTGGAAGTATGCTTGCGGTCATTGTCCATTTGGAAGACCCATTTGCGACCAAGCTTTAACATCCTGACTGATGTCTTGAGGTGTTGCTTCAATATATCCACATATTTTCCTGCCTCATGATGCCAACTATTTTGTGAAGTACACCAGTCCCTCCTGCAGCAAAGCACCCCCACAACATGATGCTGCCACCACTGTGCTTCATGGTTGGGATGGTGTTCTTTGGCTTGCAAGCCTTCCCCCTTTTCCTTCAAACATGACGATGGTCATTATGGCCAAACAGTTCTATTTTCGTTTCATCAGACCAGATAACTTTTCTCCAAAAAGTACAATCTTTGTCCCCATGTGCAGTTGCAAACAGTAGTCTGGCTTTTTTATGGCAGCTTTGGAGCAGTGGCTTCTTCCTTGCTGAGCGGCCTTTCAGGTTATGTCAATATAGGACTTGTTTTACTGTGGATATAGATACTTTTGTACCCGTTTCCTCCAGCATCTTCACAAGGTCCTTTGCTGCTGTTATAGGATTGGTCCCATGGTGTTTATACTTCTGTAATAATGCTTGTACAGATGAATGTGGTACCTTCAGGCGTATGGAAATTGCTCCCAAGGATGAACCAGAGGTCTTGGCTGATTTATTTTGATTTTCCCATGATGTCAAGCAAAGAGGCACTGAGTTTGAAGGTAGGCCTTGAAATACATCCACAGGTACACATCCAATAGGCTAATTGACATCATTTGAGTCAATCTGAAGCTTCTAAAGTATGACATAATTTTCTGGACTTTTCCAAGCTGTTTAGAGGCACAGTCAACTTAGTGTATGTAAACTTCTGACCCACTGGAATTGTAATACAGTGAATTATAAGTGAAATAATCTGTCTGTAAATAATTGTTTTAAAAATGACTTGTGCATGCACAAAGTAGATGTCCTGACCGTCTTTCCAAAACTATAGTTTGTTAACAAGAAATTTGTGGAATTTGAAAAACGAGTTATAATGACTCCAACCTAAGGGTATGTAAACTTCTGACTGATTTCAATGAGTCTTTCTCCATTCTGATTGTTTTATACTGTTCAATTCAACTTCAACCAAAACAAGTTTCTGTGCTTTTATCATTTCCTGAACTCAACTGCAGTGGTGGGAAAAGTATGCAACTGTCATACTTGAGTGACAGTAAAGATTCACTAATAGAAAATTACTCCAGTACAAATGAAAGTCACTCAGTGAAATACTACTTGAGTAAAAGTCTAAAGGTATTTGGTTTTAAATATAGTAAAGTATCAAAAGTAAAAGTATAAATAATTTCAATTTACACTCGGACACAATTTACAAAAAAAATATTTGTGTTTAGTGAGTTTTCCAGATCAGAGGCCCAGGGAATAATGACCAGGGATGTTCTCTTGACAAGTGCGTGATTTGGACCTTTTCTGTCCTGCTAAGCATTCAAAATGTAACGAGTACTTTTAGGTGCCAGGGAAAATGTATGCAGTAAAAAGTACAGTATTTTCTTTAGGAATGTAGTGAAGTAAAATTAAAAGTTGTCAAAAATAGTAAAGTACAGATACCAAAAAAAACGACTGAAGTAGTACTTGAAAGTATTTTTATATAAGTACTTCACACCACTGCTCAATTGAGATAATTTCCACACTGCCACATAGGGCTGCACGATATGGGAAAATAATCTAGGACTTATTTTTAACTAAATGTTGCAATTGCGATTTAACTTGCGAATTAGAGCAAAACTGTTAGAATCATGGAAATAGAATGACTATTCTAATTCTATATTTAGAATATAATAGTGGGCACTTTGAATACAGTGTTGTTTGAGATGTCTTTACTATCATTAAATGAAGACTTTTAGTTTTTATCAAAGATTCTCTGTAATTAGTATTACGTGATTAATCATGTAACTGTAATTAACTAGGAAGTCAGGGAAGGAAAATATTCAATAATAACTTTTCAGATGTTTTATATCTGATCAATTAGTCATCGAATTAATGAATTATTTACTTTACCTCACGTTAGTCTCATTCCAAACGTCGTAAATTGTTGCTTATCTGCACGAACCCAGTCTTCACTATCAAATCAAATTTATTTATATAGCCCTTCGTACATCAGCTGATATCTCAAAGTGCTGTACAGAAACCCAGCCTAAAACCCCAAACAGCAAGCAATGCAGGTGTAGAAGCACGGTGGCTAAGAAAAACTCCCTAGAAAGGCCAGAACCTAGGAAGAAACCTAGAGAGGAACCAGGCTATGTGGTGTGGCCAGTCCTCTTCTGGCTGTGCCGGGTGGAGATTATAACAGAACATGGCCAAGATGTTCAAATGTTCATAAATGACCAGCATGGTCATGATTCATCCATACATCTATAGTCTTAAAGAATTTATTTACTAACTAAGTAATGCATAAACAAACAAACAAAGTAAATATGGTTACAAGAAATGATAAGGGAATGTGCCCTAGTGGGCTACACCGGCATGGCAGCTTGTTGTACAAAAGGGAAGTGGGGGTCGACTGAGAAGACAACACACAGTTGATAATTATAACAATTGAAATGGTAATCCTTTGCTCACTCAATCGGGAACAATTGCCATCAATATATATATTTACGCTCAGTGTGTCGTCTTGATCGCTGTTGAAAAGTTAGTTTCTGTTGGAGAGTTTCCGTCCTCTCTCTCTGTCGTGGTTAGAATGGATTGTTCAGAGTGACATTCATTCATTCATGTAGTTGTAGAATGGATGTTTCGGTGGTTGTCGTTCTTCACGTTCAATGATACCGAATTCCTAGCTGCAGACTAGTAACCTTTGTCCTCTCGTAATGGAGAAAAACATGGTCTATTGAGGAATTCTCAAGGTCGGGGTTTTATTCGGATTTGCAGAAAAGGGTCTGTCCCAGGATACCCGGCCCTAACTGGGCTCTTGGGCGGTCCTCTGATTTAGTTAAACTCAAAAGGGAATTTCCTTTATTAATTAAAACGTCAAAAATCACATTACACAATTTTACAAACAGTATCATTCTCACTCGTTCATCCTATACAACAATTAGATGTAAACCTCATATCTGAGGCTATTACATAAACAGCGTTATGGTAATGTGGCCACACCGTCTCCCATGAGTTTTACAAACTTGTACCAAACGGACCAGTTCGTAGCTGGATTCTTCACTGTTTTTTAAATTTTTATACCTTCTCCGGAACATAAATGTTGTTCGGACCTCAAGTTCTGTGAGGTGGAAGAAATTACTTTGTTTTCTATGAAACTTCACTCTGTCTCTACTGTGGCCATGAGGAGAATCTCTTCCAGGAAATTATGACCTTTCTGACCACAGCAGCCTAGTTATAGGAGGCAGGGAGAGGGGGATAGGGCTTGCTGTACCCAAAGAGGGCAACGTCATGACGCAACAAATTAAAATGCCAGGGAGGAGTTATTGTGACAGGGTAGGAACTAAAGTGTTGATGATTGTTTCCTAGAGGACCCTATAAGCTTTGGCTACATTGCATGTTTTCTCTTAGCTACCTCATGTAGCTAACATATTCTTGCTTTGCATATTCCTCTTTGATTTAGAAGATACTGTTGCACAAATAACATGCTGATTTAGGTCTACACCATCGCTGGTATTATCAAGCAGTATTAGCTAGCTACAATTGCGCTTACTCAGTACATTTATTAGCTAGTTAGCTATTAGCGTCTAACAATTAGCGTATCACAAGATTTAGGGCAACTTGCTAAGGAAAGACAAACTATCTGTTTGCTGATGTAAGAAACACAAACTAATAGTCTCAGTATAAAAAGCTAGTGGATTTATATTAAGAAGCAAAGTGAAAACAGCGTTGTTGAAATCAACATTGTTGCATGTGCTGCATTGACCATGCAGACCAGTGATGGGTCATTTCCAAACGAGCCAGCTCTTGTAGGTGAACGTTGGGAGCCGGCTCCCATATCAGAAGAGCCGAATCTATTTATAAAAATATAAACCATTAAGATATGAATAATCAAAATATTTAAATGAATAGAATTAACTAATTCAAAGAAGCAAAAAATAAATAAAATGATATAGGCCTAAATGCTCAAGCGCACATTCGTTCGGATTGTCTGCTCAGACTAACAGCCTCACCCGTTGTTCCTGTTGAGGGAGGGCCGAGCCTACTCACACAGTCACACACTTAGCAGCCGATGAGAGAGAGGAAGGACAGCTGTGAAAACAGCTGAAAATGAGTCGAAAGCACAGTAGCATTTGGATGCATTTTAATAATGTAGACAATGTTAGAGCCCAGTGTAGAATTTGCCAAAACAAAATCTCATATAAAGCCGGTTCTACGCACAACCTACACCGGCATATTCAAACTGTGCACCCAACTGGCTAGCTGTAGCGGAGCTTCGAGAAACTAGCAGGCCTGCTAGTGATACTGGTGGAGCCAGCACCTCCACACGTGGAGATGTATCCACTCAGTCAAGTAGGCCTACTCTGCGACCCACAGCAACACAGTCTTCTATGGACCAGTTTATGCCAATGTCTGTAACAAAACAAGGCCAAATTGATATTGCATTGATTAAAATGATTGCCACCGATTTCCAAACATTTTCGATCATGGAGGACAGAGGTTTTAGAAATGATAGCAATAGTCTAAATCCAATGTACACAATTCCAAGCAGGAAAACCCTTTCAAAATCACTTATTCCACAACTGTACGAGAGCACACAGGTTTCAGTGTGGGAAAGAGTCCAAAAAGCTACTGCAGTTTGCCTTACCACTGACTGGTAGACATCAAGGGTAACCACTTCTTACATGTCAGTTACATGTCACTCCATTGAAGATTTTTCGATGTCTAGTGGTCTTCTGGACTTTTTTGAGTTCAGCGACAGACACACCTCAGAGAACTTGGCAGAGGAACTGTTGAGAGTGGCCAGAGAATGGCAAGTAGATGGAAAAGTGGTCTGTTGTGTTAGCGACAAAGCAGCTACCATAACCAAAGCCATGAAAATGTTTAAATGGACCCATCATCCATGTCTTGCCCACACAATCAACTTGATTGTAAGAAATGCTCTGAAGGTGATGAAGCCCACTGTGGACAAAGTGAAAGCAGCTGTGGAATACTTCTACAGGAACACAGTAGGTGCTGAAACTAAAGTCTACACAACGACAGATGGGGATGCCTGAGCTGAGGCCTGAACAAGACTGCACTACAAGTTGGAATTCAACATTTTATATGGTGAAGCGGTTTCTTGAGTCAAAGGATGCTATCTATACCCTGACAATTGTCAATACAACTGTTGATGCTCTAACCCAAGAGGAATGGGAGGTGGTGGAGGAGGTGTGCAGAGTCCTGGAACCCTTTGAGCAGGTCACTGTGGAGATCAGTGGAGAGAAGTGAGTAAGCAGTTATTACTACATCAATATTTAATCCAGTATTATAAATGTATATGAGCAGTAGATGAGAATGTAGTATCAGTAGACAAAACACGAACCTGAACTAATTAGTTACTGTGATACTCCTGATGTAACATGATACTCCTGTGTAAGGGTCTGCAGCGAATCACAGCCAGCCGCCAGAGAGAAGCAAATGTAACCACAGGACATGTGACAGAGTTGATGGACACCCTATGTTCATCAATGGACAGAAAGTCCCACAGAATGGAATATAATCACGTGCTATCAGAAACCGCTGCACTTGACCCCAGGTTTAAGAGGTTCGCCTTCAGTGATGCCAGAGCGATTGATGAGGCTCTTCAAAGAATAACCTCAGCAGCAGGGAGGGACAGCCCCAGCAGTCAGCTGGCTCAGGCACCAGGACAACAAGAAGAAGATGGCGCAGAAGCACCAGCAGTAGTGCCACAAACGTGCTGTTTGACGAGAGAGCAACTGGGATGCAGCAGGAAGGAATCCCTCAGCAGACGCCATCATGGAGGTCCTCCTCCAAAGATTTACGGATCCTCTGAGCTGGTGGGAGAACAAGGCCTCTGTCTATCCACGGCTCTGAATAGTGGCCACATCCGATCTTCTCTAAAACAGGACAAATAATTACTGGGAGAAGAAACCGCATCAGCACCTCAAGTGAGGCAGCTTGTATTTCTGAATGCAAATCTCTCATAAAAGCTAAATATGGTCAGCATTGCTGTGTGCTGCTGGTTATAACATGGCAATAAAGAAGAGCGAGAAAAGAGGGACCAGTTTAATGTTTTAAGTGTGATGCTGCAGTTTGGCACATTGTTATTTATTTTTCTTTGATATGGTGCAATATTCAATTATTATGTTTTTCAGATTGTATTCCTTTTGAATTGCTACATTTACAGTGCCTTGCGAAAGTATTCGGCCCCCTTGAACTTTGCGACCTTTTGCCACATTTCAGGCTTCAAACATAAAGATATAAAACTGTATTTTTTTGTGAAGAATCAACAACAAGTGGGACACAATCATGAAGTGGAACGACATTTATTGGATATTTCAAACTTTTTTAACAAATCAAAAACTGAAAAATTGGGCGTGCAAAATGATTCAGCCCCCTTAAGTTAATACTTTGTAGCGCCACCTTTTGCTGCGATTACAGCTGCAAGTCGCTTGGGGTATGTCTCTATCAGTTTTGCACATCGAGAGACTGACATTTTTTCCCATTCCTCCTTGCAAAACAGCTCGAGCTCAGTGAGGTTGAATGGAGAGCATTTGTGAACAGCAGTTTTCAACAACAAGTGGGACACAATCATGAAGTGGAACGACATTTATTGGATATTTCAAACTTTTTTAACAAATCAAAAACTGAAAAATTGGGCGTGCAAAATGATTCAGCCCCTTTACTTTCAGTGCAGCAAACTCTCTCCAGAAGTTCAGTGAGGATCTCTGAATGATCCAATGTTGACCTAAATGACTAATGATGATAAATACAATCCACCTGTGTGTAATCAAGTCTCCGTATAAATGCACCTGCACTGTGGTAGTCTCAGAGGTCCGTTAAAAGCGCAGAGAGCATCATTACATTTACATTTAAGTCATTTAGCAGACGCTCTTATCCAGAGCGACTTACAAATTGGTGCGTTCACCTTATGACATCCAGTGGAACTGCCACTTTACAATAGTGCATCTAAATCTTTTAAGGGGGGGGGGTGAGAAGGATTACTTTATCCTATCCTAGGTATTCCTTAAAGAGGTGGGGTTTCAGGTGTCTCCGGAAGGTGGTGATTGACTCCGCTGTCCTGGCGTCGTGAGGGAGTTTGTTCCACCATTGGGGGGCCAGAGCAGCGAACAGTTTTGACTGGGCTGAGCGGGAACTGTACTTCCTCAGTGGTAGGGAGGCGAGCAGGCCAGAGGTGGATGAACGCAGTGCCCTTGTTTGGGTGTAGGGCCTGATCAGAGCCTGGAGGTACTGAGGTGCCGTTCCCCTCACAGCTCCGTAGGCAAGCACCATGGTCTTGTAGCGGATGCGAGCTTCAACTGGAAGCCAGGGGAGAGAACTTGGGAAGGTTGAACACCAGACGGGCTGCGGCGTTCTGGATGAGCTGTAGGGGTTTAATGGCACAGGCAGGGAGCCCAGCCAACAGCGAGTTGCAGTAATCCAGACGGGAGATGACAAGTGCCTGGATTAGGACCTGCGCCGCTTCCTGTGTGAGGCAGGGAGGCGAGTTTTCCTCCATTTCCGCTCGGCTGCCCGGAGCCCTGTTCTGTGAGCTCGCAATGAGTCGTCGAGCCACGGAGCGGGAGGGGAGGACCGAGCCGGCCTGGAGGATAGGGGACATAGAGAGTCAAAGGATGCAGAAAGGGAGGAGAGGAGGGTTGAGGAGGCAGAATCAGGAGATAGGTTGGAGAAGGTTTGAGCAGAGGGAAGAGATGATAGGATGGAAGAGGAGAGAGTAGCGGGGGAGAGAGAGCGAAGGTTGGGACGGCGCGATACCATCCGAGTAGGGGCAGTGTGGGAAGTGTTGGATGAGAGTGAGAGGGAAAAGGATACAAGGTAGTGGTCGGAGACTTGGAGGGGAGTTGCAATGAGGTTAGTGGAAGAACAGCATCTAGTAAAGATGAGGTCGAGCGTATTGCCTGCCTTGTGAGTAGGGGGAAGGTGAGAGGGTGAGGTCAAAAGAGGAGAGGAGAGGAAAGAAGGAGGCAGAGAGGAATGAGTCAAAGGTAGACGTGGGGAGGTTAAAGTCGCCCAGAACTGTGAGAGGTGAGCCGTCCTCAGGAAAGGAGCTTATCAAGGCATCAAGCTCATTGATGAACTCTCCGAGGGAACCTGGAGGGCGATAAATGATAAGGATGTTAAGCTTGAAAGGGCTGGTAACTGTGACAGCATGGAATTCAAAGGAGGCGATAGACAGATGGGTAAGGGGAGAAAGAGAGAATGACCACTTGGGAGAGATGAGGATCCCGGTGCCACCACCCCGCTGACCAGAAGCTCTCGGGGTGTGCGAGAACA
Source organism: Oncorhynchus nerka (assembly GCF_034236695.1). NCBI lineage: Eukaryota > Metazoa > Chordata > Actinopteri > Salmoniformes > Salmonidae > Oncorhynchus > Oncorhynchus nerka. The sequence continues at coordinate 7,603,683 of NC_088423.1, read as the reverse complement.
CGTGGGTGGACGAAGAGAGAGCAGTAGGAGTAGCAGTGTTATCTGTGGTGATCCATGTTTCCGTCAGTGCCAAGAAGTCGAGGGACTGGAGGGTGGCATAGGCTGAGATGAACTCTGCCTTGTTGACCGCAGATCGGCAGTTCCAGAGGCTACCGGAGACCTGGAACTCCACGTGGGTCGTGCGCGCTGGGACCACCAGATTAGGTTGGCCGCGGCCACGCGGTGTGGAGCGTTTGTATGGTCTGTGCAGAGAGGAGAGAACAGGGATAGACAGACACATAGTTGACAGGCTACAGAAGAGGCTACGCTAATGCAAAGGAGATTGGAATGACAAGTGGACTACACGTCTCGAATGTTCAGAAAGTTAAGCTTACGTAGCAAGAATCTTATTGACTAAAATGATTAAAATGATACAGTACTGCTGAAGTAGGCTAGCTGGAAGTGGCTGCGTTGTTGACACTACACTAATCAAGTCGTTCCGTTGGGTGTGATAGTTTCGACAGTGCTGCTATTCGGGGGCTAGCTGTCTAGCTAGCTGTGTTGATTACGTTACGTTGCGTTAAAAGAACGACAATAGCTGGCTAGCTAACCTAGAAAATCGCTCTAGACTACACAATTATCTTTGATACAAAGACTGCTATGTAGCTAACTATGTAGCTAGCTACGATCAAACAAATCAAACCGTTGTACTGTAATGAAATGAAATGAAAATGTGATACTACCTGTGGAGCGAAGCGGAATGCGACCGGGTTGTTGAGTGAGGAAGTTCAATTCGGTGGACGTTGGCTAGCTGTTGGCTAGCTAGCAGTGTCTCCTACGTTAAGGACGACAAATAGCTGGCTAGCTAACCTCTGTAAATTAAGATAATCACTCTAAGACTACACACTCTAAACTACACAATTATCTTGGATACGAAGACAGCAAAGACAACTATGTAGCTAGCTAACACTACACTAATCAGGTCATTCAGTTGAGTGTAATAGTTTTTAGTGCTGCTATTCGATAGACGGTGGACGTTAGCTAGCTGGCTAGCTGCTGGGCAGATAGCAGTGTAGACTGCGTTAGGACGACGAAATACGATAATTACGCAATTATCTTTGATACAAAGATGGCTATGTAGCTAGCTAAGAAGAAATTGCTAAGATTAGACAAATCAAACCGTTGTACTATAGTGAAATGTAATGAAATGTAATGAAAAGTTATACAACCTGCGGCCGAAGTGCGAATGCGACCGCTCGCTCCAACCCCAACCGCTCGCTCCAATCATGAAGAACAAGCAACACACCAGGCAGGTCCGAGATACTGTTGTGAAGAAGTTTAAAGCCGGATTTGGATACAAAAAGATTTCCCAAGCTTTAAACATCCCAAGGAGCACTGTGCAAGCGATAATATTGAAATGGAAGGAGTATCAGACCACTGCAAATCTACCAAGACCTGGCCGTCCCTCTAAACTTTCAGCTCATACAAGGAGAAGACTGATCAGAGATGCAGCCAAGAGGCCCATGATCACTCTGGATGAACTGCAGAGATCTACAGCTGAGGTGGGAGACTCTGTCCATAGGACGACAATAGTCGTATATTGCACAAATCTGGCCTTTATGGAAGAGTGGCTAGAAGAAAGCCATTTCTTAAAGATATCCATAAACAGTGTCGTTTATAGTTTGCCACAAGCCACATGGGAGACACACCAAACATGTGGAAGGTGCTCTGGTCAGATGAAACCAAAATTGAACTTTTTGGCAACAATGCAAAACGTTATGTTTGGCGTAAAAGCAACACAGCTCATCACCCTGAACACACCATCCCCACTGTCAAACATGGTGGTGGCAGCATCATGGTTTGGGCCTGCTTTTCTTCAGCAGGGACAGGGAAGATGGTTAAAATTGATGGGAAGATGGATGGAGCCAAATACAGGACCATTCTGGAAGAAAACCTGATGGAGTCTGCAAAAGACCTGAGACTGGGACGGAGATTTGTCTTCCAACAAGACAATGATCCAAAACATAAAGCAAAATCTACAATGGAATGGTTCAAAAATAAACATATCCAGGTGTTAGAATGGCCAAGTCAAAGTCCAGACCTGAATCCAATCGAGAATCTGTGGAAAGAACTGAAAACTGCTGTTCACAAATGCTCTCCATTCAACCTCACTGAGCTCGAGCTGTTTTGCAAGGAGGAATGGGAAAAGATTTCAGTCTCTCGATGTGCAAAACTGATAGAGACATACCCCAAGCGACTTGCAGCTGTAATCGCAGCAAAAGGTGGTGCTACAAAGTATTAACTTAAGGGGGCTGAATCATTTTGCACGCCCAATTTTTCAGTTTTTGATTTGTTAAAAAAGTTTGAAATATCCAATAAATGTCGTTCCACTTCATGATTGTGTCCCACTTGTTGTTGATTCTTCACAAACAAATACAGTTTTATATCTTTATGTTTGAAGCCTGAAATGTGGCAAAAGGTCGCAAAGTTCAAGGGGGCCGAATACTTTCGCAAGGCACTGTATATGCACTTTGTTTATATACATTAAAAAAGTTATACTTTAAATGCAAATATTTAATAGCTGAGCCGATTGAGCCGACTCACTGAGAAGAGCCAGAATGCCCATCACTAATGCAGACTGAACGCAAGTGTCTCGTGGTTGAGGAGCATGAAATGTGCTCCTTGAGTGACAGGGGGCGTGGCTAGTTCTGTGTGGAAAGTGGCACAGAGATAAAGAGCGGAGAGAGATGACTCAAGAAGCGAAGTAAACAATAAAAATGTACATTGCACATGGCGTATCACATTTAACAAACCAAACATTCAAATACCGGTATAGAAGGTAAAGTAAAAACCCAAACCGGTCCCTGCATCAACACCGGTATATCATAAAATGCGGTATACTGCCAAGCCCTATGTCCTTGAAGACCAGACTTTGTTTGATCCATTTCTTTGTTGACCAGACCTTGTTTTTGTTTTGAGACATGCATTTTTGTTCAACAGGCTTTTGTCCAAGACGCTCATTGATATTTTTCTTCCTTTCGAAAACAAAATGGCCTCTGAGGAAAAGGGAAGTGTTGTATTATTCCATCCAAACAGCCAGAGGTCAGGACACCACAGCGCTCTCCCGCTGCCGGGTTTCAGGGCCAGCCGACCTCCCGCTGCCGGGTTTCAGGGCCAGCCGACCTCCCGCTGCCGGGTTTCAGGGCCAGCCGACCTCCCGCTGCCGGGTTTCAGGGCCAGCCGACCTCCCGCTGCCGGGTTTCAGGGCCAGCCGACCTCCCGCTGCCGGGTTTCAGGGCCAGCCGACATCCCGCTGCCGGGTTTCAGGGCCAGCCGACCTCCCGCTGCCGGGTTTCAGGGCCAGCCGACCTCCCGCTGCCGGGTTTCAGGGCCAGCCGACCTCCCGCTGCCGGGAATCACATGCAAATGAGAGGACTGTAGGAGAGCTGAACTTGGCAGAACGGTCTCTGGTTTGTCTCATAACCCTAGCTACTTTCTGTCATACCCCTATCTCAGGACTCCCATGATTGCCGGCGGCCTCTTTGTCATGGACAAGGACTACTTTGAGTTGCTGGGGAAGTACGACATGATGATGGATGTGTGGGGTGGAGAGAATCTGGGTAAGTGGACACAGAACACTCGGAAAGCTTGAGCTTGTTTGTCATTGTGTGGGGATGGAAGAGGGAGTGGGATGCCTTTTCTGGATTGGTTTATGATGTCTATATGTCAATATTATATGACACCATTTTCTGATTGAAATCATATTGACATTGAAGATGCCATGAAATCATATTGACATTGAAGATGCCATGAAATCATATTGACATTGAAGATGCCAACTGTGGGAAGTTCTAGCACATTGAATTGTCACTGTAAAACCTTGCCCGAAACTGTTATATTAATGTGTGTGTTTCGTATTTGTCTTTTGGACATTGCAGAGATCTCTTTCCGCGTGTGGCAGTGTGGCGGCAGTCTAGAGATCATTCCCTGCAGTAGAGTGGGACACGTCTTCAGGAAGCAGCACCCATATACCTTCCCTGGGGGCAGTGGCACTGTGTTTGCTAGGTGACTATTGATTGTACCTGTGACGTGAGGTAGACTTGGCTCAATTCTGCCTTCTTGGAGTCCACAGGGGACTAACCTCTTCTACCTACTGGCACTGTGGACTAACCTCTTGTACCTACTGGCACATAACCAACCAGCTGGAGTGTACATAGTTTGAAATGAGAGCCATAAAAAAGGGCAACAGTACAGGCTAACTGGCAATTGAGTTTACTCACTAACCCTACAGTAACTTTACCCACAGTTTACCCTTAACTTTACCTTTCTCAAAGACCCAATGAAATCCAAGCTGAGGCATTGAGATGAAAACCTGCTAGTAGCCTGTAGGGAAGGGCTGTTTCATTCTTTTGCAATTCACATTCTAATACTGTTGTTCAAAGTCTAGCTTAGCTGCAGTCATTAAATTTGAGGCTCAATCAGGACAGAAGCCTCAGCTCTGCTCTCGTCTTGGCTTCACCCCTGCAGTGTCAACACTGTTTCGCATCTGGGTGATTCATCAATGAGATGAGAGAAAGTGACCACTCCCTCACTGCCAGTCTATCACATAGCACTGAAAACCCCACAGACTGCCAAGTCTTAGGATGTGTGCTCATATCTCAAAATAGCTTCGAGGACTGTCACTCTCCTCCTGTGTTTTCTGAAGCTTGAACCGCATCCTCACTTTCTCTTGCCCTGTTCATATTTGAACAGACATCCATCCTTCTATTGAATAAATAACACATGTGATCAATTGAATCTATAACATTGCCTATAGTTTTTAGGCTACTGCACTGAAATTATTACATTATTTCAGATCAGTGATTATTTCAAGGACTGGAAGAAGGAACAGGAAGAATGCATTTTTAAAGTATTCTAGCATGGTGTGTATCGGTCTGTCCACAGGAACACGAGGCGAGCAGCAGAGGTGTGGATGGATGAGTTTAAGAACTTTTACTACGCCGCTGTGCCCTCGGCCCGAAACGTGCCTTACGGCAAGTAAGTATCCTTTCAGACGCCCTTCTTCCTGTGCCCTACGGCAAGTAAATATTGTTTCAGACACACTTCTTCCAAGATGGCATCACAGATGTCCTTGTATAGAATAACAAAATACATTTCCCCATTTCTGACACCTCCAGAAGGTCAGATGGTACATCCAGAGATGGCTGGTAGTTAGATGAGTCATGGCTTAATCTCTGTCTGGCAGCATTCAGAGCAGGATGGAGATGAAGAAGAGGCTTGGCTGCCAGCCATTCAAGTGGTACTTGGAGAATGTGTACCCTGAGCTGCGGTAAGTAGTGAGACCACACCGCCACAGTGGACCAGCAATATATAGGCGGAACAGACTTTGGGGGCCTTTGTATTCCACTTGAAATTCAACTATGGGAAAGACTTTGGTGGTGGCATATACTCACGTCTTGTGATTTGACATCCCCCTGACTTGTGCTGTTTGTCTGGCCCTTCAGGGTCCCTGACCATCAGGACATTGCCTTTGGAGCTCTGCAGCAGGGAGGGAACTGCTTAGACACTCTGGGACACTTTGCAGACGGAGTGGTGGGGGTCTACGAATGCCACAATGCTGGGGGAAATCAGGTACCATTCAGGGCTCAGGTACTGCTCAGATCCATTACACATAACCAAGCTGTGCACTGGGCTGGGTAACACACTGAGGTGGGTTTACTTTTGGTCAGGTTCTGGACTGGACAGTCCACTGTCAGGAGCTGGACTGGACAGTCAAATATTGCTTTGATTGGGAGTCTGATTCATACTGATGAAATCCATTTTGATGTCCCACTTCCCACAACATATTGATTATATTACTGCGCTGGAGGAGGGGATTATGGGAGAGTCAAGGCCTTGTTGGTCTATATAGGTGTGATTTACAACAGACAACATGCAAACACTGCATATTCACACTTGACAAAGACACACACTTTACAAATAGATCTACATAATCATTGAGGAGTACCTAAACTGACTGAATCCCTCTCTTTCTCCTCAGGAATGGGCGCTGACCAAGGACAAGTCAGTGAAGCACATGGACCTGTGTCTGACGGTGGTGGATCGCACTGCTGGCTCACAAATCAAAATGCAGGGCTGCAGGGAAAACGACAGCAGACAGGTGAGCGAGCCGAGCACCGAGTCATGCACCATTACATTTACATTTACATTTAAGTCATTTAGCAGACGCTCTTATCCAGAGCGACTTACAAATTGGTGCTTTCACCTTATGACATCCAGTGGAACAGCCACTTTACAATAGTGCATCTAGGTCTTTTAAGGGGGGGGGGGGGGGGGGGGAGAAGGATTACTTTATCCTATCCTAGGTATTCCTTAAAGAGGTGGGGTTTCAGATAGATAGATAGGATCAGATAGATCAGAAAGCACTAGTAGTAAATGAGAGACTGACAGCAGTCCGGCTGTTAGAATGGAATTAGAACATTCATTTAGTGGATTATGATGCTTTTCTGGATTGGGATGATCCCTTTGGATTTGCACCATAAACTCACTATCAATAGAGACCATTAGTGATCATAGGATTATTGGGTTTTTGGTTAATAAAACTCACATGACATAAAAACCTGTGACTGATTTGTGGACCTTTGTTTCCTCCCTCTCCCGACCCCTCCCTGACTGCACCTCGTGTGTCTCCAGAAATGGGAGCAGATTGAGAGCAACTCCAAGCTGCGGCACGTTGGCAGCAACCTGTGCCTGGACAGCCGCAGCGCACGTAATGGGGGGCTGACAGTAGAGGTGTGCAGCCCCAACCTCAACCAGCAGTGGAAGTTCACACTCAACCTCCAGCCCTAGAGAGAGAGAGAGATGGACAGACAAACAGAGAGAGAGTGTATCCCCCACCAGCACCACATCCTCTCCTCCCTGGAGCCAAACAGACTAGAGCCACCTATTACCAACACACACACAGATGGACGGACAGACTGAGGTCCCAGGAGGGGCCACAACACAGAGGGAAGCAGGATATTGAAACTACAGACTACCAAGTGGGATGATGATGATTTTAATGTTGATGATGATTTTAATGTTGGTGGTGGTGATGATGATAATGCTTTCCCTCCAACTATATACCTCAGCATTTCATCTTTAGTCCCCCTCTTTGGAATGTGAGAAAGTCATTTTTCTTATTACAGGCGAAAGAAACTTTCTGGATGTTTTTTTATTTTGTGCGTGTCCTTTGTTCTCTCTTTCCACTGAAGTTCTGAAATGGATAAGACTATTAATTAGTCGTTTTTCTCTCTCTAGTAATCTGTCTTTGTTGAATGTAAAAGATGTATTCTACAGAGGTTCCCTGACTAGACAAACTGGCCAGGAAGAAAAGTGGATTGTCTCAGCTGGTTTTGGCCCCTTAAAGTCCTGCTGGTAGAAGGGAAATGACTCTATGCACTGTTCCTCTCGTTCACTCAAACGCCTCTCTCCTGATTGGTGGACTGCTCTGCCAGAGTTGAAAAGAGATTTAAGAAAATTAACAATTTCCAGAGTTTTCATTCTGCTCCTGTCACGCGTGTTGTAAGAAGGTAGGTCATCCGATCAGAAGTGTTCTCTTCGCAGGTCTCTCGTGGATACTGGTGGGGCCAGGAGTTGTCGAGGGTGTGGATGTGTCGCTGCTGAATCGTCACAGATTGTAGCACTGGCTGCTACGGCTCCTCAGTGTTTGTCCCCTTTGTACATCACAATTGAATGGAACCCCCCCCCAACAAAATTATTTTATATATATATATATATTCATTATGTTTTTCTTTATATTTCTTTGTTACTATTGTTGCATTCAGACAGTTCTCTTGTGAGTAAAAACAAATCGACTTACTTTCTAAAAAAACAAAAAGGTTGTCCTTTTCAGTGTCGGTGTTACCATTGCATCCAAATCAGTATTGGTGAAGAGTTTATTACAGGGTAATGTTGGAACCATCATTTCCATTCTCAGAAGTCCACAAATGTTGTCTCACACAGTGTATGTATTTGTGATTTGACATGTTAGAAAATGCCACTTGTTCAGCGCGCTAAGTGACAGACAGCATGTACGCGGTACAGGGCGAGGCCTTGCTGCATGTTATACCAATACTTCTACGGCTTTTTTCTCCTACAGTTTCTCTTTCTGTCCATTTGTTTCTCGACATTACTCGCATGCTTTGTGAATGATGTCTTTGCCTTTTTTGATATCCATCCCATTTAAAAGAGAATGTGTCTGTGTGCTAGTGAACAGCTTTCAACAGGTTTCTTGAAGGAGGGCAGGTCATTCGGCTATAGTTAACTGCACTCACAAGGGAGAAAAGCAATAAGATGTTCCTATTTCAATGTCATTGTTGTGCATTTAGCATCTGCTTCGGGACCATTCTGATTGGGTTTCTAGATGTAGCTTGTGATATGTGGTACTTTAAACGTTACTGTTTGTTTCTGAGGGGCAGCAGAACCCACCTTTAATGTGATGGCCCAAGGAGCCTATAACGACTAATGAAAGCAACAATTAATCCACTGACGTGACATTGGTTTTGTCTCGTGGGGGTTCCCCTGATATCAATGGACATTAATTTATTCTAGAATAGCAAATGACTTATTCTTTTGTAAGCCCTCATTATATATGCATACAATTTACCATAAGAAATCTGTGTAAGTCCTACACATCAATCCCTGTGTGTTCTACACCATTCTGGTCAAACTTCCTGATACAAAAGGAATCTCCAACCATCAGTACAGAAATGAGCATCACAGCGACGGAGCATATGCAGCAGCCCCTATCTGACGCTTGTGGAAAAGGTATTGCATTTTAAAAATGCCAAAGAGAGGTGTCCCACGGTAAGAGAGGTGTCCCACGGTAAGAGAGGTGTCCCACGGTAAGAGAGGTGTCCCACGGTAAGAGAGGAAACAGACCATAATATTTTATTTGCAGTTCAGAATGTGAGATCCGTGTGAGAGCAGGACTATGAAATCATGAGATGAGTTGGGGGTTGTATCCTCCGTTATGAGTTGGGGGTTGTAACCTCCCGTGTGAGATGAGTTGGGGGTTGTAACCTCCGTTATGAGTTGGGGGTTGTAACCTCCGTTATGAGTTGGGGGTTGTAACCTCCGTTATGAGTTGGGGGTTGTAACCTCCGTTATGAGTTGGGGGTTGTAACCTCCCGTGTGAGGTGAGTTGGGGGTTGTAACCTCCCGTGTGAGATGAGTTGGGGGTTGTAACCTCCATTATGAGTTGGGGGTTGTAACCTCCATTATGAGTTGGGGGTTGTAACCTCCATTATGAGTTGGGGGTTGTAACCTCCATTATGAGTTGGGGGTTGTAACCTCCATTATGAGTTGGGGGTTGTAACCTCCCGTGTGAGATGAGTTGGGGGTTGTAACCTCCGTTATGAGATGAGTTGGGGGTTGTAACCTCCGTTATGAGATGAGTTGGGGGTTGTAACCTCCCGTGTGAGATGAGTTGGGGGTTGTAACCTCCATTATGAGATGAGTTGGGGGTTGTAACCTCCATTATGAGATGAGTTGGGGGTTGTAACCTCCCGTGTGAGATGAGTTGGGGGTTGTAACCTCCCGTGTGAGATGAGTTGGGGGTTGTAACCTCCCATGTGAGATGAGTTGGGGGTTGTAACCTCCATTATGAGATGAGTTGGGGGTTGTAACCTCCCGTGTGAGATGAGTTGGGGGTTGTAACCTCCATTATGAGATGAGTTGGGGGTTGTAACCTCCATTATGAGATGAGTTGGGGGTTGTAACCTCCCGTGTGAGATGAGTTGGGGGTTGTAACCTCCCATGTGAGATGAGTTGGGGGTTGTAACCTCCATTATGAGATGAGTTGGGGGTTGTAACCTCCCGTGTGAGATGAGTTGGGGGTTGTAACCTCCCGTGTGAGATGAGTTGGGGGTTGTAAACCTCCCGTGTGAGATGAGTTGGGGGTTGTAACCTCCCTTGTGAGATGAGTTGGGGGTTGTAACCTCCCGTGTGAGATGAGTTGGGGGTTGTAACCTCCCGTGTGAGATGAGTTGGGGGTTGTAACCTCCCGTGTGAGATGAGTTGACAAGTTTCACATGGTAAGAGCTTTGATTGCTATCATGTACGTCACTGTTGATATTGAAACAATTCTAATGTGAAATTCAGGTGGCCTACAGTACTAAAAGGGATTGCTCGGGTGAACATTGTCTACATGGTGGCAACGGTTGTTCAAGTATTGAATCAAGCCTTTTTTGTAAGATTTGTGTGAAAATGACAAGTTTGCTGTTCACTTTAGGATAAAAAAAAAAGAATCCTAGCATTACAGCAACATTTTAATTGGATGAAATGTTTACATAGCACAATGTGCCAAAGTTATTTACTTATTTGATTTACATTGTCAATACAAGGTGAAGGACGTGCCATTGGCATAATGATGACGAATAATAAACCAAATCAAGAAAATAGTAGTTTGGGACATCAAATATGATTTGTTCCTTTGATAAAACGGTTTGCTGTAGGATTCAAATCACAGGGGAGGCAGCATGGGGGTAACCAATGTAAAAGTGTATGTTTGTATATACACTACGTTGATCTACTGTACAGTATGAACAAGCAACACCAGTGAGTGGATCTACTGTACAACGCTTGGAATTGTTCACTGTTTTATAGCTATGGCAAAACTTTTACTTTAAATTAGGAAAAATGTACTTAAATAAATGCATTTATATATGAGAGATGTGGCCTTTCTTTACATTCCTTGAAGACTTGGTTAATTAGCAATGATAAATAAGGTTTGGAAGCCAGAGTTTTGTTGACGGCTGTAACTAAATCAGGTCAGTTTTCCTGGCCTGCTTGCTCTCATTGCTATGCAGAGTCCTCCTCGGGGGAAAACAGGACAGTATTGTCATGGAAACAGCCTCTAACAAAGATCCAGCCCTGGCTGTTCTCCAGTGTCTAAATTTCCACTCAGCAAATTGTGGACATCTCTCTCATATTAGGGGTTCTCAAACCTCTCCTCGGGGACCCCCATCTGTTCCATGTATAGGATCCATTTCAGAGCTAGCACACCAGAGTCAACTAATTCTCAAGCCCTTGTCTGGGAGAATTAGTTCAGGGCTTCAACACACCTGGGAAATGTCTGGGGGTCCCCGAGGAGAGGTTTTAAGAACCAGTCCTAGCCCTGGGGACCTCAGGTAGACATCTGTTTCAGCCCTTGTACATCAACTCATCAAGCCTTTAATTAGTTTAATAAATTGTGTGAGTGTTAAACCAGTATTTACCAGGATTGGGAAACACTGGTTTAGATGCAGGTGCAAAGGGAGGGGGGTGTTTTAGTACGCATAAAGGTCCAGCTCTAATACCTGCTGCATGTACAATCCCACAGTCAGAGGAAACTAAAGGGTTTGTACATATGTGTAACGCTCCATCACATCCCAGGGTAATGTAACAGACATTAAAAGCCAAGTGCAGTCAGAAGTCTGTTTTTTTCCTGTGTTTCGTATCATATTGTACAACAGCTGATGAAACTAACACTGTAAAAGTGTGGAAACATTTGATCGGTGTTATTTCCTGATAGTTGCTGGTTGAAAATACAATCTACACAGGACCTTCTAATCAGCAGGTTTGCATGGGTGGAAGTTTTGGCTTTCCATGATGACATCACCATGCGGTAAATTAGTTAGGACTGTCGATCTCTTTTTATTGGTCTATCAAAATTCTTGCATGAGAATTGTTTTTCCCAATCTATTACAGTAAGGTACTTAATTGTTACCCAGAAATGTTTTGATATTGAGACAAAACTGTCTGCATTGGACCTTTTTTTTAAAGATGCAGAGTCACCAAAGATCAGCAGCTCTACTAAACAGACCCGCTGTCGCCCACTACTATACTACTACCAACAGCACATTAAACATCTGGAGACTAGACATGTACCATACTCCTAGCCCACAGGGGGCGCTAGCCTGACATGCACCATACTCCTAGCCCACAGGGGGCGCTAGCCTGACATGCACCATACTCCTAGCCCACAGGGGGCGCTATCCTAGACATGCTCCATACTCCTAGCCCACAGGGGGCGCTAGCCTGACATGCACCATACTCCTAGCCCACAGGGGGCGCTAGCCTATACATGCACCATACTCCTAGCCCACAGGGGGCGCTAGCCTAGACATACTCCTAGCCCACAGGGGGCGCTAGCCTAGACATGCTCCATACTCCTAGCCCACAGGGGGAGCTAGCCTGACATGCACCATACTCCTAGCCCACAGGGGGAGCTAGCCTGACATGCACCATACTCCTAGCCCACAGGGGGTGCTAGCCTAGACATGCACCATACTCCTAGCCCACAGGGGGCGCTAGCCTAGACATACTCCTAGCCCACAGGGGGCTCTAGCCTAGACATGCTCCATACTCCTAGCCCACAGGGGGCGCTAGTCTGACATACTCCTAGCCCACAGGGGGAGCTAGTCTGACATACTCCTAGCCCACAGGGGGAGCTAGCCTGACATGCACCATACTCCTAGCCCACAGGGGGCGCTATCCTAGACATGCTCCATACTCCTAGCCCACATGGAGCATGTCTAGGATAGCGCCCCCATGTGGGCTAGGAATATGGTGCATTTCAATCCTGCAGATGTGGCAGCACTATTATTTTGAGATAGGCTTGAATATGCAAAGAAGCCAATAGGCAGAGGCAAGGTTACTCATCACACGACATGAGCACAGTTCACTGAGCTACTTCTATTAAACTTCACAGTTCACTGAGCTACTTCTATTAAACTTCACAGTTCACTGAGCTACTTCCATTAGACTTCACAGTTCACTGAGCTACTTCCATTAGACTTCACAGTTCACTGAGCTACTTCCATTAGACTTCACAGTTCACTGAGCTACTTCCATTAGACTTCACAGTTCACTGAGCTACTTCCATTAGACTTCACAGTTCACTGAGCTACTTCCATTAGACTTCACAGTTCACTGAGCTACTTCCATTAGACTTCACAGTTCACTGAGCTACTTCCATTAGACTTCACAGTTCACTGAGCTACTTCCATTAGACTTCACAGTTCACTGAGCCACTTCCATTAGACTTCACAGTTCACTGAGCCACTTCCATTAGACTTCAGTCTCTCTCAAAAATATAGACTCCATGTTGGCTATTATACTGTATTTACAGTATTTTATCAGTCTTGATCACTAATGCAGAGTGAAGACTAAATTGAATGAAAAACATTCCCAAAATAGTGAGTAAAAAGACGACCTATTAAGAACACAATGGGCATGGGCTGCCTGAGTAGCCAAAGAGATGCAGTGTATGGTAATATCCTTATTTGCATGCAGTCTCAGATTGTCCATTAAGAGCTTAGTTTAGAGGTAGAGGTGGGTGCACTGGAGTGGTACCCCCCCGTAGCACTCACGTCCGTAGCCATGAAGTGCTTTGACAGGCTGGTCAACAGCATCCTCCCGGACACCCTAGACCCACTCCAATTCGTATACCGCCCCTACAGATCCACAGATGACGCAATCTCAATCGCACTCCACACTAACCTTTCTCAGCTGGACAAAAGGAACACCTATGTGAGAATGCTGTTCATTGACTACAGCTCAGCATTCAACACCATAGTGCCCACGAAGCTCATCACTAAGCTAAGGACTCTGGGACAAAACTCCTCCCTCTGCAACTGGATACTGGACTTCCTGACGGGCCACCCCCAGGTGGTAAGGGTAGGCAACAACACATCTGTCATGCTGATCCTTAACACTGGGGCCCCTCAGGGGTGTGTACTTAGTCCCCTTCTGTATTCCCTGTTCACCCAAGTTTGCTGACGACACAACAATGGTAGGCCTGATCACCGACAACGATGAGACGGCCTATAGGGAAGAGGTCAGAGAACTGGCAGTGTGGTGCCAGGACAACAACCTCCCTCAATGTGAGCAAGACAAAGGAGCTGATTGTGGACTACAGGAAAAGGTGGGCTGAACAGGCCCCCATTAACATCGACGGGGCTGGAGCGGGTCGATAGTTTCAAGTTCCTTGGTGCCCACATCAACGAACTATCATGGTCCAAACATACCAAGACAGTCGTGAAGAGGGCACGACCAAACCTTTCCCCCTCAGGAGACTGAAAAGATTTGGCATGGGCCCCCAGATCCAATAAAAATGGCCTATCAGATGCTATAGGGAATTACAGTGATACCAGACTGACACAGACATTTCAGGCAATGAGAAATGGCCATGGATTCTAAAAAAGAATGATAGGATGTGGCCTCAGGTACTGAATATGACTTGGCTACCTGTGTTGTAAGGGTTGAACGTAAAACCTAATGGTAGAATCATGGAGTGAGAAAATTAATGAAATTCATGAACACATGCATCTCGAATAAATTATATATTTTTCTATGCAGAAGACATCTGAAATCGCCAAATGATACTGGCATCAAATGCCTTTGTGATTTTGTCCATATTGCTCTCTTTTATAAAAAATAAATCCTCAACTGATTTTTTTTAACATACCAAAAGAACAAAATATGTTATTTACAAGGCACTGAGAAAATATCTAATACATGGCTGAGTAGAAGTGTTTATTTTGAACAGTTGACTGTATCATGCATACTTCTTAGTGTCTATCAATATAACAATTCAGAAGAAAAGAGCATTGTTATGAACATTATCAACCGATGTATGGCATGTCAGAGCTTCTTTCAGACAGTGATCAGTGCACAGAACTAGTGGCTCACACAAACATACACAAGAACGACAATGTTTTTTGGGGGAAAGAAAATGTGAAAAATGACAATCATTTGTCTTACCTATAAGTGAAGACTAATAGAACTATAATCATACACTAAAAAAATATAATCGCAACATGTGAAGTGTTGGTCCCATGTTTTATGAGCTGAAATAAAAGATGGCAGACATTTTCCATACGCACAAAAAGCTCATTTTGTGCACACATTTATTTACATCCCTGTTAGTGAGCATTTCTCCTTTGCCAAGATTATCCATCCACATGACAGGTGTGGCATATCAAGAAGCTAATTACACAGCATGATCATTACATCGGCGCACCTTGTGCTGGGGACAAAAGGCCACTAGAATGTGCAGTTTTGCCACACAACACAATGCCACAGATGTCTCAAGATGAGGACGCGTACAATTGGAATTCTGACTGCAGGAATGTCCAACAGAGTTGTTGCCAGATAATTTAATGTTCATTTCTCTACCATAAATGTTGTTTTATAGAATTTGGCAGTACGTCCTCACAACCGCAGTTGTGTGGGCGAGTGGTTCACTGATGTTAACGTTGTTGGCAGAGTGCCCAAATGGTGGAGGTGGGTTTACTGCATGGTATGGGCAGGCATAAGCTATGGACAACGAACACAGTTGATTTTATCGATGGTAATTTGAATGCACAGAGATACCTTTATGAGATCCTGAGGCCCATTGTCGTGCCATTCTTCAACCTCATGTTTCAGCATGATAATGCACTGCCCCAAGGATCTGTACACAATTCCTGGAAGCTGAAAATGTCCCAGTTCTTCCATGGCCTGCATACTCACAAGACATGTCACCCGTTGAGCATGTTTGGGATGCTCTGGATCGACGTGTACGACAGCGTGTTCCAGTTCCCGCCAATATCCATCAACTTTGCACAGCCATTGAAGAGGAGTGGGACAACATTCCACAGGCCACAATCAACAGCCTGATCAACTCTATGTGAAGGAGATGTTGCGCTGCATGAGGCAAATGGTGGTCAAACCATATACCGACTGATTTTCTGATCCACGCCCCTACCTTTTATAGTTGTTATCTGTGACCAATAGATGCATATCTGTATTACCAGTCATGTGAAATTCATAGATTAGGTCCTAATGAATTTATTTAAATTGACTGATTTTCTGATATGAACTGTAACCCAGTAAAATCTTTCAAATGGTTGCATGTTGCCTTTATATTTTTGTTCAGTATACATACCTTATTTACCACAATTGCCTATGCACATATTATATATTTAGGTAAATATTCATAACATTTTCAATTTCATTGGTTTTTAGTGTTCATCAAGTGTACTTTAGTTTATCAGCAATATCCCCTTTTAAATCATTCCTACATAAATATTGTAGCACTAGGTTGCATAAATCAGCACTCAATAGACACTCACTTCCCTTTCTAGTAAACTTTGATTTCCTGCTTCTTCAAAGAATATTTGAGCACTCAATAATTAGGGAGGAAACTTAGGTGATACCAGTTAAACAGCATTAAATCTTCAGTATTCTGTGACAGAGCATGGATTTACACAATAGTTCTGGAGTATTAATGTGCATCATTTAACTCCTATTTTCTGAAGAAGCATTTAGTACAACCATTAATTAAAGGGATTCATCATAGCTAGGGATATTTAGTAAACATCAATAGACCTTTATTGAATCACTTTAAAGTGCAAGACGATCGAAAGTGCATGAGTAGTGCCCTAGTTAGGACAAATCTCACAAACACTTCACACATCAATAAGACAGTCACAGTGGCAAGGAGTGGACAAGCACGAATGTATGTTATCGGCCAAGGGATAAAATAGGCCTGTGTGTGTGGACTTTGGAATTGCACACTTTTACACTGACATAAGTCTATTGGCCAAGAAGACATTATTAATCCACAGTGACATTCACTTCACTGACTTACACAGCTCCACATACAACACATTGGGGTACTATTCTGTCTCCATACAAGATGCAAGACAGCACCCTCTCAAAGTCATTACAGAACAGGAGAATCCATTCTCCAAAGCACATTTGGAAGGAATAACGTTGACCAACTTCTGTGGGTCTGGTGTTGTCTTCTCTCCATCTTTTAGTGACATCATTGGACTGAGAGTCATTGGCTGATGGTATGAAATGTTTAACTCAAACTCAAATCACATACTTTATAGATCAATGTCAGGCTTGCTTCCAGGGAATGAGCTGTGGACGTGACCAACCGAGCCAGAGACCCCGCCCTATTCAGTAGACCTGAACTGGGAACAGCCCATGTCTGTGTGGTCTGTCAGTGAGTGAGTATGGCTGTGGATGGTTCAGCGTGTATATCTAGAGTTGACCTGAACTGACCCCTGCAGCTCTCGATGATCCAAGACTATGCCACATTGAGACTGTGTTCATGTTGTACATTAACAGTACGCCTCATCCAAACCAACGTTCATGGGCCAGCATTGGCACATCGTTTATCACATCATCAAACCTTCCCTTTGCAGTCTGAACCTGACCACAAGTCACACCATCCAGTATTTCCAATGATGTTGCAAATATAAGGACTGCCAGTCATATAATCTGATGACAAGTTGAAAGGTTCCTATTGACTGAGATATGGAGTTGAGTACAGTAAGCACAACCCTGATAAGTAGGAGATTTCCCATTCCAGGTATGAACCATCAGCAGAAAGAGCTCTGGAAGGAAATAGTAACGTAGGTCTACTTCTCCTCCATATTTCATTTAAACATCATGGATCCTGGGCATTATGTATATATACAGTATATCTGCTTAGTGGTTAAGGTCTATCTTGGAGAGAAAATCCCAGATGTTGGTCCAATAGAATCATAGATTCATAGATTGACATTAGAGTGACACTACATGGAAACAACGTTTAACCCGGTCAGAAAAAAATAAGAAACATTCTGCACATTTGAAGAGTAAATTATCCAAACACTTTTTTGTCATGCAGCCTGTGACACTAACATTATGAGGCATGTAGATAGTACAATGGTTTTGCTTTGTGCCTCAGTAGAGAAACGTTCATCTATAGACATTTCTCTTGAGTTCAGACTCAGATATAGAGACCTGCGCTCTACACCTAGAGGTTTTGTCCCCAAACCCATTTAACACAGACACTTAAAATATGGTTTCGTTTAAGGAATTACGTATTCCAGTGTCTGCAATTGTAAAGAAAATATGTATTAGTGGGTGTGGTTAGTGTGCGTTAGTGGTTTGCGTGTGATGAACAGTGTGTGTTTGGGTACGTGTGAGACGTGAAAGTGTGTGTGTACACACGTGTTTGGGTACATGTGAGACATGACAGTGTGTGTTTGAGACGTGACAGTGTGTGTGTGTGTGTGTGTGTGAGAGAGAGAGAGAGTCGTGACAGTGTGTGTGTGAGAGACGTGACAATGTGTGTGTACGTGTGAGACGTGTGTGTGTGTTCACGTGTGAGACGTGACAGTGTGTGTGTGCACGTGTGAGACGTGACAGTGTGTGTGTGTGTGACGTGACAGTGTGTGTGTGTGTTCACGTGTGAGACGTGACAGTGTGTGTGTGTGTTCACGTGTGAGACGTGACAGTGTGTGTGTGTTCACGTGTGAGACGTGACAGTGTGTGTGTTCACGTGTGAGACGTGACAGTGTGTGTGTGTGTTCACGTGTGAGACGTGACAGTGTGTGTGGGTACGTGTGAGACGTGACAGTGTGTGTGGGTACGTGTGAGACGTGACAGTGTGTGTGGGTACGTGTGAGACGTGACAGTGTGTGTGGGTACGTGTGAGACGTGACAGTGTGTGTGGGTACGTGTGAGACGTGACAGTGTGTGTGGGTACGTGTGAGACGTGACAGTGTGTGGGTACGTGTGAGACGTGACAGTGTGTGGGTACGTGTGAGACGTGACAGTGTGTGGGTACGTGTGAGACGTGACAGTGTGTGTGGGTACGTGTGTGACGTGACAGTGTGTGTGGGTACGTGTGAGACGTGACAGTGTGTGTGGGTACGTGTGAGACGTGACAGTGTGTGTGGGTACGTGTGTGACGTGACAGTGTGTGGGTACGTGTGAGACGTGACAGTGTGTGGGTACGTGTGAGACGTGACAGTGTGTGGGTACGTGTGAGACGTGACAGTGTGTGGGTACGTGTGAGACGTGACAGTGTGTGGGTACGTGTGAGACGTGACAGTGTGTGTGGGTACGTGTGTGACGTGACAGTGTGTGGGTACGTGTGTGACGTGACAGTGTGTGTGGGTACGTGTGAGACGTGACAGTGTGTGGGTACGTGTGAGACGTGACAGTGTGTGGGTACGTGTGAGACGTGACAGTGTGTGGGTACGTGTGAGACGTGACAGTGTGTGTGGGTACGTGTGTGACGTGACAGTGTGTGGGTACGTGTGTGACGTGACAGTGTGTGGGTACGTGTGAGACGTGACAGTGTGTGGGTACGTGTGAGACGTGACAGTGTGTGGGTACGTGTGAGACGTGACCGTGTGTGTGGGTACGTGTGAGACGTGACAGTGTGTGGGTACGTGTGAGACGTGACAGTGTGTGTGGGTACAGTATGTGGGTGTATATTATAAAGATTACGTGGTCTCCTCACTGGGTGGGGGAGCAGTCATCTAAATCCAGCAGCTCCCTCACCAGTCTCTCACCAAACTGAGCTCGGCTGTAGCGCTTGATGTGGTAGGCATCGGACATCTTGTACAGAATATAGGCGTTGTTTATGGCGATGCTGATGGTCAGCCAGAACACCTGCTGCCACGTCTTGTTGGGCTTGTGGAAGATAAAATACCTGAAAGAAAAGACCAACCCTGAGTGGCTAACTGGGATCTTGACAAATTGGTCATTTTATAATATGTGTCAGATGTATATCACATCCAGCTGATAATCTGAAATTAAACAGAGTTACGACGGACGGAAGGGCACATAGACCGGCAGTTGGGAGGATATCTTGCCTCCATGACTAGGTGTGAGGCATTGGTTAGCGGAGAGGAGGAGCGATATTCAGCTAAAGTTCCGGTTTCTGGCTCTCCAGATGTAATCTGCAGTTCTGCACACCCACAAGTGTTGTCCTTTGAGGTACAGAACAACATCTAATTACTGTCCAATCTCCAAACTAATTGGAGGCAGAGAGAGGTTAGAGAGGGAGAGAAGTAAAGTGATATTCTCTCCCTGGTGTGTGTGTGTGTGTTGAGCAATATGCCATCTATCACTCCTCTTGTCCCCTTAATTGAAGGCTTCCATCTTTGACCGGCGTTAACATCACTTGGCACTGTTCTCTATTTGGAGCATAGGAATGCGCCATGCTGTGCATATCAGTCAATTGCTAAATCATATTAATGCGATTCCTGAAACATTTCCTTCTCCAGGTGTTGGAAGATCGAATCTGGAGCACGGGGGGAGTCAGGGTGACTCTCTGTATAGCAGCACCGGGGGGAGTCAGGGTGACTCTCTGTATAGCAGGACCGGGGGGAGTCAGGCTGACTCTCTGTATAGCAGCACGGGGGGAGTCAGGGTGACTCTCTGTATAGCAGCACGGGGGGAGTCAGGGTGACTCTCTGTATAGCAGCACGGGGGGAGTCAGGGTGACTCTCTGTATAGCAGCACGGGGAGTGAGGCTGACTCTCTGTATAGCAGCACGGGGAGCCAGGCTGACTCTCTGTATAGCAGCACGGGGGAGTCAGGCTGACTCTCTGTATAGCAGCACGGGGGAGCCAGGCTGACTCTCTGTATAGCAGCACCGGGGAGTCAGTCTGACACTCTGTATAGCAGCACCGGGGGGAGCCAGGCAGACTCTGTATAGCAGCACCGGGGGGAGCCAGGCTGACTCTCTGTATAGCAGCACCGGGGGGGAGCCAGGCTGACTCTCTGTATTGCAGCACGGGGGGAGCCAGGCTGACTCTCTGTATAGCAGCACCGGGGGGAGCCAGGCTGACTCTCTGTATAGCAGCACCGGGGAGCCAGGCAGACTCTGTATTGCAGCAAGGGGGGAGCCAGGCTGACTCTCTGTATAGCAGCACCGGGGGAGCCAGGCTGACTCTCTGTATAGCAGGACCGGGGAGTCAGGCTGACTCTCTGTATAGCAGCACGGGGGAGTCAGGGTGACTCTCTGTATAGCAGCACCGGGGGAGTCAGGGTGACTCTCTGTATAGCAGCACGGGGGAGTCAGGGTGACTCTCTGTATAGCAGCACGGGGGAGTCAGGGTGACTCTCTGTATAGCAGCACGGGGGAGTGAGGCTGACTCTCTGTATAGCAGCACGGGGGGAGCCAGGCTGACTCTCTGTATAGCAGCACGGGGGGAGTCAGGCTGACTCTCTGTATAGCAGCACGGGGGGAGCCAGGCTGACTCTCTGTATAGCAGCACCGGGGGGAGCCAGGCAGACTCTGTATTGCAGCAAGGGGGGAGCCAGGCTGACTCTCTGTATAGCAGCACCGGGGGGAGCCAGGCTGACTCTCTGTATAGCAGGACCGGGGGGAGTCAGGCTGACTCTCTGTATAGCAGCACGGGGGGAGTCAGGCTGACTCTCTGTATAGCAGCACCGGGGGGAGTCAGGCTGACTCTCTGTATTGCAGCACCGGGGGGAGTCAGGCTGACTCTCTGTATTGCAGCACCGGGGGGAGTCAGGCTGACTCTCTGTATTGCAGCACCGGGGGGCGTCAGGCTGACTCTCTGTATAGCAGCACAGGGGGAGTCAAGCTGACTCTTTGTACTGCAGCACGGGGGGAGCCAGGCTGACTCTTTGTACTGCAGCACGGGGGGAGCCAGGCTGACTCTTTGTACTGCAGCACGGGGGGAGCCAGGCTGACTCTGTACAGCAGCACGGGGGAGCCAGGCTGACTCTGTACAGCAGCACGGGGGGAGCCAGGCTGACTCTGTACAGCAGCACGGGGGGAGCCAGGCTGACTCTTTATAGCAGCACGGGGGAGTCAGGCTGACTCTCTGTATAGCAGCACGGGGGAGTCAGGCTGACTCTCTGTATAGCAGCACCGGGGGGAGCCAGGCAGACTCTGTATAGCAGCACCGGGGGGAGCCAGGCTGACTCTCTGTATAGCAGCACCGGGGGGAGCCAGGCTGACTCTCTGTATATCAGCACGGGGGGAGCCAGGCTGACTCTCTGTATAGCAGCACCGGGGGGAGCCAGGCTGACTCTCTGTATAGCAGCACCGGGGGGAGCCAGGCTGACTCTCTGTATAGCAGCACGGGGGGAGTCAGGCTGACTCTCTGTATAGCAGCACCGGGGGGAGTCAGGCTGACTCTCTGTATTGCACGACCGGGGGGAGTCAGGCTGACTCTCTGTATTGCAGCACCGGGGGGAGTCAGGCTGACTCTCTGTATAGCAGCACGGGGGGAGTCAAGCTGACTCTTTGTACTGCAGCACGGGGGGAGCCAGGCTGACTCTTTGTACTGCAGCACGGGGGGAGCCAGGCTGACTCTTTGTACTGCAGCACGGGGGGAGCCAGGCTGACTCTGTACAGCAGCACGGGGGGAGCCAGGCTGACTCTCTGTACAGCAGCACAGGGGGAGCCAGGCTGACTCTTTATAGCAGCACGGGGGGAGTCAGGCTGACTCTCTGTATAGCAGCACGGGGGAGTCAGGCTGACTCTCTGTATAGCAGCACGGGGGAGTCAGGCTGACTCTCTGTATAGCAGCACGGGGGAGTCAGGCTGACTCTCTGTATAGCAGCACGGGGGAGTCAGGCTGACTCTCTGTATAGCAGCACGGGGGAGTCAGACTGGCGCTCTGTATAGGAGCACGGGGAGTCAGGCTGACTCTGTATAGCAGCACGGGGGGAGTCAGGCTGACTCTCTGTATAGCAGCACCGGGGGGAGTCAGGCTGACTCTCTGTATAGCAGCACCGGGGGGAGTCAGGCTGACTCTCTGTATAGCAGCACGGGGGGAGTCAGGCTGACTCTCTGTATAGCAGCACCGGGGGGAGTCAGGCTGACTCTCTGTATAGCAGCACCGGGGGGAGTCAGGCTGACTCTCTGTATAGCAGCACCGGGGGGAGTCAGGCTGACTCTCTGTATAGCAGCACCGGGGGGAGTCAGGCTGACTCTCTGTATAGCAGCACCGGGGGGAGTCAGGCTGACTCTCTGTATAGCAGCACCGGGGGGAGTCAGGCTGACTCTCTGTATAGCAGCACCGGGGGGAGCCAGGCAGACTCTGTATAGCAGCACCGGGGGGAGCCAGGGCTGACTCTCTGTATAGCAGCACCGGGGGGAGTCAGGCTGACTCTCTGTATAGCAGCACCGGGGAGCCAGGCTGACTCTCTGTATAGCAGCACCGGGGGAGCCAGGCTGACTCTCTGTATAGCAGCACGGGGGAGTCAGGCTGGTATAGCAGCACGGGGGAGCAGGCTGACTCTCTGTATAGCAGCACGGGGGGGAGCCAGGCTGACTCTCTGTGACTCTCTGCAGCAGCACGGGGGAGCCAGGCTGACTCTCTGTATAGCAGCACGGGGGAGCCAGGCTGACTCTGTATAGCAGCACGGGGGAGCCAGGCTGACTCTCTGTATAGCAGCACGGGGAGTCAGGCTGACTCTCTGTATAGCAGCACGGGGAGTCAGGCTGACTCTCTGTATAGCAGCACCGGGGGGAGCCAGGCAGACTCTGTATAGCAGCACCGGGGGGAGCCAGGCTGACTCTCTGTATAGCAGCACGGGGGGAGCCAGGCTGACTCTCTGTATAGCAGCATGGGGGAGCCAGGCTGACTCTCTGTATAGCAGCACGGGGAGTCAGGCTGACTCTCTGTATAGCAGCACAGGGGGAGTCAGGCTGACTCTCTGTATAGCAGCACGGGGAGTCAGGCTGGGGAGTCAGGCTGACTCTCTGTATAGCAGCACGGGGGAGTCAGGCTGACTCTCTGTATAGCAGCACGGGGAGTCAGGCTGACTCTCTGTATAGCAGCACCGGGGGAGTCAGACTCTCAGCAGCGGGGGAGAGGCTGACTCTCTGTATAGCAGCACGGGGAGCCAGGCTGACTCTCTGTATAGCAGCACCGGGGGAGTCAGGCTGACTCTCTGTATAGCAGCACCGGGGAGTCAGGCTGACTCTCTGTATAGCAGCACCGGGGGAGTCAGGCTGACTCTGTATAGCAGCACCGGGGGAGTCAGGCTGACTCTCTGTATAGCAGCACGGGGGAGTCAGGCTGACTCTCTGTATAGCAGCACCGGGGGAGTCAGGCTGACTCTCTGTATAGCAGCACGGGGAGTCAGGCTGACTCTCTGTATAGCAGGCTGCACGGGGAGTCAGGCTGACTCTCTGTATAGCAGCACGGGGAGTCAGGCTGACTCTCTGTATAGCAGCACCGGGGAGTCAGGGCTGACTCTCTGTATAGCAGCACCGGGGAGTCAGGCTGACTCTCTAGCAGCACCGGGAGTCAGGCAGACTCTGTATAGCAGCACCGGGGGAGCCAGGCTGACTCTCTGTATAGCAGCACCGGGGGAGTCAGGCTGACTCTCTGTATAGCAGCACCAGGCAGACTCTGGGGGAGCCAGGCTGACTCTCTGTATAGCAGCACCGGGGGAGCCAGGCTGACTCTCTGTATAGCAGCACCGGGGGAGTCAGGCTGACTCTCTGTATAGCAGCACCGGGGAGCCAGGCTGACTCTCTGTATAGCAGCACCGGGGAGTCAGGCTGACTCTCTGTATAGCAGCACCTGGGGAGTCAGCCAGGCTGACTCTCTGTATAGCAGCACGGGGAGCCAGGCTGACTCTCTGTATAGCAGCACCGGGGGAGTCAGGCTGACTCTCTGTATAGCAGCACTCTGTATAGCAGGGGGAGTCAGGCTGACTCTCTGTATAGCAGCACCGGGGGAGTCAGGCTGACTCTCTGTATAGCAGCACCGGGGGAGCCAGGCTGACTCTCTGTATAGCAGCACCAGGGGAGCCAGGCTGACTCTGTATAGCAGCACGGGGGGAGTCAGGCTGACTCTCTGTATAGCAGCACGGGGGAGCCAGGCTGACTCTCTGTATAGCAGCACCGGGGGAGTCAGGCTGACTCTCTGTATAGCAGCACCGGGGAGTCAGGGGGAGTCAGGCTGACTCTCTGTATAGCAGCACTTTGGGGGAGTCAGGCTGACTCTGTACAGCAGCACGGGGGAGCCAGGCTGACTCTCTGTATAGCAGCACAGCACGGGGAGTCAGGCTGACTCTGTATAGCAGCACAGGGGGAGTCAGCTGACTCTCTGGCAGCACGGGGGAGTCAGGCTGACTCTCTGTATAGCAGCACGGGGAGCCAGGCAGACTCTGTATAGCAGCACGGGGAGTCCAGGCTGACTCTGTATAGCAGCACGGGGAGCCAGGCTGACTCTCTGTATAGCAGCACGGGGGAGTCAGGCTGACTCTCTGTATAGCAGCACGGGGGAGTCAGGCTGACTCTCTGTATAGCAGCACCGGGGAGTCAGGCTGACTCTCTGTATAGCAGCACGGGGAGTCAGGCTGACTCTCTGTATAGCAGCACGGGGAGTCAGGCTGACTCTCTGTATAGCAGCACGGGGGGAGCCAGGCTGACTCTCTGTATAGCAGCACCGGGGGAGCCAGGCTGACTCTCTGTATAGCAGCACCGGGGGGAGTCAGGCTGACTCTCTGTATAGCAGCACCGGGGGAGTCAGGCTGACTCTCTGTATAGCAGCACCGGGGGAGTCAGGCTGACTCTCTGTATAGCAGCACCGGGGGGAGTCAGGCTGACTCTCTGTATAGCAGCACGGGGAGTCAGGCTGACTCTTTGTACTGCAGCACTGTATTGCAGGGGGGAGCCAGGCTGACTCTTTGTACTGCAGCACGGGGGAGCCAGGCTGACTCTCTGCTGATAGCAGCACCGGGGGAGTCAGGCTGACTCTCTGTATAGCAGCACCGGGGGAGCCAGGCTGACTCTCTGCTAGCAGCACTCAGGCTCTGTATAGCAGCACCAGGGGGAGTCAGGCTGACTCTCTGTAGCACGGGGGAGCAGCACTCTGTATAGCAGTCACCTGTATAGGGGGGAGCCAGGCTGACTCTCTGTATAGCAGCACCGGGGAGTCAGGCTGACTCTCTGTATAGCAGCACCGGGGAGTCAGGCTGACTCTCTGTATAGCAGCACCGGGGAGTCAGGCTGACTCTCTGTATAGCAGCACCGGGGAGTCAGGCTGACTCTCTGTATAGCAGCACCGGGGGAGTCAGGCTGACTCTCTGTATAGCAGCACCGGGGAGTCAGGCTGACTCTCTGTACAGCAGCACCGGGGGAGTCAGGCTGACTCTCTGTACTGCAGCACGGGGGAGCCAGGCTGACTCTTTGTACTGCAGCACGGGGGGAGTCAGGCTGACTCTGTACAGCAGCACGGGGGAGCCAGGCTGACTCTCTGTACAGCAGCACGGGGGAGCCAGGCTGACTCTCTATAGCAGCACGGGGAGTCAGGCTGACTCTCTGTATAGCAGCACGGGGAGTCAGGCTGACTCTCTGTATAGCAGCACGGGGAGTCAGGCTGACTCTCTGTATACGGGGGAGCAGCACCTGTGCAGGGGGAGCCAGGCTGACTCTGTATAGCAGCACGGGGGGGGGAGCCAGGCTGACTCTCTGTATAGCAGCACCGGGGGGAGCCAGGCTGACTCTCTGTATATCAGCACGGGGGGAGCCAGGCTGACTCTCTGTATAGCAGCACCGGGGGGAGCCAGGCTGACTCTCTGTATAGCAGCACCGGGGGGAGTCAGGCTGACTCTCTGTATAGCAGCACGGGGGGAGTCAGGCTGACTCTCTGTATAGCAGCACCGGGGAGTCAGGCTGACTCTCACCGGGGGAGTCAGGCTGACTCTCTGTATTGCAGACCGGGGAGTCAGGCTGACTCTCTGTATATCAGCTGACTCTTTGTACTGGGGAGACTCCAGGCGGGGGAGCCAGGCTGACTCTCTGTATAGCAGCAGGCTGACTCTCTGGGGAGTCAGGCTGACTCTCTGTATAGCAGCACCGGGGGGAGTCAGGCTGACTCTCTGTATAGCAGACCGGGGGGAGTCAGGCTGACTCTCTGTATAGCAGCACCGGGGGGAGCCAGGCTGACTCTCTGTATAGCAGCACCGGGGGGAGTCAGGCTGACTCTCTGTATAGCAGCACGGGGGGAGTCAGGCTGACTCTCTGTATAGCAGCACCGGGGGGAGTCAGGCTGACTCTCTGTATTGCAGACCGGGGGGAGTCAGGCTGACTCTCTGTATTGCAGCACCGGGGGGAGTCAGGCTGACTCTCTGTATAGCAGCACGGGGGGAGTCAGGCTGACTCTTTGTACTGCAGCACGGGGGGAGCCAGGCTGACTCTTTGTACTGCAGCACGGGGGGAGCCAGGCTGACTCTGTACAGCAGCACGGGGGGAGCCAGGCTGACTCTCTGTACAGCAGCACGGGGGGAGCCAGGCTGACTCTTTATAGCAGCACGGGGGGAGTCAGGCTGACTCTCTGTATAGCAGCACGGGGGGGGGAGTCAGGCTGGCTGACTCTGTATAGCAGCACGGGGGAGTCAGGCTGACTCTCTGTATAGCAGCACGGGGGAGTCAGGCTGACTCTCTGTATAGCAGCACGGGGGAGTCAGGCTGACTCTCTGTATAGCAGCACGGGGGAGTCAGGCTGACTCTCTGTATAGCAGCACGGGGGAGTCAGACTGGCGCTCTGTATAGGAGCACGGGGGAGTCAGGCTGACTCTGTATAGCAGCACGGGGGGAGTCAGGCTGACTCTCTTTATAGCAGCACCGGGGGGAGTCAGGCTGACTCTCTGTATAGCAGCACCGGGGGGAGTCAGGCTGACTCTCTGTATAGCAGCACCGGGGGGAGTCAGGCTGACTCTCTGTATAGCAGCACCGGGGGGAGTCAGGCTGACTCTCTGTATAGCAGCACCGGGGAGTCAGGCTGACTCTCTGTAGCAGCACCGGGGAGCAGCACCGGGGAGTCAGGCTGACTCTCTGTACAGCAGCACCGGGGGGAGTCAGGCTGACTCTCTGTACAGCAGCACCGGGGGGAGTCAGGCTGACTCTCTGTACAGCAGCACCGGGGGGAGTCAGGCTGACTCTCTGTACAGCAGCACCGGGGGGAGTCAGGCTGACTCTCTGTACAGCAGCACCGGGGGGAGTCAGGCTGACTCTCTGTACAGCAGCACCGGGGGGAGTCAGGCTGACTCTTTGTATAGCAGCACCCGGGGGAGTCAGGCTGGCGCTCTGTATAGCAGCACCCGAGGGAGTCAGGCTGACTCTCTATATTGCAGCACGGGGGGAGTCAGGCTGACTCTCTGTATTGCAGCCCCGGGGGGAGTCAGGCTGACTCTCTGTATAGCAGCACGGGGGGAGTCAGGCTGACTCTGTATAGCAGCACCGGGGGGAGCCAGGCTGACTCTCTGTATAGCAGCACCGGGGGGAGCCAGGCTGACTCTCTGTATATCAGCACGGGGGGAGCCAGGCTGACTCTCTGTATAGCAGCACCGGGGGAGTCAGGCTGTATTAGCAGCACCGGGGGGAGTCAGGCTGACTCTCTGTATAGCAGCACCGGGGAGCCAGGGAGTGCAGCAGGCTGACTCTCAGGCTGACTCTCTGTATAGCAGCACGGGGGAGTCAGGCTGACTCTCTGTATAGCAGCACGGGGGAGCAGGCTGACTCTGTATAGCAGCACCGGGGAGTCAGGCTGACTCTCTGTACCGGGGAGTCAGGCACTCTCTGTATAGCACGGGGGGGGAGTCAGGCTGACTCTCTGTATAGCAGCACGGGGGAGCCAGGCTGACTCTCTGTATAGCAGCACCAGGCTGGGGGAGCTGACTCTCAGGCTCAGGCTGACTCTCTGTATAGCAGCACCGGGGGAGCCAGGCTGACTCTAGCAGCACGGGGAGTCAGGCTGACTCTCTGTATAGCAGCGGGGACAGGCTGACTCTCTGTATAGCAGCACCGGGGGAGCCAGGCTGACTCTCTGTATAGCAGCACGGGGAGTCAGGCTGACTCTCTGTATAGCAGGGGAGCCAGGCTGACTCTCTGTATAGCAGCAGGCCAGGGGGAGCCAGGCTGACTCTCTGTATAGCAGCACCGGGGGAGTCAGGCTGACTCTCTGTATAGCAGCACGGGGAGTCAGGCTGACTCTCTGTATAGCAGCACGGGGGAGTCAGGCTGACTCTCTGTATAGCAGCACCGGGGAGTCAGGCTGACTCTCTGTATAGCAGCACCGGGGAGTCAGGCTGACTCTCTGTATTGCAGCACCGGGGAGTCAGGCTGACTCTCTGTATAGCAGCACGGGGGAGTCAGGCTGACTCTTTGTACTGCAGCACGGGGGAGCCAGGCTGACTCTGACTCTGTACAGCAGCACGGGGGAGCCAGGCTGACTCTCTGTATAGCAGCACCAGGGGAGTCAGGCTGACTCTCTGTATAGCAGCACCGGGGAGTCAGGCTGACTCTCTGTATAGCAGCACGGGGAGTCAGCACTCTCTGTATAGCAGCACGGGGAGTCAGGCTGACTCTCTAGCAGCACGGGGGAGTCAGGCTGACTCTCTGTATAGCAGCACCGGGGGAGTCAGGCTGACTCTCAGCACGGGGAGTCAGACTGGCGCTCTGTATAGGAGCACGGGGGAGTCAGGCTGACTCTGTATAGCAGAGGCTGACTCTCTTTATAGCAGCACCGGGGGAGTCAGGCTGACTCTCTGTATAGCAGCACCGGGGGGGGAGTCAGGCTGACTCTCTCTGCTGACTCTCTGTATAGCAGCACCGGGGGGAGCAGCACCGGGGGAGTCAGGCTGACTCTCTGTACAGCAGCACCGGGGAGTCAGGCTGAGGCAGCAGCACCGGGGAGTCAGGCTGACTCTCTGTATAGCAGCACCGGGGAGGGGAGTCAGTCAGGCTGACTCTCTGTATAGACTCTTTGTACAGCAGCACCGGGGAGTCAGCACCGGGGAGTCAGGCTGACTCTCTGTATTGCAGCACGGGGGAGTCAGGCTGACTCTCTGTAGCCCCGGGGAGTCAGGCTGCAGCACGGGGGAGTCAGGCTGACTCTCTAGCAGCACCGGGGGAGTCATAGCAGCACCGGGGGGAGTCAGGCTGGCTCTCTGTATAGCAGCACCGGGGGAAGGTTTATAGCTGACACAGCTATCATGCCCCAATGAAGCCGTAGGGACCTCGCAATATTCATGAATTTGGAACAGCATAATACTTTGCCATATTAAAATAATTTCACTAAACCAACAGTAATCCAGGACGGCAGACTCATGGAGAGCTACTGGGTAGGCATGTTTTTGCTCCAACCTCGTAACACAGCTGATTCAGCTAATCAATGTCCTTGTTAGCAGCTAGTAGAATCAGGTGTGCTATAGCTAGGGTTGGAGCAAAAGCCCGCAGGAGGGTAGCTTCTCAGGAGACGGGTTGGCCAGCCCTGTGCTATGATGATGAACATTCATATAGGCAAACACCTTTCTCCCAGGATGACAAATTAGTACAAATTACTACAATAGATCCAGTATGTCAACTAGTGGGCTAATTAGTGACTCACTTGCTGTACTTGTCGTCATACTTGCAGATGTAGCTGAGGTGTGCAGCGAAGGCCTCCACAGCCAGCGGACAGGGAATCTCACCACTTTTCCTCTTGATGATCACCCCTGGAACCCAACACATGACTCAGAGAAGTCTAATGGGAGCTGGAACCCAACACATGACTCAGAGAAGTCTAATGGGAGCTGGAACCCAACACATGACTCAGAGAAGTCTAATGGGAGCTGGAACCCAACACATGACTCAGAGAAGTCTAATGGGAGCTGGAACCCAACACATGACTCGGAGAAGTCTAATGGGAGCTGGAACCCAACACATGACTCAGAGAAGTCTAATGGGAGCTGGAACCCAACACATGACTGAGAGAAGTCTAATGGGAGCTGGAACCCAACACATGACTGAGAGAAGTCTAATGGGAGCTGGAACCCAACACATGACTCAGAGAAGTCTAATGGGAGCTGGAACCCAACACATGACTCAGAGAAGGATAATGGGAGCTGGAACCCAACACATGACTCAGAGAAGGATAATGGGAGCTGGAACCCAACACATGACTCAGAGAAGTCTAATGGGAGCTAGAACCCAACACATGACTCAGAGAAGTCTAATGGGAGCTGGAACCCAACACATGACTCAGAGAAGGATAATGGGAGCTGGAACCCAACACATGACTCAGAGAAGGATAATGGGAGCTGGAACCCAACACATGACTCAGAGAAGTCTAATGGGAGCTGGAACCCAACACATGACTCAGAGAAGGATAATGGGAGCTGGAACCCAACACATGACTCAGAGAAGTCTAATGGGAGTGGGAATCAAATTTCACTGAGTTAAAAACAGAAGTATTATGTAAACAGATGTTCAGACTCGGTGACAAAGTACAGGTGAAATTTGGGGCATAATATCTTAACAGTAAAGTATAGCCTATCTGTAACTGGATAAAGAGTGATGCTGTACATAACTAAACTACAGGCCCCAAAATCACATTTTGATGGTTTCTCACTATAGCGCCAAAATAACCAATATATTCTGCAGAAAATACCTTGATCTGAAACAAGAAAAACAGAACTGAGTGCTTACTAGCGTAGCTAGGAGAAACGCATTTTAAAAAGTATCAACCCAATACCTAAAATAAACTGATTACAGGTGAAGCACCACATGAAAAATAGATGAACATGAGGAGTTAGTGTAATTATGGAGGTAGCTGCGAGGGAACGAGTCTAGTAGTCCCCTGGATCCCAATTGAACCATTAGCAGGCCTTTGATACGATTACCTTGACTGAACCTCCATCTGTAGCTTCCATAAAAATTATCCTCAGGTATTTTATGCTAATTACACTACAAATTGGAAAGTTACTGGAGGGTAATTTGAAAAATAAATGCGAGATCAGAGTAACCTCATATCAGTCAGGAAACACAATGGATTTTTTTCTTAACAGAATTTAAGAATATAATTTAGCAGCAGCCCTGATAAGGTCTCAATTTGGAAATATTTCTCTGACTCTTCCTCACCAATGCCTCAGCTTCAGTCGTTCACATGATTACTTCATTTCACAGCCATTTCACCAATGATACAGTGTTATATTTATTCAAAGGTCAGATGGCTTTCTCTGTAGCTATAATGAAATTCTATGACCACCACTTAACCATCCAAAGAAAATAATGACTAGTATGTATAAGAAACGATTGGAAAGAAAACAGAAGGGTGGGAGGGGGTTGTGTTTTGCTGTATTTTGGGTTTTTATATTATCAGTAGTGAGATCATTTGTACTGGATTAAGGGACAATGAAAAATACCTACATCCTCTCTTGGATTCATTCAGATTGGGTAGATTTTCCTCATTGAATACAACATTAATAATGCAGCTTTTGTTTATTTGCATGTTTTTATTTGATTTAGCCTTGACTTAACTAGGTAAGTCAGTTAAGAACAAATTCTTATTTACAATGACGGCCTACAGCGGGCCGACCCGGACGACGCTGGGCCAATCGTGCCTATGGAACTCCCAATCACGTCCGGTTGTGATTCAGCCTGGAATCAAACTGGGGCCTGTAGTGATGCCTCTACCACTGAGATGCAGTGCCTTAGACCGCTGCGGCACTCGGGAGTGGAAATATTAACTCTCCATCGATTCCACTCATCTACACTGGATCCATGCTGTTTATCTATCCAGATATAATGCATTTTCCTCACCTCTTATTTTACAAATGGGATTAAATGTGTCTGAGGTGAGAAACCTTTTCACATGCCAAACAGGGATTTTCTCATTATCTCTGATCATCACTCCATCCTCATGCAGGGAGAGAGAATGGTGAGGTGTTTCATGACGGTTCCCCAGCAGTCTACAGGGTAGATTATGAGTGCATTAACACCTAGGAGTTACTTTGATCTGGGAAATCCACATCATGGCAATGGTGGGTGGTGACTCATTTTGTATCAGTCAGCCCTAAAGAGCTTCATAATGATGCTCTATTTCAGAACATTCTAGTGATGCAGTAGGTTGACAAGATCAAAATAAGGAGAAACGTTTTGCTTTAAAATTGAAGGCAGTTCACCACAAATCTATGCCCATGATTGAACACAGTTTAAACATCCACCTGAACGTATCTTCTGAATGAAAAGGTATGAAAAAGAAAACGTTGTTAATATAACACTGGTTGCAGAGCGGGAGTCCTCACCTTCCTTGGTGGGTGAGTAGGCGTTGGTAAGGAAGCGGAAGTGTCCCTTGTTGTACCAGCTGATGAGGGAGGTGTTGCCTCTCATCATGCTGCGGGACTGGCCTCTCTGCTGTGGGCTCTCAGGGTTCACCAGCATGCACTGGGGCAGGCCGGTGCAGTCACTCTTCCTGGTGCTCAGCAGCCCACAGCAGTAGATCTCTGGCAGAGGACAAACACACAACTTTAGACATCTTCGTCACGTTCAGGATGGTGCAACATACAAAAAGGATTTTCAGCTAAATGTTCCACCACACTGCTAAATCTACTTCTGTGTGCACAATGTAATGTACTTGTGGGTGCTTTGATCCTGATGTGTGCTGAATATAACCCTCTTCTTTCCTATAACCCACCCTCCTGCTGTAATGAGAGATGGCCCAGATTAGGCTGGACAAAATTGAATTACTGTTTAACGGATGCCCCGCCTCACTTATTTTTTGGCCAACGCGGCTCTTTGTTTATCATGCACTGTCCGCTCTCCCTTGATGCTTTCCCAAGTTGATGCCCAAGAGACCAGACAGCCTCAGATCACACTCTCAGATCATGTGCAAGCCTCGGAATGGACAGTGAAACACACACGCTCACACCTGCAGGCGACGTGCAGATGTTTAATTTCTCTCTCATGCATTCATGGCTGAAGCCAGCGCAAATTCCAACTATTTGTGTCCAGGTTAAACATGGGACATCCCTCATTATAAACAAACAGTTGGTTAAATGCATTGTTATCTTGTTAGTGTGCCTATTCACAAGTGCAATACACCAAATTAAAGCTTAACTTCTTATTAATCTACTCATTGTGTCCAATTTCAAAAAGGCTTTACAGCGAAAGCACAACATGTGATTATGTTAGGTCAGAACCTAGTCACAAAAACACATACAGCCATTTTCCAGCCAAAGAGAGGAGTCACAAAAAGCATAAATAGAGATCAAATGAATCACTAACCTTTGAGGATCTTTATCAGATGGCATTCATAGGACTTCATGTTACACAATACATGTATGTTTTGTTCGATAAAGTTCATATTTATATCCAAAAATCTCAGTTTACATTGGCGCTTTATGGTCAGTAATGTGCCTCAAACATCCGGCAAATTTTCAGAGAGCCACATCAATTTACAGAAACACTCATAATAAACTTTGATAAAAGATACAAGTATTATGCACAGAATTATAGATATACTTCTCCTTAATGCAACCGCTGTGTCAGATTTCAAAAAAGCTTTGTGGAAAAAGCAAACCATGCAATAATCTGAGTATGGCGCTCAGACACAAAAACAAGCCATGCAGATACCCGCCATGTTGTGGAGTCAGTAAAAGTCAGAAATAGCATTATAAATAATATACCTTTGATGATCTTCATCAGAATGCACTCCCAGGATTCCCAGTTCCACAATAAATGTTTGTTTTGTTCGATAAAGTCCATCATTTATGTCCAAATACCTCCTTTTGTTAGCGCGTTTAGTAAACAAATCCAAACTCACGAGGCGCGGGCAAGTCCAGGCAAAAGTTCAGACGAAAAGTTCAAACAATGTATATAATCAATCTTTAGGTTGTTTTTAACATAAATCTTCAATAATGTTCCAAACGGAGAATTCCTTTGTCTTTAGAAATGCAATGGAACGCAGGTCGCTCTAACGGATGTGCGCGTGATCAGCTCATGCCACTCTGGCACACCTCTTACTCAATCAGCTCTCATTCGCCCACACTTCAGAGTAGAAGCCTCAAACAAGGTTCTAAAGACTGTTGACATCTAGTGGAAGCCGTTGGAAGTGCAATATGACCCCATAGACACTGTATATTTTTCTTAGGTTTTCGCCTGTCATATGAGTTCTGTTATACTCACAGACATCATTCAAACAGTTTTAGAAACTTCTGTGTTTTCTATCCAATACTACTAATAATATGCATATATTAGCTTCTGGGCCTGAGTAGCAGGAAGTTTACTCTGGGCATGCTTTTCATCCGAACATGAAAATGCTGCCCCCTATCCCAAACAGGTTATTGCATCATCTTCAGGTCTATTAGAAGCAAATAATAGACGAAACAACAATGTAATTTCACCAATTGACTGGCCAGAGATCAGGGCATTCATCAGCAAATACACAGTGCAAACGGATAGTATTTTGGATAACCAAATTGAACTCAAAATGATTCATGAATTGAAGTGTGTAAGCTGTATGGTGATTTGCGATTCATAACTTACATTTTACCGGTACGACCAGCAGTAGTAAACCAACTGATAACACCACGGCGGAATGCGTTTGAAGTGATGATGCGCCGTGGAGAACAGCTACCAAGGCCAGCAAAGTACATCGCCAGTGGCACGTACACATTTCGTGCAGATCAGCAGGTGGGGGCTTTTCGTGGCAGCAAGACGAGACAATCTAAGGAGGATGCGGTCAGCAAAGTTACTGGGCTCGAAGTTACTGGGCTCTAATTTTAGGAACCCAAAACGGCTGCGCATGTGCGCCATCGTGCATACATTTATTTTGTCCCCCTACACCAAACGCGATCACGACACGCAGGTTAAAATATCAAAACAAACTCTGAACCAATGACATTAATTTGGGGACAGGTCGAAAAGCATTAAACAAGTATGGCAATTTAGCTAGTTAGCTTGCACTTGCTAGCTAATTTGTCCTATTTAGCTAGCTTGCTGTTGTCCTGGGATAAACATTGAGTTGTTATTTTACCTGAAATGCACAAGGTCATCTACTCCACCAATTAATCCACACATAAAACAGCCAACCGAATTGTTTCTAGCCATCTCTCCTCCTTCCAGGCTTTTTCATCTTTGAATTTAAATGGTGATTGGCAGTGTGGGTGCAATAACTGAATAACTTGGATTTCTAAATGTATTTTGCGATGCTTGCGCTCGCGACGTGTCCGGTCTGGTCAGCATGTCATGTATTTTGCAGCGCTCGCGACGTGTCCGGTCTGGTCAGCATGTAATGTATTTTGCAGCCCACGCGACGTGTCCGGTCTGGTCAGCATGTCATGTATTTTGCAGCGCTCGCGACGTGTCCGGTCTGGTCAGCATGTCATGTAATTTGCAGCGCTCGCGACGTGTCCGGTCTGGTCAGCATGTCATGTATTTTGTAGCGCTCGCGACGTGTCCGGTCTGGTCAGCATGTCATGTATTTTGCAGCCCACGCGACGTGTCCGGTCTGGTCAGCATGTAATGTATTTTGCAACGCTCGCGACGTGTCCGGTCTGGTCAGCATGTAATGTATTTTGCAACGCTCGCGACGTGTCCGGTCTGGTCAGCATGTAATGTATTTTGCAACGCTCGCGACGTGTCCGGTCTGGTCCAGCATGTCATGTATTTTGCAACGCTCGCGATGTGTCCGGTCTGGTCAGCATGTCATGTATTTTGCAGCGCTCGCGACGTGTCCGGTCTGGTCAGCATGTCATGTATTTTGCAGCCCACGCGACGTGTCCGGTCTGGTCAGCATGTAATGTATTTTGCAACGCTCGCGACGTGTCCGGTCTGGTCCAGCATGTGATGTATTTTGCAACGCTCGCGACGTGTCCGGTCTGGTCAGCATGTCATGTATTTTGCAGCGCTCGCGACGTGTCCGGTCTGGTCAGCATGTAATGTATTTTGCAGCCCACGCGACGTGTCCGGTCTGGTCAGCATGTCATGTATTTTGCAACGCTCGCGACGTGTCCGGTCTGGTCAGCATGTAATGTATTTTGCAGCCCACGCGACGTGTCCGGTCTGGTCAGCATGTCATGTATTTTGCAGCGCTCGCGACGTGTCCGGTCTGGTCAGCATGTCATGTATTTTGCAGCGCTCGCGACGTGTCCGGTCTGGTCAGCATGTCATGTATTTTGCAGCGCTCGCGACGTGTCCGGTCTGGTCAGCATGTAATGTATTTTGCAGCCCACGCGACGTGTCCGGTCTGGTCAGCATGTCATGTATTTTGCAGCACTCGCGATGTGTCCGGTCTGGTCAGCATGTGATGTATTTTGCAGCGCTCGCGACGTGTCCGGTCTGGTCAGCATGTCATGTATTTTGCAGCCCACGCGACGTGTCCGGTCTGGTCCAGCATGTAATGTATTTTGCAACGCTCGCGACGTGTCCAGTCTGGTCAGCATGTCATGTATTTTGCAGCGCTCGCGACGTGTCCGGTCTGGTCAGCATGTCATGTATTTTGCAGCGCTCGCGACGTGTCCGGTCTGGTCAGCATGTCATGTATTTTTTTCCAATGCTACATTACATTTGGCAGACCTAACTTGATTGACCATCTTTCTACAAGGCCTACTAGTCAATGAGAGGCCTAATCATATTTGTAGGAATATTTTGTTAATGCCTAGGCTATAGAGATGCATTCACATAATTAACTCATTATTATGCAACATTTTAAATTTGATTACAATTATTTATTGTCAATTATTCTTGAATTTGTTAGGCTATACAATTAAGTAGATTAATGAACTGATAATACATTCATACATCATTTTATTTTGTATCATTTGTTAATATGATAGAATATTGCATTCTATTATACATCCTATGTGAATAATGTTCATTACTGTTCATTTGTGTATTCATAATAATAATAATCGCAAAATCTGTCTGAAATGGAATATTTCGCCTATTGTTCATGTCCATATAGCCTAGGACAATGTTGTAAAGTACTGTTTTTTCCTTATCCACCTAATGAACAAATGTGATTTTTTTGTGATTTTTTTCGCTCGCTCACCTCACTTTTCTGGGGGGAAAATCTGTTAAACAGTGAATCAATTTTGTCTGGCCTTACAGATGCTCAGTCAGTGTTGAGATTGAGAGCAGAGGATAAAGCCTATTGGAGGGCACTGAGGACAGACTCTCCCTCTACCACCTCTTACTCAACAAGGGGTGAACGAAAGACTTTCGTTCACAGAGCTGTTTGCTCTGTTCATTAACAATAGGATGAACTGGTGCTCTCGGTTTCCAAAATAAGAATCAGGAGAATTTAATGTACGTCATCTTCACAGTTTACTGTATGGCCAGTTACGCAGCTTAGTGGGTGGTAGGCATGGAAGCAGAATACACACAATGTACATATTGGTTCTCAGGGAAGTCTCAAGGTGAACTTCAATTGACAGTCTTCAATTTCAGTGCTACAGTAGCCGGAGGTCGTTTATGGTAATTAAAAACGGCAGAGGATCAGCAGGAAGGAGA
Organism: Oncorhynchus nerka; assembly: GCF_034236695.1. Classification (NCBI taxonomy): domain Eukaryota; kingdom Metazoa; phylum Chordata; class Actinopteri; order Salmoniformes; family Salmonidae; genus Oncorhynchus; species Oncorhynchus nerka. The sequence continues at coordinate 7,565,633 of NC_088423.1, read as the reverse complement.
TTACAGTACTGTAAAGAGAGAGAGGGCAGAGAGAGTGAAAGAGAGGAAAGAGGTGGATGGTAAGAATGAGGAGTAAAGAGATAAATGGGATGAAAGATCTACCCTGTTTCTCAAACTCCTGGTACAGGTTGAGGCTGGTGATGCTGGGCCCGGTGAAGATGATGCTGTTGCGGCCTGAGAGGTTCTGACACAGCTGTTTGGCCACCATACTGTGGAGCTGAGGCTTGTTCTTCAGGGTGGCCAACCCATCAGGACCCTGGCCCTCCTTCAGATGCACATAGATCTGGAAGAGAGACAGACACAGTCAATACCACCACAATCAGGTATCCTAGCGTTTAAGAGCATTGGGCCAGTAACCAAAATGTCACTGGTTCGAATCCCTTTAGCCGACAAGGCAAAAAAAATCTATGACCTTGAGCAAGGCACTAATACCAACCCTGTCGTTTTTCATTGACAATAATACTAACCCTGTAGTTTTCCATTGACAATACTACTGACCCTGTAGTTTTCCATTGACAATACTACTGACCCTGTAGTTTTCCATTGACAATACTACTGACCCTGTAGTTTTCCATTGACAATACTACTGACCCTGTAGTTTTCCATTGACAATACTACTGACCCTGTAGTTTTCCATTGACAATACTACTGACCCTGTAGTTTTCCATTGACAATACTACTGACCCTGTAGTTTTCCATTGACAATACTACTGACCCTGTAGTTTTCCATTGGCAATACTACTGACCCTGTAGTTTTCCATTGGCAATACTACCCCGAGAGCTTCTGGTCAGCGGGGTGGTGGCACCGGGATCCTCATCTCTCCCAAGTGGTCATTCTCTCTTTCTCCCCTTACCCATCTGTCTATCGCCTCCTTTGAATTCCATGCTGTCACAGTTACCAGCCCTTTCAAGCTTAACATCCTTATCATTTATCGCCCTCCAGGTTCCCTCGGAGTGTTCATCAATGAGCTTGATGCCTTGATAAGCTCCTTTCCTGAGGACGGCTCACCTCTCACAGTTCTGGGCGACTTTAACCTCCCCACGTCTACCTTTGACTCATTCCTCTCTGCCTCCTTCTTTCCACTCCTCTCCTCTTTTGACCTCACCCTCTCACCTTCCCCCCCTACTCACAAGGCAGGCAATACGCTCGACCTCATCTTTACTAGATGCTGTTCTTCCACTAACCTCATTGCAACTCCCCTCCAAGTCTCCGACCACTACCTTGTATCCTTTTCCCTCTCGCTCTCATCCAACACTTCCCACACTGCCCCTACTCGGATGGTATCGCGCCGTCCCAACCTTCGCTCTCTCTCCCCCGCTACTCTCTCCTCTTCCATCCTATCATCTCTTCCCTCTGCTCAAACCTTCTCCAACCTATCTCCTGATTCTGCCTCCTCAACCCTCCTCTCCTCCCTTTCTGCATCCTTTGACTCTCTATGTCCCCTATCCTCCAGGCCGGCTCGGTCCTCCCCTCCCGCTCCGTGGCTCGACGACTCATTGCGAGCTCACAGAACAGGGCTCCGGGCAGCCGAGCGGAAATGGAGGAAAACTCGCCTCCCTGCGGACCTGGCATCCTTTCACTCCCTCCTCTCTACATTTTCCTCTTCTGTCTCTGCTGCTAAAGCCACTTTCTACCACTCTAAATTCCAAGCATCTGCCTCTAACCCTAGGAAGCTCTTTGCCACGTTCTCCTCCCTCCTGAATCGTCCTCCCCCTCCCCCCCCATCCTCCCTCTCTGCAGATGACTTCGTCAACCATTTTGAAAAGAAGGTCGACGACATCCGATCCTCGTTTGCTAAGTCAACCGACATCGCTGGTTCTGCTCACACTGCCCTACCCTGTGCTCTGACCTCTTTCTCCCTCTCTCCAGATGAAATCTCGCGTCTTGTGACGGCCGGCCGCCCAACAACCTGCCCGCTTGACCCTATCCCCTCCTCTCTTCTCCAGACCATTTCCGGGAGACCTTCTCCCTTACCTCACCTCGCTCATCAACTCATCCCTGACCGCTGGCTACGTCCCTTCCGTCTTCAAGAGAGCGAGAGTTGCACCCCTTCTGAAAAAACCTACACTCGATCCCTCCGATGTCAACAACTACAGACCAGTATCCCTTCTTTCTTTTCTCTCCAAAACTCTTGAACGTGCCGTCCTTGGCCAGCTCTCCCGCTATCTCTCTCAGAATGACCTTCTTGATCCAAATCAGTCAGGTTTCAAGACTAGCCATTCAACTGAGACTGCTCTTCTCTGTATCACGGAGGCGCTCCGCACTGCTAAAGCTAACTCTCTCTCCTCTGCTCTCATCCTTCTAGACCTATCGGCTGCCTTCGATACTGTGAACCATCAGATCCTCCTCTACACCCTCTCCGAGTTGGGCATCTCCCGGCGCGGCCCACGCTGGATTGTGTCCTACCTGACAGGTCGCTCCTACCAGGTGGCGTGGCGAGAATCTGTCTCCTCACCACGTGCTCTCACCACTGGTGTCCCCAGGGCTCTGTTCTAGGCCCTCTCCTATTCTCGCTATACACCAAGTCACTTGGCTCTGTCATAACCTCACATGGTCTCTCCTATCATTGCTATGCAGACGACACACAATTAATCTTCTCCTTTCCCCCTTCTGATGACCAGGTGGCGAATCGCATCTCTGCATGTCTGGCAGACATATCAGTGTGGATGACGGATCACCACCTCAAGCTGAACCTCGGCAAGACGGAGCTGCTCTTCCTCCCGGGAAGGACTGCCCGTTCCATGATCTCGCCATCACGGTTGACAACTCCATTGTGTCCTCCTCCCAGAGCGCTAAGAACCTTGGCGTGATCCTGGACAACACCCTGTCGTTCTCAAATAACATCAAGGCGGTGGCCCGTTCCTGTAGGTTCATGCTCTACAACATCCGCAGAGTACGACCCTGCCTCACACAGGAAGCGGCGCAGGTCCTAATCCAGGCACTTGTCATCTCCCGTCTGGATTACTGCAACTCGCTGTTGGCTGGGCTCCCTGCCTGTGCCATTAAACCCCTACAACTCATCCAGAACGCCGCAGCCCGTCTGGTGTTCAACCTTCCCAAGTTCTCTCACGTCACCCCGCTCCTCCGCTCTCTCCACTGGCTTCCAGTTGAAGCTCGCATCCGCTACAAGACCATGGTGCTTGCCACGGAGCTGTGAGGGGAACGGCACCTCAGTACCTCCAGGCTCTGATCAGGCCCTACACCCAAACAAGGGCACTGCGTTCATCCACCTCTGGCCTGCTCACCTCCCTACCACTGAGGAAGTACAGTTCCCGCTCAGCCCAGTCAAAACTGCTCGCTGCTCTGGCCCCCCAATGGTGGAACAAACTCCCTCACGACGCCAGGACAGCGGAGTCAATCACCACCTTCCGGAGACACCTGAAACCCCACCTCTTTAAGGAATACCTAGGATAGGATAAAGTAATCCTTCTCACCCCCCCCCTTAAAAGATTTAGATGCACTATTGTAAAGTGGCTGTTCCACTGGATGTCATAAGGTGAATGCACCAATTTGTAAGTCGCTCTGGATAAGAGCGTCTGCTAAATGACTTAAATGTAAATGTAAATACTACTGACCCTGTAGTTTTCCATTGGCAATACTACTGACCCTGTAGTTTTCCATTGGCAATACTACTGACCCTGTAGTTTTCCATTGACAATACTACTGACCCTGTAGTTTTCCATTGACAATACTACTGACCCTGTAGTTTTCCATTGACAATACTACTGACCCTGTAGTTTTCTATTGACAATACTACTGACCCTGTAGTTCTCTATTGACAATACTACTAACCCTGTTGTTTTCTATTGACAATACTACTAACCCTGTAGTTTTCCATTGACAATACTACTGACCCTGTAGTTTTCCATTGACAATACTACTGACCCTGTAGTTTTCCATTGACAATACTACTGACCCTGTAGTTTTCTATTGACAATACTACTGACCCTGTAGTTTTCTATTGACAATACTACTGACCCTGTAGTTTTCTATTGACAATACTACTGACCCTGTAGTTTTCTATTGACAATACTACTGACCCTGTAGTTTTCTATTGACAATACTACTAACCCTGTTGTTTTCTATTGACAATACTACTAACCCTGTAGTTTTCTATTGATAACACTAACCCTGTTGTGTTCCATTGACAAAATGAACCCTGTAGTTTTCAAGTAAGAGAAAGCTACACAAAAAAAGGACATGATCCATTGATTCTTCTTCCCACCAACTGGGACACGGCCCGTGCATATCTACACATTCTCATGTCTTCCTGGATCTGTTTGAGGCATGGGGCAGCAGTCATTTGGCGTATCATACTCCCACCAAGAACAGAGAGCAATTATACTAAGTGGACTGGCGCCTTCTCCTGGGAATCAGTAATAAAACATTGGTTCTGGAGACTGATTGAGGCACTGGATGGTCCCACATCCGTCATCCAATCACAGTTTGTCTGGATCTCTCAGTTGTGTCTGAGTGAGGGGGAAGGGCATGGTATGATTGTCCTGTCCTGCAGTCCTCTACAGTCTAGACCAATTGCAACTAGTCCTGTGAAAGCCCCAGTTTTTTTTTTTTTTTTTTTTTTTTTTTTTTTTTTTACACCTTTATTTAACTAGGCAAGTCAGTTAAGAACAAATTCTTATTTTCAATGACGGCCTAGGAACAGTGGGTTAACTGCCTGTTCAGGGGCAGAACGACAGATTTGTACCTTGTCAGCTCGGGGATTTGAACTTGCAACCTTTCGGTTACTAGTCCAACGCTCTAACCACTAGGCTACCCTGCCGCCCCAGTGTGGTTGTACTGGGTGTAATTGAAGGTGGACAGTCTTTGTCACAAAGTTGGCTAAGTACAGTACTAGCTCCCAGATATAAGAGTAGAAAACCAAGAGGCTGCAGTCCCTCCCTCCCCTCATTCTTCCTCCAATGCTCTCGCCCTCTCCCTTTCTCTAATTTTCTTCTTTCATGCGCACGCACGCACAGTACCTGACAGATGAAACCAGTGGATGTGCACTGGCGGACCCACAGACTGAACTTCCTCTTCTTCCTCTTCCTCAGCTCTCTCTCTGTACAGGTGGTGATGAACACTGGGTCCTCGTCAATAAGGGGCTCATGGAGCACCTATGGGACAGAGGGAAAGCATCAGTATTACATCATGGAGCACCTATGGAACAGAGGGAAAGCATCAGTATTACATCATGGAGCACCTATGGAACAGAGGGAAAGCATCAGTATCACATCATGGAGCACCTATGGAACAGAGGGAAAGCATCAGTATTACATCATGGAGCACCTATGGAACAGAGGGAAAGCATCAGTATTACATCATGGAGCACCTATGGAACAGAGGGAAAGCATCAGTATTACATCATGGAGCACCTATGGAACAGAGGGAAAGCATCAGTATTACATCATGGAGCACCTATGGAACAGAGGGAAAGCATCAGTATTACATCATGGAGCACCTATGGAACAGAGGGAAAGCATCAGTATTACATCATGGAGCACCTATGGAACAGAGGGAAAGCATCAGTATTACATCATGGAGCACCTTTGGGACAGAGGGAAAGCATCAGTATTACATCATGGAGCACCTATGGAACAGAGGGAAATCATCAGTATTACATCATGGAGCACCTTTGGGACAGCATCACCTCACCAACATGTCAATCTTTCCCCTAGCAGTTTGTACAGTTCATATTCAAAGGCATCCTCCAGTGTATCAGTCGTACAGTATGTGCAGGATACACATGGTATACATCGTCCAACGAAATTCTTACTTGCAGGTTCCTTCTGGACAATGCAACAACAACAAACATAAAGTAAACCTGTCCTTCAGCCACGAGCAGGTGTATAACCAGGGATGTCTCCTTCAGCCACGAGCAGGTGTATAACCAGGGATGTCTCCTTCAGCCAAGAGCAGGTGAATAACCAGGGATGACTCCTTCAGCCACGAGCAGGTGTATAACCAGAGATGTCTCCTTCAGCCACGAGCAGGTGAATAACCAGGGATGTCTCCTTCAGCCACGAGCAGGTGTATAACCAGGGATGTCTCCTTCAGCCACGAGCAGGTGAATAACCAGGGATGTCTCCTTCAGCCACGAGCAGGTGAATAACCAGGGATGACTCCTTCAGCCACGAGCAGGTGTATAACCAGGGATGTCTCCTTCAGCCACGAGCAGGTGAATAACCAGGGATGTCTCCTTCAGCCACGAGCAGGTGAATAACCAGGGATGTCTCCTTCAGCCACGAGCAGGTGTATAACCAGGGATGTCTCCTTCAGCCACGAGCAGGTGTATAACCAGGGATGTCTCCTTCAGCCAAGAGCAGGTGAATAACCAGGGATGTCTCCTTCAGCCACGAGCAGGTGTATAACCAGGGATGTCTCCTTCAGCCACGAGCAGGTGAATAACCAGGGATGTCTCCTTCAGCCACGAGCAGGTGAATAACCAGGGATGTCTCCTTCAGCCACGAGCAGGTGTATAACCAGGGATGTCTCCTTCCGCCAAGCAGGAGACAGGTGTATAACCAGGGATGTCTCCTTCAGCCACGAGCAGGTGAATAACCAGGGATGTCTCCTTCAGCCACGAGCAGGTGTATAACCAGGGATGTCTCCTTCAGCCACGAGCAGGTGTATAACCAGGGATGTCTCCTTCAGCCACGAGCAGGTGAATAACCAGGGATGTCTCCTTCAGCCACGAGCAGGTGTATAACCAGGGATGTCTCCTTCAGCCAAGAGCAGGTGAATAACCAGGGATGACTCCTTCAGCCACGAGCAGGTGTATAACCAGGGATGTCTCCTTCAGCCAAGAGCAGGTGAATAACCAGGGATGTCTCCTTCAGCCACGAGCAGGTGTATAACCAGGGATGTCTCCTTCAGCCACGAGCAGGTGTATAACCAGGGATGTCTCCTTCAGCTACGAGCAGGTGTATAACCAGGGATGTCTCCTTCAGCCACAAGCAGGTGTATAACCAGGGATGACTCCTTCAGCCACAAGCAGGTGTATAACCAGGGATGTCTCCTTCAGCCACAAGCAGGTGAATAACCAGGGATGACTCCTTCAGCCAAGAGCAGGTGTATAACCAGGGATGTCTCCTTCAGCCACGAGCAGGTGTATAACCAGGGATGTCTCCTTCAGCCACGAGCAGGTGTATAATCAGGGATGTCTCCTTCAGCCAAGAGCAGGTGAATAACCAGGGATGACTCCTTCAGCCACGTGCAGGTGAATAACCAGGGATGACTCCTTCAGCCACGAGCAGGTGAATAACCAGGGATGACTCCTTCAGCCACGAGCAGGTGTATAACCAGGGATGTGTTCTTCAGCCACGAGCAGGTGTATAACCAGGGGTGTCTCCTTCAGCCAAGAGCAGGTGAATAACCAGGGATGTCTCCTTCAGCCACGAGCAGGTGAATAACCAGGGATGTCTCCTTCAGCCACAAGCAGGTGAATAACCAGGGATGACTGCTTCAGCCAAGAGCAGGTGTATAACCAGGGATTTCTCCTTCAGCCACGAGCAGGTGTATAACCAGGGATGACTCCGTCAGCCACGAGCAGGTGTATAACCAGGGATGACTCCTTCAGCCACGAGCAAGTGTATAACCAGGGGTGTCTCCTTCCGCCAAGCAGGAGACAGGTGTATAACCAGGAATGTCTCCTTCAGCCAAGCAGGAGACAGATGTACAGTGGGGCAAAAAAGTATTTAGTCAGCCACCAATTGTGCAAGTTCTCACACTTAAAAAGATGAGAGAGGCCTGTAATTTTCATCATAGGTACACTTCAACTATGACAGACAAAATGAGAAAAAAAATCCAGAAAATCACGTTGTAGGATTTTTAATGAATTTATTTGCAAATTATGGTAGAAAATAAGTATTTGGTTTGCTGAAAGACCCAGCCACGTTTCATCTTCAATGCCCTTGCTGATGGAAGGAGGTTTTCACTCAAAATCTCACGATACATGGACCCATTCATTCTTTCCTTTACACGGATCAGTTGTCCTGGTCCCTTTGCAGAAGAACAGCCCCAAAGCATGATGTTTCCACCCCCATGCTTCACAGTAGGTATGGTGTTCTTTGGATGCAACTCAGCATTCTTTGTCCTCCAAACACGACGAGTTGAATTTTTACAAAAAAAGTAATATTTTGGTTTCATCTGACCATATGACATTCTCCCAATCTTCTTCTGGGTCATCCAAATGCTCTCTAGCAAACTTCAGACGGGTCTGGACATGTACTGGCTTAAGCAGGGGGACACGTCTGGCACTGCAGGATTTGAGTCCCTGGCGGCATAGTGTGTTACTGATCGAAGGCTTTGTTACTTTTGTCTCAGCTCTCTGCAGGTCATTCACTAGGTCCCCCCGTGTGGTTCTGGAATTTTTGCTCACCGTTCTTGTGATCATTTTGACCCCACGGGGTGAGATCTTGCGTGGAGCCCCAGATCGAGGGAGATTATCAGTGGTCTTGTATGTCTTCCATTTTCTAATAATTGCTCCCACAGTTGATTTCTTCAAACCAAGCTGCTTACCTATTGCAGATTCAGTCTTCCCAGCCTGGAGCAGGTCTACAATTTTGTTTCTGGCGTCCTTTGACAGCTCTTTGGTCTTGGCCATAGTGGAGTTTGGAGTGTGACTGTTTGAGGTTGTGGACAGGTGTCTTTTATACTGATAGCAAGTTCAAACAGGTGCCATTAATACAGGTAACGAGTGGAGGACAGAGGAGCCTCTTAAAGAAGAAGTTACAGGTCTGTGAGAGCCAGAAATATTGCTTGTTTATAGGTGACCAAATACTTATTTTCTACCATAATTTGCAAATAAATTCATTAAAAATCCTACAATGTGATTTTCTGGATTTTTCTCTCCTAATTTTGTCTGTCATAGTTGAAGTGTACCTATGATGAAAATTACAGGCCTCTAATCTTTTTAAGTGGGAGAACTTGCACAATTGGTGGCTGACTAAATACTTTTTTGCCCCACTGTATAACCAGGGATGTCTCCTTCAGCCAAGCAGGAGACAGGTGTATAACCAGGGATGTGGGGCTACTGAACCATTAAATGCCTGAGGGTGGCAGTATGGTAGCTGTTGCTGACTGATTGTACTGTATGTGTGTGAACTACAGACAAAAGCTAGGGAGCATCTTAACATCCTGTTAATGAAACAGTGTGGCTAACCCCTCTCTGTCTGGCTGGCTTTCTAGTCTGCAGAATGTCAAGTTGGCTGGATGGGACCGGCATGCGTTGCCACAGTGATTTTGCACTGCTACATCTGTTAACTCACACCTCCTACCACTGGGGAGCCACACAGACACACGGCAGGCCGCCTGAAGTACCTAAAAATGTATTGTAGGTCTGCAGGAGAGCCTGAGCTGATCAGGGAGCAGGTATTTAAGACATGTATTGAGCACTGTAGAGAAGGCATGATGTGACCGGTTGTTCCAGGTTGTTTGCCCCTATATTGACTTGTTTTGATAGAAACACCTGGATCCTTTTACATGGAGTCAAATAGGTCAATAAGACACAGCGACATGGTGACAGTTGACCAGAGGAATTTGTTATAAGCACTGTGTTAGAGACATTGATAGTTATCCACAGGTCACCCTCATTAAACAGATCTTGAGCATCAAAAGGATTCACAAAAGGATTTTCTAAATGATTCAGTTATTCCTACATGGGTGAAATCAGTCACAAATCGGTGTATTGTCTGACTTTTCACTGCTGCCTGAAATATGACAGTATGGCTATAGACCTGTCCTTTAGACCCTGTGCTCTACTGATATTACTACAGTCGGTTAATGCTCGGTTAGTCTTTGGCCTGTGGAGGATGGATGTGTATCAAACCCATTTCTCAACCCCAATGACTTAATCTCAGTGGAGGCCATGACAAAGATGAATTCTATCTGTCTGACAGCTACTGCATTAGCTAAGATAGGTGGCATTCTGAGAACCATGACCTACCTGAGAGAGGCACACAGTGTCTGAGGAGACAGAGATGGAAACAAAAGGTACACCTTCTATTTGCCAGACGTGCTAGATCTCTAAACAGAGGTGTTTGTGTTGTGTACGTTAATGAGAGAGAGTAGCATTGGACAGCAAGCTAAGCAGAATTGTTAGTGCCACAAAGCTCAGCAATTTGAATGTACTTTCCAAAGAACCCCTGCTATGCCAGAGATGCACTGGACGGCTTTGACAAGCACCTTTCCTTTCGTCTTAAAGTAGAAACTTCACTTAATGAGCTGTCTAAAAGGGTGAAGAAAAAACATTTCTATAAAGGCTTCTGTTATTCTCATTATAACAGGCAGAGGCGGAAGGAGGTAGGCTTCACAGACAGAAAAAAACAGTACATGGAACATTTTGGTAGACACTTTTTCTTGGCCACAGCTAGGGAAAAGGCATTCATTATTCAGACAGAACATCCATCCCCAGGCTGTGCTGATCAGAGCCCCAGACAGAGGCAGCCCAATCAGAGACAGGATATCACCAACCCCCCACTGTGGAGCTATGGAGGGCATATTTCAACTCATACCTCTACAGCTACTGGACTCGGTGATATAAATGTCCCTGGAACTCAGCATTAAGTGCAGATAATAAAGTGAATGTCTGGGTGAAAGTATTTGCATTGGAAAATGGTTTTGAACAATGCCTGGTTTTTACACACACAGAGAGATAGGGGGAGGGAGACAGAGAGAGAGAGAGGGGGGAGAGAGAGAGAACAAGGAAACCAGATGTGCTATGCTGTGTCCAGACACCAGCCTTTGGGGCCCTGCCTTCTGGGCCAGAGGATGTGGTGTGAAGGTGGATTCCCTTTCCCTCAGCTCTGACTGAGTGGGTCTGCCTCATTTCCATCTAGACTCCTAGGAGTGGAGTGGAGGGGAGCGGAGTGGAGGGGAGCAGAGGGGATTGAAGTTGAGGGGAGTGGAGCGGAGGAGAAGGAAGGTGCCCACTCAACACTCCTTTCCTCCCCTGTCAGCTCTGGGAGGCAGCAGCGAGCCGATTTGATCCGCCATGTCTGACAGGGAATTTACATGCAATGCGGAACGCCTGATGGTCACCAGGGAACACGCTGAGGCAAACTGTCAGCCTCCTGTACACTATGTATATAGTTGAGAGTACACTACACCTTGACTGACACATTGGGCACATCCCAGAGTTATTCCATTTAGAACATTTGAACAGGCTTTTCAAATAAGACAATGCAGCCTTACCTTACTAAAATGTTATATTGGTTGTTGTATTGGTTGTTATATTGGCAGTTATATTGGTTCTTCATTTGGTTGTTACAGTGCCTTCAGAAAGTATTCAGAACCCTTTACATTTTCCACATTGTGTTACATTACAGCCTTGTTCTAAAATGGGTTTTAACCCCCCCCCCCAAAATCACAGCAATCTACACAGAATACCCAATAATGACAAAAATAAAACAGTTTTCAAATTTTTGCAAATGCATAAAAAATAATTAATATAAGTATTCAGACCCTTTGCTATGAGACTCGAAATTGAGCTTGGATGCATCCTGTTTCCATTGATCACCCTCAAAATGGTTCTACCACTTGATTAGAGTCCACCAGTGGTAAGCTCAATTGATTGGACATGATTTGGAAAGGCACACACCTGTCAATATAAGGTCCCACAGGTGACAGTGCATGTCTGAGCAAAAATCAAGCCATGAGATGGAAGGAATTTTGTCGAGGCACAGATCTGGGGAAGGGTATGTAAAAATGTCTGCAGCATTGAAGGTCCCCCAAGAACACAGTGGCCTCCATCATTCTTAAATGGAAGAAGTTTGGAACCACCGAGACTCTTCCTAGTGCTGGCCGCCCAGCCAAACTGAGCAATCGGGGGAGAAGGGCCTTGGTCAGGGAGGTGATTGTCGCTCGGATAGAGTTCCTCTATGGAGATGGGAGAACCTTCCAGAAGGACAACCATCTCTGCAGCACTCCATCAATCAAGCCTTTATGGAAGGGTGGCCAGACGGAAGCCACTCCTCAGTAAAAGGCACATGATAGCCCACTTGGAGTTTGCCAGAAGGCACCTAAAGGAGTCAGACTATGACAAACAAGATTCTCTGGTCTGATGAAACCAAGATTGAACTCTTTGGCCTGAATGCCAAGCATCACGTCTGGAGGAAACCTTGCACCATCCCTACGATGAAGCATGGGGTTGGCAGCATCATGCTGTGGGGATGTTTTTCAGCAGCAGGGACTGGGAGACTAGTCAGGATTGAGGGAAAGATGAACGGAGCAAAGTACAGAAAGATCCTCGATGAAAACCTGCTCCAGAGCTCTCAGGACCTCAGACTGGGGCGAAGGTTCACTTTCCAACAGGACAACGACCCTAACCACACAGCCAAGACAACACAGGAGTGGCTTTGGGACAAGTCTCTGAATGTCCATGAGTGGCCCAGCCAGAGCCTGGACTTGAACCCTATTGAACATCTCTGGAGAGACCTGAAAATAGCTGTGCAGCAACACTCCCCATCCAACCTGACAGACCTTGAGAGGATCTGCAGAGAAGAATGGGAGAAACTCCCCAAATACAGGTGTTCCAAGCTTGTAGAGTCATACCCAAGAAGACGTGAGGCTGTAATCGCTGCCAAAGGTGCTTCAACAAAGTACTGAGTAAAGGGTCTGAATACTTCTGTAAATGTGATATTTCCGTGGGGGTTTTCTTCTGTTTTTGCTTTGTCATTATGAGTATTGTGTGCAGATTGATGAGGGGAAAAAATGATGTGATCCATTTTAGAATAAGACTAACATAACAAAATGTGGAAAAGGTCAAGGGGTCTGAATACTTTCTGAATGCACTGTATATTGTTATATTGGTTGTGATATTGTTGTATTGGTTGTAATATTGTTGTATTGGTTATATTAGTTGTTATATTGGTTGTTAAATTGTTATATTGGTTGTAATATTTTTATATTGGTTGTTAAATTGTTATACCGGTTGTAATATTTTTATATTGGTTGTTATATTGTTATATTCATTGTGAAATTGGTCGTTATCTTGTTATATTGGTTGTTGTATTGGTTGTAATATTGTTATATTGGTCACTATCTTGTTATATTGGTTGTTGTATTGGTTGTAATATTGTTATATTGGTCACTATCTTGTTATATTGGTTGTTGTATTGGTTGTAATATTGTTATATTGGTCACTATCTTGTTATATTGGTTGTTGTATTGGTTGTAATATTGTTATATTGGTCATTATCTTGTTATATTGGTTGTTGTATTGGTTGTAATATTGGTATATTGGTCATTATCTTGTTATATTGGTTGTATTGGTATATTCATTGTTATATTGGTCATTATCTTGTTATATTGGTAGTTGTATTGGTTGTAATATTGTTATATTGGTTATTGTATTGGTATAATCATTGTTATATTTGTCATTATCTTGTTATTGGTTGTTATATTGGTTGTTGGATTGGTTGTAATATTGTTATATTGGTTGTAAAATTATTATATTGGTCATTATTGTGTTATATTGGTTATAATACTGTTATTGGTCATTATCTTGTTATATTGGTTGTAATATTGTTGTATTGGTTGTAATATTGTTATATTGGTCATTATCTTGTTATATTGGTTGTTGTATTGGTTGTAATATTGTATTGGTTGTAATATTGTTGTATTGGTCATTATCATGTTATATTGGTTGTAATATTTTTATATTGGTCATTATCTTGTTATATTGGTTGTTATATTGGTTGTAATATTGTTATATTGGTCATTATCTTGTTATATTGGTTGTTGTATTGGTTGTAATATTGTTATATTGGTCATTATCTTGTTATATTGGTTGTTGTATTGGTTGTAATATTGTTATATTGGTTGTTATAAGTTGTATTGGTTGTTATATTGGTTGCTGTATTGGTTGTTATATTGTTCATTATCTTGGTTGTTGTATTGGTTGTTATATTGTTCATTATCTTGGTTGTAATATTGTTGTATTGGTTGTAATATTGTTGTATTGGTTGTAATATTGTTGTATTCCAGATTCCCTCTGTCTACCCAAGGACGCCTGTCACGCCCTGGTCTAAGTATTTTGTGTTTTTCTTCATGTATTGGGTCAGGCATGGAGTTTTTGTATTGTGGTGTGTTTTGTCTTGGGGTTTTGGTGTGTATGTATTTGGGATTGTAGCTAGTGGGGTTATCTAGCAAAGTCTATGGCTGTCTGGAGTGGTTCTCAATCAGAGGCAGGTGCTTATCGTTGTCTCTGATTGGGAACCAAATTTAGGCAGCCATATTCTTTGAGTTTGTCGTGGGTGATTGTCCTTAGTGTCTTTGTTCCTGTCGCTGTGTTAGTTGACACAAGTATAGGCTGTTTTCGGTTTTCGTTACGTTTATTGTTTTGTAGTGTTTGTGTTATTTCGTGTTACATTTGTTTTGATTAAACATGGATCGCAATCTACACGCTGCGTTTTGGTCCGACTCTCCTTCACCACACCTAGAAAACCGTTACAACGCCAGAGGACAAAAATCTGTTAACCACCTAACTGAGGAACTCAATTTAACCTTGCGCAATACCCTATATGCAGTTGCACCCCTAAAAACTAAAAACATTTCTCATAAGCTCCCTGGTACACAGAAAATACCCGGGCTCTGAAGCAAGCTTCCAGAAAATTGGAACGGAAATGGCGCCACCCCAAACTGGAAGTCTTCCGACTAGCTTGGAAAGACAGTACCGTGCAGTACCGAAGAGCCCTTACTGCTGCTCGATCATCCTATTTTTCTAACTTAATTGAGGAAAATAAGAACAATCCGAAATTCCTTTTTGATACTGTCGCAAAGCTAACTAAAAAGCAGCATTCCCCAAGAGAGGAGGACTTTCACTTTAGCAGTGATAAATTCATGAACTTCTTTGAGGAAAAGATTATGATTATTAGAAAGCAAATTACGGACTCCTCTTTAAATCTGCATATTCCTTCAAAGCTCAGTTGTCCTGAGTCTGCACAACTCTCCCAGGACCTAGGATCAAGAGAGACGCTCAAGTGTTTTAGTACTATATCTCTTGACACAATGATGAAAATAATCATGGCCTCTAAACCTTCAAGCTGCATACTGGACCCTATTCCAACTAAACTACTGAAAGAGCTGCTTCCTGTGCTTGGCCCTCCTATGTTGAACATAATAAACGGCTCTCTATCCACCGGATGTGTACCAAACTCACTAAAAGTGGCAGTAATAAAGCCTCTCTTGAAAAAGCCAAACCTTGACCCAGAAAATATAAAAAAACTATCGGCCTATATCGAATCTTCCATTCCTCTCAAAAATTTTAGAAAAGGCTGTTGCGCAGCAACTCACTGCCTTCCTGAAGACAAACAATGTATACGAAATGCTTCAGTCTGGTTTTAGACCCCATCATAGCACCGAGACGGCACTTGTGAAGGTGGTAAATGACATTTTAATGGCATCGGACCGAGGCTCTGCATCTGTCCTCGTGCTCGTAGACCTTAGTGCTGCTTTTGATACCATCGATCACCACATTCTTTTGGAGAGATTGGAAACCCAAATTGGTCTACACGGACAAGTTCTGGCCTCGTTTAGATCTTATCTGTCGGAAAGATATCAGTTTGTCTCTGTGAATGGTTTGTCCTCTGACAAATCAACTGTAAATTTCGGTGTTCCTCAAGGTTCCGTTTTAGGACCACTATTGTTTTCACTATATATTTTACCTCTTGGGGATGTTATTCGAAAACATAATGTTAACTTTCACTGCTATGCGGATGACACACAGCTGTACATTTCAATGAAACATGGTGAAGCCCCAAAATTGCCCTTGCTAGAAGCATGTGTTTCAGACATAAGGAAGTGGATGGCTGCAAACTTTCTACTTTTAAACTCGGACAAAACAGAGATGCTTGTTCTAGGTCCCAAGAAACAAAGAGATCTTCTGTTGAATCTGACAATTAATCTTAATGGTTGTACAGTCGTCTCAAATAAAACTGTGAAGGACCTCGGCGTTACTCTGGACCCTGATCTCTCTTTTGAAGAACATATCAAGACCATTTTAAGGACAGCTTTTTTCCATCTACGTAACATTGCAAAAATCAGAAACTTTCTATCCAAAAATTATGCAGAAAAAATAATCCATGCTTTTGTCACTTCTAGGTTAGACTACTGCAATGCTCTACTTTCCGGCTACCCGGATAAAGCACTAAATAAACTTCAGTTAGTGCTAAATACGGCTGCTAGAATCCTGACTAGAACCAACAAATTTGATCATATTACTCCAGTGCTAGCCTCTCTACACTGGCTTCCTGTCAAAGCAAGGGCTGATTTCAAGGTTTTACTGCTAACCTACAAAGCATTACATGGGCTTGCTCCTACCTATCTCTCTGATTTGGTCCTGCCGTACATACCTACACGTACGCTACGGTCACAAGACGCAGGCCTCCCAATTGTCCCTAGAATTTCTAAGCAAACAGCTGGAGGCAGGGCTTTCTCCTATAGAGCTCAATATTTATGGAACTGTCTGCCTACCCATGTCAGAGACGCAAACTCGGTCTCAACATTTAAGTCTTTACTGAAGACTCATCTCTTCAGTGGGTCATACGATTGAGTGTAGTCTGGCCCAGGAGTGGGAAGGTGAACGGAAAGGCTCTGGAGCAACGAACCGCCCTTGCTGTCTCTGCCTGGCCGGTTCCCCTCTTTCCACTGGAATTCTCTGCCTCTAACCCTATTACAGGGGCTGAGTGACTGGCTTGCTGGGGCTCTCTCATGCCGTCCCTGGAAGGGGTGCGTCACCTGAGTGGGTTGATTCACTGATGTGGTCATCCTGTCTGGGTTGGCGCCCCCCCTTGGGTTGTGCCATGGCGGAGATCTTTGTGGGCTATACTCAGCCTTGTCTCAGGATGGTAAGTTGGTGGTTGAAGATATCCCTCTAGTGGTGTGGGGGCTGTGCTTTGGCAAAGTGGGTGGGGTTATATCCTTCCTGTTTGTCCCTGTCCGGGGGTGTCCTCAGATGGGGCCCAGTGTCTCCTGACCCCTCCTGTCTCAGCCTCCAGTATTTATGCTGCAGTAGTTTATGTTTCGGGGGGCTAGGGTTAGTTTGTTATATCTGGAGTACTTCTCCTGTCCTATTCGGTGTCCTGTGTGAATCTAAGTGTGCATTCTCTAATTCTCTCCTTCTCTCTTTCTTTCTCTCTCTCGGAGGACCTGAGCCCTAGGACCATACCCCAGGACTACCTGACATGATGACTCCTTGCTTTCCCCAGTCCATCTGGCTGTGCTGCTGCTCCAGTTTCAACTGTTCTGCCTTATTATTATTCGACCATGCTGGTCATTTATGAACATTTGAACATCTTGGCCATGTTCTGTTATAATCTCCACCCGGCACAGCCAGAAGAGGACTGGCCACCTCACATATGCTCTCTCTAATTCTCTCTTTCTTTCTCTCTCTCTGAGGACCTGAGCCCTAGGACCATGCCCCAGGACTACCTGACATGATGACTCCTTGCTGTCCCCAGTCCACCTGATCGTGCTGCTGCTCCAGTTTCAACTGTTCTGCCTTATTATTATTCGACCATGCTGGTCATTTATGAACATTTGAACATCTTGGCCATGTTCTGTTATAATCTCCACCCGGCACAGCCAGAAGAGGACTGGCCACCCCACATAGCCTGGTTCCTCTCTAGGTTTCTTCCTAGGTTTTGGCCTTTCTAGGGAGTTTTTCCTAGCCACCGTGCTTCTACACCTGCATTGCTTGCTGTTTGGGGTTTTAGGCTGGGTTTCTGTACAGCACTTTGAGATATCAGCTGCTGTACGAAGGACTATATAAATACATTTGATTTGATTTGGTTGTAATATTGTTGTATTGGTTGTAATATTGTTGTATTGGTTGTAGTATTGTTATATTGGTCATTATCTTGTTATATGGGTTGTTGTATTGGTTGTAATAAGTTATTGGTTATATTTGTGTTTATATTGGTTGCTGTATTGGTTGTTATATTGTTCATTATCTTGTTATATTGGTTGTAATATTGTTATAAGTTGTATTGGTTGTTATATTGGCTGTTGTATTGTTATATTGGTTGTTGTATTGTTATATTGGTTGTTGTATTGTTATATTGGTTATTATATTGTTATAAGTTGTATTGGTTGTTATATTTGTTGTTATAATGGTTGCTGTATTGGTTGTTATATTGTTCATTATCTTGTTATATTGGTTGTAATATTGTTAGAAGTTGTATTGGTTGTAATATTGTTGTATTGGTTGTAATATTGGTTGTTATATTGGCTGTTGTATTGTTATATTGGTTGTTGTATTGTTTGTTATATTGGTTGTTGTATTGTTATATTGGTTGTTGTATTGTTATATTGGTTGTTGTATTGTTATATTGGTTATTATATTGTTATAAGTTGTATTGGTTGTTATATTTGTTGTTATAATGGTTGCTGTATTGGTTGTTATATTGTTCATTATCTTGTTATATTGGTTGTAATATTGTTAGAAGTTGTATTGGTTGTAATATTGTTGTATTGGTTGTAATATTGGTTGTTATATTGGCTGTTGTATTGTTATATTGGTTGTTGTATTGTTTGTTATATTGGTTGTTGTATTGGTATATTGGTTGTTGTATTGTTTGTTATAACAATACAACAACCAATATAACAAACAATTCAACAACCAATATAACAAACAATACAACAACCAATATAACAAACAATACAACAACCAATACAGCTTATAACAATATTACATCCAATACAACAACCAATATAACAACCAATATAACAATACAACAACCAATACAACTTATAACAATATAACAACCAATATAACAATACAACAACCAATATAACAACCAATATAACAATACAACAACCAATACAACTTATAACAATATAACAACCAATATAACAATACAACAACCAATATAACAACCAATACAACTTATAACAATATAACAATACAACAACCAATATAACAACCAATATAACAATACAACAACCAATATATTGGTTGTTATATTGGTTGTTATATTGTTATAAGTTCTATTGGTTGTTATATTGGTTGTTGTATTGGATGTAATATTGTTATAAGTTGTATTGGTTGTTATATTGGTTGTTGTATTGTTATATTGGTTGTTATATTGTTATAAGTTGTATTGGTTGTTATATTGGTTGTTGTATTGTTATATTGGTTGTTATATTGTTATAAGTTGTATTGGTTGTTGTATTGGATATAATATTGTTATAAGTTGTATTGGTTGCTATATTGGTTGTTGCATTGGTAGCTATATTGGTTGTTGCATTGGTAACTATATTGGTTGTTGCATTGGTAGCTATATTGGTTGTTGCATTGGTAGCTATATTGGTTGTTGCATTGGTAGCTATATTGGTTGTTGCATTGGTAGCTATATTGGTTGTTGCATTGGTAGCTATATTGGTTGTTGCATTAGTAGCTATATTGGTTGTTGCATTAGTAGCTATATTGGTTGTTGCATTGGTAGCTATATTGGTTGTTGTATTGGTAGCTATATTGGTTGTTGCATTGGTAGCTATATTGGTTGTTGCATTGGTAGCTATATTGGTTGTTGCATTGGTAGCTATATTGGTTGTTGCATTGGTAGCTATATTGGTTGTTGCATTGGTAGCTATATTGGTTGTTGCATTGGTAGCTATATTGGTTGTTGCATTGGTAGCTATATTGGTTGTTGCATTGGTAGCTATATTGGTTGTTGCATTGGTAGTTATATTGGTTGTTGCATTGGTAGCTATATTGGTTGTTGCATTGGTAGCTATATTGGTTGTTGCATTGGTAGCTATATTGGTTGTTGCATTGGTAGCTATATTGGTTGTTGCATTGGTAGCTATATTGGTTGTTGCATTGGTAGCTATATTGGTTGTTGCATTGGTAGCTATATTGGTTGTTGCATTGGTAGCTATATTGGTTGTTGCATTGGTAGCTATATTGGTTGTTGCATTGGTAGCTATATTGGTTGTTGCATTGGTAGCTATATTGGTTGTTGCATTGGTAGCTATATTGGTTGTTGCATTGGTAGCTATATTGGTTGTTGCATTGGTAGCTATATTGGTTGTTGCATTGGTAGCTATATTGGTTGTTGCATTGGTAGTTATATTGGTTGTTGCATTGGTAGTTATATTGGTTGTTGCATTGGTAGCTATATTGGTTGTTGCATTGGTAGCTATATTGGTTGTTGCATTGGTAGTTATATTGGTTGTTGTACTGGTAGTTATATTGGTTTTTATATGTTATAATGGTTGTTCTATTGGTTGCTGTATTGGTTGTTATATTGGTTGTTCTATGTTATATTGGTTGTTGTATTGGTAATTATATTGGTTGTAATATTGTTGTCATATTGCTATATTTGTAGTTATATTGGTTGTAATATTGTTATATTGGTTGTTAAATTGGTTGTAATATTGGTAGTTCTAACATTTAATCCTAGTAAAAAGTCCCTGTCAGTTAGGATCACCACTTTATTTTAAGAATGTGAAATGTCAGAATAACAGTACAGAGAATTATTTATTTCAGCTTTTATTTCTTTCAACACATTCCCAGGTGGCCAGAAATGTATAAACACTGAATTAGTATTTGGTAGCATTGCCTTTACATTTCGCAACTTGGGTCAAACTTTTCGGGTAGCCTTCCACAAGCTTCCCACAATAAGTTGGGTGAATTTTGGCCCATTCCTCCTGTAACTGAGTCATTATTGTAGGCCTCCCTGCTCCCACACACTTTTTCAGTTCTGCCCACACATTTTCTATAGGGTTGAGGTCAGTGCTTTGTGATGGCCACTCCAATACCTTGACTTTGTTGTCCTTAAGCCATTTTGCCATGACATTGGAAGTATGTTTGTGGTCATTGTCTATTTGGAAGACCCATTTGCGACCAAGCTTCAACTTCCTCACTGATGTCTTGAGATGTTGCTTCAATATATCCACATATTTCTCCTTCCTCACAATGCCATCAATTTTGTGAAGTGCACCAGTCCCTCCTGCAGCAAAGTACCACCACAACATGATGCTGCCACCCCCGTGCACGGT
Source organism: Oncorhynchus nerka (assembly GCF_034236695.1). NCBI lineage: Eukaryota > Metazoa > Chordata > Actinopteri > Salmoniformes > Salmonidae > Oncorhynchus > Oncorhynchus nerka. The sequence continues at coordinate 7,544,632 of NC_088423.1, read as the reverse complement.
TGGGATGGTGTTCTTCGGCTTGCAAGGCTCCCCCTTTTTCCTCCAAACATAATGATGGTCATTATGGCCAAACAGTTCTACTTTTGTTTTATCAGACCAGAGGACATATCTCCAAAAAGTACAATCTTTGTGCCCATGTGCAGTTGAAAACCGTAGTCTGGCTTTTTTATGACAGTTTTGGAGCAGTGGCTTGTTCCTTGCTGAGCAGCCTTTCAGGTTATGTCGATATAGGACTCGTTTAACTGTGGATATAGATAATTTTGTACCCGTTTCCTCCAGCATCTTCACAAGGTCCTTTGCTGTTGTTCTGGGATTGATTTGCACTTTTTGCACCAAAAGTACATTCCTCTCCAGGAGACAGAACTCGTCTCCTTCCTGAGTGGTATGACGGCTGCGTGGTCCCATGGTGTTTATACTTGTGTACTATTGTTTGTACAGATGAACGTGGTACCTTCAGGTGTTTGGAAATTGCTCCCAAGGATGAACCAGACTTGTGGAGGTCTAAAAAAATATTCTGAGGTCTTGGCTGATTTCTTTTGATTTTCCCATGATGCCAAGCAAAGAGGCACTGAGTTTGAAGGTAGGTCTTGAAATACATCCACAGGTACACCTGCAATTGACTCAAATGATGTCAATTAGCCTATCAGAAGCTTCTAAAGCATTTTCTGGAATTTTACAAGCTGTTTAAAGGTGTCATGCACAAAGTAGATGTCCTAACAGACTTGCCAAAACTATAGTTTTGTTAACAAGAAGTTTGTGGAGTGGTTGAAAAACAAATTTTAAGGAGTCCAACCAAAGTGTATGTAAATCTCCGACTTCAACTGTATATTGGTCGTTATATTGCTATATTTGTTGTGATAGTGCTTGTTATATTGGTTGTTTTATTGTTTGTAATATTGGTATATTTGTTGTGATACTGGTTGTTATATTGGTTGGCTATTTTACAAAGTTTGGGTATGTCTGTGTCAAAGTAGTAACTTAAAACTGAAAGGACAGGTGGAGAAATCCCTGACATGGCTACGTCAGACATTCATTGATGTGAAAATACCCTGTGCAGTAACTAATAGGCTTAGGGACACATTCTAAATCAGTTAGAAATACTATTTGGGTTCAGAAACTGCAATCTGAAGTCACTATGGATAAAAAAAATGGATCACTAATCTGACCCTCTCTGATACCAAAATACAGCATAACCATCTAACATGTAACACAGAGGCAGTCATACGTAATTATTTCTGTGAAGGCAACAACATTTCGACTTCGCATCCTCCCAGCCCACTTTGTGTCCTCCCAGCCCACTTTGTGTCCTCCCAGCCCACTTCTTCCTAGCACAGAAAGAGAAGACAGGTTGTCCTCCTTTCAGAAAAGTTCACATTGCCAAGATTCTGAAAGAGTTGGTGGAATCCCCATGGGAGGGTGCAAATTGGCTCATGTCAATCAATTCAAATTGCAGCAAGGATATTCAGTGTGCATTAGCTTGTTTCTGAACTTAATCTTAACCAATCCCTCTTAATTAAACGGCCCAAATACACATTATTCAGCTGCTGACAGATATTAGATTAACATTTGAATAAAGACATTTAATTAGACAGAAAACAAGTTTACTCTTCACAGATAAATATTCAGCTCCCAAAGAAGTTAACTATGAGTCTGTTCTAAACTAGAACAAACATGGACACAACGTACTATTGTTCCAGGAATGTTTGTCCAAATGACAACCTACCTATCTGACCACTGTGTTGTATTTTGAGTCTGCTCTAAAAGTACCCAGAGCCGAACACACCAAGCTGCCCGCTGGGCACAGATGTCAACAAATTTGAATTGAAGGTAGTCACTTCACGAAGTGATTTTAATTTAAAATTAAAAAATTAAAAATGGAAAAACTTGAAATAAAATTAAAGTTTACTCGAATTGACCCCGGCCCTGTCATCTGTACTAAACATGTCCAAAGCTGAACAGTACACACAGCAGCCTACTGCCATACCTGAGTCTGTGAGGGGCGGAAGGTGCTGCAGCCGAACGACTGCTGCAGTGAGTCCAGGAAGGGCTGGATCTTGTAGAGGCCATGGCTGCCGTGGCTGGAACGGAAGGCCACGATGTGGAAGTACTTGAGGATCTTCTCGAAGCGCGCCTGGCTCATCTTGAGGGCAATGCTGCGGTTGCTGAAGAAGCCGCTGCTCCAGATACTGAGCACTGACTCACAGCGGTGAACGCTGGTGGAAGTCACCAAGCCTAGGAAGGCCTTCATTTCGGCCGCCGTCACGTTCCGCCAGCCCTCGTCGCTGCCGAAGCGCTCCTGGTACTTCTTGGCGTACATGTTGGTCTGCGTCACCATGTTCTGGATGGCGTTGTCGGGCACAAAGAGCTGGAAGAAGTCCATGCAAGTGGCTGTAGCTGGCATTCTCTGGGTAGGGCCTGGTGACAGGGAGAGAGACAGACAGATGATGGAGCTGCAGTCAAAGCATCACTCGCTCATTAAAACTTGCCTCTCAGATTGTTATTTTCATTTGACAGCATCAATCACACATTACTTGTAAATGGAGTCTTACTGTGTAAACGACTATGATTTCTAAAAAGGGAATTACAATACTTTGAAAGTATGGAGCTATTTTGTGCTTTGAGTTATTTTGTAAATGAAAAAAGCACAACGTGTAGCATTTCTTTCCTGTCTTTGTTATTTGGATTGTGCTGTCAACCCTAGGGCTGCAATCAATTTCTATTCAACATGACAGTAACCATAATGTAATCCAAACAAGAATCAAGCTTTTTGGGCTTGAGGGAAGGGTTCATTTTTGTCATGTGCTACACTATAGTGGATAGAAAAAGTATTGTCTTGAACGTGTCAGATGAACATTCCCACTTATGCAAGCCGACAACTATAACCGTTTGGAAAAGCCCACTCCTCGACATTGACTGTAGTTTCCAATGCATGGTAATCCGCACCTCCAACAACGCATCTGTCAAACTACTCAAGTTTGCAGATGACACCACTCTGGTCGGTCTCATCACCGACGGCGATGAGTCCATGTACCGTGGAGAGGTCGACCGGCTATCCACTGGGCACAGACGTCAGTTAAATTTGGTTGAGTTGTTAACTAACGTGAATTCAACGCGAAATCAACAAAAAATGTCACCTCGTCATTGGATTAGGTAAAAATTGGGTGAAAAAAATACTATTTTCTTATGTTGATTACTTTTTTTGTAATCCAATCAGTTTTCCATGTTGATTTGTATTTTTTTATGACATGGAAACAACATTGATTCAACCAGTTTTTGCCCAGTGGGTAGTGGCATGGTGCAGTCTCAATAACCTAAAACACAGACAAAAGCGTGGAGATGGTAGTTGACTTCAGAAAACACCCCTCACCATCTCTCCCCCTCGAGATTGATGGCTCAAGTGTTAACACAGCTGAATCATTCAAATTCCTGGGGACCATCATCTCCCACAGTCTCAAGTGGGAGGACAACATCACATCACCAACCGGCCATCTGGCCCATAGAGACTATGGACTCTATGCTACAGTTTATTAGGTATACCACCCCATTCACGAAAATGGTTCGCTCCTACAGACATTTGAGTCACATGGCGGTGGCTTGCTATATAAAGGAGGCAGACGGGAATCGAGGCATTCAGTTACTGCTCAAATGAACGTTAGAATGCAAGCTAACAGGCGGACCAAACACAGGCAAATAACAGCACAGTACAACAGTGGTGTGCAGAACGGCATCTCGGAGCACACAACTCGGCGATCCTTGCCATGGATGGTCTATTGCAGCAGACCACCACACCAGATTCCTCTCCTATCAGCTAAAAACAAGAAGTGGCTCCAGTGAGCATATGATCACCAACACTGGACAGTTGAGGAGTGAAAAACATTTGGTCCGACACCTGGTCTGACGAATCCCGGTTCCTGTTGCGTCATGCTGATGGCAGAGTCAGGATTTGGCGTAAGCAGCCATGGCCCCATCCTGCCTGGTGTCAATGGTACAGGTTGGTGGAGGTGGTGTGGAGAATGTTTTCCTGGCACACGTTAGGTCCCATGATACCAAGCAACGTTTCCATGCCCCGAAGAATTGACTGTTCTGGAGGCAAAGGGGTACTAGATGGATGTACCTAATAAACTGGCCACTGAGTGTATATTCTTACTGATACTGTAAATTTGTACATCCACTGTATACCCACTGTATATCAACCGTAAACCCAAGAATAGAACCTTGATTAAAACTGCAGCACTGAGCTGTCACAGGTCTTCATCACATCTGTTAATTAACTGTGTAAACGATGGGTGTGAAGTATCCCTGGACTTAAGCAGGCCCTGGGTTAGAGGAGGGTTTGGCCCTCACTGTAAATAAGAACTTGTTCTTAACGGACTTGCCTAGTTAAATAAAGGTTCATTAATGACACATCACAAAACCAGTGATGAAACTCATTGAACTGTCGCTCTCTAATCTTGTAAAGTCAGTGAGGGAGTAGAGCACCTCAACCAAGGTGCAGCCAACAATCACAAGAGAGCTCATCTAAGAGCTCTCAATTAAAAGCTGATGAACCAAAATATGTAATAAAATAATCTGCTTTTAATTGTGAGAGTCACACCTATTTTTCTTGGCACAAGAAAGTGAGTGAGAAAGCGTCTCTAAACAGAAGTAGAAGTTCAGGCCCAGTAAACCAGTATTATCTCATTCTCTGGAACAAATTGATATATCTGAAACAAACTCTATATCTGGAAGTTTGGATTGGCTAACTGCTAAAAGCCATTTGGCTCAAATTAAAAATCTCATGTCCTCTCTACATCCAGCCTAGAGATAAGGAAAATGTTGGGTCTCAAAAGGACCATAATCAACTAGTTTGGTTTGCTGAAGAAATAAATACTTGTTATTTTACTACTCTTGCACTGAGTGTACATGTCACGTTGACAGAGGTCAAAGTTGTTCAAAGGGTGGGTCACACTACAGACACGGTTTCAAAAACCACTTCTTTAATCCAGTAGACTTTCAAATCTGGCAGCAAAGTGCAAAATACAGGATGACTGCCTTAGAGGCAGGGATTTCCAAAGACCGATGCCATCAAATCAATACAGTAAACAGAAGTCTGGACAAAAATGGGAACATATGGAATAGAATTGTTTTATTCGCTTGATTAAGAATTCCATTGTGGGAAATTCCTGCCAACACAGCGGTAGAATGTCTAAGACGAACATACTGGAGATAATGTATGTGCCATTCGATAAAGTGAAATGGAGCTTGATTGATTCGAAAGCCTTTTCTATCATAATTATGTTACATAATAGATTATACGGTAATAGATTATACAGTATTATATTGTAATCCAGGGGGGTTGCCCTAACGTGCACACACTGCAGAGATTTTACTAGGATAATGAAATGAACAACAAAAAAAAGACATTTCAGACCCATGGACATGCTTATTAAGTACTGCCTGCTATAACTGTGGGATTTTCATATCGGACTAAATATCAATTATACAGACTCCATCTCTCATTTTCCCAATTAAAAATGTATGTTGTGATAGCTAGTGTCCTGTAGAAGGGATGTTATAACTCTAGTTTCTCCTTGAGACATGTGGACTGGACAGTCGTCTCCTCAGTGAGCACCAGTTTGCTGCATGGAAACCTTCCGTTGACCTAACCTTAATTTTTATTTTACTAGGCAAGTCAGTTAAGAACAAATTCTTATTTGCAATGACGGCCTAGGAACAGTGGGTTAACTACCTGTTCAGGGGCAGAACGACAGATTTGTACCTTGTCAGCTCGGGGATTCGAACTTGCAACCTTTCGATTACTAGTCCAACGCTCTAACCACTAGGCTACCCTGCCGCCCCCCTTAATGACAAAACCACCTCATGTTCATCTTTCCTGGCCACACTGTGTCTTGCCTATTTGCTCATACACTAATGGTTTGGACACAGTCAAGCTTTTACTGCAATTTGGCTGGGGAATTTGTTTCAAATACACCTGCCAACACTATTGTTTGTGTCAACAGTCTCAAATAACTTAGTGGTGACTGTGAAAACAAACCATTTTCTAGTGGAGACAGAGACCGCCACACATACATACTGTAGTGTAGACTATAAAGTACAAAGACTTCTGTATGCTGAAGTGATTCCCAAGGCAATGTCTTGTGCCTGAAATGTATTGGCTAACGCCACCACCTGTCATTGCCAGTGATGAAGCCCATACCAAAGCCTACAGGCAGATGGCATGATTTTCTCTCACGTCGTGACAGTGGCACAAGGCACCACCCAGACCACCTTGGAGAGAGAGGGAGGCATTTATTTGCAAGTCAGTGAGAGAGTGTTCAAACAGAGTAATGATGAAGGGAGGAACCTCACCCTACACATGCTTATTTAGTTACATTTGACATACAGTATCTATCAATACCACCTATTATACGACTGACCAGAACTGTAATACATTGATCATTTTACAGGACATTTGTAGGGATAACAATATGACATTCGGTTAAGTTGTTGGTACTAGAATGGGTTTAACTCCTGAAGTATGACTGGTAACTACTAGGTATTACTTTACAGTGGCAACACTGGGAAACCATTTTTTTAAACATTTGATTCACTTTAAAGTCCCAGTGCAGTCAAAAACATGATTACCGATGATTATTACTTAATGGACCAATTAGAACGAGAGTTCCAAACCCCTGCCAATAACAGCAAGTTTTCAGTTTTCCCCTCCCCACACAGACCACTACCAGACAGTCCTAGCAAAATTTTTGTTTTACAAATTGCTCTTTGCTAAGAAGCTATTTTTGACCAATTTAATCTTAAACAATCTCAGTAAGGTTCTTAATTGTTACACAGAAATTATTTGATATTGAGATCAAATAAAGGCTACATTGGTCCTTTAAACTCTGCCTTGGGCATGCAATAGGAGACTGAGATAATGGAATAAACATTACCATTACTTTACAGGCCCTCCGTCATTGATCGTAGCAGCTGAACCTTCCATGAAGATGTAAGAGGGGAGATGGTCATTCATCTCCACTTAAAGAGTTAATTTGTCATGGCTGCTAGTGCCTCGCCTCTCTCTCAACCTATGATGTTTGAACAAACAGTGCTCCCTGGTTCATACCCAGCAGCCACACACAGATAGGCCTACAATCTTCACTATTAACAGTGATCTAGGGGTGATTTCAAGATGTGCACCACTAACATGTTCTACACAGCAGCTCTTAATATACCGCCATAGACTACCTAGGTCACCTTACAGTATATTGCCAATGTAAAAAATACAAAATATTCCTGCCAATGAACATCCTCTATCGTATTTTTACCTTTCTTGGAGGTCCAAAATTCACATTGGCACTTCAATGCCTTAGTTGGCAAATACATGTGGCTGAACAGGCAAAGATGTTGCACAACGTTATTAGTCTCTGGAGATGCAGTGAGAGGAACAGAGAAGCAGAGAGGCTCCTCTACAACTTGTCCCCTATGTCCATTTACTGTTTGCTCCCCATGGTAGTGCAGTGTTACAGTGTGGGCTATTTCATTTGGATAATTAAATAGCCAAATTCATATAAGCCACAATTCTCCAAGAAATCAATCCATATTGTGACATGATCCTGTATTAAAGGACACTTGGGCTTTCTTTCTCTCTCCCTCTTTTTCTTGACCTGTTGTTCAATCAGGAGTCAGGACCTACAATCATAGGCTACTTACCACACACACACACACACACACACACACCTTAGATGATGGAGAAGATCAGATCATGATCCTATTCATTATGTCAAGCGAGGCTTTATTCTTAAAATGAAATACCATATGTCTCGTTGTATGGGGCCACCGTGATATCTTGCAGGGTGTCGCTCCATCCATCCTCTTCTGCTTGAGTTATTGAGACCGAGCCGGGTGGACCTCCGCTTTGACAACTCACAGTCTCACCTGACCTTTGATCGTCGCCGGCCTCCATGCAGCAGTTATCCGAATTCGAGTCACCCGAAGTGCTGTAAAAAGGATTGTCGCTGCTGTCATCTCCCGATTCCCCAAAAACATCATCTGAGATCTGCAAGCTCTCGTAGCGTGAGCGAGCCGCCTCCAGGACAGACAGCGCCTTCCTCCCACATTCCGCCATCTCTCGTCGATGCTTTTTGTAGCTTACAACACCGCACAATATTCGACATGCAATTATCCACGACTGGGAAAACTCGTACCACACACACCTACCTACGTCCACTCCCACTGTACGTTTTTAGAATTATGCTAGGCCTACTGCAGACTTGTGATGTGATAACTTCTATTCTCCCCTTTCTTCAAAGCATGTTCCGGAGAGGAGCTGTCCTCAATCAAGGATACTGAAATACCTCTAGGCGCTATGCACAGAGACCGAAATGATCAATATTGATCACACCTCTGAGTATCCGGGTTGGGCCAGCTATTTCGTTGGTGGCTCGTAAAATGGGCTCGTACTGTGTAGAGATTTCAATGAATACGCGGCATCATGATCAGCTGACCTGGGTTGCTCTCATGTACTGGCCAATAGCGTTTATAATAGCGCTGTATAACTCACTATAATGTCAAATCTTATGGTAGTTAAAGCAGAATTGTCTTCTGATGCGGTTAGAAAATGCATATACCCCATCAATTGTGTATTGCTTATGATACGAATATAAAACACATGTTTAACTAATGCGTTCGTTTATTAATGTATTATTAATGCATTCGTTTATTCAGACAATGTAATTACAGGAACTCTTTCAAATCAGTTTTGAAAACGTTTAATGAATTTATGTGGAAAGGAACACAACAGCAGGACAAGATATTTATTTTTAAAACCACCATATTTTTTGAAAAAACCAAGCAGCGCTCCCTAGTGCCCTGTGGGGGGTGCAGTAGACTGGTTCGCGGAAGTCATCTTGCTTTTTGGTGTGGTACCCTGTCATGTTTGCGGAAGTATACTTTGTCTTCTCCCCTCTGTCATTCTTCAGAAAGTATTTCGCAACATTCGTTACTTTATAGTATAACTACATGTCCAGCCTTTTCTGATTTCAAAGATAGTACAAAAGAAAGATGAATCTGCCAAAGGGGCCGGATTCTCTGTGTTTCGACAAGGACGTGTTTATGAAGGTAATAATTTGACTTTTGAAACTAGCTAGCTGGCTAGCAATGCCATAGGTTAGCTAGCAGTGATCAGCCAAACTGGCTTCATCACTTGTTATGAAACGACTTATATAAGTTTGTCTCGTAGTATTTATCTACCTAAACCCTATTAGAAATGGCAAGTTAGTTTCTGCTGTACATCATTTGCATAATCTTAGCTAGCTAGCTAACAAACTACATGATCATTCATGACATGTTTACATCATCTGTTGCATTCAGGATGACTTCGACGTGGATCAGTTTGTTGCAGATTGCAGAAAGCATGTCCAAATGGAGGAGATGCGCGAGGACCTTGAGATGTATTACAAACAGCTCAAAACAGCCATAGTTGAGCTCATCAATAAAGACTATGCTGACTTTGTCAACCTCTCCACCAATCTGGTGAGTTTCTATGGCTGACGCGTTCAAGATGCTGCAGTGTCCCCCACCCATAAGCTGCATTAGGGAGTGTTTACAACCATGCATTTTCAGCCAAATAACAAGATAGCAATCATATTTTACGATGATGTCACTCAAAAGAAACAAGGGGCAACTGAGAGCAACAGCAGGAATCTGCTCAATATAGATAGATGTAGGATAATGATGTCTGTTTGTTCTTCCTAACAGTTGTTCCAGCTAGGATCAGGACTTTTACATGTCAAATAGGCCTAATAGCTACAGTAGCTAGATAATAATGGATATCATTTATTTAGGTTGGAATGGACAAAGCCCTGAACAAGCTATCAGTACCACTGGGTCAGTTGCGTGAAGAGGTGCTGGTATGTGCTGTTTCACTCTATTTTTTCAAATTATGATCAATTGGATTTACCTTCATTTCTGTTGACTTGGTCACATGTTGTCCTTTTTCTGTTGACTTGGTCACATGTTGTCCTTTTTCTGTTGACTTGGTCACACGTTGTCCTTTTTCTGTTGACTTGGTCACACGCGCTGTCCTATTTCTGTTGACTTGGCCACACACACTGTCCTTTTTCTGTTGACTTGGTCACATGTTGTCCTTTTTCTGTTGACTTGGTCACATGTTGTCCTTTTTCTATTGACTTGGTCACATGTTGTCCTTTTTCTATTGACTTGGTCACATGTTGTCCTTTTTCTGTTGACTTGTTCACATGTTGTCCTTTTTCTATTGACTTGGTCACATGTTGTCCTTTTTCTATTGACTTGGTCACATGTTGTCCTTTTTCTGTTGACTTGGTCACATGTTGTCCTTTTTCTGTTGACTTGGTCACATGTTGTCCTTTTTCTATTGACTTGGTCACATGTTGTCCTTTTTCTATTGACTTGGTCACATGTTGTCCTTTTTCTATTGACTTGGTCTCATGTTGTCCTTTTTCTATTGACTTGGTCACATGTTGTCCTTTTTCTATTGACTTGGTCACATGTTGTCCTTTTTCTGTTGACTTGTTCACATGTTGTCCTTTTTCTATTGACTTGGTCACATGTTGTCCTTTTTCTGTTGACTTGGTCACATGTTGTCCTTTTTCTATTGACTTGGTCACATGTTGTCCTTTTTCTGTTGACTTGGTCACATGTTGTCCTTTTTCTATTGACTTGGTCACATGTTGTCCTTTTTCTATTGACTTGGTCACATGTTGTCCTTTTTCTGTTGACTTGGTCACATGTTGTCCTTTTTCTGTTGACTTGGTCACACGTTGTCCTTTTTCTGTTGACTTGGTCACATGTTGTCCTTTTTCTATTGACTTGGTCACATGTTGTCCTTTTTCTGTTGACTTGGTCACATGTTGTCCTTTTTCTGTTGACTTGGTCACACGTTGTCCTTTTTCTGTTGACTTGGTCACACGCGCTGTCCTATTTCTGTTGACTTGGCCACACACACGGTCCTATTTCTGTTGACTTGGCCACACACACTGTCCTATTTCTGTTGACTTGGTCACACGCGCTGTCCTATTTCTGTTGACTTGGTCACACACACTGTCCTATTTCTGTTGACTTGGGCTATCCTATTTCTGTTGACTTGGTCACACGCGCTGTCCTATTTCTGTTGACTTGGTCACGCGCTGTCCTATTTCTGTTGTCCTGTCCTATTTCTGTTGACTTGGTCACACGCGCTGTCCTATTTCTGTTGACTTGGTCACACGCGCTGTCCTTTTTCTGTTGACTTGGTCACATGTTGTCCTTTTTCTGTTGACTTGGTCACACGTTGTCCTTTTTCTGTTGACTTGGTCACACGCGCTGTCCTATTTCTGTTGACTTGGCCACACACACTGTCCTTTTTCTGTTGACTTGGTCACATGTTGTCCTTTTCTGTTGACTTGGTCACATGTTGTCCTTTTTCTATTGACTTGGTCACATGTTGTCCTTTTTCTATTGACTTGGTCACATGTTGTCCTTTTTCTGTTGACTTGTTCACATGTTGTCCTTTTTCTATTGACTTGGTCACATGTTGTCCTTTTTCTATTGACTTGGTCACATGTTGTCCTTTTTCTATTGACTTGGTCACATGTTGTCCTTTTTCTGTTGACTTGGTCACATGTTGTCCTTTTTCTGTTGACTTGGTCACATGTTGTCCTTTTTCTATTGACTTGGTCACATGTTGTCCTTTTCTATTGACTTGGTCACATGTTGTCCTTTTTCTATTGACTTGGTCTCATGTTGTCCTTTTTCTATTGACTTGGTCACATGTTGTCCTTTTTCTATTGACTTGGTCACATGTTGTCCTTTTTCTGTTGACTTGTTCACATGTTGTCCTTTTTCTATTGACTTGGTCACATGTTGTCCTTTTTCTGTTGACTTGGTCACATGTTGTCCTTTTTCTATTGACTTGGTCACATGTTGTCCTTTTTCTGTTGACTTGGTCACATGTTGTCCTTTTTCTATTGACTTGGTCACATGTTGTCCTTTTTCTATTGACTTGGTCACATGTTGTCCTTTTTCTGTTGACTTGGTCACATGTTGTCCTTTTTCTGTTGACTTGGTCACACGTTGTCCTTTTTCTGTTGACTTGGTCACATGTTGTCCTTTTTCTATTGACTTGGTCACATGTTGTCCTTTTTCTGTTGACTTGGTCACATGTTGTCCTTTTTCTGTTGACTTGGTCACACGTTGTCCTTTTTCTGTTGACTTGGTCACACGCGCTGTCCTATTTCTGTTGACTTGGCCACACACACGGTCCTATTTCTGTTGACTTGGCCACACACACTGTCCTATTTCTGTTGACTTGGTCACACGCGCTGTCCTATTTCTGTTGACTTGGTCACACACACTGTCCTATTTCTGTTGACTTGGTCACACGCGCTATCCTATTTCTGTTGACTTGGTCACACGCGCTGTCCTATTTCTGTTGACTTGGTCACACGCGCTGTCCTATTTCTGTTGACTTGGTCACACGCGCTGTCCTATTTCTGTTGACTTGGTCACACGCGCTGTCCTATTTCTGTTGACTTGGTCACACGCGCTGTCCTATTTCTGTTGACTTGGTCACACACGCTGTCCTATTTCTGTTGACTCGGCCACACATGTTGTCCTATTTTTGTGTGTTGTGTTGGTGTCCTTTTTACTTCTGAGAACTTTAGAACATCTGTAAGTGAGGTGGTCCAAGCCATTGACAACCAGCTATCCAAGCAAGATGATTTGCAAAACAAAAAGGTTTGTTAACCTTATGTCTACCATTTCAAACAATAGTTTTTCTATAACATACAGTACATTTGTATGTGTGTAGCTGGATGCGTACACTTTTGCAATTCATTCAGACAAAAGATTAGGATTCAAAGAAAAGTTAGGCAAATTTCTTTAAACTGTCATGTTTCTCTTTTCTTCGTTTAAACCAGATCAATGTCATGAAACTCATACAAGTTGTTCGATCAGTAGAGAAGATTGAAAAAATCCTACATTCTCAGAACTCAAAAGACTGGACATCTCTTGAGATGAGCAGGTCCGTTTAAAAAGAGATTGCATCAGCTTTTTGCTGATTTGACATAGGCTATTTACCATACGGATGTATCTGTTAATGATGAGTCCAGGCTATTTACCATACGGATGTATCTGTTAATGAAGAATACAGGCTATTTACCATACGGATGTATCTGTTAATGAAGAATACAGGCTATTTACCATACGGATGTATCTGTTAATGATGAGTCCAGGCTATTTACCATACGGATGTATCTGTTAATGAAGAATACAGTCTATTTACCATACGGATGTATCTGTTAATGAAGAATACAGGCTATTTACCATACAGATGTATCTGTTAATGATGAATACAGGCTATTTACCATACGGATGTATCTGTTAATGAAGAATACAGTCTATTTACCATACGGATGTATCTGTTAATGATGAGTCCAGGCTATTTACCATACGGATGTATCTGTTAATGAAGAATACAGTCTATTTACCATACGGATGTATCTGTTAATGAAGAATACAGGCTATTTACCATACAGATGTATCTGTTAATGATGAATACAGGCTATTTACCATACGGATGTATCTGTTAATGAAGAATACAGTCTATTTACCATACGGATGTATCTGTTAATGATGAGTCCAGGCTATTTACCATACGGATGTATCTGTTAATGAAGAATACAGTCTATTTACCATACGGATGTATCTGTTAATGAAGAATACAGGCTATTTACCATACGGATGTATCTGTTAATGAAGAATACAGGCTATTTACCATACAGATGTATCTGTTAATGATGAATACAGGCTATTTACCATACGGATGTATCTGTTAATGAAGAATACAGTCTATTTACCATACGGATGTATCTGTTAATGATGAGTCCAGGCTATTTACCATACGGATGTATCTGTTAATGAAGAATACAGTCTATTTACCATACGGATGTATCTGTTAATGAAGAATACAGGCTATTTACCATACGGATGTATCTGTTAATGATGAATCCAGGCTATTTACCATACGGATGTTTCTGTTAATGATGAATCCAGGATATTTACCATACGGATGTATCTGTTAATGATGAATACAGGCTATTTACCATACGGATGTATCTGTTAATGAAGAATACAGTCTATTTACCATACGGATGTATCTGTTAATGATGAATACAGCCTATTTACCATACGGATGTATCTGTTAATGATGAATACAGTCTATTTACCATACGGATGTATCTGTTAATGATGAATATAGTCTATTTACCATACGGATGTATCTGTTAATGAAGAATACAGTCTATTTACCATACGGATGTATCTGTTAATGATGAATATAGTCTATTTACCATACGGATGTATCTGTTAATGAAGAATACAGTCTATTTACCATACGGATGTATCTGTTAATGATGAATACAGTCTATTTACCATACGGATGTATCTGTTAGTGAAGAATACAGGCTATTTACCATACGGATGTATCTGTTAATGATGAATACAGTCTATTTACCATACGGATGTATCTGTTAGTGAAGAATACAGGCTATTTACCATACGGATGTATCTGTTAATGATGAATACAGTCTATTTACCATACGGATGTATCTGTTAATGATGAATACAGCCTATTTACCATACGGATGTATCTGTTAATGATGAATACAGTCTATTTACCATACGGATGTATCTGTTAATGATGAATACAGTCTATTTACCATACGGATGTATCTGTTAATGATGAATACAGTCTACTTACCATACGGATGTATCTGTTAATTATGAATACAGTCTATTTACCATACGGATGTATCTGTTAATGATGAATACAGTCTATTTACCATACGGATGTATCTGTTAATGATGAGTCCAGGCTATTTACCATACGGATGTATCTGTTAATGATGAGTCCAGGCTATTTACCATACGGATGTATCTGTTAATGATGAGTCCAGGCTATTTACCATACGGATGTATCTGTTAATGATGAATACAGTCTATTTACCATACGGATGTATCTGTTAATCATGAGTCCAGGCTATTTACCATACGGATGTATCTGTTAATGATGAGTCCAGGCTATTTACCATACGGATGTATCTGTTAATGATGAATACAGTCTATTTACCATACGGATGTATCTGTTAATGATGAATACAGTCTACTTACCATACGGATGTATCTGTTAATTATGAATACCGTCTATTTACCATACGGATGTATCTGTTAATGATGAATACAGTCTATTTACCATACGGATGTATCTGTTAATGATGAATACAGTCTATTTACCATACGGATGTATCTGTTAATGATGAGTCCAGGCTATTTACCATACGGATGTATCTGTTAATGATGAATACAGTCTATTTACCATACGGATGTATCTGTTAATGATGAGTCCAGGCTATTTACCATACGGATGTATCTGTTAATGATGAATACAGTCTATTTACCATACGGATGTATCTGTTAATCATGAATGATGATATCTGTTAATGAGAATACAGTCTATTTACCATACGGATGTATCTGTTAATGATGAATACAGTCTATTTACCATACGGATGTATCTGTTAATGAAGAATACAGTCTATTTACCATACGGATGTATCTGTTAATGATGAATACAGTCTATTTACCATACGGATGTATCTGTTAATGAAGAATACAGGCTATTTACCATACGGATGTATCTGTTAATGATGAATACAGTCTATTTACCATACGGATGTATCTGTTAAGTGAAGAATACAGGCTATTTACCATACGGATGTATCTGTTAATGATGAATACAGTCTATTTACCATACGGATGTATCTGTTAATGATGAATACAGCCTATTTACCATACGGATGTATCTGTTAATGATGAATACAGTCTATTTACCATACGGATGTATCTGTTAATGATGAATACAGTCTATTTACCATACGGATGTATCTGTTAATGATGAATACAGTCTACTTACCATACGGATGTATCTGTTAATTATGAATACAGTCTATTTACCATACGGATGTATCTGTTAATGATGAATACAGTCTATTTACCATACGGATGTATCTGTTAATGATGAGTCCAGGCTATTTACCATACGGATGTATCTGTTAATGATGAGTACCAGGCTGTTTTACCATACGGATGTATCTGTTAATGATGAGTCCAGGCTATTTACCATACGGATGTATCTGTTAATGATGAATACAGTCTATTTACCATACGGATGTATCTGTTAATCATGAGTCATTGTGATGAATACAGGCTATTTACCTTACGGATGTATCTGTTAATGATGAGTCCAGGCTATTTACCATACGGATGTATCTGTTAATGATGAATACAGTCTATTTACCATACGGATGTATCTGTTAATGATGAATACAGTCTACTTACCATACGGATGTATCTGTTAATTATGAATACAGTCTATTTACCATACGGATGTATCTGTTAATGATGAATACAGTCTATTTACCATACGGATGTATCTGTTAATGATGAGTCCAGGCTATTTACCATACGGATGTATCTGTTAATGATGAGTCCAGGCTATTTACCATACGGATGTATCTGTTAATGATGAGTCCAGGCTATTTACCATACGGATGTATCTGTTAATGATGAATACAGTCTATTTACCATACGGATGTATCTGTTAATCATGAGTCCAGGCTATTTACCATACGGATGTATCTGTTAATGATGAGTCCAGGCTATTTACCATACGGATGTATCTGTTAATGATGAATACAGTCTATTTACCATACGGATGTATCTGTTAATGATGAATACAGTCTATTTACCACACGGATGTATCTGTTAATGATGAATACAGTCTATTTACCATACAGATGTATCTGTTAATGATGAGTCCAGGCTATTTACCATACGGATGTATCTGTTAATGATGAATACAGTCTATTTACCATACGGATGTATCTGTTAATGATGAATACAGTCTACTTACCATACGGATGTATCTGTTAATGATGAATACAGTCTATTTACCATACGGATGTATCTGTTAATGATGAATACAGTCTATTTACCATACGGATGTATCTGTTAATGATGAATACAGTCTATTTACCATACGGATGTATCTGTTAATGATGAGTCCAGGCTATTTACCAT
Source organism: Oncorhynchus nerka (assembly GCF_034236695.1). Classification (NCBI taxonomy): domain Eukaryota; kingdom Metazoa; phylum Chordata; class Actinopteri; order Salmoniformes; family Salmonidae; genus Oncorhynchus; species Oncorhynchus nerka. The sequence continues at coordinate 7,527,499 of NC_088423.1, read as the reverse complement.
ACGGATGTATCTGTTAATGATGAGTCCAGGCTATTTACCATACGGATGTATCTGTTAATGATGAGTCCAGGCTATTTACCATACGGATGTATCTGTTAATGATGAATACAGTCTATTTACCATACGGATGTATCTGTTAATCATGAGTCCAGGCTATTTACCATACGGATGTATCTGTTAATGATGAATACAGGCTATTTACCATACGGATGTATCTGTTAATGATGAATACAGTCTATTTACCATACGGATGTATCTGTTAATGATGAATACAGTCTATTTACCATACGGATGTATCTGTTAATGATGAATACAGTCTATTTACCATACAGATGTATCTGTTAATGATGAATCCAGGCTATTTACCATACGGATGTATCTGTTAATGATGAATACAGTCTATTTACCATACGGATGTATCTGTTAATGATGAATACAGTCTACTTACCATACGGATGTATCTGTTGTTAATGATGAATACAGACGGATGTATCTGTTAATGATGAATACAGTCTATTTACCATACGGATGTATCTGTTAATAATGATGAATACAGTCTATTTACCATACGGATGTATCTGTTAATGATGAATACAGTCTATTTACCATACGGATGTATCTGTTAATGATGAATACAGATGGATGTATCTGTTAATGATGAATACAGGCTATTTACCATACTGATGTATCTGTTAATGATGAATACAGTCTATTTACCATACGGATGCATCTGTTAATGATGAATACAGTCTACTTACCATACGGATGTATCTGTTAATGATGAGTCCAGGCTATTTACCATACGGATGTATCTGTTAATGATGAATACAGTCTATTTACCATACGGATGTATCTGTTAATCATGAGTCCAGGCTATTTACCTTACGGATGTATCTGTTAATGATGAGTCCAGGCTATTTACCATACGGATGTATCTGTTAATGATGAATACAGTCTATTTACCATACGGATGTATCTGTTAATGATGAATACAGTCTACTTACCATACGGATGTATCTGTTAATTATGAATACAGTCTATTTACCATACGGATGTATCTGTTAATGATGAATACAGTCTATTTACCATACGGATGTATCTGTTAATGATGAGTCCAGGCTATTTACCATACGGATGTATCTGTTAATGATGAGTCCAGGCTATTTACCATACGGATGTATCTGTTAATGATGAGTCCAGGCTATTTACCATACGGATGTATCTGTTAATGATGAATACAGTCTATTTACCATACGGATGTATCTGTACGGATGTATCTGTTAATGATGAGTCCAGGCTATTTACCATACGGATGTATCTGTTAATGATGAATACAGTCTATTTACCATACGGATGTATCTGTTAATGATGAATACAGTCTATTTACCATACGGATGTATCTGTTAATGATGAATACAGTCTATTTACCATACAGATGTATCTGTTAATGACAGTCTATTTACCATACGGATGTATCTGTTAATGATGAATACAGGCTATTTACCATACGGATGTATCTGTTAATGATGAATACAGTCTACTTACCATACGGATGTATCTGTTAATGATGAATACAGTCTATTTACCATACGGATGTATCTGTTAATGATGAATACAGTCTATTTACCATACGGATGTATCTGTTAATGATGAATACAGTCTATTTACCATACGGATGTATCTGTTAATGATGAGTCCAGGCTATTTACCATACGGATGTATCTGTTAATGATGAGTCCAGGCTATTTACCATACGGATGTATCTGTTAATGATGAGTCCAGGCTATTTACCATACGGATGTATCTGTTAATGATGAATACAGTCTATTTACCATACGGATGTATCTGTTAATCATGAGTCCAGGCTATTTACCATACGGATGTATCTGTTAATGATGAGTCCAGGCTATTTACCATACGGATGTATCTGTTAATGATGAATACAGTCTATTTACCATACGGATGTATCTGTTAATGATGAATACAGTCTATTTACCATACGGATGTATCTGTTAATGATGAATACAGTCTATTTACCATACAGATGTATCTGTTAATGATGAGTCCAGGCTATTTACCATACGGATGTATCTGTTAATGATGAATACAGTCTATTTACCATACGGATGTATCTGTTAATGATGAATACAGTCTACTTACCATACGGATGTATCTGTTAATGATGAATACAGTCTATTTACCATACGGATGTATCTGTTAATGATGAATACAGTCTATTTACCATACGGATGTATCTGTTAATGAAGAATACAGTCTATTTACCATACGGATGTATCTGTTAATGATGAATACAGTCTATTTACCATACGGATGTATCTGTTAGTGAAGAATACAGGCTATTTACCATACTGATGTATCTGTTAATGATGAATACAGTCTATTTACCATACGGATGCATCTGTTAATGATGAATACAGTCTACTTACCATACGGATGTATCTGTTAATGAAGAATACAGTCTATTTACCATACGGATGTATCTGTTAATGAAGAATACAGTCTATTTACCATACGGATGTATCTGTTAATGATGAATACAGTCTATTTACCATACGGATGTATCTGTTAGTGAAGAATACAGGCTATTTACCATACGGATGTATCTGTTAATGATGAATACAGTCTATTTACCATACGGATGTATCTGTTAGTGAAGAATACAGGCTATTTACCATACGGATGTATCTGTTAATGATGAATACAGTCTATTTACCATACGGATGTATCTGTTAATGATGAATACAGCCTATTTACCATACGGATGTATCTGTTAATGAAGAATACAGTCTATTTACCATACGGATGTATCTGTTAATGATGAATATAGTCTATTTACCATACGGATGTATCTGTTAATGATGAATACAGTCTATTTACCATACGGATGTATCTGTTAATGAAGAATACAGTCTATTTACCATACGGATGTATCTGTTAATGATGAATATAGTCTATTTACCATACGGATGTATCTGTTAATGATGAATACAGTCTATTTACCATACGGATGTATCTGTTAATGATGAATACAGTCTACTTACCATACGGATGTATCTGTTAATTATGAATCAGTCTATTTACCATACGGATGTATCTGTTAATGATGAATACAGTCTATTTACCATACGGATGTATCTGTTAATGATGAGTCCAGGCTATTTACCATACGGATGTATCTGTTAATGATGAGTCCAGGCTATTTACCATACGGATGTATCTGTTAATGATGAGTCCAGGCTATTTACCATACGGATGTATCTGTTAATGATGAATACAGTCTATTTACCATACGGATGTATCTGTTAATCATGAGTCCAGGCTATTTACCATACGGATGTATCTGTTAATGATGAGTCCAGGCTATTTACCATACGGATGTATCTGTTAATGATGAATACAGTCTATTTACCATACGGATGTATCTGTTAATGATGAATACAGTCTACTTACCATACGGATGTATCTGTTAATTATGAATACAGTCTATTTACCATACGGATGTATCTGTTAATGATGAATACAGTCTATTTACCATACGGATGTATCTGTTAATGATGAGTCCAGGCTATTTACCATACGGATGTATCTGTTAATGATGAGTCCAGGCTATTTACCATACGGATGTATCTGTTAATGATGAGTCCAGGCTATTTACCATACGGATGTATCTGTTAATGATGAATACAGTCTATTTACCATACGGATGTATCTGTTAATCATGAGTCCAGGCTATTTACCATACGGATGTATCTGTTAATGATGAGTCCAGGCTATTTACCATACGGATGTATCTGTTAATGATGAGTCCAGGCTATTTACCATACGGATGTATCTGTTAATGATGAGTCCAGGCTATTTACCATACGGATGTATCTGTTAATGATGAGTCCAGGCTATTTACCATACGGATGTATCTGTTAATGATGAATACAGTCTATTTACCATACGGATGTATCTGTTAATCATGAGTCCAGGCTATTTACCATACGGATGTATCTGTTAATGATGAGTCCAGGCTATTTACCATACGGATGTATCTGTTAATGATGAATACAGTCTATTTACCATACGGATGTATCTGTTAATGATGAGTCCAGGCTATTTACCATACGGATGTATCTGTTAATGAAGAATACAGTCTATTTACCATACGGATGTATCTGTTAATGAAGAATACAGGCTATTTACCATACGGATGTATCTGTTAATGATGAATCCAGGCTATTTACCATACGGATGTTTCTGTTAATGATGAATCCAGGATATTTACCATACGGATGTATCTGTTAATGATGAATACAGGCTATTTACCATACGGATGTATCTGTTAATGAAGAATACAGTCTATTTACCATACGGATGTATCTGTTAATGATGAATACAGCCTATTTACCATACGGATGTATCTGTTAATGATGAATACAGTCTATTTACCATACGGATGTATCTGTTAATGATGAATATAGTCTATTTACCATACGGATGTATCTGTTAATGAAGAATACAGTCTATTTACCATACGGATGTATCTGTTAATGATGAATATAGTCTATTTACCATACGGATGTATCTGTTAATGAAGAATACAGTCTATTTACCATACGGATGTATCTGTTAATGATGAATACAGTCTATTTACCATACGGATGTATCTGTTAGTGAAGAATACAGGCTATTTACCATACGGATGTATCTGTTAATGATGAATACAGTCTATTTACCATACGGATGTATCTGTTAGTGAAGAATACAGGCTATTTACCATACGGATGTATCTGTTAATGATGAATACAGTCTATTTACCATACGGATGTATCTGTTAATGATGAATACAGCCTATTTACCATACGGATGTATCTGTTAATGATGAATACAGTCTATTTACCATACGGATGTATCTGTTAATGATGAATACAGTCTATTTACCATACGGATGTATCTGTTAATGATGAATACAGTCTACTTACCATACGGATGTATCTGTTAATTATGAATACAGTCTATTTACCATACGGATGTATCTGTTAATGATGAATACAGTCTATTTACCATACGGATGTATCTGTTAATGATGAGTCCAGGCTATTTACCATACGGATGTATCTGTTAATGATGAGTCCAGGCTATTTACCATACGGATGTATCTGTTAATGATGAGTCAGGCTATTTACCATACGGATGTATCTGTTAATGATGAATACAGTCTATTTACCATACGGATGTATCTGTTAATCATGAGTCCAGGCTATTTACCATACGGATGTATCTGTTAATGAGGAGTCAGGCTATTTACCATACGGATGTATCTGTTAATGATGAATACAGTCTATTTACCATACGGATGTATCTGTTAATGATGAATACAGTCTATTTACCATACGGATGTATCTGTTAATGATGAATACAGTCTATTTACCATACAGATGTATCTGTTAATGATGAGTCCAGGCTATTTACCATACGGATGTATCTGTTAATGATGAATACAGTCTATTTACCATACGGATGTATCTGTTAATGATGAATACAGCCTATTTACCATACGGATGTATCTGTTAATGAAGAATACAGTCTATTTACCATACGGATGTATCTGTTAATGATGAATATAGTCTATTTACCATACGGATGTATCTGTTAATGATGAATACAGTCTATTTACCATACGGATGTATCTGTTAATGAAGAATACAGTCTATTTACCATACGGATGTATCTGTTAATGATGAATATAGTCTATTTACCATACGGATGTATCTGTTAATGATGAATACAGTCTATTTACCATACGGATGTATCTGTTAATGAAGAATACAGTCTATTTACCATACGGATGTATCTGTTAATGATGAATATAGTCTATTTACCATACGGATGTATCTGTTAATGAAGAATACAGTCTATTTACCATACGGATGTATCTGTTAATGAAGAATACAGTCTATTTACCATACGGATGTATCTGTTAATGAAGAATACAGTCTCTTTACCATACGGATGTATCTGTTAATGATGAATATAGTCTATTTACCATACGGATGTACAGTTGGAGTCGGAAGTTTATATACACTGACATACACTTATAGTTGCTGTACAGACAGATTATTTCACTTATAATTCACTATCACAATTCCAGTGGGTCAGAAGTTTACATACATTAAGTTGACTGTGCCTTTAAACAGCTTGGAAAATTCCAGAAAATTATGTCATGGCTTTAGAAGCTTCTGGTAGGCTAATTGACATCATTTGAGTCATTTGGAGGTGTTCCTGTGGATGTATTTCAATGCCTACTTTCAAACTCAGTGCCTCTTTGCTTGACATCATGGGAAAATCAAAATAAATCAGCCAAGACCTCAGAAAAAAAATTGTAGACCTCCACAAGCCTGGTTCATCCTTGGGAGCAATTTCCAAACCCCTGAATGTTCCACGTTCATCTATACAAACAATAGTATGCAAGTATAAACACCATGGGACCATGCAGCCGTCATACCACTCAGGAAGGAGACGCGTTCGGTCTCCTAGAGAAGAACGTACCATGGTACGAAATGTGCAAATCCATCCCAGAACAACAGCAAAGGACCTTGTGAAGATGCTGGAGGAAACGGGTACAAAAGTATCTATATCCACAGTAAAAAGGAGTCCTATATTGACATAACCTGAAAGGCCGCTCAGCAAGAAGCTACTGCTCCAAAACCACCATAAAAAAGCCAGGCAACTGCACATGAGGACAAAGATCGTACTTTTTGGAGAAATGTCCTCTGGTCTGATGAAACAAAAGTAGAACTGTTTGGCCATAATGATCAAGGAGCAAGGAGGCCTACAAACCTGACTCAGTTACACCAGCTCTGTCAGGAGCCATCCAAGATGGCATAGCAGTTCAGACGTCTTTTGTCCTCGTCTTGTCGTGTCCCGTATATATATATTTACAACTTTTTTCACATACATTTTTTTAATTTTCCATCAACTCATCTTCAAAACACTCTCCTGCAACCCGCCTCACCAATTTATATTTATAAAAAAGTATTATTTACCTCAAATCTGTAATCCTCCAAGAAGCTAGCCAGAAACTCCAAGAAGCTAGCCAGAAGCTAGCCCAGAGGCTAATCAGAAGCTAGTTAGCTTCTTTACTGGCAAATCGTTAGTATTCAGCTTACGGTTTGTGGTCATCAGCTATCCTTTAGCTTGAAAATCTATCGCCAGTTTTGTACGGCGCAGCGCGGCTCAGAACGGAACATACCGGACCAATTTTTCTCTCCATGTCCCTGGATTTCAACCTCTCTCTGGACATTCATACCTGGATCTCACAGCTAGCTAGCTGCTATCCGTGTGACTATCGGCTTTCGTTGATTCCGGAGCAAACATCAATTATTCCGGAGCTAGCCAGCTCCGTCAATCACTCCTGAGTTCCATCAATCACTCCTGGGCTGCAGTCACCTATCCGGACCTGTTTTACTGCCAACGCGGAGCCCCACCGGGCCTTCACAACTGGACTGCCGACGTTATCTACCCGAAGTAGTTATCCGGCTGGCTCCTCCGTCGCGACGTTACCTGAACGCCCATCTGCGGCCTGCTAACTGTTAGCTGTCTTATCGGCTGCTATCTGAATAGACAATCGGACAATTTATTTATTTTTATTATTATTATGTTTTCTTCTTGGGCCTTTATAACTATATCTATTGTTTTTGTTGTTGTTGTGTGATTTGGATTAATCCCCTCTACCACACGGAAGCCCACTAATCTACTGACGGAACGCAAGAGGTGGCTAATAACAGACCTCCATCCTATGCTAGCCTGCTACCGATGGCCTGGCTAGCTGTCTAAAACGCTGTGACCCCCAACCAACCTCTCAACTCACCGGACCCTTTTGATCACTCGACAAAGCATGCCTCTCCTTAATGTCAATATGCCTTGTCCATTGCTGTTCTGGTTAGTGTTTATTGGCTTATTTCACTGTAGAGCCTCTAGTCCTTCTCACTATACCTTATCCAACCTATTAGTTCCACCACCCACACATGCAATGACATCTCCTGGTTTCAATTGATGTTTCTAGAGACAATATCTCTCTCTTCATCACTCAATACCTAGGTTTACCTCCACTGTATTCACATCCTACCATACCTTTGTCTGTACATTATACCTTGATGCTATTTTATCGCCCCCAGAAACCTCCTTTTACTCTCTGTTCCAGACGTTCTAGACGACCAATTCTTATTGCTTTTAGCCGCACCCTTATTCTACTCCTCCTATGTTCCTCTGGCGATGTAGAGGTGAATCCAGGCCCTGCAGTGCCTAGCTCCACTCCTATTCCCCAGGCGCTCTCTTTTGACGACTTCTGTAACCGTAATAGCCTTGGTTTCATGCATGTTAACATTAGAAGCCTCCTCCCTAAGTTTGTTCTATTCACTGCTTTAGCACACTCTGCCTTCCCGGATGTTCTAGCTGTGTCTGAATCCTGGCTTAGGAAGACCACCAAAAATTCTGAAATTTTAATTCCAAACTACAACATTTTCAGACAAGATAGAACTGCCAAAGGGGGCGGTGTTGCAATCTACTGCAAAGATAGCCTGCAGAGTTCTGTCCTACTATCCAGGTCTGTACCCAAACAATTTGAACTTCTACTTTTAAAAATCCACCTCTCTAAAAACAAGTCTCTCACCATTGCCGCCTGCTATAGACCACCCTCTGCCCCCAGCTGTGCTCTGGACACCATATGTGAACTGATTGCCCCCCATCTATCTTCAGAGCTCGTGCTGCTAGGCGACCTAAACTGGAACATGCTTAACACCCCAGCCATCCTACAATCTAAACTTGATGCCCTCAATCTCACACAAATTATCAATGAACCTACCAGGTACCTCCCCAAAGCCTTAAACACGGGCACCCTCATAGATATCATCCTAACCAACTTGCCCTCTAAATACACCTCTGCTGTCTTCAACCAAGATCTCAGCGATCACTGCCTCATTGCCTGCATCCGTAATGGGTCAGCGGTCAAACGACCTCCACTCATCACTGTAAAACGCTCCCTGAAACACTTCAGCGAGCAGGCCTTATAATCGATCTTGCCGGGGTATCCTGGAAGGATATTAATCTCATCCCGTTAGTAGAGGATGCCTGGATATTTTTTTTAATGCCTTCCTAACCATCTTAAATAAACATGCCCCATTCACGAAATTTTGAACCAGGAACAGATATAGCCCTTGGTTCTCCCCAGACCTGACTGCCCTTAACCAACACAAAAACATCCTATGGCGTTCTGCATTAGCATCGAACAGCCCCCGTGATATGCAGCTGTTCAGGGAAGCTAGAAACCATTATACACAGGCAGTTAGAAAAGCAAAGGCTAGCTTTTTCAAGCAGAAATTTGCTTCCTGCAACACTAACTCAAAAAAGTTCTGGGACACTGTAAAGTCCATGGAGAATAAGAACACCTCCTCCCAGCTGCCCACTGCACTGAAAATAGGAAACACTGTCACCACTGATAAATCCACCATAATTGAGAATTTCAATAAGCATTTTTCTACGGCTGGCCATGCTTTCCACCTGGCTACTCCTACCCCGGTCAACAGCACTGCACCCCCAACAGCAACTCGACCAAGCCTTCCCCATTTCTCCTTCTCCCAAATCCGTTCAGCTGATGTTCTGAAAGAGCTGCAAAATCTGGACCCCTACAAATCAGCCGGGCTAGACAATCTGGACCCTTTCTTTCTAAAATTATCTGCCGAAATTGTTGCCACCCCTATTACTATCCTGTTCAACCTCTCTTTCGTGTCGTCTGAGATTCCCAAAGATTGGAAAGCAGCTGCGGTCATCCCCCTCTTCAAAGGGGGGGACACTCTTGACCCAAACTGCTACAGACCTATATCTATCCTACCATGCCTTTCTAAAGTCTTCGAAAGCCAAGTCAACAAACAGATTACCGACCATTTCAAATCTCACCATACCTTCTCTGCTATGCAATCTGGTTTCAGAGCTGGTCATGGGTACACCTCAGCCACGCTCAAGGTCCTAAACGATATCTTAACCGCCATCGATAAGAAACATTACTGTGCAGCCATATTCATTGATCTGGCCAAGGCTTTCGACTCTGTCAATCACCACATCCTCATCGGCAGACTCGACAGCCTTGGTTTGTCAAATGATTGCCTCGCCTGGTTCTTCTTTGGACACTGTGTTAACAACCCTCCAGGCAAGCTTCAATGCCATACAACTCTCCTTCCGTGGCCTCCAATTGCTCTTAAATACAAGTAAAACTAAATGCATGCTCTTCAACCGATCACTACCAGCACCTACCCGCCTGTCCAACATCACTACTCTGGACGGCTCTGACTTAGAATACGTGGACAACTACAAATACTTAGGTGTCTGGTTAGACTGTAAACTCTCCTTCCAGACCCATATCAAACATTTCCAATCCAAAGTTAAATCTAGAATTGGCTTCCTATTTCGCAACAAAGCATCCTTCACTCATGCTGCCAAACATACCCTTGTAAAACTGACCATCCTACCAATCCTCGACTTTGGCGATGTCATTTACAAAATAGCCTCCAATACCCTACTCAACAAATTGGATGCAGTCTATCACAGTGCAATCCGTTTTGTCACCAAAGCCCCATATACTACCCACCATTGCGACCTGTACGCTCTCGTTGGCTGGCCCTCGCTTCATACTCGTCGCCAAACCCACTGGCTCCATGTCATCTACAAGACCCTGCTAGGTAAAGACCCCCCTTATCTCAGCTCGCTGGTCACCATAGCTTCTCCCACCTGTAGCACACGCTCCAGCAGGTATATCTCTCTAGTCACCCCCAAAACCAATTCTTTCTTTGGCCGCCTCTCCTTCCAGTTCTCTGCTGCCAATGACTGGAACGAACTACAAAAATCTCTGAAACTGGAAACACTTATCTTCCTCACTAGCTTTAAGCACCAACTGTCAGAGCAGCTCACGGATTACTGCACCTATACATAGCCCACCTATAATTTAGCCCAAACAACTACCTCTTTCCCAACTGTATTTAATTTATTTATTTATTTTGCTCCTTTGCACCCCATTATTTTTATTTCTACTTTGCACATTCTTCCATTTGCAAAACTACCATTCCAGTGTTTTACTTGCTATATTGTATTTACTTTGCCACCATGGCCTTTTTTTTTTGCCTTTACCTCCCTTCTCACCTCATTTGCTCACATTGTATATAGACTTGTTTATACTGTATTATTGACTGTATGTTTGTTTTACTCCATGTGTAACTCTGTGTCGTTATATCTGTCGAACTGCTTTGCTTTATCTTGGCCAGGTCGAAATTGTAAATGAGAACTTGTTCTCAACTTGCCTACCTGGTTAAATAAAGGTGAAATAAATCAATAAAAAGGAGGAATGGGCCAGAATTCACCCAACTTATTGTGGGAAGCTTGTGGAAGGCTACCTGAAACGTTTGACCCAAGTTAAACCATTTTAAAGGCAATGCTACCAAATACTAATTGAGTATATGTAAACTTCTGACCCACTGGGAATGTGATGAAAGAAATAAAAGCTGAAACAAATCATTCTCTCTACTATTATTCTGACATTTCACATTCTTAGAATATAGTGGTGATCCTAACTGACCTAAGACAGGACATTTTTACTAGGATTAAATGTCAGGAATTGTGAAAAACTGAGTTTAAATGTATTTGGCAGAGGTATATGTAAACTTCCGACTTCAACTGTATTGCTGTTATTAATGATGGATACAGTCTATTTACCATGCGGATGTATCTCAGTTAATGATGAAGTTTGCCGTTTCTTTTGCTTTGTAGTCCTCTCTTAGCTGGCCAGATTCTGGAGCGGATTGCCACAGAGTTCAACCAGCTGCAGTTCCATGCTGTCCAAAGCAAGGGCATGCCCCTGCTGGACAAAGTCAGGCCTGTACGTCCCGTCACATCATTCAATATTGACAGCCCCATTGGATTTGTGGAGTTGATTTTCAGTACACAAACTAGACTAAGGTTAATGGCTGAAAATGGCCATGCCTGTCCATTATAAACATCCCTTTACTGGCACTGTGTCTGTCCATGCCTGTCCATTGTAAACATCCCTTTACTGACACTATGCCTGTCCATTGTAAACATCCCTTTACTGACACTGTGTCTGTGTACGACTTGTGTTGTAGCGTATTTCTGGCATCACGTCCATGCTACAGCAGTCTTTGGAGGGGCTCCTCATACAGGGCCTCCAGACCTCCAACAGACATTGTGCGTCACTGCCTACGCACCTATGCCACCATCGACAAGACCAGGGACGCAGAGGCACTGGTGGGACAAATCCTGGTCAAGCCCTATATGGACATGGTGAGGTCGTGTTTTATCTGAACCATCAAGATCAGAAGAGCATTTAGTGCTGGTGTCCCGTACCCAGATTGAACCTACTCCTGGACTTAAAAACTGAATTTGATTTGCTTTTAAATCCAGAAATAGGCTTTATCTTGTTTCTGATAATCTAGCTCTTAGTGCCCAGCTCACCAATATCTTTGTGAAACGATGCAGAAATTGACAGTTCAATAACTTTGTGCTGTGTTCTGCTTCAGAGATGAAGTCAATGTTTCCCGCTCTATAGAAACAGTACTTCAGTTACTATTTTGTTATCAACAGGTCATTGTTGAACAGTTTGTCAAGTCCACCCCCAATGGCCTTCAAATATTGTACACCAAGCTCCTACAGTTTGTGCCACATCACTGTAGACTGCTGCGCGAGGTGACTGGAATGGTCATTTCAAGGTAAGCCCCATAGCTGTCCACAAAGGCAAAGTTCTAATGGCTTCTCTCCCTTCAGATATAAGAAAGTACATGACAGAATGGTAGTTACAAATTGAAAACCCAGAAAGTACATGGTAGAATGGTAGTTACACATTGAAAACCCAGAAAGTAGATGGTAGAATGGTAGTTACACATTGAAAACCCAGAAAGTACATGGTAGAATGGTAGTTACACATTGAAAACTCAGAAAGTACATGACAGAATGGTAGTTACACATTGAAAACCCAGAAAGTACATGGTAGAATGGTAGTTACACATTGAAAACCCAGAAAGTACATGGTAGAATGGTAGTTACACATTGAAAACCCAGAAAGTACATGGTAGAATGATAGTTACACATTGAAAACCCAGAAAGTACATGGTAGAATGGTAGTTACACATTGAAAACCCAGAAAGTACATGGTAGAATGGTAGTTACACATTGAAAACCCAGAAAGTACATGGTAGAATGGTAGTTAAACATTGAAAACCCAGAAAGTACATGGTAGAATGTTAGTTACAAGTTGAAAACCCAGAAAGTACACGGTAGAATGGTTGTTACACGTTCAAACCTAGAAAGTACATGGTAGAATGGTAGTTACGAGTTCATAACCTAGAAAGTACACTGTAGAATGGTAGTTACGAGTTCATAACCTAGAAAATACACTGTAGAATGGTTGTTACGTGTTCATAACCGAGAAAGTTCACGGTAGAATGGTAGTTATGCTTTCATAACCTAGAAAGTACGTGGTAAAATGGTAGTTACACGTTGAAAACTCAAAGTATGTGGTGAAATGGTATTTACGCATTCATAACCTAGAAAGTACATGGTAAAATGGTAGTTACACGTTCAAAACCTAGAATGGTAGTTACGCATTTAAAATCTAGAAAGTACATGGTAGAATGGTAGTTACGCGTTCATAACCCAGAAAGTATGTGATAAAATGGTAGTTACGCATTCATAACCTAGAAAATTCACGGTAGAATGGTCGTTACGTGTTCATAACCTAGAAAGTATGTGATAAAATGGTAGTTACGCATTCATAACCTAGAAAATTCACGGTAGAATGGTCGTTACGCGTTCATAACCCAGAAAGTATGTGATAAAATGGTAGTTACGCATTCATAACCTAGAAAATTCACGGTAGAATGGTCGTTACGTGTTCATAACCTAGAAAGTTCACGTTAGAATGGTAGTTAAGTCGCTCTGGATAAGAGCGTCTGCTAAATGACTTAAATGTAATGTAAATGTAGTTACACGTTCATAACCTTGAAATACGTGGTAAAATGGTAGTTACACTTTCATAACCCAGAAAGTATGTGGTAAAATAGTAGTTATGCGTTCATAACCCAGAAAGTATATGGTAGAATGGTAGTTACGCATTCATAACCCAGAACGTACATGGTAAAATAGTAGTTACGCATTCATAACCCAGAAGGTACATGGTAAAATAGTAGTTACGCATTCATAACCCAGAAAGTACATGGTAGAATGGTAGTTACACATTGAAAACTCAGAAAGTACATGGTAGAATGGTAGTTACACATTGAAAACTCAGAAAGTACATGACAGAATGGTAGTTACACATTGAAAACCCAGAAAGTACATGGTAGAATGGTAGTTACACATTGAAAACCCAGAAAGTACATGGTAGAATGATAGTTACGCATTGAAAACCCAGAAAGTACATGGTAGAATGGTAGTTACACATTGAAAACCCAGAAAGTACATGGTAGAATGGTAGTTACACATTGAAAACCCAGAAAGTACATGGTAGAATGTTAGTTACACGTTGAAAACCCAGAAAGTACACGGTAGAATGGTTGTTACACGTTCAAACCTAGAAAGTACACGGTAGAATGGTTGTTACACGTTCAAACCTAGAAAGTACATGGTAGAATGGTAGTTACGAGTTCATAACCTAGAAAGTACACTGTAGAATGGTAGTTACGAGTTCATAACCTAGAAAGTACGTGGTAGAATGGTAGTTACACGTTGAAAACCCAGAAAGTACACGGTAGAATGGTTGTTACACGTTCAAACCTAGAAAGTACATGGTAGAATGGTAGTTACGAGTTCATAACCTAGAAAGTACACTGTAGAATGGTTGTTACATGTTCATAACCTAGAAAGTTCACGGTAGAATGGTAGTTATGCTTTCATAACCTAGAAAGTACGTGGTAGAATGGTAGTTACACGTTGAAAACCCAGAAAGTACACGGTAGAATGGTTGTTACACGTTCAAACCTAGAAAGTACATGGTAGAATGGTAGTTACGAGTTCATAACCTAGAAAGTACACTGTAGAATGGTAGTTACGAGTTCATAACCTAGAAAGTACACTGTAGAATGGTTGTTACATGTTCATAACCTAGAAAGTTCACGGTAAAATAGTAGTTACGCATTCATAACCCAGAAGGTACATGGTAAAATAGTAGTTACGCATTCATAACCCAGAAGGTACATGGTAAAATAGTAGTTATGCGTTCATAACCCAGAACGTACATGGTAAAATAGTAGTTATGCGTTCATAACCCAGAACGTACATGGTAAAATAGTAGTTACGCCTTCATAATCCAGAAGGTACATGGTAAAATGGTAGTTATGCATTCATAACCCAGAACGTACATGGTAAAATGGTAGTTACGCGTTCATAACCCAGAAAGTACGTGGTAAAATGGTAGTTACGCGTTCATAACCCAGAAAGTATATGGTAGAATGGTGGTTAACCATTCATTATCTATGAATTTCTTGTTTGTTCTTTCTCATGTCTTTGCTTTCGGCTGTCTGTCCAGTGAGAAGGCAGACATAGTCCCGGGATACGACTTCTTGGTGAACTCAGTGTGGCCGGAAATCATCAAAGGTATCGAGGAGAGAATCGCATCTCTCTTCAATGCGGGCAACCCTGACACCTTTTATGATGTACGTATTCTAACTACCCAATCATGTTCCTCTGGCATCAAAACTGTCAAATCAACAACAACAAAAATCCAACAGAGCTTGGAATAGTAGGGGAAACGCTGACCCTGAGAAGTCCTAGTCTGTACAAGTAGGAGAGGGAGGCTACATTCTCATTCGGTTCATGTTTGTATGTATTTTGCAGAGATACACTATCAGCATTGACTTTGTGAGAAAGTTTGAGAGACAGTGTGGCTCCCAAGCCAGTGTGAGGACACTGAGAGCTCACGCCTCCTATCAGAGCTTCCACAACAAGTGGAACCTACCTATCTACTTCCAGCTCAGGTGAATAGCTGTGTGCTCCTGCATTGCTTGCTGTTTGAGGTTTTAGGCTGGGGTTCTGTATAGCACTTTGTGACATCAGCTGCTGTCAGAACTGATCTGGTAACCTTCCTGGCAGGGGGTGTTTCCCTTTTATTTCATTCATTTCATGTTATTTTTAAAACTTGCATGAATTTATGTATTCTGAAATCTATTAACAAGAATATCTACAACAAAAACCCTTTGGATTTTGCTCCCTTTATAATTGTCACCTACCCTACTGATGTCCAGTGTTCCATTTTACTTCCTGGATATTGTGCTGTCCATATTATATGTTGTTACAGATAAGAAGAAGATATTTACGGGCTATGCGTCATAATATGTTGTCTGATTTGAGAGGTACTTTAGCATTGTGTCCAACACAAGTCTGTTTTTTTGCGTAAGGCCTGATGAATACTCCCTCTAAGGGAATATTGATTTTCTCTAGAGTCAACGTGAAGGTTGTTGGACACTCTGCCTTGCACTGTTTGTCAGCCCCGGCACATTTTACAATGGAATGTACATCATGCTGCACATACTCAACACTGTGTAATAAAAAACAACGACATGTTTTTGATCAATTCCAACTGTTTTGCTCATAGAACAGCAAGCTAGCTTATATGTGTTCAACAGCCAGGCATTGACCTATTGTTCCCCATCTCTGTCACAGGTACAAGGAAATTGCTGCATGTTTAGAGAATGCTATTGCTGATGGGTTAGAGGCAGCACCAGGTTAGTAGCTATATCCAACTCTAATAACACGACAGACCCTGGTTCGATTCCAGGCTGTATCACAACTGGCTGTGATTGGGAGTCCCATAGGGCGGTGCACAATTGGCCCACCGTCGTCCAGGTTAGGGTTTGGCCGGGGTAGGCCATCATTGTAAATAAGAATTTGTTCTTAACTGATTTGACTAGTTAAATAAAAGTAAAACACTTTTTTTTTTAAATATACAAATGGATAAGTTATTTTATTAGTCATTACCATAATATACAATATTACCTGTTGGCTTCAATTATTTCCTCCCTTCCTACACCCCCCCACCCTCCCAACACACTCTCTCTTCCTCCCAACACACTCTCTCTTCCTCCCAACACACTCTCTCTTCCTCAGCAGGCAGCTCCTATCACCTGCTGGTGTCCCAAGTGCTGTGGAACAGCTTGGTCAGGTGCTGGGCGGAGAAGGTCTATCTGCCCCCGCTGGTTCACCGCTTCTGGAAGCTCACCCTGCAGCTGATCTCACGCTACTCCAAGTTCCTCACTGAGGTACAGCCTCCAACATGGCAATCCAACCTTCCTCCAACATGGCAACCCAACCTTTCCACTACAATATTAATGATAGTGTGCATAGTGTCTATAGATTCAGTGATACCTCTATTAATCTAGTGTTCAATGTAGCCTGCAGTGTCAGTATTCCAGTATTTTAAATGAGTCCTATAAAAGGAAATGCTGGTCACATTAAGTTGTCATGATTGGTGTTTCTGGACCCTGTCTCCTAGATGCTGACTAAATCTCCCTCCACGGAGGTCAGTAAAGACCCCGTGAGGCTCCTCCCCAGCTCCGCCTCCTCCACGTCCAGCCGCACCTCTCAGGATGATGGAGGCAGCGAGAGCGGCAGCCCAGCAACCCTCTCCACCAAACAGCTGGTCTTTATAGCCTCTGATGTGAACCAACTACAAGACCAGGTAGTGGTATGGACCATCTAGAAGAAAAAGAAACGCACACCTATTAAGACGAGGTGCTGGCTAGCGGAGTAGAAAACTTGAAAATACTCTAGGAGCTCAGATGCAAAAAATGTATTACCAACATTTCGACAGCCAAGCTGATTATACCCTGATGAAGACAGCTTGGCTGTCGAAACGTTGTTAATTACATTTTTGCATCTGAGCTCCTAGAGTGTGCGGCTCTCTTTTATTTTCAAGTGGTATGGACCAATCACAAGACCAGTTAGTGATATGGGCCAATCACAACAAGCCAATGCAGTTTTGTATTGAATTTACCTTCCCTAGAAGCCAAACGGAATTGACACAAATCTTAATAATGCTGTTTTTAACAGTTGCTTTTAGGGTTAGGCAACATTAGACATGCTATTGCATGAACCTTAATTTGTTCATATTTTTCTTGACTATTAAAAGTTTGCCTTTCTCACAGATTACGGAACTTTCCGAGATGATTAAGCAGAGACTGAAGATCATTGGGTACAACAACTTTGTAATTGTTGCAGGTATGTCATCGTCATGCTTGAAAGATGAAAAGCACACATTGATACGTTGTTCCAGACAAGTGTTTAATCATGGTACTTATTCCATCAGCTCTTACTGCATGTTAGTTGATATATTACCTTTTGATTGCCTTTTTGACAAGTGTCCCTCCCTGCCTTGTGTTCTCTCTCCAGAGGCCCTAGAAGACTCCAAAGCCTCCCTGTCTGGCTGCATTCCCACCTTGAACCGCAAGATGACTCAGCATTTAACCGAGAGGTGCTTCCGCTTCCTGAAGAGTGCTTCTGAAGTCCCCCGACTGTACCGCAGGACCAACAAGGTGAGACAGCCCGCCCCTCAGGTCCCATCCTCTCAGAACAATGGAACAGTGGTCCCATTAGGCTTCAACGTTGCTGAGATTATTAGAGAACATCTGCTGTACAGTACCAAAATACTGAAGAGTGCACCACCCTCCACACTCACAGGCTTGAAAACGTGCCTGTTCTTCATCCCTTGTATAGGAACTTCCATCCAGAGCATCTGCCTACATGGATAACGCCCTGAGGCCGCTGCACCAGCTCCTGAGCGACTCCAAAGACATGGTGAAGCCCTCCATCTCCCAGGACTGGCTACGGATCACACTCAATGACTGCACTCACAGGTAGGGGGACTCTGCTGTCTGTTACACTTCCTGAGTAACACTGTTGTAGTTGCCTACACATCTCCAATCCTCCAGTATCCCCAACAGCACACGCTTTTGTTTTTAACCTGTCTAGGTCGGAACCCCTCGCCAACAGCCATTGAAATTGCAGGCCGCCAAATACAAATTCTCGTTAATCCAGCCACAGTGTCTGATTTCAAAAATGCTTTACAGCGAAAGCTCCACAAACTATTATGTTAGGTCACCACCAACTCACAGAAAAACCCAGCCATTATTCCAGCCAAAGGGAGGAGTCACAAAAAGCACAAATAGAGATAAAATTAATCACTAACCTTTGATGATCTTCATCAGATGACACTCATAGGACTTCATGTTACACAATACATGTATGTTTGGTTCGATAAAGTGCATATTTATATTTAAAAAATCGAATTTTACATTGGTGCGTTACGTTCAGTAGTTCTAAAACATTGTGCAGAGGAGCCACATGAATTCACAGAAATACTCATTACAAATGTTGATGAAAATTCAAGTGTTATCCATGGAACTTTAGATACACTTCTCCTTAATGCAACCGCTGTGTCAGATTCTTTTTAAACTTTACAGAAAAAGCATCATCTGAGTACGGCACTCAGAGCCCAAACCAGCCAAAATAAATATCCTCCATGTTGCGCAGTCAACATTAGTCAAAAATAGCATTATAAATATTAACTTACCTTTGATGATCTTCATCAGAATGCACTCCCAGGAATCGCAGTTCCACAATAAATGTTTGCTTTGTTTGATAATGTCCATAATTTATGTCCAAATAGTTTCTTTTGTTAGGGCATTTGGTAAACAAATCCAAACGCGCGTTCAGGGACAGTCGGACGAAAAGTTCAAAAAGTTATATTACAGGTCGAAGAAATTTGTCAAACTAAGTATAGAATCAATCTTTAGGATGTTTTTATCATAAATGTTCAATAATGTTCCAACTGGAGAATTCCATTGTCTGTAGAAAAGCAATGGAACGAGAGATACCTCGCATGACTGAGAACGAGGCTGCTGCCAGACCCCTTAGTCACACAGCTCTCATTCGCTCCCACTTCACAGTAGAAGCCTGAAACAACGTTCTAAAGGCGGTTGACATCTAGTGGAAACCTTAAGATATGCAGAATTACCCATATCCCACTGTGTATTTGATAGGGTCTGAGTTCAAAAACTACAAACCTCAGATTTCCCACTTCCTGTTTGGATTTTTCTCAGGTTTTTGCCTGCCATATGAGTTCTGTTATACTCACAGACATCATTCAAACAGTTTTAGAAACTTCAGAGTGTTTTCTATCACATAATAATAATAATATGCATATATTAGCATCTGGGACTGAGTAGGAGGCAGTTTACTCTGGGCACGCTATTCATCAAAAA
This sequence comes from Oncorhynchus nerka, assembly GCF_034236695.1. Taxonomy (NCBI): domain Eukaryota; kingdom Metazoa; phylum Chordata; class Actinopteri; order Salmoniformes; family Salmonidae; genus Oncorhynchus; species Oncorhynchus nerka. The sequence goes on along the minus strand of NC_088423.1, from coordinate 7,507,181 downwards.
GTGAAAATGCTGCCCCCTGTCCCAAAGAAGTTAACCCCAGGCAAAAACACCTGATTCAACTTGTTGACAAGTAGAATCAGCTATGCTTGTACTGTTGGGGATACTGGAGGACCGGAGTTGAGAAACACATAACTAGAGTATACTGGCGACTGCTGAATGGGGAAAAGGAGATCTTGTAAGGCGAATTCTGGTCCACATATAAATATTCTACATTGAATGCATGCCTTAGTTTTTAGTCCTTGTATTGTGTTAAAATAATATTTAATACAATTTTAGGTGTAGTCTTCTGCTTGCTCCCTCTAGGGTCAATGCAGTGAGTCACAATGTTTTGTTCAAAGAATGGCACCACACAAGGTCACCAACTAGCATTGAATTGAATTCCATGGCAGTCAACCGCACTAACTTAAGTAGCTTTTTGTTCTACCCCACCAAGCACAGAAGTCTGTAATTTTCCATCTTGACTTTGGGCAGATATTTTGAAACCATATCAGATGTTTTGAGTTCTGTGAAAAAAATGGAGGAGAGTTTAAAGAGACTGAAGCAAGCAAGGAAAACAGTGACCACCAACACGACAGGCACCACCGGAGGCCCCACAGACGACAGCAAGATCCGCCTGCAGCTGGCTTTGGATGTGGAGTACCTGGGAGAGCAGGTAGGGTTCACCCTGTTAGAGAACACCAACCGTATCTTGTAATTGTCCTTTGACTATGTTTTAGAAAGACAGTCTGTTTAACTCAAACAGTGGGAAGGAAGGAATGCATGTCAGGAAAATCCCCAGAATGATTGTTGTGATGGTAAGCTTCTAATACCATATTGATGTTTGTTTCCCATGATAGATTCAGAAGATGGGTCTGCAGCCTGCCGACATCACCATGTTCTCAACACTAAATGACTTGGTCCAAGGAGCACAGGACGGGACTCCATCAGAGCAGGCTGGACCATAATCCTGCACCAATGTACCTGTATGCTTGTAGAAAGAAAGCCCAGTGAAGGACTGGTTCATATTTATGTTGAACACTGATCATATGGGACATGGCATTGAAAATCAGGGGAATTTCTAAATGTCATTGTACAATAGCAATGAAATATTTCCTACTGGCTCCCTGGCTGTTCATAGCAGCAAATGTCTAATTTAATGGGGCCTAAAGGGGTTAACCCTAACCCCTTTAAATATATTGTATGTGGTCAGAGTTGGTGAATGATGAGATATATATTGTACATTTTAAATAAAATGAATCAAAGTTTATTAACAGCTTTGAATTATTGTATGTTGTGTAAATGTGATTCAAGTTACCTAATAAGACATCTGTCTACGTTCAGCTGTTATGAGGGGTAACATAATAAAGTATCTCTCTAAGTTCAGTGACAGTCAGTTCATTTGCTAGACAGGGGTCAACCATAATTATTTTCAGTCTGGTTTTGGGAAGAGGTTGTTCATTGTTTTGTCTCAGGAGAAATATAGTCACTAGCTATTAATTTTTGTTCTAGAGGATTTGTCCCAAACAAAAGAGATCCACAATATTCAGAAACTGTAATATTCTTACAATTACAAAAAAAAAATCTCAGGATAATAGAAAGTAATAAATTTAGACCTTTCAGTAATCATTTGTCCATCTTTATCATAGCGTACAGTACACTGCTGTAACCTACAATGTATACTACCGTTCAAAAGTTTGGGGTCACTTAGAAATTTGTTTTTGAAAGAAAAGCACATTTTTCTGTCAATTAAAATTACATAAAATTGATCAGAAATACAATGTAGACATTGTTAATGTTGTAAATGACTATTGTAGCTGGAAACGGCTGATTTTTTAAAATGGAATATCTACATTGGCGTACAGAGGTCCATTATCAGCAACCATCAGTCCTGTGTTCCAAAGACACGTTGTGTTAGCTAATCCAAGTATATCATTTTAAAAGGCTAATTGATCATTAGAAAACCCTTTTGCAATTATGTTAGCATGGCTGAAAACTGTTGTTCTGATTAAAGAAGCAATAAAACTGAGCTTCTTTAGACTAGTTGAGTATCGGGAGCATCAGCATTTGTGGGTTTGATTACAGGCTTAAAATAGCCAGAAACAAAGCACTTTCTTCTGAAACTTGTCAGTCTATTGTTCTCAGAAATGAAGGCTATTCCATGTGAGAAATTGCCAAGAAACTGAAGATCTTGTACAATGCTATGTACTACTCCATTCACAGAACAGCGCAAACTGGCACTAACCAAAATAGAAAGAGGAGTGGGAGGCCCCGGTGCACAACTGAGCAAGAGGACAAGTACATTAGAGTGTCTAGTTTGAGAAACAGACGCCTCACAAGTCCTCAACTGGCAGCTTCATTAAATAGTACCCGCAAAACACCAGTCTCAACGTCAACAGTGAAGAGGCGACTCCGGGATGCTGGCCTTCTAGGCAGAGTTGCAAAGAATAAGCCATATCTTAGACTGGCCAATAAAAATAAAAGATGAAGATGGGCAAAAGAACACAGACACTGGACAGAGGAACTTTGCCTAGAAGGCCAACATCCCGGAGTCGCCTCTTCGCTGTTGATGTTGAGACTGGTGTTTTGCGGGTACTATTTAATTAAGCTAACAAAAAACATTAAAACATTCCCCACACCATTACACCACCTCCGCCAGTCTTACCGTTGACACCAGGCAGGATGGGGCCATGGACTCATGCTGCTTACGCCAAATCCTGACTCAACCATCAGCATGACGCAACAGGAACCGGGATTCATGGGACCAGGTGATGTTTCTCCACTCCTCAGTTGTCCAGTGTTGGTGATCATGTGCCCACTGGAGCCGCTGATAGGAGTGGAACCCGGTGTGGCTGTCTGCTGCAATAGACCATCCGTGACAAGGATCGACGAGTTGTGCTTTCCGAGATGTTGTTCTGAACACTGTTGTACTGCGCTGATATTTTCCTGTTTGTGGCCCGCCTGTTAGCTCGACCTCTCATCGACAAGCTGTTTTCGCCCACAAGACTGCCACTGACAGTATGTTTTTTGTTTGTCACGCCATTCTCAGTAAACCCTAGACAATGTCATGCGTGAAAAGCCCAGGAGGCCAGACGTTTCTGAGATACTGGGACAGTGTAACGTTCGTCGTTGGGAGAAAGAGAAGAGGACCAATGCGCAGCGTGGTAAGTGTTCATAGCTTTTAATGACGTACTAGAACACTGAGCAAAATAATAAATAACAAATGAACAGTCCCGTAAGGTGAAAGACAAAAACACTAAACAGGAAATAAGCACCCACAACTCAGAAGTGAAACCAGGCTAAGTATGGTTCTCAATCAGGGACAACAATTGATAGCTGACTCTAATTGAGAACCATACCAGGCCAAACACAGAAATCCCAAATCATAGAAAAAAAACATAGACAACCCACCCAACTCACACCCTGACCATACTAAAACAAAGACATAACAAAATAACTAAGGTCAGAACGTGACAGACAGGCGCGCTTGGAAAATTGTTTTGCCAATTCTAACGCTCAATCAAGCAGTAACTGATTGCCTCGATACCTGTCTGCGTGCTTTATGTAGCAAGCCACGGCCACCTGACTCACTCTGTCGGAGCTAACCATTTTCGTGAACAGGGTGTATACCTAATAAACTGGCCACTGAGTGTAAATTCTAACTCCAGGAATAAATTATCATACCAGTAAGGGAACATGAAATACTGCATTGATCTTAGTATTTTGGGGGGGTGTTTGGTATTTTTTTAGGATCCCCATTAGCTGTTGCAAAAGCAGCAGCTACTCTTCCTGGGGTCCACACAAAACATGAAACATAATAGAGAATGACATAATACAGAACATCAATAGACAAGAACAGCTTAAGGACATAACTACTGTTAGTACAAACCAGCATATCTGCTGATCCAGTATGTTTTGTATTATTCTGCAGTTGGTCACAGATTCGGCAGTTTATGGGGGTGCCACAGGGTTCAATTCTCAGGCCGACTCTTTTCTCTGTATATATCAATGATGTCGCTCTTGCTGCTGGTGATTCTCTGATCCACCTCTACGCAGACGACACCATTCTGTATACATCTGGCCCTTCTATGGACACTGTGCTAACAAACCTCCAAACAAGCTTCAACGCCATACAACACTCCTTCTGTGGCCTCCCAACTGTTTTTAAATGCTAGTAAAACTAAGTGCATGCTCTTGAACTGATTGCTGCCCGCACCCTCCCACCCGACTAGCATCACTACTCTGGATGGTTCTGACCTAGAATATGTGGACAACTACAAATACCTAGGTGTTTGGTTATACTGTAAACTCTCCTTCCAGACTCATATTAAGCATCTCCAATCCAAAATTAAATCTAGAATCACAACAAAGCCTCCTTCACTCATGCCACCAAACATACCCTCGTAAAACGAACTATCCTACCAATCCTTAACTTCGGGCGATGTCATTTACAAAATAGCCCCCAACACTCTACTCAGCAAACGGGATGTAGTCAATCACAGTGCCATCCTTTTTATCACCAAAGCCCCATATGCTACCCACCACTGCGACCTGTACGCTCTCGTTGGCTGTCCCTCACTAAATATCCGTCGCCAAACCCACTGGCTCCAGGTCATCTATAAGTCTCAGCTCACTGGTCACCATAGCAACACCCACCCGTAGCACGCTCTCCAGCAGGTATATTTCACTGTCATCCCCAAAGCCAACACTTAATTTGGTCTCCTTTCCTTCCAGTTCTCTGCTGCTGGAACGAATTGCAAAAATCTCTGCTAGAGCTAGAGTTTTATCTCCCTCTCTAACTTTAAGCATCAGCTGTCAGAGCAGCTTATCGATCACTGTACCTGTACACAGCCAATCTGTAAATAGCACACCCGACCTCACCCCCATATTATTACTTACCCTCTTGCTCTTTTGCACCCCAGTATCTCTACTTGCACATCATCATCTGCATATCTATCACTCCAGTGTTAATGCTAAATTGTAATTATTTTCACCTCTATGGCCTATTTATTGCCTACCTCCCTACTCTTCTACATTTGCACACACTGTACATAGATTTCTCTATTTTTAATTTGTGTTATTGACTGTATGTTTATTTATGTGTAACTCTGTGTTGTTGTTTTTGTTTCACTGCTTTGCTTTATCTTGGCCAGGTTGCAGTTGTAAATGAGAACATGTTCTCAACTGGCCTACCTGGTTAAATAAAGGTGAAATTTAAAAAATGGTCATGTTGATGTAGAAAGTCCTAGAGTTGGGTTTCTTACTTTCCCCAACAAGAGAATGGCATTGGAGTTTCCCTCTACTATAGTGAAGTAGGGATTGTGGACAGTGAGTTTGAGAGGGAACCCTCCATATTGGGTCTTGTCTTGAGTTTCAGCACTACCTTCAGCCATCTCAAACATGACTTTGTTGAACACCTGCAAGATAAACTACTCTAAGCTCACAGTCACCATTAGATTCAAACAAATTGTTGCAAAAGACTAACAGTACCCATAGGTTTTTTCCATTCTATCTTTTGCGTTCACCACACATAGTAAACTACAGTTTGTAAAGGTACTGTTTAGTTTAATATCTATCTGCTCTATATCACAGGTTTATGTAAACATATTTCACTCATTAGGTTAACAGATTATTTATTCCTATGACACTAAGAGGAATTCTAAATCTTACCTTATCAACACTGAACAACTTGTTACTGCCGAGTCTTTCAAACTCAGTATCTGAACCCAGCAAACATTTATCAATCTTAGCTGCCATGGCCGAGAGCAACGACCTTAGGTCAGTCGGGGCTGTCATGGAGATCTTTGGCAGAGACAGGTCCAGGAACCTACAAGGAAAACAACAGGCCAGTTTGTACAGTGCTTATTTCTGTCCATATCCCCTGATAGCTGCTCAAACCCTAACCGCAACCCTTATTTACCTTGGTTTGTTTGATTGTTTGTTCATCTTTCCATAAAGGTGTCAGATGTCCAAAATTGGGTATTCTCCTTGGTACAGTAACATATTCAGCTCTAATATTGCTGCAATAGTTATCAGTGTTTAATGCTGTACACAAATCAACACTTGTTGGTGTTATATAATATAGATGACATACAGTGCATTCGGAAAGACCCCTTGATTGTTTTCCACATTTTGTTTTACGTTACAGCCCTATTCTAAAATTGATTAAAAAAATAAATAAATCCTCATCAATCTACACACAATACCCCATAATGACAAAGCGAAAACAGGTTTTTAGAATGTTTGCAAATTTATAAAAAATAAAAAACATACCTTATTTACATAAGAATTCAGACTCTTTGCTATGAGACCCTGCATTGAGCTCAGGTGCATCTTGTTTCCATTGATCATCCTTGAGATGTTTTTACAACTTGATTGGAGTCCACCTGCGGTAAAGTACTTGATTGGACATTATTTGGAAAGGCACACACCTGTCTATATAAGGTCCCACAGTTGACAGTGCATGTCAGAGTAAAAACCAAGCCATGAGGTCGAAGGAATTGTCCGTAGAGCTCCGAAACAGTATTGTGTCGAGACTCAGATCTGGGCAAGGGACCAAAAATGTCTGCAGCATTGAAGGTCCCCAAGAATACAGTGGCCTCCATCATTCTTAAAAGGAATAAGTTAGGACCCACCAAGACTCTTCCTAGAGCTGACCGCTCGGCCAAACTGAGCAATATGGGGAGAAGGACCTTGGTCAGGGAGGTTACCAAGAACCCGATGGTCATTCTGACAGAACTCCAGAGTTCCTCTGTGGAGATGGGAGAACCTTGCAAAAGGACAACAATCTCTGCAGCACTCCACCAATCAGGTATTTTTGGTAGAGTGGCCAGACGGAAGCCACTCCTCAATAAAAGGCATATGACAGCCCACTTGGAGTTTTCGAAAAGCACTTAAAGGACTCTCAGACCATGAGAAACAAGATTATCTGGTCTGATGAAACCAAGATTGAACTCTTTGGCCTGAATGCCAAGCATTTTGACTGGAGGAAACCTGGCACCATCCCTACGGTGAAGCACGGTGGTGGCGGCATCATGCTGTGGGGATGTTTTTCAGCGGCAGAGACTGGGAGACTAGTCAGGATCGAGGCAAAGATGAACGGAGCAAAGTACAGCGAGATCCTCAATGAAAACCTGCTCCAGAGTGCTCAGGACCTCAGATTAGGGTGAAGGTTTATCTTCCAACAGGACAACGCCCCTAAGCACACAGCCAAGACATCACAGGAGTGGCTTCGAGACAAGTCCCAATGTCCTTGAGCGGCCCAGCCAGACCCAGACTTGAACCCGATCTAACATCTCTGGAGGGACCTGAAAATAGACCATCCCATCCAAACTGACAGAGCTTGAGAGGATCTGCAGAAAATAATGGGAGAAACTCCCCAAATACAGGTGTGCCAAGCTTGTAGCATCATATCAAAGAAGACTCAAGGCTGTATTCGCTGCCAAAGGTGCTTCAACAAAGTACTGAGTAAAGGGTCTGACTACTTAGTGGCAAGGAAAAGTATGCAAAACATTTGGAAATACCTGAATTTCTGCATAAATTGGTCATAAAATTAGATCTGAACTTCATCCAGGTCACAACAATAGACAAACACAGTCTGCATAAATGAAAAACACAAACAATTATATGTTTTCATGTCTTCATTGAACACGCTGCATAAACATTCACAGTGCATGGTGGAAAAAGTGTGTGAGCCATTGGATTTAATAACTGGTTGACCCTCCTTTGTCAGCAATAACCTCAACCAAACGTTTTCTGCTGTAGTTACGGATCAGACCTGCACAACGGTCAGAAAGAATTTTGGACCAGTCCTCTTTACAAAATTGTTTCAGTTCAGCAATATTATTGGGATGTCTGGTGTGAACTGCTCTCTTGAGGTCATGCCACAGCATCTCAATTGGGTTGAGGTCAGGACACTGACTGGGCCACTCCAGAAGGCGTATTTTCTTCTGTTGATGCCATTCTGTTGTTGATTTACTTCTGTGTTTTGGGTCGTTGTCCTGTTGCATCACCCAACTTCTGTTGAGCATCAATTGGCAGACAGATAAGTATAATGTTAGGCTGTCTACTTTTTACTTAACACTTAAAGCATTGTTGGTTAAGGGCTTGTAAGTAAGCATTTTACTGGAAGGTCTACACCTGTTGTATTCGGCGCATGTGACAAATAACATTTGATTTGATTTGACATTCTCCTGCAAAATGTCTTGATAAACTTGGGAATTCATTTTTCCGTTGATGATTGCAAGCTGTCCAGGCCCTGAGGCAGCAAAGCAGCCCCAAACCATGATGCTCCCTCCAGCATACTTTCTAGTTGGGATGAGGTTGATGTTGGTGTGCTGTGCCTTTTTTCCTCTAGACATAGAGTTGTATGTTCCTTCCAAACAACTGAACTATAGTTTAATCTCTCCATAGAATATTTTGCCAGTAGCGCTGTGGAACATCCAAGTGCACTTTTACAAACTTCAGAAGTGCAGCAATATTTTTTGGGGGACAGCAGTGGCTTCTTCCATGGTGTTCTCCCATGAACACCATTCTTGTTTAGTATTTTACATTTACATTACATTTAAGTCATTTAGCAGACGCTCTTATCCAGAGCGTATCGTAGACTCGTCAACAGAGATGTTAGCATGTTCCAGAGATTTCTGTAAGTCTTTAGCTGACACTAGGATTCTTCTTAACCTCACTGAGCATTCTGCTCTGTGCTCTTGCAGTCATCTTTGCAGGATGGTCACTCCTAGGGAGAGTTGCAACAGTGCTGAACTTTCTCCATTTATAGACAATTTGTCTTACTGTGGACTGATGGACATCAAGGCTTTTAGAGATACTTTTGTAACCCTTTACAGCTTTATACAAGTCAACAATTCTTAATCTTAGGTCTTCTGAGATCTCTTTTGTTCGAGGCATGGTTCACATCAGGCAATTCTTCTTGTGAATAACAAACTCAAATTTTGTGAGTGTTTTTTATAGGGCAAGGCAGCTCTAACCAACATCTTCAATCTCGTCTCATTGATTGGACTCCGGGTTAGCTGACTCCTGACTTCAATTAGCTTTTGGACAAGTCATTATCCTAGCGGTTCATTAGCGACCTAAACTGTGAAGGTATAAATGATGTATTCTATATAGACAAGAAAAAGACAATAATTGGTGTGTTATTAGTTTAAGCACACTATGCTTGTCTATTGTTGTGACTTAGATGAAGATCAGATTATATTTGATGACCAATTTATACAGAAATCCAGGTAATTCCAAAGGGTTCACATACTTTTTCTTGCCCCTGTATGTAAATGTGATATTTCAGGGGGGTTTTATTCATACATTTGCAAAATTCACAAGGCACTCGCACATCTGAGCTATCTTATCTCAAAACCTGAATATGAATAACGTTGCTGTAAATGTGCAGCAAAGTTATTTGGGCCCAACAAGTGGCAGTAGTCTTTGAAGCATCCTCTGAAACCCCCTCCTGCTGTTCAAAGACAATTCACTGGTATTTTCTACAAGAAATCTGCCTCCAGAAATAAAAGCTTCTCCCAAGTGGGTGTGACACCTACTCCTGTTACCTGCTGCACTGCTGCTTGGATTCCACCTGGCCTTCTGTTCACCGTCTGCCCTGGCCTGTCTCCCCCTGTCTGGTACAGGTACCTCCACCACACTTACCCCTCTCTCCCTGGCCTGTCTCCCCCTGTCTGGTACAGGTACCTCCACCACACTTACCCCTCTCTCCCTGGCCTGTCTCCCCCTGTCTGGTACAGGTACCTCCACCACACTCACCCCTCTCTCCCTGTCCTGTCTCCCCCTGTCTGGTACAGGTACCTCCACCACACTTACCCCTCTCTCCCTGGCCTGTCTCCCCCTGTCTGGTACAGGTACCTCCACCACACTTACCCCTCTCTGTTCACCGTCTGTCCTGGCCTGTCTCCCCCTGTCTGGTACAGGTACCTCCACCACACTTACCCCTCTCTCCCTGGCCTACCCCTCTCTCCTGGCCTGTCTCCCCCTGTCTGGTACAGGTACCTCCACCACACTTACCCCTCTCTCCCTGGCCTGTCTCCCCCTGTCTGGTACAGGTACCTTCACCACACTCACCCCTCTCTCCCTGGCCTGTCTCCCCCTGTCTGGTACAGGTACCTCCACCACACTTACCCCTCTCTCCCTGGCCTGTCTCCCCCTGTCTGGTACAGGTACCCCCACCACACTCACCCCTCTCTCCTGAGCTTTCACTCGCCTCCACCACACTCACCCCTCTCTATTCACTGTCTGTCCTGGCCTATATCCCCTTGTCTGGTACATGTATCCCCACCACACTCACCCCTCTCTCCCTGGCCTGTCTCCTCCTGTCTGGTACAGGTACCCCCACCACACTCACCCCTCTCTCCTGAGCTTTCACTCGCCTCCACCACACTCACCTCTCTCTCCCTGGCCTGTCTCCCCCTGTCTGGTACAGGTACCTTCACCACACTCACCCCTTTCTCCCTGGCCTGTCTCCCCCTGTCTGGTACAGGTACCTCCACCACACTTACCCCTCTATCCCTGGCCTGTCTCCCCCTGTCTGGTACAGGTACCTCCACCACACTTACCCCTCTCCCTGGCCTGTCTCCCCTGTCTGGTACAGGTACCTCCACCACACTTACCCCTCTCTGTTCACCGTCTGTCCTGGCCTGTCTCCCCTGTCTGGTACAGGTACCTCCACCACACTTACCCCTCTCTCCCTGGCCTATCTCCCCCTGTCTGGTACAGGTACCTCCACCACACTTACCCCTCTCTCCCTGGCCTGTCTCCCCCTGTCTGGTACCTCCACCACACTTACCCTTCTCCCACACTCACCCCCTCTCCCTGGCCTGTCTCCCCCCTGTCTGGTTCACCACAGGTACCTCCACCACACTTACCCCTCTCTCCCTGGCCTGTCTCCCCTGTCTGGTACAGGTACCCCCACCACACTCACCCTCTCTCCTGAGCTTTCACTCGCCTCCACCACACTCACCCCTCTCTATTCACTGTCTGTCCTGGCCTATATCCCCTTGTCTGGTACATGTATCCCCACCACACTCACCCCTCTCTCCCTGGCCTGTCTCCTCCTGTCTGGTACAGGTACCCCCACCACACTCACCCCTCTCTCCTGAGCTTTCACTCGCCTCCACCACACTCACCTCTCTCTCCCTGGCCTGTCTCCCCCTGTCTGGTACAGGTACCTTCACCACACTCACCCCTTTCTCCCTGGCCTGTCTCCCCCTGTCTGGTACAGGTACCTCCACCACACTTACCCCTCTATCCCTGGCCTGTCTCCCCCTGTCTGGTACAGGTACCTCCACCACACTTACCCCTCTCTCCCTGGCCTGTCTCCTCCTGTCTGGTACAGGTACCCCCACCACACTCACCCCTCTCTCCTGAGCTTTCACTCGCCTCCACCACACTCACCCCTCTCTGTTCACCGTCTGTCCTGGCCTATCTCCCCCTGTCTCGTACAGGTACCCCCACCACACTCACCCCTCTCCCCCTGGCCTGTCTCCTCCTGTCTGGTACAGGTACCTCCACCACACGCACCCCTCTCTCCTGAGCTTTCACTCGCCTCCACCACACTACCTCTCTCTCCCTGGCCTGTCTCCCCCTGTCTGGTACAGGTACCCCCACCACACTCACCCCTCTCTCCCTGGCCTGTCTCCCCCTGTCTGGTACAGGTACCCCCACCACACTCACCCCTCTCTCCCTGGCCTGTCTCCCCCTGTCTGGTACAGGTACCCCCACCACACTCACCCCTCTCTCCCTGGCCTGTCTCCCCCTGTCTGGTACAGGTTCCTCCACCACACTCACCCCTCTCTCCCTGGCCTGTCTCCCCCTGTCTGGTACAGGTTCCTCCACCACACTCACCCCTCTCTCCCTGGCCTGTCTCCCCCTGTGTGGTACAGGTTCCTCCACCACACTCACCCCTCTCTCCCGAGCTTTCACTCGCCTCCAGCACTCACACACTGTTGGGGAGAGTGACTCTGAACGTACACTGGCTAGCCCCAAGTCATTATATTTTTTTTATTGTGCTTTTTGCTATTTGCCTCACGCATACTTTGTTGACTACAAACTTTCTTTACCCAACCATGGGACACGGTTGTTCCCACACTCGGGACTCTGACTCTCTATTGGTTACACAGACTTTTGGCCTCCCATCCCATTCTAACCACCTCTCACCGGCTTTGTATTCATGTTACCCGATGACATTGCTGTACAATATGATCTTGTTGCCATCTGATGCACATTCAGATGTCATAAATCAGCACTGCTGAGCTCTCCCCGTCCTCTGCGGTGCGTTGATTGTATTACTGTTGATGTTATCTGGAAATGTGCATGTACACCCTGGCCCATCTACTTGCCCCAATTCTGAATTGTGCTCTGATATCTGCTTCACTGATTTCTGCTCTCGTAAAAGCCTGGGTTTTCTGTACGTTAACACTAGAAGCTTATTAACTAAAATTGATCAATTGAAAGTTTGGGTTAACAGCTCCAATCCAGATGTGTTGGTCATTACTGGGACGTGGTTAAGGGAGAGTGTTTTGAATACTGATGTTAACCTTTCTGGTTATAACCTTTTTTGGCAAGACAGATCTTCCAAAGGTGTGGGAGTGAAAATATTTACCAAGGATCACCTTCAGTGCTCGGTTGTCTCCACCAAGTCTGTCCCCAAACAATTTGATCTGCTGGTTTTAATCATTAAACTTTCAAATAGCTCTTTGTTGACTGTTGCTGGGCACCGGCCTGTACCCTACCTGCCCTAAGTTCTCTCCTGGCCCCTTACACTAAGTCTGAATTTGTCCTGCTAGGTGACCAAAACTGGGACATGCTTAAACCATCTAACCAAGTCCTAAAGCAATGTGACTCCCTAAATCTTTCTCAGATTATTACCAATCCCACAAGGTATGACTCCAAATACCCAGAAAAGGCTACTCTCCTCGATGTTATCCTCACCTATAACCCTGATAGGTATGAGTCTGGTGTTTCTGTAATGACCTTAGTGATCACTGTTTTACAGCCTGTGTTCGTAATGGCTGCTCAGTGAAATGACCTGTCCTGATTTGCCATAGACGCTTGCTAAAAAAACTTGAATGAGCAAGCCTTCCTTCATGAACTGGCCTCTGTAAAATTGTATAGAATCAGCTTGATCCCCTCTATCGAAGACGCTTGGACCTTCTTTTTTAATATTTTCAGTGGTATTGTTAACAAACACATAAAGAAAATGAGAATTAAAAACAGGTTCAGCCCCTGGTTGGACAGTAATCTTGCAGAGTTACTCCACCTCAAGAACTGCATTTGGCTAAAGGCTCGGCACACGCATACTCAGGCTGACTGGCTATTGTTCAGGCAATTGAGAAATAAGTGCACTCAGGCTATCCGGAAGGCCAAAGTTAGTTACTTTAAGGAGCAGTTCTTTCTCTGTGGGTCTAACCCCAAGAAGTTCTGGAAAGTGGTTAAAGACCTGGAGAATAAACCCTCCTCCTCCTCACAACTGCCCATGTCCCTTAATGTTGATGTAGTTGTTACTGACAAGAAGCACATGGCTGAGCTCTTTAATCACCACTTCATTAAGTTAGGATTCCTATTAGACTCAGCCATGCCTCCTTGCCCGTCAAACATTTCTTAATCTCCCACCCCTTCTAATGCGACTATCGCCGATGCTTCTCCCTCTTTTTCCCCTGCCCCACTACAAAGTTTCTCCCTTCAGGCAGTCACTGAGTCTGAGGTGCTAAAGGACCTCCTTAAATTTGACCAAAAAAGTCATCTGGGTCAGATGGTTTAGATCCTTTCTTCTTTAAGGTTGCTGCCCCTATCATCGCCAAGCCTATCTCCAACCGTTTTAACCTGTCTCTCCTTTCTGGGGAGGTTCCCATTGCTGGAAGGCAGTCACGGTTTGTTCTTTAAATAAAGGGGAGATCAAGCTGATCCTAACTGTTATAGGCCTATTTCTATTTGCCCTGTTTATCAAAAGTGTTGGAAAAACTTGTCAATAATCTATTGACCGGCTTTCTTGATGTCTATAGTATTCTTTCGGGTATGCAATCTGGTTTCCGCTCAGCTAATGGATGTGTCACTGTAACCTTAAAGGTCCTCAATGATGTCACCATTTCCCTTGATTCTAAGCAATATTGTGCTGCCATTTTTATTGACTTGGCCAAAGCTTTTGATATGGTATGACATTCCATTCTTGTGGGCCAGCTAAGGAGTATTGGGGTCTCTGCGGGGTCTTTGGGCTGGTTTGCTAACTACCTCTCTCAAAGAGTGCAGTGTATAAAGTCAGAAAATCTGCAGTCTCAGCCACTGCCTGTCACCAAGGGTGTACCCCAAGGCTCATTCCTAGGCCCCACGCTCTTCTCAATTTTCATCAACAACATAGCAACAACAACATTTATGTACAGATGATACAATCTTATACTCAGCTGCCCCCTCCCCTGATTTTGTGTTAAATGCTCTACAACAAATCTTTCTTAGTGTCCAACAGGCTTTCTCTACCGTTAACCTTGTTCTGAACACCTCCAAAACAAAGGTCATGTGGTTTGGTAAGAAGATTGCCCCTACTCCCACAGGTGTTATTACTACATCTGAGGGTTTAGAGCTTGAGGTAGTCACCTCATACAAGTACTTGGGAGTATGGCTAGACGGTGCACTGTCCTTCACTCAGCACATATCAAAGCTGCAAGCTAATGTTAAATCTAGACTTGGTGTCCTTAATCGTAATCTCTCCTCTTCACCCCAGCTGCCAAACTAACACTGATTCAGATGACCGTCCTACCAATGCTAGATTAGGGAAACATAATTTATAGATAGGCAGGTAAGGGTGCAACTGAGCGGCTAGATGTTCTTTACCAATCGGCCATCAAATTAGCCACCAATGCTCCTTATAGGACACATCACTGCACTCTATATACCTGTAAATTGGTCATCTCTGTATACCTGTCGCAAGACCCACAGGTTGATGCTTATTTATAAAACCCTCTTTAGGCCTCACTCTCACCTCTCTGAGATATCTACTGCAGCCCTCATCCTCCACATACAACACCCGTTCTGCTAGTTACATTCTGTTAAAGGTCCCCAAATCACACACATCCCTGAGTCGCTCCTCTTTTCAGTTCGCTGCAGCTAGTGACTGGAACGAGCGGTAGCAAACACTCAGACTGGACAGTTTTATCTCAATCTCTTCATTCAAAGACACAATCATGGACACTCTTGCTGACAGTTGTAGCTGCTTTGTCTGATGTATTGTTGTCTCTACCTTCTTGCCCATTGTGTTGTTGTCTGTGCCCAATAATGTTTGTACCATTTTTTTGTGCTGCTACCATGTTGTTGTTATGTTGTCTTGCTACCATGCTGTGTTGTCTTAGGTCTCTCTTTAAATAAAGGTTAAATAAATCAAATAAAAAAAGACACTAGAGCTAAAGAACAATCTGTAATGTTCACAACCACTTTCAACTCACGAAAAATGGGAGATGCTGTCAATAAACAGTGGCATGTTTTATCAACGGACCCAGCTTTTCCAGCTGAATTTATGAATCCACCACTTATTGTATAGAGGTCGCAATTTATGCGATAAATTGGTCCATGCCAACTGCCAGCCTCAAAAGAAAATCAGCCAGGCTCTTTTGCGCCCTCTTCCGAATGGTAGCTATAAATGCTGAGGTTGCGCACAGTGCAACAATCTGATGAAGTATTTCTGCCACCCACATACAGGAAAACGGTTCCCAAATAAATGACATTATTTGGTGCTCCACCACCCATGTTATTTACATTATTAAATGTCCTTGTGGGCTGTGCTATGTAGGTATGTAGGTAAAACCTCTCGCTCTCTCAAACTGTGAACATAAAGTTCAATTAGGAGAAATGACAGGGATTATCCAGTCGCAGTACATTTTAATGACCTAAAACATGACATTTCTACATTTAGATTTTGTGGCATAGAGAAAGTTAAGATATCAGACATGGGAGGTGATATGAATAATACTCTGAGTAAAAGGGAATGTTTTGTGATTTTCACCCTTCAGACGTTATTTCCTAAAGGTCTTAATGATGAAATGCCTACGTGTGTTATGTTGTACATTTTAACATGAATTATGCCCCTATTTCAGATTACTCTGACGTTTTTCTTGCGCTGTACCCAATGATTAATGAAAACTTTATTGGTAGGTCGATGTCCTCATTGTGGTTTTACAGATGTGTTTAATACATTTTATGTACACACTTTATTCGAATATTGATGAAATGCATATTGTTATATTTGGTAGCATTTATTTGTTTTCCCTCGACTCCAACCCTTTCGTTGCGTGGGACGGATGTGCGTGGGGCTAGGTCTACATAAGGGTGCTAATTTAAAAAACTCACAAAAGTTCTGATGAAGGCCGTGAGGCCGATAAGTAAAGCTTATTAAAGACTAGTGATACTATCAAGAGCAGTGCGCGGGTTTCTTCTTTCTCTTTTCTCATTTTATTCATACGTTTGCAAACATTTCTAAAAAACATTTTTTGCTTTGTCATTATGGGGTCATTTTAGAATAAGATTAACGTAACACAGTGGGAAAAGTCATGGGGTCTGAATACTTCTGAATACTTTCTCGAATGCACTGTATAGTGTATTTTGTGATAATTGCGTTGCTTGCTCTATAACCCATTTGTTTATACTCCACGTGATATACAATAAGGCCATACAACAAAAGGACAACAGTCACACGGTGGCGAAATAAATTTAACTAAGCATATGTTTGTTTAATTCCAAAACCGGAGAGCAACATCTGTCAGGTGCATGCAATATTTGCTTTGTGGACTAAAAACAGATATCACCTGCTGCATGGTCAAACAAGTTAATGTTTTCGACAGTATACTAAACAACTACTGATTTAGAACTACAGAGTTACCACAAGTCAACTCAAAGACAACAGGAGCACTGCTATTCCAGCACTATTTCAATTTAAACATTATTAAATCAATAAGGCTATATATGCTTAGTTTAATACACTGAAAGCAAACTTAAATATACCACAAACAATTTAGCTCAATCAATATTGCTGAATATCATGTGGATCTTCATGGTACTGATTTCTGTGTGTGTGTTCACACAGCAATTAAAACATGTTTTTTTACCCACCCTACCTGTAGAGTAGTTGAACGCCAATGCCATCCTCTTTCATGCTGGCAAAACGATCTATGGCTCTCTCATACAGTACACTTTTAATTTGTGTTGTTGTTAATAGGCTACCTAGCTAAAATGCTTGCTAGCCTGACTGCCTCGCATGGGCAACAATGAACCAGCTAAATTAGCTAGCTAGTTAACGTGAACCTAAACTTTAGTACACTGTAGTATCCCTCAATTATGTATAGTACGTACTATGTAATGTTGTAGAATACTACACTAAATACTACAGTATTATCCACAAAAATAAACCTGTAGTAAATACTACAGTAATGTCCAAAAACACTACAGTCTGCAAAAACACTACCCTTGTTTAACTATAGTGAATTCTACAGTATTCAATTTACATATACCCTGCCCATTCCCCTCCCCATGTCACATTTGTGCCACCCAGGTTATGGAAAAAAAAGTGCTGAACTGTCCATTCACACCCCAGTCCTATCTACATACAGGTTATGGAAAATGAGCTCTTTCACTATTTCTCCAGTAGGTTTCTTGAAGAAGAAAACCTTCACTTCTATATCAAAGATAACAAAACAAAAACACCATAGTAAATATTACAAATAAGTCTGCAAAAACACTACAGTAAATATTACAGTGTACTACAGTCTGTAAAATACAACAGGAATTACTATAGAGTACAGCGCCTTCAGAAATTATTCAGACCCCTTGACTTCTTCCAAATTTTGTTACGTTATAGCCTTATTTTATAATTGATTACCGGTACATGTTTTTCTCATCAATCTAAACACAATACCCCATAATGACAAAGCAAAATCAGGTTGTTAGAACATTTGGCAAAATACCCTTGGCATTCAGGCCAAAGAGTCGAATCTTGGAGATGGTTGTCCTTCTGGAAGGTTCTCCCATCTCTACAGAGGAACTCTAGAGCTCTGTCAGTGACCATCGGGTTCTTGGTCCCCTCCCTGACCAAGGCCCTTGCTCAGTTTGGCCAGGCAGCCAGCTCTAGGAAGAGTCTGGTGGTTCCAAACTTCTTCCATTTAAGAATGATGGAGGCCACTGTGTTCTTGGGGACCTTCAATGCTGGAGAAATTTTTTGGTACCCTCTCCCAGATCTGAGCCTCGACACAGTCCTGTCTCTGACCTCTGTGGACAATTGCTTCGACCTCATGGCTTGGTTTTTGCTCTGACATGCACTGTCAACTATGGGACCTTATATAGACAGCCTTTCCAAATCATGTCCAATAAATTACATTTACCACAGGTGGACTCCAATCAAGTTGTAGAAACATCTCAAGAATGATCAATGGAAACAGGATACACCTGAACTCAATTTCGAGGCTCATTGCAAAGGGTCTGAATACATATGTAAATAAGGTATTTCTGTTTATATATATATATATATATTTTTTTTTTGCTAAAATGTCTAAAAACCTGTTTTCCGCTTTGTCATTATGGGGTATTGTGTGTAGATTGCTGAGGATTTTTTATTTATTTAATCCATTTTAGAACGTAACAAAATGTGGAAGGCACTGTATACTACAGTCTGTAAAAATACTACAGCAATTACTATTGCATACACTACAGTTTTCTTTTACTACAGTATTTTATACTATACATAAGTGCAAATACTACAGTACACTACAGTACACTTTAGTCCATAATGGTATTTATAACAGATGCTGATGGGAGGAGCAATATGAGGACGGGCTCATGGCTGGAATGGAATAAAACCATTACAATGAGCCTGTCCTCCTATCGCTTCTCCCACCAGCCTCCTCTGATTTACACCATAGTATACTATTTGCTCTTTTCATGTGGGTTGTACTTGCTGATGAATAAATGGGTCAGAGCAGAAGACCACCCTGTTGTCCTTGTGCCCAATGTACAGTAGTTACTCAAAACATGACCCAAGCAGGAATTTGGTTTTGACAAGAGGAAACCAGAAAATGGTGTCAAAGCCAGGTTTTCTATATCTAGGGTTGGAGTCACAACGTGTGTAAGAAGAATACAGCATGTTTGTGTATATCTGTGGAAGGAGTGTTATTGAAAAATTCCACACGTTCTTGGTTCATTGCAGCAAACCTTTATAGGAAAAGGTCAACATTATAGTTTGGCTACACCCTCAGAATATCTATTGTTCTTACATCAAAAAAACACTTTGTTGTCAGGGCCCTAAAAATGTTTATATCACGCATTTTATTGATTGATATAATTGCCAATGTCAGCTTATGTCAACCACTACATGTTATGCATTACTTAAAGAATTTGTAAAATAGCCCCAGAAGGGCCCCAATAAGTGTCACACAAAATTGTTATAATAATAACTGTCAAAAATCAGACTCTTTTTGCTGAAACAATACTGCCACCAAATGAATTGTTTTGGTAACTTCGCTTGTGGCAAATTATACCACAATTAAAATGGCAGGCCTAAATCCCTTATTGATAAAATTATTGTAATATAAAATTGGGTTATGGTGGATTATGTTAATAGTTTAGGGTAGATAATGTTATTTTGTCTTTATCACTAATCTAGATATTATGACTCTGAACATTAATTTAAAGCCTACACGGTGACAGGCAGGATATTCTCTGTAAAGTTGTTATTTGAATACACAGGCCCACTCTCATCACTGTATCAACAACAACAGAACAGCAAGTGAAGGAGAGGTGTTGCTATATATATATATATATATATATATATATTTAGACAGATCATATTTCCTCTCTCATATCTTCTTAATTCCCAACTTTATGACACACTATTAACCCAAATACTGTATTTTTGTACAAGTACATTGAAAGTGAATTGAGTGAATTTTACAGCAATCTTCTAGAGCGGAACAACAAGTCGAGGGGAGGGGTTACTGATCTTCTTAAAAGCTGTCGCTGTACCCTGTCATTTTCAGCACACCCGACAATACTGTATATATCACTCGGTGTTCTATGGATCAGATGGCCAATGAAGACAGTTTCCCCGATTTGAAGACGTTCTCTCCGATTTGCAGAGTTCGTTCTCACAGTGACACTTCTGGTTTCAGGTCTAGAATACTGTTGAGACTGCGAGGCGCACGTTCAGGTGAGTATTTCAATAGCCTACACGCGCCAAATATGTATAACCTCGTCCATATTTTGCAAATTTAGTTTTGTTTGCTGAAGTTTAAATAATAGTTCATTATTTCAGTCAAAATGAATAAAATTAGAACTTAATGGAAAACACTGAAAATGGTTGTACCACAGATGAAAGCAGAGTTAGTTAAAAGTATATTTGGAAGAAATTAAATTAAATTAAATGGCATAGAATTCATAATTAAAGTTTTTGAATGCATTATGCTACACCCCTCTGTGATCAAATGAGGATATGCAGTCATTTTGATTGTGGGTTTATTATATATATGGGGGTTTATTATATATACAGTTGAAGTCGGAAGTTTACATACAGTTAGGTGTATGTTTACCAACCACTCCACACATTTCTTGTGAACAAACTATAGTTTTGGCAAGTCGGTTAGGACATCTACTTTGTGCATGACACAAGTCATTTTTCCAACAATTGTTTACAGACAGATTATTTCACTTATAATTCACTGTTTCACAATTCCATTGGGTCAGAATTTTACATGCACTAAGTTGACTGTGCCTTTAAACAGCTTGGAAAATTCCAGAATTGATGTCATGGCTTTAGAAGCTTCTGATAGGCTAATTGACATAATTTGAGTCAATTAGAGGTGTACCTGTGGATGTATTTCAAGGCCTACCTTCAAACTCAGTGCCTCTTTGCTTGACATCATGAGAAAATCCAAAGAAATCAGCCAAGACCTCAGAAAATAAATTGTAGACCTCCACAATTCTGGTTCATCCTTGGGACCAATTTCCAAATGCCTGAAGGTACCACGTTCATCTGTACAAACAATAGTACGCAAGTATAAACACCATGGGACCACGCAGCCCTCATACCGCTCTGGAATGAGATGCATTGTGTCTCCTAGAGATGAACGTACTTTGCTGCGAAAAGTGCAAATCAATCCCAGAACAACAGCAAACGACCATGTGAAGATGCTGGAGGAAACGGGTAAAAAAGTATCTATATCCACAGTAAAAGGAGTCCTATATTGGCATAACCTCAAAGGTTGATCAGCAAGGAAGAAGCTACTGCTCTAAAACCACCATAAAAAAGCCGGACTACAGTTTGCAATTGCACATGGGGACAAAGATTGTACTTTTTGGAGAAATGTCCTCTGGTCTGATGAAACAAAAATAGAACTGTTTGGCGATAATGATCATCGTTATGTTTGGAGGAAAAAGGGGGAGGCTTGTAAGCCGAAGAACACCATCCCAACCGTGAAGCATGGGGGTGGCAGCATCATGTTGTGGGGGTGCTTTGCTGCAGGAGGGTCTGGTGCACTTCACAAAATAGATGGCATCATGAGGTGGAAAATTATGTGGATATATTGAAGCAACATCTCAAGACACCAGTCAGGAAGTTAAAGCTTGGTTGCAAATGGGTCTTCCAAATGGACAGTGACCCCAAGCATACTTCCAAAGTTGTGGCCACTCCAATACCTTGACTGTTGTCCTTAAGCCATTTTGCCATCACAAAGCCCTGACCTCAACCCTATAGAAAATGTGTGGGCAGAACTGAAAAAGCGTGTGCGAGCAAGGAGGCCTACAAACCTGACTCAATTACACCAGCTCTGCCAGGAGGAATGGGCCAAAATTCACCCAACTTATTGTGGGAAGCTTGTGGAAGGCTACCCGAAACGTTTGACCCAAGTTAAACAATTTAAAGGCAATGCTACCAAATACTAATTGAGTATATGTAAACTTCTGACCCACTGGGAATGTGATGAAAGAAATAAAAGCTGAAAAAAATAATTCTCTTTACTATTATTCTGACATTTCACATTCTTAAAATAAAGTGGTGATCCTAACTGACCTAAGACAGGGACTTTTTACTAGGATTAAAGGTCAGGAATTGTGAAAAACTGAGTTTAAATATATTTGGCTAAGGTGTATGTAAACTTCTGACTTCAACTGTAAAATATATATATATATATTTGTTTTAAACATGCAAGGCATTTGATGCTCCTCATTGTGATTCCAGTCACAAACTTCCAACTTTAAAACACTTACGTTTATGTTTTCTATTTAATATAGGCAGGCCTCAACATAAAAGTCCAACAATGTATAATGTGTTGTTGTTGATTAACAATCAATCATGAATTATGATTTCCCTTATGCAGTGTGGTAAAGTGAACAAAAATACTACTTAAGTCATTTTTGGGGGTATCTTATCTGTACTGTACTATTTATATTTTCCTCTACTTTTACTTCACTGCATTCCTAAAGAAGATATTGTACTTTTTACTCCACATGTTTTCCTTGACAACCAAAAGTACTTGTTACATTATTGATGCTTAGCAGGACAGCAAAATAATGAAATTCATGCACTTATCAACTGAACATCACTGGTCATCCCTACTTCCTCTGATCTGGCGGACTCACTAAACCGACATGCTTTGTTTGCCAATTATGTCTGAGTGTTGGAGTGTGCCTGTGGCTTTCCATAAATTAAAAATAAAATAGTCCCATCTGGTTTGCTTAATATAAGGAATTTGAAATTATTTATACTTTTCTTTTGATACTTAAGTATATTTTAAACCAAATACTTTTATACTTTTACTCAAGTAGAATTTTACTGGGTGACTTTTACTTTTATTTGAGTCATTTTCTATTAAGGTATCTTTACTTTTACTCAAGTATGACAGTTGGGTACTTTTTCTACTGCCCTCATGTTTTTCAATGAATGGATGTACTTGATATCATGAACTGACAATGACAACGATAGCATAATGAGATCACGGTTCCAAGAGAGAAGTTGCTGAGTCCCCTTCTCTAGAATGGCCTTTATATAGAACTAAGGTGCCCAATGCTGCAGTGGTTTCCTGTTGTCATTTCTGCAAAGTGCACAGACCTTCAAAGAGCTATAATGCCTCTAGTCTTGATGTCCTATGGAGCTGTGTTCCTCTGAGGTTTAATAGGCTCTGGTGAGAATGGGCTGTTAATCGTCACAGTAAAGGCCTTGTTCTTTATTCCACATAGATTATTTCCTATAGAAGAAGGACTTTGTTTGTGAGATATTCCATATCGTTCAGAAGTGCATTATAAACACCATATCTGTATTATTTCTTAATTGTCACAGCTGTGTGGGTTAAATGTTCACATATTTCACATTGATGTGGTCATAAGGTTCTCATACAGTATGTACAATGTCAAGGCTTTCGCAAACAATTTACTGACATTAGTCCCCAGCTTTACCATGCCTCCTCTATCAAATGTCACATCAGTACATTATGTCTACCGACAGTCCACTTCCTGTCATCAGTCAACTTTGTTTTCCACTTCTGTCCTTCTGCCCTTTCAGAGTAGTCTAGTTAAGTGGATCTTGAATTCATGCATGCTACAGTACAGCTGTAGGATCTTAATTTGAGCCAGTTTGCTACAGCAGGAAAAGAATCCTGCAGCAACAGGAAATGTGAATGATTATGTGTATTATACATTTGTAGGGGTTGATACAATTTTTCGTAAGGGAAAATCAAGTCAGAAATGTCTAAACGGAAATGACAAACTTCAGAAGTCGTTTTAAACCTCAAATACACTATGTTTTAAATGTCCCGCATTACAGGAAACTCCTCCTGCAACAGGGTGTTTAAATTAAGATTCTACATCTGTATATTATCATTGTCTGTATCTAGCCAAAGTCTGCCGATTGGTGTCTGTGTGATATTGCCTTGCCTTGTTAATTTAGTTTCAAGTTATTTTTATTATCTAGATCACATTACCTAAACCAGAAATATTTTAGAGACAAAAGTCGGGTTATGTATTGTCATCATTCATTCTTTGCACTTTATTGCAGCAGGAAGTGTGATAACACATGTAGAGTAATAGCAGGAAATGCTGGCTATTGTCTGGTAGTTTCTCAAATATCCACAAGAGGGGGGGAAAGCTCCTTTTGTTGGAGCTCATTTCCTGTGTCTGTTGTATCTCAGTTGTAACTCAGGCCAACTTGTTTTGAAAAGGGTATATATACACTACCGTTCAAAAGTTTGGGGTCATTTAGACATTTCCTTGTTTTTGAAAGAAAAGCAATTTTTTGTCCATTAAAATTACATCAAATTGATCAGAGATACAGTGTAGACATTGTTAACGTTGTAAATGACTATTGTAGCTGGAAACGGCTGTTTTTTATGGAATATCTACATAGGCGTACAGAGGTCCATTATCAGCAACCATCAGTCCTTTGTTCCAATGGCACGTTGTGTTAGCTAATCCAAGTATATCATTTCAAAAGGCTAATTGATCAATTGATCATCCCCGCAAAACACCAGTCTCAATGCCAACAGTGAAGAGGCAACTCCGGGATGCTGGCCTTCTAGGCACAATTGCAAAGAATAAGCAGATTCTCAGACATATCTCAGACTGGACAATAAAAATAAAAGATGAAGCTGGGCAAAAGAACACAGACACTGGACAGAGGAACTCTGCCTAGAAGGCCAGCATCCTGGAGTCGCCTCTTCACTGTTGATGTTGAGACTGGTGTTTTGTGGGTACTATTTAATGAAGCTGCCAGTTGAGGACTCGTGAGGCATCTGTTTCTCAAACTAGACACTCTAATGTACTTGTCCTCTTGCTCAGTTGTGCACTGGGGCCTCCTACTCCGATTTCTATTCTGGTTAGAGACTGTTTGTGCTGTTCTGTGAAGGGAATAGTACACAGTCTTGTACCAGATCTACAGTTTCTTGGCAATTTCTTGCATGGAATAGCCTTCAATTCGCAGAACAGGAATAGACTGATGAGTTTCAGAAGAAAGTTATTCATTTCTGGCCATTTTGAGCCTGTAAACGAAGCCACTAATGCTAATGCTACAGATACTCAACTATTCTAAAGAAGGCCAGTTGTATTGCTTCTTTAAATCAGCACAACAGTTTTCAGCTGTGCTAACATAATTGCAAAGGGTTTTCTAATGATCAATTAGCCTTTTAAAATGATATACTTGGATTAGCTAACACAACGTGCCATTGGAACACAGGACTGATGGTTGCTGATAATGGACCTCTATACGCCAATGTAGATATTCCATAAAAACATCAGCCGTTTCCAGCTACAATAGTCATTTACAACCATGTCTAAACTGTATTTCTGATCAATTTGATGTTATTTTTATGG
Organism: Oncorhynchus nerka; assembly: GCF_034236695.1. Taxonomy (NCBI): domain Eukaryota; kingdom Metazoa; phylum Chordata; class Actinopteri; order Salmoniformes; family Salmonidae; genus Oncorhynchus; species Oncorhynchus nerka. Next base: position 7,481,864 of record NC_088423.1, on the reverse strand, counting down.
ACAAAAAATTGCTTTTCTTTAAAAAACAAAGACATTTCTACGTGACCCCAAACTTTTGAACGGTAGTGTATATTAAAGCAATAAGGCACGAGGGGGTGTGGTGTGGTATATGGCCAATATACCATGGCTATGAGATGTTCTTAAGAGTGCCTGGATACAGCCTTTAGCCATGGTCTGTTGGCCATATACCACAAACCCCTGAGGTGTCTTATTGCTATTATAAACTGGTTACCAATGTCATTAGAACAGTAAAAATAAATGATTTGTCATATCCGTGGTATACGGTCTCATGTACCACAGCTTTTAGCCAGTAAGCATTCAGGCTGGAACCACCCAGTTTATAAATATATATATACAGTATGTGGTCTTCTAATAAATATAACAGTACAGGGCCACACATCACCACAATAAAGGCCTACATGGAAATGATCTAGTTAATATACCATTTATATATTGTTTTGCTTAATAAGAACTTGTCTTGAAAGTGTACTCTTTGTCTCTCATTTGAGTACCTCTGACCTTTCCAACTCAGAGTTGTTACGCTCTCTCAAATAATAATGGAAGGGGTTTCAGACTCTTAGAGAAGCTCTGGGAAGTAATGATTTGTTGTGATCATTATAGGTTTTTGCCCCTTCAGAATCAATGAGGGGTTGAATACTGTTCCTCCCTCCACTCAATTAGTCATGTAATTACACTGTAAGGGAGCTAGGCAGTGTAGCACGCTGTGCACATTGTACCCTTTCTGGACAATACTCCCAAAATAGACATTCAGTTTGAATTTGACACTCCAAATTACTAAGTATCACACTTTCTGTGCCCTTTGCTACTGCCTGTGTTTAACACAATGCAGCTGGTCATAATTATGTTTCCAACATATCCAGCATTGCATTCAATCATAGCCAGGTCATTATAACAATGTACAGTAGCAGTCAAAAGTTTTAGAATACCTACTCATTCCAGAGTTTTTCTTTAGTTTGACTATTTTCTACATTGCAGAATAATAGTGAAGACGTTAAAACTATGAAATAACACATATGGAATCATGTAGTAACCAAAAGAGTGTTAAACAAATCAACATATATTTTATGTTTGAGATTCTTTAAAGTAGCCACTCTTTGCCTTGATGACAGCTTTGGGCACTCTTGGCATTCTCTCAACCAGCTTTATGAGGTAGTCACCTGGAATGCATTTGAAATAACAGGTGTGCCTTTTTAAATGTTCATTTGTGGAATTTATTTCCTTCTTAATGCATTTGAGCCAATCAGTTGTGTTATGACAAGGTAGGAGTGGTATCCAGAAGATAACCCTTTTTGGTAAAATGCCAAGTCCATATTATGGCAAGAACAGCTCAAATAAGCAAAGAGAAACGACAGTCCATCATTACTTTAAGACATGAAGATCGGTCAATAGGGAACATTTCAAGAACGTTTCTTCAAGTGCAGTCGCAAAAACCATCAAGCGCTATGATGAAACTGGCTCTCAGGAGGACCACCACAGGATAGGAAGACCCAGAGTTACATCTGCTGCAGAGGATACATTCATTAGAGTTACCAGCCTCAGAAATTGCAGCCCAAATAAATGCTTCACAGAGTAACAGAGTAACAGACACATCTCAACATCAACTGTTCAGAGAAGACAGCGTCAATCAAGCCTTCGTGGTCGAGTTGTTGCAAAGGAACCTCTACTTAAGGACACCAATAATAAGAAGAGACTTGCTTGGGCCAAGAAACACAAGCAATGGACATTAGACCGGTGGAAATGATGATCTCTGCATGTGTGGTTCCCACTGTGAAGCATGAGGGAGGAGGTGTGATGGTGTGTTGGTGCATTGCTGGTGAAACTGTCTGTGATTCATTTAGAATTCAAGGCACACTTAACCAGCATGGCTACCACAGCATTCTGCAGTCATACGTCATCCCATCTGGTTTGCTCTTAGTGGGACTATCATTTGTTTTTCAACAGGACAATGAACCAAAACACCCCTCCATGCTGTGTAAGGGCTATTTGACCAAGAAAGAGAGTGATGGAGTGCTGCATCAGATGACCTGGCCTCCACAATCACCTGACCTCAACCCAGTTGAGATGGTTTGGGATGAGTTGTGATGAGTTGACCACAGAGTGAACGAAAAGCAGTCAACAAGTGCTCAGCATATGTGGGAACTCCTTCAAGACTGTTGGAAAAGCATTCCAGGTGAAGCTGGTTGAGAGAATGCCAAAGTGTGAAAAGTCGTCATCAAGGCAAAGGGTGGCTACTTTGAAGAATCTAAAATCTAAAATCTATTTTGATTTGTTTAACACTTTTTTGGTCACTAGATGATTCCATATGTGCTATTTCATAATGTTGATGTATTCACTATTATTCTACAATGTAGAAAATAGTAAAACATTGGAAAATCCCTTGAATGACTAGGTGCGTCCAAACTTTTGACTGGTACTGCATATCATGTAAATGATTCTCAGACTACATTCTAAGAGAGTTTGTACTGTAGCAGTCTTGTTGGTTTCTCAACAAGGCTAACTGGTCTGGTAAGGTAGTATCAATGAACATCAAAACATGTTATAACTAATCCAGTTGTAACCATAGTAATTAAGGTAACCCCATTTTCTAGGAAAGTACAACCCCTCACAAGGACCTGTAGTCACTGCAGTGTTGGTAGAGTGGAACCAAGGGAAGTGATCTTCCTCTGACACTAATCAATCTCTAGACTGGGAAGGAACTGAAAGTGAAAGAGGGGTAATCTAAGCAGTTGGCCATAAAAATATAATTAGTACGTGATACAGTATCTCTATGCAGGCAGCTGTGTGGGGGCAGATGTCTGCTTCTAACTAAGATCAGTTCAGAGTGATTCCGACTGAAGCGCAATATTAATTTGTCTCTAGCTGGCTGGGACTATTTCAATGCCGCTGAACAACATCATATAATTCCCTTCCCCTGAAATGATCTTCCCTCAGATGTCGATCATATCCACTCATCGATTTGAGGACTTGGCTGATATTCATTCCAGATCCATTCCATTCCTGTTTTATTGTCAATATTTTGGAGTCATATCCTCATCTTGAGTTGTGATGATCAACACATACAGACGGAAGCTTCTGGAATAAGTTTGAACTTCAATATCTCCTCGGTTTTGAAGGGCCTGCCATTATGAAGTATTCTGTCTCCCTGCATAACGTTACAGTAAATAAGTATTTTTGAGTCTGTACCTCAGGCAGCGACATGAGAAGACATGTATTCCTGGGTTTACCCCCACCGACCTGTGGGGGAGGCAGGGAAAACACCTCGAACATCTTCCTTGATCATCTTTCCAAGCCTAAAGCTCTCTGCTCCCTTGAATGCAAAATCGTGGCCCTGTGAGACGGCGATGCCAAAAGACTCAGCATCAAACACACAAAGGGTCGCTTTGTAAGAGCGGTCTTTCATCACTCATTTCCATGCTGCCCTGGTTATCTTTGTAACCAGGGTAGCAGTCTGTGTTTAGTACAGTGTGACAGCATATGAAGTAACAGACCGGTCTGGGTTTAGTACAGTGTGACAGCATATGAAGTAACAGACCAGTCTGGGTTTAGTACAGTGTGACAGCATATGAAGTAACAGACCAGTCTGGGTTTAGTACAGTGTGACAGCTTATGAAGTAACAGACCAGTCTGGGTTTAGTACAGTGTGACAGCATATGAAGTAACAGACCAGTCTGGGTTTAGTACAGTGTGACAGCATATGAAGTAACAGACCAGTCTGGGTTTAGTACAGTGTGACAGCTTATGAAGTAACAGACCAGTCTGGGTTTAGTACAGTGTGACAGCTTATGAAGTAACAGACCAGTCTGGGTTTAGTACAGTGTGACAGCTTATGAACTAACAGACCAGTCTGGGTTTAGTACAGTGTGACAGCTTATGAACTAACAGACCAGTCTGGGTTTAGTACAGTGTGACAGCTTATGAACTAACAGACCAGTCTGGGTTTAGTACAGTGTGACAGCTTATGAACTAACAGACCAGTCTGGGTTTAGTACGGCACAGATTCTTTCATCACTGATGTCCATGCTGCCCTGGTTATCTTTGTGAGAGGGGTCTTTCATCACTGATTTCCAATCTGACCTGGTTATTTTTGTGAGAGGGGTCTTTCATCACTGATGTCCATGCTGCCCTGGTTATCTTTGTGAGAGGGGTCTTTCATCACTGATTTCCAATCTGCCCTGGTTATCTTTGTGAGAGGGGTCTTTCATCACTGATTTCCATGCTGCCCTGGTTATCTTTGTGAGAGGGGTCTTTCATCACTGATTTCCATGCTGCCCTGGTTATCTTTGTGAGAGGGGTCTTTCATCACTGATTTCCATGCTGCCCTGGGTATCTTTGTGAGAGGGGTCTTTCATCACTGATTTCCATGCTGCCCTGGTTATCTTTGTGAGAGGGGTCTTTCATCACTGATTTCCATGCTGCTCTGGTTATCTTTGTGAGAGGGGTCTTTCATCACTGATTTCCATGCTGCCCTGGTTATCTTTGTGAGAGGGGTCTTTCATCACTGATTTCCATGCTGCCCTGGTTATCTTTGAAAGCCGATAGGATATTTTCCCATATGTTTTTCAGTTGCTTATAAAAGGTTTATTTTGCTTTGATGTCTTTATAGATATATAGTTATGACTCGTCATCATGGGTCTGCATCTATTCTGCAGCCACATACTTTGTCCAATGACCACGAGTTACAAGTTCCAACATAGTAAAACTCAACCTTTAATACGGTACGGTGTGACTTTAAGTTACTCAACAACCTGACTGTGCCAGGTCAGTGGCTCACTGTGTTTATCATTCCTTAAAGAGTCTAAAAATACAAACTTGTTTCCGCTGTCACTTTCAAAACTATGTAAATGCAATTTCCATCCCAGTCGAGCTGACCCAGTTGTCAAACAGTAACCCAGCTCAGTTAATGTCACACTGTTGGTCATTAATATCCGCAAGACCAAAAGGACATGGAGGATATTGTCAACATAACTTGTAATAATGCTGTTCACACAATAATGATTAAATACATTCAATTACATCATGTGTTGAAACACTGGCAGAAATGTAACATGGACTTTGACTCTCAAATATGATCTATTTGAGTATTGAGTATATGCAGCTACTTTAATAATGCAGTTCAGTTTTAGCACCATCAGGGAGAGTTAGCAGGGCACAAGTTTGCACCTTGTTCAGATTGCTATAATTTACTTGGCGTTCTAAATTAGTCATCAAGCTTGTTAGGGGCCATAAAGGGCTATGGACTTGTTAGGGGCCATAAAGGGCTAAGGACTTGTTAGGGGCCATAAAGGGCTAAGGACTTGTTAGGGGCCATAAAGGGCTAAGGACTTGTTAGGGCCATAAAGGGCTAAGGACTTGTTAGGGGCCATAAAGGGCTAAGGACTTGTTAGGACCATAAAGGGCTAAGGACTTGTTAGGGCCATAAAGGGCTAAGGACTTGTTAGGGGCCATAAAGGGCTAAGGACTTGTTAGGGTCATAAAGGGCTAAGGACTTGTTAGGACCATAAAGGGCTAAGGACTTGTTAGGGGCCATAAAGGGCTAAGGACTTGTTAGGGGCCATAAAGGGCTAAGGACTTGTTAGGGCCATAAAGGGCTAAGGACTTGTTAGGGGCCATAAAGGGCTAAGGACTTGTTAGGGTCATAAAGGGCTAAGGACTTGTTAGGGCCATAAAGGGCTAAGGACTTGTTAGGGCCATAAAGGGCTAAGGACTTGTTAGGGCCATAAAGGGCTAAGGACTTGTTAGGGCCATAAAGGGCTAAGGACTTGTTAGGGGCCATAAAGGGCTAAGGACTTGTTAGGGTCATAAAGGGCTAAGGACTTGTTAGGGCCATAAAGGGCTAAGGACTTGTTAGGGCCATAAAGGGCTAAGGACTTGTTAGGGCCATAAAGGGCTAAGGACTTGTTAGGACCATAAAGGGCTAAGGACTTGTTAGGACCATAATGGACTAAGGACTTGTTAGGACCATAAAGGGCTAAGGACTTTGCAGCTTTTGGAAGCCTTGGAGGCCTCTTCTCATCTCAACCCCCATGGCTCTTTAGCTACTAACTACCTTATCAGGTGCTGGTTCCCGGGAGACTAGACAGGTTGTGAGTGAAATTCTTAAGTGGCAGCACTTTCAGTCGTTATCTTGTCAATAGCCTAACAATAATCTAGGACACCAGGTACTAAAATCTTGCATTATTGTGTAAGATTCTTGATTAGGTTACTTGTCCATGAGAGATTATCCTAACAATGAAATGTACAATGAAACCTGCCCAGGCTTCATACTGTATGCTTGCTCAGTTCTACAGTGCAATGCCATTTACAGCCTTCTTATAGACTCCTGGCTGAGCCAGAGATCTAAATACCCTCAAGTGTTGTTTCTCTGAAAGCCCACTCTGAAGTGTCTGCTGCCAGAGAAGAAAATATCAGCTACTATGACTCATTCCTTTTAGAACGTTGGCTAATTTCAACACTGCGCTTCAAAATAGACTAAACTGTTTTTTTCAGAGATTTTCCACACAGCCCTCAAACCCACTTGTTCACCGACTTCAACCTCACATAACTTTCCATTCTGCCTCTGAATGTCGTGATGGGTATTGACACATGGAGTCTGGGGTGCAGAGAGAATATTTTTTTTTAGGTGAATAGCAGTAATGAAATCAGTCTGGCTTTAATGATGGTTGCAGAGCCCCCCCCCCCTCTCTCTATCTTCCTCCCTGTGGCCCCAGGTTGCAGCTAAAAGCCTCAGTGGACAGGGAGGCTCCATTTGATGGTTCCAGACTGGCTCAATCAAGCCTTGCTAATGGAGGTAATGGTTGTTGTGTCCCCTGCCTGTGCTCACTGGGCTGCTTCATGTACAGTGAGGTTGGTGGCACCTTAATTGGGGAGAACGGGCTCGTTGTAATGGCGGAATCAGTGGAATGGTATCAAATACATCAAACATGGTTTCCATGTGTTTGATACCATTCCATTCGCTCCATTCCAGCCATTATTATGAGCTGTCCTCCCCTCAGCAGCCTCCACTGGCTTCATGGTCATGTCCACTGCAGAGAGGCATGCAGCAAGGAACACTGATGAACATTAGAGAGCCAGCTCCCTGCACAGGAAGGGTTAGAGGGAGAGAGGGAGGGAGATAAAGAGAGAGAGAGAGAGGAGGGAGGGAAAGAGAGAGGGCTAGGAGGAGAGAGAGAGGGAGAGAGGGAAAGAGAGTTATGAGGAAAAGAAAGGATCAGCTCACAAGGGTGATCATTTTCTTCCAGTCATGGAGCATGCTCGTGAGTCCCCTTTAGTCTGCGTGTCTGTGTCTGTGTGTCTGTGTCTGTGTGTCTATGTTTCTGTGTGCGTCTATGTTCCTGTGTGTGTCTATGTTCCTGTGTGTGTCTGTGTGTATTTGTGTGTATTTGTGTGTGAGAGATAATTTATTGTCCTTGTGATTGCTGTGTGTGTGCTGTTACAGTAGTTGGTAGTAGGAGTTCTCTAAATGTTCTCTGTTGGATACATTGCCCCTGGACTATGCATGAAGAGGGTTGCCGAGAGACAGTTGGGATTGCTATCTACCCTACTTATTGAGGAGGAACCTTTTGACTTTCCCTCTGTGTATTCAGATCAGCTGTTTAGGGAACACTGCCAGGCAAAAACCCATTCCTGTAATGTCATTTTGTTGGATTAGAGTTGTTTAAATAACTTAGCTTGTGCCTAAATTGTTTAAAAACCTGTTTTGTATTGTACTTATTTGATTATTTAAAGATACACAAAAAGCCTTATCACTTACAGAGATTACCTCGAAGAATATTATATTCATCATCTCATAACATATTATATAGTCACAGCTAGTGACAGGGTAGTCACAGCTAGTGACAGGGTAGTCACAGCTAGTGACAGGGTAGTCGCAGCTAATGACAGGGTAGTCGCAGCTAATGACAGGTTAGTCGCAGCTAGTGACAGGGTAGTCACAGCTAATTACAGGTTAGTCGCAGCTAGTGACAGGGTAGTCACAGCTAGTGACCGGGTAGTCGCAGCTAGTGACTGTGTAGTCGCAGCTAGTGACAGGTTAGTCACAGCTAGTGACAGGGTAGTCACAGCTAGTGACAGGGTAGTCGCAGCTAGTGACAGGGTAGTCACAGCTAATTACAGGTTAGTCGCAGCTAGTGACAGGGTAGTCACAGCTAGTGACAGGGTAGTCGCAGCTAGTGACAGGTTAGTCACAGCTAGTGACAGGTTAGTCACAGCTAATTACAGGTTAGTCACAGCTAGTGACAGGGTAGTCACAGCTAATTACAGGTTAGTCACAGCTAAGGATAGGGTAGTCACAGCTAGTGACAGGGTAGTCGCAGCTAGTGACAGGGTAGTCGCAGCTAGTGACAGGTTAGTCACAGCTAGTGACAGGGTAGTCGCAGCTAGTGACAGGTTAGTCACAGCTAGTGACAGGGTAGTCGCAGCTAGTGACAGGTTAGTCACAGCTAGTGACAGGGTAGTCGCAGCTAGTGACAGGTTAGTCACAGCTAGTGACAGGGTAGTCACAGCTAGTGACAGGGTAGTCGCAGCTAGTGACAGGGTAGTCACAGCTAATTACAGGTTAGTCGCAGCTAGTGACAGGGTAGTCACAGCTAGTGACAGGGTAGTCGCAGCTAGTGACAGGGTAGTCACAGCTAGTGACAGGGTAGTCGCAGCTAGTGACAGGTTAGTCACAGCTAGTGACAGGTTAGTCACAGCTAATTACAGGTTAGTCACAGCTAGTGACAGGGTAGTCACAGCTAATTACAGGTTAGTCGCAGCTAGTGACAGGGTAGTCACAGCTAATTACAGGTTAGTCACAGCTAGTGACAGGTTAGTCGCAGCTAGTGACAGGTTAGTCACAGCTAAGGATAGGTTAGTCACAGCTAGTGACAGGGTAGTCACAGCTAATGACAGGGTATGATGACTCTGTGTCTTGTAGTGGATTACAGTCGGTCTATATTTAGTCAATGCCATTTGATAAGTTTAATTAAGTTTGCCACACTCTGTGAATGTCATAACATTTCACTGTTTGTTAACTCATGTCATAACTCCTATCTTAACTCCTAACTTTCTCTAGTGGAGAAATTGGACTGACACGGAGGGCTAGGTACATAGATCTCCCAGACAGAAATATAAGTCAAGTTCACCTTTGATAATAATGCAGTATTGATCTATGATGTGATGTATAGAAAGATAAGATACAAAGCCATATGTCATGACTCTGTGAGTCTGTTATAGGTACAGTATGTATATTTCTTTACACATGATTTCATATGGTCCAGGTGGATTCTTAACAGTAGATTGTCAAATCAAATCATATCAAATTTTATTAGTCACATGCGCCGAATACAACAGATGTAGACCTTACAGTGAAATGCTTACCGGTACTTACGAGCCCCTAACCGACAGTGCAGTTTAAAAAAATATGGATAAGAATAAGAGATAAAAGTAACAAGTAATTAAGAGCAGCAGTAAAAATAAGAATATATACAGGGGGTGCAGGTACAGAGTCAGTGTGTGGGGGCACCGGTTAGTTGAGGTAGTATGTACATGTAGGTAGAGTTAATTAAAGTGACTATGCATAGATGACAACAGAGAGTGGCAATGGTGTGGAGAGAGGAGGGGGGGGGGGGGGCAATGCAAATAGTCTGGGTAGCCATTTGACTAGATGTGTTCTTAGATTGTGTTCTTCAATCTGTGTTTTACAATGCAAAACAGAATTTGTATATGGTATCATATGAATCAGGTTGTTCACATTTGCATAGCCTCAGACCACAGTGATTCAGCAGTGTTGTAGAAACTCCTGATGCTCAACAAGGCTAAAAGCTACCCTGTGGCATTACTTTATTCTGTCACAACCAACCCTATCCCAGAATAGATGTACTCAATGGCGGGAAATGTGGCACTACTTCCATTGGGGAATTAACCAATGCAGTCTTACAAATGTTATTTTGTCTAGTCTTATGTTGTCCTTTCAATTGAACTTGTAATTGAAACAGCTTTAGTACAGTGTGACAGCATATGAAGTAACAGATCAGTCTCAGTCCAAACAGTGTAATGGACCAAAGTAACTGTAAGAATCGTGAAAATCAATGACACTAAGCCAACGGTTTTGAGCCAATCCACATCTTTAATGTACAACACATCAATAAGCTTAGCAGCATGTCTGAACAAAAACAATTGAATTCCAATTGAGGAAAATCAGATCTGTCATTTGCTACAGATAGTGGTAGTGATTTTTCAATGAAGAAAAACAGTCCGACATCGTCATGGTCTATTTTGACGTGGATGAGCAATGGGTGGGTAGACCTCTGTCTCTGGCTGTCTGCTGCTGCTCTCCTCTCTCTCATATTGAACCTTTATGTGATCATAAGCCCCGATGTCTCTGCACTGTGAAATATAATGCTCTCGATTCGCTCTGCAATGAGCTATTTTTAAACAGCCTAGATTTCAAAATAAGAGCCATCCAGACCAGGGAAAATAAGCTCCTTATACAGACAGGATGACGCATTGATTTGTATACAGTACATACAACATTTCAGTGTAGGAAGTGAAGTGGTCCAGTAATGAGAGATACCTGCTATCCAAACAAAGTAACAAAGTAACTGATATCAGTTTCAATAATAGTTTGCTTGTGGAGAAGGTCAAATCTAATCTGTGTATAAAGTAACCCATTCTGATGTGTCAATGTTAAGGTTTTCTCAACATACTTGTACCATACATACAGTATTTGTATGTAATCACTTTTGATTTGGGTATGTAAAATTCTCTGAAACGTTGAGGTTGCAGCATACTTTGAATCGTCCCACAATGGTGAGACAATTCAAACTATGGTGCAAATTGCACATCCAAAACATACAGTTGTTTCAATTTTATGACTTAAAAAAAAAAGTGTGTTTCATGCACAACTACCATCAAGTCTCTACCACTGGGATGAGGACATGCTTGCACCTCTCTGTCTCATATTATGATAGTCATTTTAGCCTTTTTACCTGTGGCTAGCTATGGAATGGCATGCATAACATATAATATTAGCTTGGTCCATCATATAACATTCACATCAATGTGTACTGTACTGCAGCCGGTAATCTGAATGCACTCAGTGACTAGCAACTAGACACACTCAATGACGATCCCATCATTTCACAGTGCTTGATAGAGAAGCTAGACCTTTGCTCTTCGGATCTAGCAATGACCTGTATGGACAAATGGCCCTGTCTGCTCCACTTAATCTATATGCAAAACAGATCCTATAGTATGAGACCAATCTGAATGTATCAAATGTTGTTCTGAAAATATTCACCTTAATGTAGACTACATCATAGACAAAGTATTATCCTCTCTACTCTACAATACAGATTAGAACTATGGTTTTACTGTCATTTTAGACATATACAGTCTAGGTAATATAAAACAAAGTTTACCAACACATAGGAACTCACCTCGAAATTAGAGGTTAATAAAGAAATCATCTAAAAAGAGGAAGAACTAAGAAGCACCACATAAACAATAATTACCTTGGCTGAGATTTCTGGTTAATCATTTATGACGCGTTCCCTTTTTCCTCCACTTGGACATCCTGTTACTTTTTTGATCAATGAGTGAGGTATACTGTAATAACATAAATACATATATCCATTAGTCAATGAGTGAGGTATACTGTAATAACATGAAGACATATATCCATTAGTCAATGAGTGAGGTATACTGTAATAACATAAATACATATATCCATTAGTCAATGAGTGAGGTATACTGTAATAACATAAATACATATATCCATTAGTCAATGAGTGAGGTATACTGTAATAACATGAAGACATATATCCATTAGTCAATGAGTGAGGTATACTGTAATAACATAAATACATATATCCATTAGTCAATGAGTGGGGTATACTGTAATAACATGAAGACATATATCCATTAGTCAATGAGTGAGGTATACTGTAATAACATATAGACATATATCCATTAGTCAATGAGTGAGGTATACTGTAATAACATAAATACATATATCCATTAGTCAATGAGTGAGGTATACTGTAATAACATAAATACATATATCCATTAGTCAATGAGTGAGGTATACTGTAATAACATAAATACATATATCCATTAGTCAATGAGTGGGGTATACTGTAATAACATATAGACATATATCCATTAGTCAATGAGTGAGGTATACTGTAATAACATGAAGACATATATCCATTAGTCAATGAGTGAGGTATACTGTAATAACATAAATACATATATCCATTAGTCAATGAGTGAGGTATACTGTAATAAAATAAATACATATATCCATTAGTCAATGAGTGAGGTATACTGTAATAACATAAATACATATATCCATTAGTCAATGAGTGAGGTATACTGTAACATCATAAATACATATATCCACTAGTCAATGAGTGAGGTATACTGTAATAAAATAAATACATATATCCATTAGTCAATGAGTGAGGTATACTGTAATAACATAAATACATATATCCATTAGTCAATGAGTGGGGTATATTGTAACATTGTAAAGACATACAGTACCAGTCAAAATTGTGGACACGCCTACTCATTCCAGACTTTTTCTTTATTTTTACTATTTTCTACATTGCAGAATAATATTGAAGATATCAACACTATGAAATAACACATATGGAATCATGTAGTAACCAAAAAAGTGTTAAACAAATATATTTCAGATTTGAGATACTTCAAAGTAGCCACCCTTTGCCTTGATGACAGCTTTGCACACTCTTGGCATTTTCTCAACCAGCTTCAACTCATCCCAAACCATTTCAATTGGGTTGAGGTCGGTTGATTGTGAAGGCCAGGTCATCTGATGCAGCACTCCATCACTCTCATTCTTGGTCAAATATCTCTTACACACCCTGGAGGTGTGTTTTGAGTCATTGTCCTGTTGAGAAATAAATGATAGTCCCACTAAGCGCTAACCAGATGGGATGGTGTATAGCTGCAGAATGCTGTGGTAGCCATGCTGGTTAAGTGTGCCTTGAATTATAAATAAATCACAGACAGTGTCAACAGCAAAACACCCCCACAACATCACAACTCCTCCTCCATGCTTCACGGTTGGAACCACACATGCGGAGATCATCTGTTCACCTACTCTGCATCTCACAAAGACACGGGGTTTGGAAAAATCTCAAATTTGGATTCATCAGACCAAAGGACAGATTTCCACTGAATGAATGTCCATTGCTCGTGTTTCTTGGTCCAAACAAGTCTCTTCTTCTTACTGGTGTCCTTTAGTAGTGGTTTCTTTGCAGCAATTCGACCATGAAGGCCTGATTCACACAGTCTCCTCTGAACAGTTGATGTTGAGATATGTCTGTTACTTGAACTCTGTGAAGCATTTATTTGGGCTGAAATTTCTGAGAATGGTAACTCTAATGAATGTATCCTCTGCAGCAGAGGTAACTCTGGGTCTTCCTATCCTGTGGCAGTCCTCATGAGAGCCAGTTTCATCATAGCGCTTGATGGTTTTTGCGACGGCACTGTCTGCAAAGTTTTTGAAATTTTCTGTATTGACTGACCTTCATGTCTTAAAGTAATGATGGCCTTCCTTTCTCTTTGCTTCTTTGAGTTGTTCTTGACATAAATGGACTTGTTCTTTTACCAAATAGAGCTATCTTCTGGATACCACCCCTACCTTGTCACAACACAACTGATTGGTTCAAACGCATTAAGAAAAAATAAATTCCACAAATGAACTTTTAACAAGGCACATGTGTTAATTGAAATGCATTCCAGGTGACTACCTCATGAAGTTGTTTGAGAGAATCCAAAGAGTGTGCAAAGCTGTCATCAAGGCGAAGAGTGGCTACTTTGAAGAATCTCAAATCTAAAATATATTTTGATTTGTTTAACACTTTTTCGGTTACTACATGATTCCGTATGCGTTATTTCATGGTTTTAATGTCTTCACTATTATTCTGCAATTTAGAAAATAGTCAAACTAAAGAAAAACCCTGGAATGAGTAGGTGTGTCCAAACTTTTGACTGGTACTGCATATCCATTATCCATTTCCCTTCCTACTACTGGGCCTTCTTCATAATGAATAACTAGGATTATACTGAGTAGTAATTGATACTAGCATAGAATAGTGATTAGGCCATACAGAACTACCTTTCACGTATTGAAACAATATACTTTTTGTACGGATTATAACCTAGCATTTAAAGTATTTACCTAGTGATTTGTAAAAGTAGGCTAATACATTAAGGAACTGACGGAAGGCACAGAGGATAAGTAGTGAGGCTGTCTGGGGGATCAGTGTATTACCATTGATAGATTCATAGGGCTGTATTTGGGTTCTTGTGGAGAGGTTGAGTGGTGGAGGATCTAGTCTGCCATATGCACTTAGACTGCACTTTGGTTATAGTCGTTAGTGATTTCCTCCCTATGCCACGGCAGGCTTTCATCTCAAGAGCAATGTGCCACTTTACTTAAAGCTGACTGGCAATGCTTTTCTTGTTAGAAGCATGTATGAGCCTTGATTCGTGTTTGATAATATAAGGCTAATGTTATGTTTCTGTATGTACTTTGGGACATTTTGGTAAGACTTTTCTTAAAGATTTTGCCTTTTACTTAAAGATTTGTCCAAACCTTTTTGCTGTTAAATTGATTGATGGCATGGTTTCTAGAATATCCTTGTTGACAGAATTTTCATTGAACAGTAGATGTCAGCCTTGCACCTAAACCAAACAATCTGCAAAGGTCAATGGATTTTTACAACCGCTCTCAGATACTCTGTATCTATCAACTCACCATAGACCCTACTGTGTACATACATTCATGTCATTAATCATGATTATAATGATCCCTCTTGTCAACATTACAATAGTTATTTGCACATTACAATGTATCTACAATCACAGTTTCCCTATATGTACAATGGCAATGCTCTTACTCAACGTGTAGGCTGTAATCAGTGTGTGTGACAGTGCTGAAGGGTTTAGTATATCCATGTTTTGGTATGTGAAAGTATTTTATCTCCTGATATCACACAGCTAGAGTGTCAGCTGAGGCCCTGCCATAGGGCCCCTGCGAGTACTATCACATCAGAATGGTATCGCCCATGTCAAAAGCTGGAGCTCACTGCAACAGAGGTCCACTCAGGGGTTGAGCCTCATGCCTCGAAAGGAAATAGAGCCAGCCATCTTTGGTGTATTTTTAAGTGGTGTGAACAAGCTCAGGGGTGGTGATCTTTTAGTTTAGTATTAGCATTTAGGGCCAAAGTAACAGCATATGCTCATTGTACAGTGCTGCCTTTGTGTGCTGTAATAACAGAGATACTGTACACGGTTTAGGAGGATGGTTTAGGAGGTGGGAGGACGAGGAGATGGGTTATGGTGAGGCGTGACACAATGCTCAGGGAGGGTCTGGAGGCAGGAGAGGGCTGGTTTCTGTCAGCTCTGGGTGGGAATTGGAGAGCCTTCCTGAGAGGTTCCCACCCACTGACCATATAGCTCACTCAGGGCTTTGTTCTTCTTCTCAGGAAACCGTAGCCTAAGAGGAACAATTCAGATGACTGTAACAGTGTAAGAAAGTTTTGCAGGTAGCCATCATATGTAGATTTAAGATTTCCATTGCCCAAATATAGTATTAAACTAACTTTCTATTCTGTTTTCAAAGACCTGTTTGAAGATTTGTGTTGATTTGATATGTATTACTAAGTTACTAAAACTATGCCATGATTATTTGGATTTTAGAAATTGATGTTTGCAAACATCAAACTGCCATGAATTTCAAGATTTTGAACACTGGAATGATATTGTGGTGTCAGTAACTGTGTGTTCGAAAAATGTCTCTATACTGTATGGATGAAAACCTGGTATCTACATCTCAGTTGTAGGCTGTTGGGGAGGTAGGCTACAGAGACTGCCTCCCCTCGACCTCTGACGGGTAGTAGACTAATCTGCATAAAGGAATGACAGGCATTCTTGAGCTGAATCAGTGGTTTTGAGACCCAGCGGTTTTTTCAAGAGTTTTATACCAACAATTGTCCACTGCCTGAAGTAGGTGAAATGAACTTTAGGATTAGGCGATGGCTACGATTTTGTGGTGAAAAAAAAAGTTCCTCGGGGAGCGCGTGATTGTTGCTTTTTCGGTCAATTGAAGACAGAATGGGCCAGACGTCTGTCTCTACCTTGTCTCAAAATGCGAGCGGTGGTGAGTCTACTTTCCTCGTTCAAGCGCGTACCGCTATCTAATTGTTTAGGAAGTCGATGTCTGACAATTTTCACTCGTTATATTATTTTTTTTAAAAAACTTTACCCTATTGAAATGTAGCTTTTCAACAAGTTTGAGTTGGTTTGCCGGAAAAAATATCTGTCCTATTTCCCATCACTCCAATGTGCTCGTGCATATGCAGCTACATCATTGCAGCTGATTCTGAATGCATGTACATGTAACAAGCTGCTGGAGGCGAAACGAAAGTAACATTTACTTTGACAAGAATCGAATACTTTGTATCACTAACGGTTACGTTATGGCCATCAGTGATGGACTCAACAATTACTCATATTTGAACCCTGTTTAATATAGACACAACTAAATGACAATGCAAACCGGAAGACATGCAAAATATTGATTGTTTGTTCAATAGTGAACTAACCCTAACCCGTAAAAAATCGAGTACAAAACAGCTCTGGATCAGGGGACGTACGTGTTGTACTCGATTTTTTTTTTACGGCGCAATAACAGTTCACTATTGAACAAACAATCAATGTTTTGCACTTCAATCTGGCCCGCGAGACATACAAAAAATGTATAATCGAACCCAGGTCTGTAGTGACACCTCAAGCACTGCCTTGCAATGCCTTTGACCGCTGCGCCACTCGGGAGGCCCCTACAAACTGATTTTAACAAATAATTGGTCACCCCAAAAAATGTGGCCTTCTGTTGAATTTCACAATCCGATGTGGCCCTTGAGCCAAAAAGTTTGTCCACCCCTGGGCTTTAGTGCTATAAACTACATCTTCAATGGAAGAGATACTGATCAGCACATCTGTTTTCTTTTCAAAAGAGAGTAGGGACATATAGGTTTGGTGAACAAGCTAGCCTACACAATAAGTAACCTAACCTTGACTGAGCCCTAAGAGCTTATGCCTTACGGCTTTAGCTCAGTGGGCTAACGCAGTAGTCTTGCAGACAACCTGGGTTCAATACCCAGTTGCTCACACATGCCCAAGCAAACAGACATTGCTGTATTGATGTCAAAGTTAGTATGTGAGTGGTGTTGAATAATGGCACAGTTAATGCAGTGGGAGATGTTCAACAGGGTGGATCAGGATGCAACTTCTGTACCATACCAACCACAAAGCTTACTTAAAGGCCCAGTGCAGTCAGAAATGGGATTTCCCTGTGTTTTTATATGTATGCCTCCTGAGGTTGAAGAGGCACTGTTGTGTCTGTGTGGGTGGACCATTTCAGTTTATCTGTGATGTGTACGCCAAGGAACTTACAACTTTCCACCTTATCCACTGCTGTCCCTTCGATGTGGATAGGGGGTAGCTCCCTCTTCTGCTTCCTGAAGTCCACGATCATCTCTGTTTTGATGACGTTGAGTGAGAGGTTGTTTTCCTGACACCACACTCCAAGTGCCCTCACCTCCTCCGTGTAGGCTGTCTTGTCGTTGTTGGTAACCAACCCCACTACTGTTGTATCGTCTGCATACTTGATGATTGAGTTGGAGTCCTGCATGGCCACGCAGTTGTGGGTGAACAGGAAGTACAGGAGGAGGCTGAGCACGCACCCTTGTGGGGCCCCAGTGTTGAGGGTCAGCGAAGTGGAGATGTTGTTTCCTATCTTCATCACCTGGGGGGCAGCCCGTCAGAAAGTCCAGGACCCAATTGCACAGGGCGAGGTTGAGACCCAGGTCCTCCAGCTTGATGATGAGCTTGGAGGGTACTATGGTATTGAATCTCAGTAAGGTACTTCATTGTTACCCAGAAATGATTTGATATTGAGATAATAAGGGCTGCATTGAACCTTTAACAATAACATTACTAACAAGTTCATGCAGGCCTGACTTTTCAATTCTCCAGGGCCTAAATAAGCTTATAGTGCAGCCACATTGGGGCTCCCGAGTGGCGCAGCGGTCTAAGGCACTGCATCTCAGTGCTAGAGGCGTCACTACAGACCTTGGTTCTATTCCTGGCTGTATCACAACTGGCCGTGATTGGGAGTCCCATAGGGCGACGCATAATTGGCCCAGCGTCGTCTGGGTTAGGATTTGGCCGGGGTAGGCCGTCATTGTAAATAAGAATTTGTTCTAAGCTGACCTCCCTAGATAAATAAAAGTTAAATAAAACATAACCTAAGGTGTTATAGTTATGAGTTTACCTTGCAAGGCATGTATTCTCTTAAACAAATTTGTTCTCTCCCTGTTCTCTTCCTGTTCTCTTCCCTCCTATAAGGAACCATAGTCCATAATTTTCCCTATTCGTAATAACAATGTCAGCTTTTCACGTTTGGTCAATTACACAAAATGTGAGAAAATTCTTATATGCCAAATAGCATGTGATCTTAAAAACCTTGGCGTTTAAGTGTGTAAGCCCTCCACAGTGACTGGATAAACCCTCCCCAGTGACTTCAACTGAGGAAACCTCTCCCTATTTCCCCTTGACCAAATGTTTTTCTTGTTGCCCGTGGCACATAAAGAAAGACAATGGGAAAAACATCTGGTGAGCAAACAGCATGGCTGATCGTATTTAACGCAAACAGATGGATGTGAATGAATGCCTTTTGATTTGGTGTGTAGTTTCATCATATGTTATCTGGCTACTCGAAATTCTGTTTTCGAAGGCCCAAACAGTATTAGTGTTTTTGGTTATGAGACTCCTTTCCAATGACGTCATCACAGAACTAGAATCCCGTCAGTATGAGTCACAGCCTGGAGTTTACAAAAAGGGTTGACTAAATTGTATGGCAAGTGCATCAGTAAACACATAGGACCGGACATGTGTTTTGACCCTCCTAACGTACCATTGTGGAAGTATCAATTTCATACTATTCATGATTTCTGTGTACTCCATCTGTGATGTTTATTTTGGCTGATTCTCCTGATACCTCATAAACATGAATTATCAGCCTGACTGAGGCATGCTGGTCCTTTATTGAAAGTCTTATAGGCCTCTTGTTTTCTCTTGAAATGAAATGTCTTGATTGTTGTCTCATTACAGCTGAAGCTGATATATATATAACTACTGATGACATTTAAGTCATCTCAAATCATAGATGGATTCTGTATAGTCCCAGTCATTCATTTGTCTATGGCTGAAATTTACACAGACAGCCCAAATCCAATCTTTTTTTTCACCAATGGGTCTTTTGACCAATTAGATCGGAAAAGATCGGAATCGGCTCCCTGTGTAAACGCAGCCATAGACAAATGTAGTGGAGCGGGTCGAGAGTTTCAAGTTCCTTGGTGTCCACATCACCAACAAACTATCATGATCAAAACACACCAAACAGTCATGAAAAGGGCATGACAACATCTTTTCCCCCTCAGGAGACTGAAAAGATTTGGCATGGGTCGCCAGATTCTCAAAAGGTTCTACAGCTGCACCATCTATTCTATCGCATCCTGACAGGTTGCATCACCGCCTGGTATGGCAATTGCTTGGCATCCGACCGTAAGGCACTACTGAGGGTAGTGCGTACGGCCCTGTACATCACTGGGGCCAAGCTTCCTGCCATCCTCGACCTATAATGAAAGTATTCACCCCCCTTGGCATTTTTCCTATTATGTTGCCTTACAACCTGGAATTAAAATGGAATTTGGTGGGGTTGTATCATTTGATTTACACAACACTTTGAAGATGCAAAATATTTTTTATTGTGAAACAAACAAGAAATAAGACATAAAAACAGAAAACTTTAGCGTGGATAACTATTCACCCTCCTAAAGTCAATACTTTGTAGAGCAACCTTTTGCAGCAATTACAGCTGCAAGTCTCTTGGGGTATGTCTCTATAAGCTTGGCACATCTAGCCACTGGAAATTTTTGCCATTCTTCAAGGCGAAGCTGCCCCAGCTCCTTCAAGTTGGATGGGTTCCCGCTTCTGTACAGACATCTTTAAGTCATACCACAGATTCTCAATTGGATTGAGGTCTGGGCTTTGACTAGGCCATTCCAAGACATTTAAATGTTTCCTCTTAAACCACTCGAGTGTCGCTTTAGCAGTATGCTTAGGGTCATTGTCCTGCTGGAAGGTGAACCTCAATCCCAGTCTAAAATCTCTGGAAGACTAAAACAGGTTTCCCTCAGTAATTTCCCTGCATTTAGTGCTTCAATTCTGACCAGTTTGCCAGTCCCTGCCGATGAAAAACATCCCCACAGCATGATGCTGCCACCACCATGCTTCACTGTGGTGACGGTGTTCTCGGGGTGATGAGAGGTGTTGGGTTTGCGCCAGACATAGCATTTTCCTTGTTGGCCAAAAAGCTCAATTTTAGTCTCAACTGACCAGAGTTCCTTCTTCCATATGTTTGGGGAGTCTCCCACATGCCTTTTGGCGAACACCAAACATGTTTGCTTATTTTTTTCTGGCCACTCTTCCGTGAAGCCCAGCTCTGTGGAGTGTACAGCTTAAAGTGGCCCTATGGACAGATAATCCAATCTCCGCTGTGGCGCTTTGCAGCTCCTTCAGGGTTATCTTTGGTATCTTAATTTCCTCTCTGATTAATGCCCTCCTTGCCTGGTCCGTGAGTTTCGGTGTAAAGCCCTCTCTTGGCGGGTTTGTTGTGGCGCCATATTCTTTCCATTTTTTAATAATGGATTTAATGGTGCTCTGAGGGATGTTCAAAGTTTCAGGTATTTTTTTATAACCAACCCTGATCTGTACTTCTCCACAACTTTGTCCCTGACCTGTTTGGAGAGCTCCTTGGTCTTCATAGTGTCCCTTGCTTAGTGGTGTGGCAGATTCTGGGGCTTTAAGAACAGGTGTATATATACTGAGATCATGTGACAGATCATGTGACACTTAGATTGCACACAGGTGGACTTTATTTAACTAATTATGTGACTTCTGGAGGTAATTGGTTGCACCAGATCTTATTTAGGGGCTTCATAGCAAAGGGGGTGAATACATATGCACTCACCACTTTTCAGTTTTTTATTTTTTTAGAATTCTTTCATTTTTTTTCCCATTTTTTCAATTTTCTTTCACTTCACAAATGTTGAGTATTTTGTGTATGTCCATTATATGAAATCCAAATAAAAATCTATTTAAATTACAGGTTGTAATGCAACAAAATAGGAAAAACACCAAGGGGGTGAATACTTTTGCAAGGCACTGTATATACTAGGTAGAATATACCTCGTATATGCAGGTATATACTACCTATATACAGGTGTTTTCTACCCCCCCCCCTCCCCCAATGACATTGACTAACCTGTACTCCTGCACATCGACTCGGTACCGGTACCCCCTGTTTCTAGCCTCGTTATTGTTATTTTATTGTGTTACTTTTTATTTTATTTTTTACTTTAGTTTATTTTGTAAATATTTTCTTAACTATTTTTCTTAAACTACATTGTTGGTTAAGGTGTCGTAAGTTAGCATTTCATGACAAGGTCTACACCTGTTGTATTCGGCGCATGTGACAAAGAAAATTTGATGTCAATTAAGTGAGCTTGTCTAAGAATGGAAGAAAGGTGACATGACAGTAGTGACAGCGAAATGCCCATGTGCTAGGAGAACAACATTATTAATGACTTGGTGTCATGTGGATATAAAGCTCTGTCCTAAATCAGTTCTTCCTAATAGTCAACCTCTCTAACACTCTCCACTAAGCAGCAACAAGTGAAGCCACTGTCCATTTTCTCCCAGGCAGTTCTAGTCTTTTTATTGAAGAGTCTAATGGTGATAATTGTGAGCATTACAGATTTTCCAGCCATTAAACACACAAAGAACCTGCTGTAACGTTCCCATTGTTCTTAGTTTATATCAATCTGGAAATGAAACCATGGGATCGGAAGTTTGGAGTGCAGCTGGCCCCTCATGGGCCACACCTCTTTTATATTTCTTTGTTAGCTTGATTAATTGAGGCTACATGTGATAACTGCGGAAGGACATTATGAGTCCTTCTATAGGCTTAACCCAAAATTCCCCAAACAGTTTGGGGTTGTTTTTAGTAGCTGTTTGGAGTATTGAGTGTCATTCTGGGAAATTAGTAGGACCTGATTAACAACTACTTCATTGTCCACTGTTTTGTCCCTCCCTTATGCTAGAGAAAAATATATTTCTAGTAAAACTTTGATTTGCATCAGAAATGAACATTCACTTAAAATTCCTTGTCAGAGTTGAGAAGCAAAGTCTCATAGGAAGATATTAACTGATGTACTGTAGTGGTGTATGATATGTTCCTGCACTATTCAATGCTCATCACCTCAGGCCTTTTTAATATTGAATGTCAGGCCTCAGGCAAGAAGTTGTTATCCCTGCTGGTCTGGTCATTCATGGGAATAATCATTAGTTATCATGGTTGTGTGTTGTTGTTTTTTATCGTATCAATGTTTGGTAACTGCCATCTGCAATGATATATATATATATATAGTTTTCTGTTTGTATATAGCTAATCAGTTTTTATATGAGTAGGATGTTTAAACTTGTAACTGGAGCTCTGTTGGAAGGATGATTAGAAATTGGAAAAGATATGTCGCCTGTGTAAACACAATTTGGGCTATAAAGCTGTCTGATGGCTTTAAATGTTGTTTTCATTGCAATGACATAACAAGGTATTATAAGCCTTAGAATGATGGACAATTATGTCGTGCTCAAATCAAAACCCTGCGCTCGAACAGTGTCACAAATGCTAGTTAGACTAAAACAAGCTCAGCTGAAATGGAGTTGTTAGCTCAAGCTGTTGGAAATCACACTTGCCTCATGCTGTACTTCTCTTCACATTGAAACACTTGCCATATATAACCACTGGCTGAGACATAATGATTATTTATTTAGCTTGTTACCGGTCATTTGTTCACTCAAAATGTCATGCGTACATGATACCATTCAGACCTATCAAATACATCTGTCTTCGATTCTACTCTATATACATCATTCTTTTTTTGTAATTTATCAGATGCTCTTATCCAGAGCAACTAGGGTTAAGTGCCTTGCTCAAGGGCACATCAACAGATTTATCAGCTGGGTGATTCAAACCACCAACCTTTCAGATATCGACCCAACACTCTTAGCCACTAGGCTACCTGCCAGATGTATTCTACTTGGTTCTATAGATGTGTTCTGCTCTATAGATATATTCTACTCTATAGATGTATTCTACTAGGTTGTACTCTATAGATGTATTCCAGTAGGTTCTACTCTATAGATGTATTCTACTAGGTTCTGCTCTATAGACATATTCTACTCTATAGATGTATTCCAGTAGGTTCTACTCTATAGATCTATACTACTAGGTTCTACTCTAGATCTATTTTACTAGGTTCTACTCTATAGATCTATTCCAGTAGGTTCTACTCTATAGATCTATTCTACTAGGTTCTACTCTATAGATGTATTCTACTAGGTTCTGCTCTATAGACATATTCTACTCTATAGATGTATTCCAGTAGGTTCTACTCTATAGATCTATACTACTATGTTCTACTCTATAGATATATATTACTAGGTTCTACTCTATAGATCTATATGACTAGGTTTTACTCTATAGATGTATTCCAGTAGGTTCTACTCTATAGATATATTCTACTAGGTTCTACTCTATAGATCTATACTACTAGGTTCTACTCTATAGATCTATACTACTAGGTTCTACTCTATAGATGTATTCCACTAGGTTTTACTCTATAGATCTATACTACTAGGTTCTACTCTATAGATCTATACTACTAGTTTCTACTCTATAGATCTATACTACTAGGTTCTACTCTATAGATGTATTCTACTAGGTTCTACTCTATAGATGTATTCCACTAGGTTGTACTCTATAGATATATTCCAGTAGGTTCTACTCTATAGATGTATTCTACTAGGTTCAACTCTATAGATGTATTCTACTAGGTTCTACTCTATAGATCTATTCTATTAGGTTCTACTCTATAGATCTATTATATTCGGTTCTACTCTATAGATCTATTATATTCGGTTCTACTCTATAGATCTATTATATTCGGTTCTACTCTATAGATGTATACTACTAGGTTGTACTCTATAGATCAATACTACTAGGTTCTACTGTATAGATGTATACTACTAGGTAGAGGTCGACCAATTATTTTCAACGCCAATACCGAATATTGGAGGACCAAAAAAAGCCGATACTGATTAAATCGACCATTGTTTTTAAATATATATATATATATATATATATATATATATATATATATATATATATGTAATTTTTTGTTTGTAATAATGACAATTACAACAATACTGAATGAACAATGAACACTTTTATTTAAACTTTTATTTTAACTAAATAAAATATCATATAAATATAATCTATTTAGTCTCAAATAAATAATCAAACATGCTCAATTTGGTTTAAATAATGCAAAAATACAGTTTATTTTACTAGGCAAGTCAGTTAAGAACAAATTCTTATTTTCAATGACGGCCTAGGAACAGTGGGTTTTGATTTTGTACCTTGTCAGCTCAGGGATTTGAACTTGCAACCTTTCGGTTACTAGTCCAATGCTCTAACCACTAGGCTACCCTGCCGCCCCACAGTTTTGGAGAAGAAAGTAAAAGTTCAATATGTGCCATGTAAAAAAGTTAACTTTTAAGTTCCTTGCTCAGAACATATGAAAGCTGGTGGTTCAATATTCCCAGTTCTTCAATATTCCCAGTTAAGAAGTTTTAGGTTGTAGTTATTATAGAAATTATGACGCGTCGACTATTTCTCTCTATACCATTTGTATTTCATATACCTTTGACTATATGATCTAATAGGCACTTTAGCATTGCCAGCCTAATCTCGGGAGTTGATAGGCTTGAAGTCATAAACAGTGCTGTGCTTCTAGCATTGCTAAGAGCTGCTGGCAAACGAAGTAAAGTTTGATTGAATGCTTACGAGCCTGCTGCAGCCTACCACCGCTCAGTCAGACTGCTCTATCAAATATCGAATCATAGACTTAATATAATAAACAGAAATACGAGCCTTTGGTCATTAATATGGTAAAATCCGGAAACTATCATTTAGAAAACAAAAGTTTATTCTTTCAGCGAAATACGGAACCGTTCCATATTTTATCAAACAGGTGGCAACCCTAAGTCTAAATATTGCTGTTACATTGCACAATCTTCAATGTTATGCCATTATTATGTAAAACTCTGGCAAATTAGTTCACAGTTCGCAACGAGCCAGGCGGCCCAAACTGTTGCATATACCCTGACTCTGCTTGCACTGAAGAAAAGTGACACAATTTCCCTAGTTAATATTGCCTGCTAACATTAATTTCTTTAAACTAAATATGCAGGTTTAAAAATATATACTTCTGTGTATTGATTTTAAGAAAGTCATTGATGTTTATGGTTAGGTACATTCGTGCAATGATTATGCATTTTTCGCATATGCGCTTTTGTTAAATCATCCCCCGTTTGACGAAGTTGGCTGTCTTTGTTAGGAAGAAATCGTTTTCACAGTTCGCAACGAGCCAGGTGGCCCAAACTGCTGCATATACCCTGACTCTGTTGCACAGAATGGAAGAGAAGTGACACAATTTCCCTAGTTAAAAGAAATTCATGTTAGCAGGCAATATTAACTAAATATGCAGGTTTAAAAATATATACTTGTGTATTGATTTTAAGAAAGGCGTTGATGTTTATGGTTAGGTACACATTGGTGCAACGACAGTGATTTTTTTCGCGAATGCGCTTGTTAAATCACCCGTTTGGCTATGATTAAGTAGACTATGATTCAATGATAAATTAACAGGCACCGCATCGATTATATGCAACGCAGGACAAGCTAGATAAACTAGTAATATCATCAACCATGTGTAGTTAACGAGAGATTATGTTAAGATTGATTGTTTTTTATAAGATGCGTTTAATGCTAGCTAGCACCTTACCTCGGCTCCTTGCTGCACTCGCATAACAGGTAGTCAGCCTGCCACGCAGTCTCCTTGTGGAGTGCAATGTAATCGTCCATGATCGGTGTCCAAAAATGCAGATTACCGATTGTTATGAAAACTTGAAATCGGCCATTCCGATTAATACTCTAATACTGAGATCATGTGACAGATCATGTGACACTTAGATTGCACACAAGTGGACTTTATTTAACTAATTATGTGACTTCTGAAGGTAATTGGTTGCACCAGATCACATTTAGGGGCTTTATAGCAAAGGGGCTGTATACATATGCATGCACCAGTTTTCAGTTTTTTATTTTTTTGAATTTTTTCATTTCATTTACATTTTTAACATTTCCTTTCACTTCACCAATTTGGACTATTTTGTGTATGTCCATTATAAGAAATCCAAATAAAAAAACATTTAAATTACAGGTTGTAATGCAACAAAATAGGAAAACGCCAAGGGGATGAATACTTTTGCAAGACACTGTATATGTCTAGGTTATACTCTACAGAGGTATACTATTAGGTTCTACTATAGCTCTATACTACTAGGTTGTACTCTGCACACACTGTACATGGAGTTTTCTATTGTGTTATTGACTGTACATTTGTTTATGTGTAACTCTGTGTTGTTGTTGTTGCACTGCTTTGCTTTATCTTGGCCAGGTCGCAGTTGTAAATGAGAACTTGTTCTCTACTGGCCTACCTGGGTAAATAAAGGTGAAATAAAAAATAAAGAAATAATATATATTCTACTAAGTTGTACTCTGTAGATGTATACTACTAGGTTCTACTCTATAGATGTATACTCTAAGGTTGTGTGTGACTTTGAATGAATGGAGTGAACAAGGATGATCTGATCAATTGAAATACCATTATCTTTCTGCTTGTCTTTTCCTTGTGACTGTTCCTCACCTCCTTACCTTGAACTAAATTATGTTTTAGTTCAAGGTAAAGTCATATCGAAAGAAATAAAGTCACATTTTACAGCCTAGGAATCTGAAAGCAACCTAGATCAGCAGTGGGTTGTTTACATAGAGATATATAGAGGACTCTAGTACCCAAATGCCAGATTTAGCATGAGCAGGGGCATTGAGGCCTGTCACCATTTTAAAGTAGTTAACTGGATGGGACTTCCTATGGGTTAAGGAAGGATCACATCAGTCCATCCAGGTCACCAGGAGTCAGACAATGAATTATAATAATGAGCAAACATTCCAAAACTGCAATGGGCAGTAAATCAACAATCTTGGCATTATACCTGTTCAAACAACCCTCTCCAGGTGGCAGTATACACACTTTCAGTTTGTTTACCAATTCATAGAAGTAGTAGAATAAGAAAATTGATTACTTCAAAATGAAGCTGGCCTCATTGGTGCTGCCCATGCTCTCACAGACACCATAATGGAACGGATACAATGTTGCATCCTCTAACTATCTCTATGGTTGTTTACAGGCAGGTGAATCGACTGCTCACTAGATCTTGGGGGAATGTCCTTGGGAGGGAATGTGGGTGTGTTCCTCTCAGACTGGTGTGGAGGAGTGCTGTTTAGTCTCCATGTCTGACCCTTCACACAGCATAGAACCACTAATGAAATCTATCATAAGGTGGCTGTCACAAGGTTCCTGGTAATTACGTTGTTAGGGATAAGATACCCTAGAGGGCTATACAACAAAGCAGAATCAATGAGTTAGCCAGCTAACTCTGATAAACAACCAGAAATAACCACTTATATTCTAATTAATTTAGAATGCTAATCATAGAGATGTGTTTTTGGTTGTTGAGTCAATTAGATCATGTCCATTGCAAGCTTATCTTTCTAAAAAAATAGAAGTTATTTCTGAATATTTTTGCAAGTAAGCTGGCTAACTCATTGATCCTGGTTTGTTGTATTCCCCTCTGGCCTCATGATCTTTGGAGAGCCAAACCTCCTGAGGTACTACTGTAAGTCGCTCTGGTTAAGAGCGTCTGCTAAATGACTAAAATGTAAAAATGTAATGTAATAATGTTAACCTATATGGCCTTTTTTGATGCTCAAATTGTTGCCTCCAGAAATCAACCTTTGAACCTACCTTCTGCTTTTGAATACTTGAGAACATTTTACTTACAGGCATCATAATTCTGCACTGAACAACAGTGAACAGCACTGAACAGCAAATCAAACAATAAGTGTAAAGTATAAGAGAGACGCTGGTAATTACAAGAGAGATGCTGTAGTACCATGGCTTGAATTTTTGACACTTCCTGTTTCTCAAGCACATTATTTTACACTGTCTTGTTTCTTTTGTGTGAATGAGAACCTCCCATGTTTTGCTGTGTCATTGGGAACCTCCCATGTTTTGCTGTGTCAATGGGAACCTTCCATGTTTTGCTGTGTCAATGGGAACCTCCCATGTTTTGCTGTGTCAATGGGAACCTCCCATGTTTTGCTGTGTCAATGGGAACCTCCCGTGTGTTGCTGTGTCAATGGGAACCTCCCATGTTTTGCTGTGTCAATGGGAACCTTCCATGTTTTGCTGTGTCAATGGGAACCTCCCATGTCTTGCTGTGTCAATGGGAACCTCCCATATTTTTCTGTGTCAATGGGAAACTCCCATATTTTTCTGTGTCAATGGGAAACTCCCATATTTTTCTGTGTCAATGGGAAACTCCCATATTTTTCTGTGTCAATGGGAAACTCCCATGTGTTTCCTTTATTTGGACAGGCCTTCATCCACTTCCCCTCCATCAGACAGAGACCCCCGGTTTTATATACATTAGTTCTGCTTATTTACAGCTACTTGGACATTAAATTGAACTGAGCTTGCATTGTTCTCGAGATGGTCTGGGATTCTATTCCACGATGTGTTCAAACACCCCTTTATTCTTTCAACCATTCTTTCAACCATTTAAAGAAAAAAAACTTTAGGGTGGCGTTTCTCCCTCTCCTTCGGGGTATTTCTGAAAGAGAGGGAGTCCAGGTTTGTTTTATGTAGATACAGTGCATTCTGAAAGAATTCAGAACCCTTGACTTTTTCCACATTTGGTTACGTTACAGCCATATTCTAAAATTGATTAAATTGTTTTTTCCCCCTCATCAATCCACATACAATACCCCATAATGACAGAGCAAAACAGGTTTTTAGAAAAGTTTGCACATTTATTTAAAAATCCCCAGAAATATCACATTTATGTAAGTATTCATACCCTTTACTCAATACTTTGTTGAAGCACCTTTGGCAGTGATTACATTCTTGAGTTCTTGGGTGTGATGCTACAAGCTTGGCCCACCTGTATTTGGGGAGTTTCTCCCATTCTTCTCTGCAGATCCTCTCAAGCTCTGTCAGGTTGGATGGGGAGCGTCGCTGCACAGCTATTTTCAGGTCTCTCCAGAGATGTTCGATCGGGTTCATGTCCGGGCTATGGCTGGGCCACTCCTGCTTTGTCTTGACTGTCTGCATAGGGTTGTTGTCCTGTTGGAAGGTGAACGTTCACCCCAGTCTGAGGTCTTGAGCAGGTTTTCATCAAGGATCTCTCTGTACTTTGCTCCGTTCATCTTTCCCTTGATCCCGACTCGTCTCCTAGTCCCTGCAGCTGAACAACATCCCCACAGCATGATGCTTCCACCACCATGCTTTTTAAAATAACATTTTTTAATTTCACCTTTATTTAACCAGGTAGGCTAGTTGAGAACAAGTTCTCATTTGCAACGGCGACATGGCCAAGATAAAGCAAAGCAGTTTGATACATACAACAACACAGAGTTACACATGGAATAAACAAACATACAGTCAATAATACAGTATAAAAAAAATAAGTTTGTATACAGTATGTCTAAATGAGGTAGGATAAGGGAGGTAAGGCAATAAATAGGCCATGGTGGCGAAGTAATTACAATATAGCAAATAAACACTGGAATGGTAGATGTGCAGAAGATGAATGTGCAAGTAGACATACTGGGGTGCAAAGGAGCAAGATAAATAAATACAGTATGGGGATGAGGTAGTTGGATGGGCTATGTACAGGTGCAGTGATCTGTGAGCTGCTCTGTCAGCTGGTGCTTAAAGCTAATGAGGGTGATATGAGTCTTCGACTCTCATATCAAAGGGTCTGAATACTTATGTAAATAAGCTATTTTTAAAATGTTTTTTTTATACATTTGCAAAAAATTATTTTTTATTTAATCCATTTTTGAATACGGGCCTAAGATGAAGCCTTGAGAGACACCACAGGTGATCGTGGTTGGTTCTGACTTGTCATTTCCTATGACAACATATTGTGTGCATTTGAAAAGGTAGGAGGTGAACCAGTGTAGGACGATACTGTCGAGACCTATCTGTTCCTTCAATCGATCCAGGAGGATGCTGTGGTCAACCGTGTTAAAGGCGGCACTGAGGTCAAGGAAGACGAGGATGTTCGGAAGTCCACTGTCAGCTGACACGAGGAGGTTGTTTACCACGCTGACGAGGGCCATTTCTATGGCCTGGACGATACCAGTACTGCAATATCTTTTCCATGGCAAAACTGAAAACACGAAGCAGACCAAACTTTTTGATCCTTAAAAACCTGCTCTATGTCAAATATTGTGTGATATAGCTTGGAAAATAAATAAATGTGACTCTTGATGATAATGATGTTTGTTTCCAACATTAGGGCTGTTTTCCTAGAGAAGTTAAATCTGCTTTGTGTTTTGTTCCTTTGCCACGATACTAAAATGTATCGCGATACAGGTATCGTCCCGGTCCTAGGTGTTTCTCTACATTGGTTAGGCCTGAAACCGGATTGGAAATTCTCATAGTCTTGAGTTTACACAGGCTATGATTGCACTTCTTGTGGTGTTAATCTTTTTGAAGAAGTAGGTGGAGAATCTTCTGCTGTTGTCCTCTGTAGTAGTCCTATGTGGCAGTCCTCAGTGGTAGTAGTGTTGTATGTAGAGTGTGAATTAATGGTGCAGATAAAACATTCAACAGCCATGGGCCATAGAACCTCCCTATTCTTGAAAAGTGAGGCATGAGTAAATGCCACACCTTATCTTTCCCCTCCAGCCTCAGTGTTTCCGGTCTGTTTCCATTCCCCGGGCTTCTTACTTTGAAACAGGAAAGGGAAGGATTAGGGAAGGACAAGAATCTGGTCCCTAAGTAAGTGAATCACTGTGAAAACCCTGGTGCAGCGCTATATGAGAGGACTTCATTTCTACCCTAGTACAGAGCTGTATGAGAAGACTTCATTTTCTACCCTAGTGCAGCACTGTATCAAAAGACTTCATTTTCTACCCTAGTACAGAGCTGTATGAGAAGACTTCATTTTCTACCCTAGTACAGAGCTGTATGAGAAGACTTAATTTTCTACCCTAGTACAGAGCTGTATGAGAAGACTTAATTTTCTACCCTAGTACAGAGCTGTATGAGAAGACTTAATTGTCTACCCAAGTACAGAGCTGTATGAGAAGACTTCATTTTCTACCCTACTACAGAGCTGTATGAGAAGACTTCATGTTCTACCCTAGTACAGAGCTGTATGAGAAGACTTCATTTTCTACCCTAGTACAGAGCTATATGAGAAGATTTCATTTTCTACACTAGTACAGAGCGGTATCGAAAGACTTCATTTTCTACCCTAGTACAGAGCTGCATGAGAAGACTTCATTTTCTACCCTAGTGCAGAGCTGTATGAGAAGACTTCATTTTCTACCCTAGTACAGAGCTGTATCAGAAGACTTCATCTGCTACCCTAGTGCTGCGCTGTATCAGAAGACTTCATCTGCTACCCTAGTGCTGCGCTGTATCAGAAGACTTCATCTGCTACTCTAGTGCTGCGCTCTATCAGAAGACTTCATCTGCTACCCTAGTGCTGCGCTCTATCAGAAGACTTCATCTGTTATTTTGCTTTGCTATGGAGATTATAATTTGTTTTGCAAAGAGTTGGGATAATCGTTGACAGAATTATTGGCCTAGAATGTCCAATTAAAGTCAAGTGAAAGTACAGTTTATTACCGATACAGTGCCTTGCGAAAGTATTCGGCCCCCTTGAACTTTGCGACCTTTTGCCACATTTCAGGCTTCAAACACAAAGATATAAAACTGTATTTTTTTGTGAAGAATCAACAACAAGTGGGACACAATCATGAAGTGGAACGACATTTATTGGATATTTCAAACTTTTTTAACAAATCAAAAACTGAAAAATTGGGCGTGCAAAATTATTCAACCCCTTTACTTTCAGTGCAGCAAACTCTCTCCAGAAGTTCAGTGAGGATCTCTGAATGATCCAATGTTGACCTAAATGACTAATGATAAATACAATCCACCTGTGTGTAATCAAGTCTCCTTATAAATGCACCTGCACTGTGATAGTCTCAGAGGTCCGTTAAAAGCGCAGAGAGCATCATGAAGAACAAGGAACACACCAGGCAGGTCCGAGATACTGCTGTGAAGAAGTTTAAAGCCGGATTTGGATACAAAAAGATTTCCCAAGCTTTAAACATCCCAAGGAGCACTGTGCAAGCGATAATATTGAAATGGAAGGAGTATCAGACCACTGCAAATCTACCAAGACCTGGCCGTCCCTCTAAACTTTCAGCTCATACAAGGAGAAGACTGATCAGAGATGCAGCCAAGAGGCCCATGATCACTCTGGATGAACTGCAGAGATCTACAGCTGAGGTGGGAGACTCTGTCTATAGGACAACAATCAGTCGTATATTGCACAAATCTGGCCTTTATGGAAGAGTGGCAAGAAGAAAGCCATTTCTTAAAGATATCCATAAAAAGTGTTGTTTAAAGTTTGCCACAAGCCACCTGGGAGACACACCAAACATGTGGAAGAAGGTGCTCTGGTCAGATGAAACCAAAATTTAACTTTTTGGCAACAATGCAAAACGTTATGTTTGGCGTAAAAGCAACACAGCCCATCACCCTGAACACACCATCCCCACTGTCAAACATGGTGGTGGCAGCATCATGGTTTGGGCCTGCTTTTCTTCAGCAGGGACAGGGAAGATGGTTAAAATTGATGGGAAGATGGATGGAGCCAAATACAGGACCATTCTGGAAGAAAACCTGATGGAGTCTGCAAAAGACCTGAGACTGGGACGGAGATTTGTCTTCCAACAAGACAATGATCCAAAACATAAAGCAAAATCTACAATGGAATGGTTCAAAAATAAACATATCCAGGTGTTAGAATGGCCATGTCAAAGTCCAGACCTGAATCCAATCGAGAATCTGTGGAAAGAACTGAAAACTGCTGTTCACAAATGCTCTCCATCCAACCTCACTGAGCTCAAGCTGTTTTGCAAGGAGGAATGGGAAAAGATTTCAGTCTCTCGATGTGCAAAACTGATAGAGACATACCCCAAGCGACTTACAGCTGTAATCGCAGCAAAAGGTGGCGCTACAAAGTATTAACTTAAGGGGGCTGAATAATTTTGCACGCCCAATTTTTCAGTTTTTGATTTGTTAAAAAAGTTTGAAATATCCAATAAATGTCGTTCCACTTCATGATTGTGTCCCACTTGTTGTTGATTCTTCACAAACAAATACAGTTTTATATCTTTATGTTTGAAGCCTGAAATGTGGCAAAAGGTCTCAAAGTTCAAGGGGGCCGAATACTTTCACAAGGCACTGTATGTACTGACTTGAATATACCATTGTTCAATATCCACAATTTCTAATTTTGTGTTCAGTGATTCTTGAAGCCTAATGTTCCACATAGTAATGAACAGTAAATACAGTATGTTCATTTTTTCTGATCAGGTGTTCTTGTGTGATTTCCCACAGTTGACGGACTGGAAAAATGTTCTCTGGCCAGCTGTGATGTTGTGGTGGGCAGCACCCAGAATCCTCCACTGAAGCAGAAGGGGAAGCTCTCCACTATAGGGAAGATCTTCAAACCCTGGAAGTGGCGCAAGAAGAAAACCAGCGACAAGTTTCAGGACCTATCCATATGTATGTCTGAAGTAGCCTCATCACATACTGCTTCATTATGCTGTAGCCAACTCTTTCATCGTTGTCATTCCACATGTTTTCATGTATTATGCTGTAGCCAACTCCTTCATCGTTGTCATTCCACATGTTTTCATGTATTATGCTGTAGCCAACTCTTTCATCGTTGTCATTCCACATGTTTTCATGTATTATGCTGTAGCCAACTCTTTCATCGTTGTCATTCCACATGTTTTCATGTATTATGCTGTAGCCAACTCTTTCATCGTTGTCATTCCACATGTTTTCATGTATTATGCTGTAGCCAACTCCTTCATCGTTGTCATTCCACATGTTTTCATGTATTATGCTGTAGCCAACTCTTTCATCGTTGTCATTCCACATGTTTTCATGTATTATGCTGTAGCCAACTCCTTCATCGTTGTCATTCCACATGTTTTCATGTATTATGCTGTAGCCAACTCCTTCATCGTTGTCATTCCACATGTTTTCATGTATTATGCTGTAGCCAACTCTTTCATCGTTGTCATTCCACGTTTTCATGTATTATGCTGTAGCCAACTCTTTCATCGTTGTCATTCCACATGTTTTCATGTATTATGCTGTAGCCAACTCCTTCATCGTTGTCATTCCACGTGTTTTCATGTATTATGCTGTAGCCAACTCTTTCATCGTTGTCATTCCACATGTTTTCATGTATTATGCTGTAGCCAACTCCTTCATCGTTGTCATTCCACATGTTTTCATGTATTATGCTGTAGCCAACTCCTTCATCGTTGTCATTCCACATGTTTTCATGTATTATGCTGTAGCCAACTCCTTCATCATTGTCATTCCACATGTTTTCATGTATTATGCTGTAGCCAACTCCTTCATCGTTGTCATTCCACATGTTTTCATGTATTATGCTGTAGCCAACTCCTTCATTGTTGTCATTCCACATGTTTTCATGTATTATGCTGTAGCCAACTCTTTCATCGTTGTCATTCCACATGTTTTCATGTATTATGCTGTAGCCAACTCTTTCATCGTTGTCATTCCACATGTTTTCATGTATTATGCTGAAGCCAACTCCTTCATCGTTGTCATTCCACATGTTTTCATGTATTATGCTGTAGCCAACTCCTTCATCGTTGTCATTCCACATGTTTTCATGTATTATGCTGTAGCCAACTCTTTCATCGTTGTCATTCCACATGTTTTCATGTATTATGCTGTAGCCAACTCTTTCATCGTTGTCATTCCACATGTTTTCATGTATTATGCTGTAGCCAACTCTTTCATCGTTGTCATTCCACATGTTTTCATGTATTATGCTGTAGCCAACTCCTTCATCGTTGTCATTCCACATGTTTTCATGTATTATGCTGTAGCCAACTCTTTCATCGTTGTCATTCCACATGTTTTCATGTATTATGCTGTAGCCAACTCTTTCATCGTTGTCATTCCACGTTTTCATGTATTATGCTGTAGCCAACTCTTTCATCGTTGTCATTCCACATGTTTTCATGTATTATGCTGTAGCCAACTTTTTCATCGTTGTCATTCCACATGTTTTCATGTATTATGCTGTAGCCAACTCCTTCATCGTTGTCATTCCACATGTTTTCATGTATTATGCTGTAGCCAACTCTTTCATCGTTGTCATTCCACATGTTTTCATGTATTATGCTGTAGCCAACTCTTTCATCGTTGTCATTCCACATGTTTTCATGTATTATGCTGTAGCCAACTCTTTCATCGTTGTCATTCCACATGTTTTCATGTATTATGCTGTAGCCAACTCCTTCATCGTTGTCATTCCACATGTTTTCATGTATTATGCTGTAGCCAACTCCTTCATCGTTGTCATTCCACATGTTTTCATGCCAAACATGACGTGAAACTTGTGCCATTCGCTATCCCCTCACATGATTAACATCCCCGCAAAGTTTGAGTCTATTGGTTTGCATCTTGCGTGACTCTGCCATGCCGGGCAAACTACATAGTGTATACCCTAACTAAAGTATATCTTGTGGATTTGACATTTATGTACAAATTTGAAGCTTGATTATAAGAATATCAGCAGGCTAGGGGCAGGTTTGACAGGAGTGAGTGTAATCATGGGTTTCATTTCTCAAGCATCCTCCACTGTTTCTGTACTATGTATGATGTAACACAGAACTAAATGAAGTGATATCTGATCATCATATGCAATCATGTTGAGCTATTCATGTCATAGTAGACCTGGCTTCAAATAGTTTGTTTTATTTCAAATAGTTTGACCATTTGATTGAGCCTGTCTAAATGACAGCTGGGTCGGACAGCTATTTAAAGAAAAACAATACTACTGGAACCCAATTCTGTCGTCTGTGTCATACCTGTCTGGCTAGTAGTAGGAAGGCCTTCTCACGTTTATCTCTTTGTGTGATAATCGACTTTTGAACACAAATGCTGTTATTATAATTTTTTTGACAGAATTTACATATTTAATGGTCTACTTTCCCTACTGCATCATGGCTCCATGACCCTAAGCTGTCCATCTGTCACATGGTCTGTTCTAGTTGTATTCTTCTGTGCAATGTTTCCTGGACTTTTATTTCATCCCTGCCGTACATATAGTGTGTGCATGTGTGTGTGTGCATGTGTGTGTGTGCGTGTGTACACACTGGGTAATATCCTACCCTGTCATTGCAAAGATCACAAAATGAATGACTACATCTGGCCAATGATTAACTCTGCCTTGCTCATCTCCATAGTTCTGGAGAGGAAAATCTCCACGAGGCAAAGTCGAGAGGAGCTGATAAGACGAGGAGTCCTCATTCCTGATCAAGGTGAGAGTTACGGTGTGCATTTGTTTAAGGCCCTCCCCCAACCCCCTGTTTCCCTCTGTGGCATTGTCATGCCAAAAACCACTCTCACAAGAGCTGCTCTCCTCTACTAACAATTTACCTGAATCAACAAGTTTGTGTTTTTATAACCAGTGGAAAACTCCCTGATGTTAGCTGTTGCTACGATGGGGAAGAAACCCAAACTGCAGTACCATCTAAGTTGTTTGTCCTCCTGGTAGTCACTGAAGAGCAAGAGTAATGAGGCCCAGGAGAGGACTCTATTGCTGCCCTCACTAACATCCCCCTCCCCCTACATTGTTACATTCTAATTTAACATTACTTCAAATCTGCAAGGATGAAAAATGACATTTTGTTCTTAAGGGAGTTAATCTCATGGTAAACGTAAATGTCTCAAGCCAGAAGCCTCCTTGTATTCCTCGTGTGTACTGTATACTGAGTGGATGTAAAATAGTAAAATAGTTTCATATCACCCCCTGCTAACTGTTAAATGTTTCCTTAGGACCAGAGGACCCAGTGAACCCTGAAACCCTAAATGGCCACGCCACGCTTAGTCTGGGGTCAGAGGAGGTCAAAGTTGACATAGAGTCTCCTGAAACGCCTTCAGAGGAGAAGACCGAAGAGTTAGAGAATTCTGAAGACAAAGCAGGTATACTGGAATGCTTTGAACATGTTTGTCTGCAAGCAGGCCAAAGCTAAATGAAATGGCATGGTCTAAATCCATTCAGTGTTTGATTGAATAATGTGTCCACTAGCGTTTCCTATTTTGGCTTTGACCTCCAAGCATGAGTCTGAACAGAGCAATAACCCATCCACTGATGGCCAATATTACCCTGTTAGACCTGCAGGAGTATTGCCATCTGAAGATTTTAACGTGTTGTGGGGGTTTCTCAATTCAATTTGTATTGGTTTTTCCACCCCATATCCATTAAGATGTCTCCATCGCTGTTCATCTTTTAGCAGATGGCTGATCGGCACAAGGCTGCACACTCCAGCAGAATGTATCCAGATACACCTTCTATGTTAAATCCCCTTGATGCTTGGATAGAGAAATTAAAGAGTAGAAGTCCCCTATTCTTAAGACCTGCAGGTCAAAGGAGTCTGTCACTTCTGCAATGATCAAATGCCTTCTGTACTCTTACTGATCATACCACTGGAGCCAGAGCTCTGGCCTCTTCAGATCAATAGTAAGCCACTCCACTGCTCCCCACTTAAGACCAAAGACAAACTGGAATGACCGGCTAGATCTCTCTCCAACGACACATTCAGAGTGGTTCAGCTGGTCAATGCAGGTCAGGAAATCTGATTCAATTGAGTTCTCAGTTCATTACAGAGCCATTTGGCGCCCTGTCAGGGCAGATACTCAGACTATGCCTCATCTACAGTGCCCGAGCACTGAGGGCACTGCCTGGCAATAATAATGTGCTGCTTTAATGAATGCATCGGGAGCATGGTCGTGACAGCTCATATGAGTAAGAATGTGGAGAGAAATTCTCCTATGTTGACCCCATAAGATATACTTTATAAGTCCATACTAGATGGACATTTGTCTTCTACTTTTGTCCCCTCCGATATAAACACACACGTTAGGTTAGAGGTCAAGTCACATCATAAAGGTTTGTTAGACCTTTCTTCATACCTTCATACCGATATACAGTGGCTTGCGAAATTATTCACCCCCCTTGGCATTTTTCCTATTTTGTTGCCTTACAACATGGACTTAAATTGTTCTGCTGGAAGGTGAACCTCCGTCCCAGTCTCAAATCTCTGGAAGACTGAAACTGAAACGGGTTTCCCTCAAGAATTTCCCTGTATTTAGCACCATCCATCATTCCTTCAATTCTGAACAGTTTGCCAGTCCCTGCCGATGAAAAACATCCCCACAGCATGATGGTGTTCTTATCTAACCAGAGTATCTTCTCAAATCATATCAAATTGTATTTGTCACATACACATGGTTAGCAGATGTTAATGCGAGTGTAGCAAAATGCTTGTTCCGACCATGCAGTAATAGCTAACAAATAATCTAACCTAACAATTTCACAACAACTACCTTATACACACAAGTGTAAATGAATGAATAAGAATATGTACATAAGAATATATGAATGAGTGATGGCCGAACAGCTTAGGCAAGATGCAGTACATGGTATAGAGCACCGTATATACATATGAGATGAGTAATGTAGGGTATGTAAACATTATATTAAGTGGCATTGTTTAAAGTGACTAGTGATACATTTATTACATCCAATTTTTTATTATTAAAGTGGCTAGAGTTGAGTCAGTGTGTTGGCAGCAGCCACTCAATGTTAGTGATGGCTGTTTAACAGTCTGGTGGCCTTGAGATAGAAGCTGTTTTTCAGTCTCTCGGTCTGCACTTTGATGCACCTGTACTGACCTCGCCTTCTGGATGATAGCGGGGTCAACAGGCAGTGGCTCGGGTGGTTGTTGTCCTTGATGATCTTTTTGGCCTTCCTGTGACATCGGGTGGTGTAGGTGTCCTGGAGGGCAGGTAGATTGCCCCCGGTGATGCGTTGTGCAGACCTCACTACCCTCTGGAGGGCCTTGCGGTTGAGGGCGGAGCAGTTGCCGTACCAGGCGGTGATACAGCCCGACAAGATGCTCTCAATTGTGCATCTGTAAAAGTTTGTGAGTGTTCTTTTCAGCCTTCTGAGGTTGAAGAGACCATGCTGTCTGTGTGGGTGGACTATTTCAGTTTTTACGTGATGTGTACGCCAAGGAACTTAAAACTTCCCACCTTCTCCACTACTGTCCCGTCGATGTGGCTAGGGGGCTGCTCCCTCTGCTGTTTCTTGAAGTAATCTCCTTTGTTTAGTTGACATTGAGTGTGAGGTTATTTTCCTGACACCACACTCCGAGGGCCCTCACCTCCTCCCTGTAGGCCGTCTCGTCGTTGTTGGTAATCAAGCCTACCACTGTAGAGTCGTCTGCAAACTTGATGATTGAGTTGGAGGCATGTATGGCCACACAGTCATGGGTGAACAGGGAGTACAGGAGAGGGCTGAGAACGCACCCTTGTGGGGCCCCAGTGTTGAGGATCAGCGGGGTGGAGATGTTGTTACCTACCCTCACAACCTGGGGGTGGCCCGTCAGGAAGTCCAGGACCCAGTTGCACGGGGCAAGGTCGAGACCCAGGGTACTATGGTGCTAAATACTGAGCTGTAATCGATGAACAGCATTCCTACATAGGTATTCCTCATTGTCTCCAACATGCCTTTTGGCGAACACCAAATGTGTTTGCTTATTTTTTTCTTAAGCAATGGCTTTTTTCTTGCCACTCTTCCGTAAAGCCCAACTCTGGAGTGTACAGCTTAAAGTGGTCCTATGGACAGATACTCTAATCTCTGCTGTGGAGCTTTGCAGCTCCTTTAGGGTTAACTTTGGTCTCTTTGTTGCCTCTCTGATTAATGCCCTTCTTGCCTGGTCCGTGAGTTTTGGTGGGCGGCCCTCTCTTGGCAGGTTTGTTGTGGTGCCATATTCTTTCATTTTTTTATAATGGATTTAACGGTGCTCCATGGGATGTTCAAAGTTTCAGATATTATTTTATAACCCAACCCTGATCTGTACTTCTCCACAACTTTGTCCCTGACCTGTTTGGAGAGCTCCTTGGTCTTCATGGAGCCGCTTGCTTGGTGGTACACCTTGCTTAGTGGTGTTGCAGACTCTGGGGCCTTTCAGAAAAGGTGTATATCTACTGAGATCATGGGACACTTAGGTGGACTTTATTTAACTAATTATGTGACTTCTGAAGGTAATTGGTTGCACCAGATCTTATTTAGGGTCTTATTTAGGGGCTTCATAGCAAAGGGGGTCAATACTTTTCAGCTTTTAATTTTTTTAAACTTTCTTTTCACTTCACCAATTTGGACTATTTTGTGTATGTCCATAGCATGACATCCAAATAAAAATATATTTAAATTACAGGGTGTAATGCAACAAAATAGGAAAAATGCCAACAGGGGTGAATGCTTTTGCATGGCACTGTAAACACACGTTAGGTTGGAGGTCAGGTCACAACATAAGGGTTTGTTAGACCTTTCTTCATTCCTCCGATATGCACATAATGCACCGACTTTATGTTCCCCACTTTTACGATTATTAGTGAGACTGTGTCTGTCTGACTCCCTCCATCTGGGTGTTGGTAAATGACAGGAGAGGTTGCTCTGCTCCCCCTCCTCTACCCTCGTAGTGACAAATGAAAACAAAGCTACTCCAAATGGGAACCAGGCCAGAACGAACCAGGCCAGAACGCGGGAAGCCCCCCATAAAAGCCCTACCACTGCACCTCCCAAATCAGCTGGTGGGGTTACAGCAGGGCGCAGGGACGGAACCATGGGCGGTAAAAAGCTGGCCAAAAGCACAGGCAAGCAAGCTACTGCTCTGTCCCACAAACAAAACCCTCGAAACAATTACCGTGGGAGCGGTGAGTATCAGTGGTGCTGGTTGGTTGGGAGAGAGAGAGAAGCCTGTTTGCATGCAAAACCCGTCTTCGCATGTGGAAGGCCTCCCTCCGTCCATCAGTCCATCCATCCTTGTCCCCCCTCAGGAATGAATGGTAGTGTCCATACTAGAATAGGCTGAGGGTTTACAGTAGTTGAAAGTTAGTTTTTTTTGTAGCAAAAAGGGAAGTGAGAAGAGTGTGTACAGAATGTTGCCTGCAAAGACTTTTACACAGCAGAGCACTACAATGAGACAATGTGTCCCATTTGTGTTCCCCTGCTTGCTGTCTGCCTGCTGCCTGCCTGCTGCCTCTCTGCCTGCTGCCTTCCTGCTGCCTTCCTTCTGTCTGCCTGTGTCTGTCTGTTGTTTGCCTGCTGTCTACTTGCTGTCTGCCTGCTGCCTTCCTGCTGCCTACCTGCTGTCTGCCTGCCCGACTTCTGCCTGCCTGCTGTCTTTCTGCTGTCTGCCTCTGAGAACCCGTGCTCATGTGGTTTCTTTTTGTCTTTTTTGCGTGGCCTTGTCGTGTTTGTGTCTGTCTGTCTGTCTGTCTGTCTGTCTGTCTGTCTGTCTGTCTGTCTGTCTGTCTGTCTGTCTGTCTGTCTGTCTGTCTGTCTGTCTGTCTGTCTGTCTGTGTGCCAGCGTCTGTGCACATGTCTCATTTGACCCCATTAGAATAAACTATGCTACTCAGGGCCAATAGTGTTGCATGTGATGGGCATGCCTGCCAAACTATGTATTTTATGAGTTTCTGTAAAGAAATGCCATATGTTGGGCACTCCATATTTCTGTTTTATGTCCATGTCCATTGTTATCCTCTGGCTATAGTAATCTTTGAGTTCGCATTGTTCTCTTGTTGAGTGACAGTAGTTTATTGAGTTCGCATTGTTCTCTTGTTGAGTGACAGTAGTTTATTGAGTTCACATTGTTCTCTTGTTGAGTGACAGTAGTTTATTGAGTTCACATTGTTCTCTTGTTGAGTGGCAGTAGTTTATTGAGTTCACATTTTTATCTTGTTGAGTGGCAGTAGTTTATTGAGTTCACATTTTTATCTTGTTGAGTGGCAGTAGTTTATTGAGTTCACATTGTTCTCTTGTTGAGTGACAGTAGTTTATTGAGTTCACATTGTTCTCTTGTTGAGTGACAGTATAGTTTATTGAGTTCACATTGTTCTCTTGTTGAGTGACAGTATAGTTTATTGAGTTCACATTGTTCTCTTGTTGAGTGACAGTAGTTTATTGAGTTCACATTGTTCTCTTGTTGAGTGACAGTAGTTTATTGTGTTCGCATTGTTCTCTTGTTGAGTGACAGTATAGTTTATTGAGTTCACATTGTTCTCTTGTTGAGTGACAGTAGTTTATTGAGTTCACATTGTTCTCTTGTTGAGTGACAGTAGTTTATTGAGTTCACATTGTTCTCTTGTTGAGTGACAGTAGTTTATTGAGTTCACATTGTTCTCTTGTTGAGTGACAGTAGTTTATTGAGTTCACATTGTTCTCTTGTTGAGTGACAGTAGTTTATTGAGTTCGCATTGTTCTCTTGTTGAGTGGCAGTAGTTTATTGAGTTCACATTGTTCTCTTGTTGAGTGACAGTAGTTTATTGAGTTCACATTGTTCTCTTGTTGAGTGACAGTAGTTTATTGAGTTCACATTGTTCTCTTGTTGAGTGACAGTAGTTTATTGAGTTCACATTGTTCTCTTGTTGAGTGACAGTAGTTTATTGAGTTCGCATTGTTCTCTTGTTGAGTGGCAGTAGTTTATTGAGTTCACATTGTTCTCTTGTTGAGTGACAGTAGTTTATTGAGTTCACATTGTTCTCTTGTTGAGTGACAGTATAGTTTATTGAGTTCACATTGTTCTCTTGTTGAGTGACAGTAGTTTATTGAGTTCACATTGTTCTCTTGTTGAGTGACAGTAGTTTATTGTGTTCGCATTGTTCTCTTGTTGAGTGACAGTATAGTTTATTGAGTTCACATTGTTCTCTTGTTGAGTGACAGTAGTTTATTGAGTTCACATTGTTCTCTTGTTGAGTGACAGTAGTTTATTGAGTTCACATTGTTCTCTTGTTGAGTGACAGTAGTTTATTGAGTTCACATTGTTCTCTTGTTGAGTGACAGTAGTTTATTGAG
Organism: Oncorhynchus nerka; assembly: GCF_034236695.1. NCBI lineage: Eukaryota > Metazoa > Chordata > Actinopteri > Salmoniformes > Salmonidae > Oncorhynchus > Oncorhynchus nerka. Next base: position 7,438,448 of record NC_088423.1, on the reverse strand, counting down.
TTCACATTGTTCTCTTGTTGAGTGACAGTAGTTTATTGAGTTCACATTGTTCTCTTGTTGAGTGACAGTATAGTTTATTGAGTTCACATTGTTCTCTTGTTGAGTGACAGTATAGTTTATTGAGTTCACATTGTTCTCTTGTTGAGTGACAGTATAGTTTATTGAGTTCACATTGTTCTCTTGTTGAGTGACAGTATAGTTTATTGAGTTCGCATTGTTCTCTTGTTGAGTGACAGTAGTTTATTGAGTTCACATTGTTCTCTTGTTGAGTGACAGTAGTTTATTGAGTTCACATTGTTCTCTTGTTGAGTGACAGTATAGTTTATTGAGTTCACATTGTTCTCTTGTTGAGTGACAGTATAGTTTATTGAGTTCGCATTGTTCTCTTGTTGAGTGACAGTATAGTTTATTGAGTTCACATTGTTCTCTTGTTGAGTGACAGTAGTTTATTGAGTTCACATTGTTCTCTTGTTGAGTGACAGTAGTTTATTGTGTTCGCATTGTTCTCTTGTTGAGTGACAGTATAGTTTATTGAGTTCACATTGTTCTCTTGTTGAGTGACAGTAGTTTATTGAGTTCACATTGTTCTCTTGTTGAGTGACAGTAGTTTATTGAGTTCACATTGTTCTCTTGTTGAGTGACAGTAGTTTATTGAGTTCACATTGTTCTCTTGTTGAGTGACAGTAGTTTATTGAGTTCACATTGTTCTCTTGTTGAGTGACAGTAGTTTATTGAGTTCACATTGTTCTCTTGTTGAGTGACAGTATAGTTTATTGAGTTCACATTGTTCTCTTGTTGAGTGACAGTATAGTTTATTGAGTTCACATTGTTCTCTTGTTGAGTGACAGTATAGTTTATTGAGTTCACATTGTTCTCTTGTTGAGTGACAGTATAGTTTATTGAGTTCGCATTGTTCTCTTGTTGAGTGACAGTAGTTTATTGAGTTCACATTGTTCTCTTGTTGAGTGACAGTAGTTTATTGAGTTCACATTGTTCTCTTGTTGAGTGACAGTATAGTTTATTGAGTTCACATTGTTCTCTTGTTGAGTGACAGTATAGTTTATTGAGTTCGCATTGTTCTCTTGTTGAGTGACAGTATAGTTTATTGAGTTCACATTGTTCTCTTGTTGAGTGACAGTTTATTGAGTTCACATTTCTCTCCTGTTGAGTGACAGTAGTTCATTTGGTTTTGAATAGCTTCGGTATATCTACCAAATGGCGTTTCCACAATACAACCTCTATCCACAATACAACCTCTATCCACAATACGGCCTGTATCCACAATGCGGCCTGTATCCACAATGCGGCCTGTATCCACAATACGGCCTGTATCCACAGTACGACCTCTATCCACAATACGGCCTGTATCCACAATACCACCTCTATCCACAATATGACCTTTGGAGCACCTTAAATGAAATTTGAGGCAAAAGGGCAAATTCCCACTTCCATCATTCACTGAATCAGATTGCTCATTCAGATTAGCAAATTTAGGCATGACATGCCAGCAACAAACGCTGGCACTACACATTCAAGTATATCTGGCCAAATTATGAAAGACAAGTAATATTTAACTCTGTAAAGTGAGTGTGGAAGAGGTGAAAAAATGGTTGTCTATCAAAAATGGCAACCCACTGGTGGTCTGACAACTGGGATAGAAAATTACTGAGGATAATAGTGGACGATATTGCCACTCCCATTTGCCATATCTTCAATTGAAGCCTACTAGAAAGAGTGTGACCTCAGGCCTGGAGGGAAGCAAAAGTTATTCTCCCACCTAAGAACAATAATGCCCCTTTAACTGGCTTAAATAGCCGACCAATCGGCATAAGACCAAACCTTAGTAAACTTTTTGAAAAAATTGTGTTTGACCAGATGCAATGCTATTTTACAGTAAACAAATTGACAACAGACTTTCAGCACGCTTCTAGGGAAGGACATTCCAGAAGCACAGCACTTACACAAATGACTGATGATTGGCTGAGAGAAATGTATGATAAAAAGATTGTGGGGGCTGTTTTGTTAGACATCAGTGTTGCTTTTGACATTAACGATCATAGTCTGCTGCTGGAAAACATATGTGTTATGGCTTTACACACCCTGCTATAATGTTGATAAAGAGTTACTTGTCTAACAGAACACAGAGGGTGTTCTTTAATGGAAGCCTCTCCAATATAATCCAGGTAGGACATCTGTACTAGGATTAAATGTCAGGAGTTGTGAAAAACTGAGTTTAAATGTCTTAGGCTAAGGTGTATGTAAACTTCTGACTTCAACTGCACATTTAAACTCAGTTTTTCACAATTCCTGACATTTAATTCTAGTAAAAATGTCCTGTCATAGGTCAGTTGGGATCATCACTTTGTTTTAAGAATGTGAAATAATAATAATAATAATAATTAATAATAATAAAAATAGTGGAGAGGGATTTATTTCAGCTTTTATTTCTGTCATCACATTCCTAGTGGGTCATAAGTTTACACTCAATTAGTATTTGCTAGCATTGCCTTTAAATTGTTTAACTTGGGTCAAAAGTTTCAGGTAGCCTTCCACAAGTTTCCCACAATATGTTGGGTGAATTTTGGCCCATTCCTCCTGACAGAGCTGGTGTAACTGAGTCAGGTTTGTAGGCCTCCTTGCTCGCACACGCTTTTCAAGTTCTGCCTACAAATGTTCTATGGGATTGAGACAGGGCTTTGTGATGGCCACTCCAATACCTTGACTTTGTTGTCCTTAAGCCATTTTGCCACAATTTTGGAAGTATGCTTGGGGTCATTGTCCATTTGGAAGACCCATTTGCGATCAAACTTTAACTGATGTCTTGAGATGCTGCTTCAATATATCCACATCATTTTATTTTCTCATGATGCCATCTATCTTGTGAAGTGCACCAGTCCCTCCTGCAGCAAAGCACCCCCAGAATATGATGCTGCCACCCCCGTGCTTCACGGTTGGGATGGTGTTTTTTATTTTTTTATTTAACCTTTATTTAACCAGGTAGGCTAGTTGAGAACAAGTTCTCATTTGCAACTGCGACCTGGCCAAGATAAAGCATAGCAGTGTGAACAGACAACACAGAGTTACACATGGAGTAAACAATTAACAAGTCAATAACACAGTAGAAAAAAAGGGGGAGTCTATATACAATGTGTGCAAAAGGCATGAGGTAGGCGAATAATTACAATTTTGCAGATTAACACTGGAGTGATAAATGATCAGATGGTCATGTACAGGTAGAGATATTGGTGTGCAAAAGAGCAGAAAAGTAAATAAATAAAACAGTATGGGGATGAGGTAGGTGAAAATGGGTGGGCTATTTACCAATAGACTATGTACAGCTGCAGCGATCGGTTAGCTGCTCAGATAGCTGATGTTTGAAGTTGGTGAGGGAGATAAAAGTCTCCAACTTCAGCGATTTTTGCAATTCGTTCCAGTCACAGGCAGCAGAGTACTGGAACGAAAGGCGGCCAAATGAGGTGTTGGCTTTAGGGATGATCAATGAGATACACCTGCTGGAGCGCATGCTACGGATGGGTGTTGCCATCGTGACCAGTGAACTGAGATAAGGCGGGGCTTTACCTAGCATGGACTTGTAGATGGCCTGGAGCCAGTGGGTCTGGCGACGAATATGTAGCGAGGGCCAGCCGACTAGAGCATACAAGTCGCAGTGGTGGGTGGTATAAGGTGCTTTAGTGACAAAACGGATGGCACTGTGATAGACTGCATCCAGTTTGCTGAGTAGAGTGTTGGAAGCCATTTTGTAGATGACATCGCCGAAGTCGAGGATCGGTGGGATAGTCAGTTTTACTAGGGTAAGCTTGGCGGCGTGAGTGAAGGAGGCTTTGTTGCGGAATAGAAAGCCGACTCTTGATTAGATTTTCGATTGGAGATGTTTGATATGAGTCTGGAAGGAGAGTTTGCAGTCTAGCCAGACACCTAGGTACTTATAGATGTCCACATATTCAAGGTCGGAACCATCCAGGGTGGTGATGCTAGTCGGGCATGTGGGTGCAGGCAGCGATCGGTTGAAAAGCATGCATTTGGTTTTACTAGCGTTTAAGAGCAGTTGGAGGCCACGGAAGGAGTGTTGTATGGCATTGAAGCTCGTTTGGAGGTTAGATAGCACAGTGTCCAATGACGGGCCGAAAGTATATAGAATGGTGTCGTCTGCGTAGAGGTGGATCAGGGAATCGCCCGCAGCAAGAGCAACATCATTGATATATACAGAGAAAAGTGTTCTTCGGCTTGCAAGCATCCCCCTTTTTCCTCCAAACATAACGATGGTCATTATGGCCAAACAGTTATATTTTTGTTTCATCAGATCAGAGGACATTTCTCCAAAAAGTACAATCTTTGTCCCCATGTGCAGTTGCAAACCATAGTCTGGCTTTTTTATGGCGGTTTTGGAGCAGTGGCTTCTAGAGGTCGACCGATTAATCGGAATGGCCGATTAATTAGGGCCGATTTCAGGTTTTCGGAAATCTGTATTTTTGGGTGCCGATTTGGCCGATTAAAAAAATAATAATAATAAAATCTTTATTTAACTAGGCAAGTCAGTTAAGAACACATTCTTATTTTCAATGATGGCCTAGGAACGGTGGGTTAACTTGTTCAGGGGCAGAACGACAGATTTTCACCAGCTCGGAGGAACCAATCTTGCAACCTTACAGTTAACTAGTCCAACGCAATAACGACCTGCCTCTCTCTCGTTGCACTCCACAAGGAGACTGCCTGTTACGCAAATGCAGTAAGCCAAGGTAAGTTGCCAGCTAGCACTCAATTTATCTTATAAAAAACAATCAATCATAACCACTAGTTAACTACACATGGTTGATGATATTACTAGATATTATCTAGCGTGTCCTGCGTTGCATATAATCTGACTGAGCATACAAGCATACAAGTATCTAAGTATCTGACTGAGCGGTGATAGGCAGAAGCAGGCGCGTAAACATTCATTCAAACAGCACTTTCGTGCGTTTTGCCAGCAGCTCTTCGTTGTGCTGACCCTGGCTTACCCTGACCCTGGCTGTGACCCCACCCAAATTATTATTATCATTTTACTCTTTTATTTCTATCACATGACCACAACATTCTATATATATATATTTGTTATATCATTGACTGTTAATGTTCCAGATTTGTTCCAGATCTGAAGTCCCTGGGCTCGTCATTTAAAATGACAGCAAAAACAAAAGGGCATAAAATACAACAGGACATCAGCCAGTTTTTGCTGTTGTTTCAAATAAACCTAACGAAGTTTCCTCTCCTCTTAGCCAAATCCTCTCATCCTAAGAAAACTGGAGGCACATCCAAGACCACGGCCCAGTCCTCATCCTCCTCATCGTCCACACAGTGTACCACAAAGATCTCGAAGGACAGGCCTGCCAATCCAACCGGGACAGAAAAGACCAACAAGCGCGAGCTCCAACTAGAAACTGACCCTTCCCGCTTCTCTGGAGCCCCCAAGGCCTCCCCAGACACAGACAGCCTCTCAGGTGAAAGACTGCTCACAGGTCCTGGGGATGGGAACCAGGGGGGTAAGGAGGATCCCTCTTCTGGCCCAGAGGGCAGGCCTGCTGCTCAGGATAACTCCTCTCTGCCTGGGGTGGATAAAGACAATGCCTCAGGTGCTGGCCCTCAGGACCCTGGTGAGAAAGCACCCCTTGTCAACAGCACCACTGAGGACACTTCCTTCACTGAGTCTCAAAGTGAGAGCTCCACGGAGGAAGCCCTGAGGACTGGGAAAGATGGAGGAGGTGACCATGAGCAACAGTCGGGGGACGAAGACCATGACTTAGAGAAAAATCGGAGGTATGTCTCTAGTGCAGAAAAGCCATTTTATGGGGTTTCGTACAGAGAAAAAACAGCACAGAAAATGTTATTGTTCAGCAATGCCACAAAGCCACTTCATAAGGGTATGAACAACATAATTATAATAACATTTATATTGTATGAACATTCTTGCAGACAGAACCATATAGTTGAAGTCTCATTATATTTGAAGTATGTTCCCAGGCTGTACTGTGGTATTCTGCTAGCTACTGTACTCCAAACACCTACTGGAGCAGCTGAACAGATGCTTGCTGAAAATCTATATTGAAGCATGGCAATGTTCGTTCATCATCTCAGAGAACGACATTCATCAGAAAATGTTGCGAGTTTTGAGACGCATCTGATTAAGCCTGGCCTTGTTTATCGTGAGCATCCTGCTACAGATGTAGGGTCTTAATTTGATCACCCTGTTACTTGAGAACTTTCCTGCAATGCAGGACATTTTAAACTTATAGTGTACTTGAGGTTTAAAAAGTATTCTGAAGTTTGTAGTTTTCCACTTAGAAATCAGACTTGATTTTCCCTTACGAAAAATGTATCAACCCCTACAAAAATGCCCATTAATTATAATCCACATAACATTTCACATTTCCTGTTGCTGCAAGATTTTTTTCCTGCTGTAGCAAACTGGCTCAAATTAAGGTCTTACATCTGTATGCGGGAAACACACTCCGTCATATTGTACATGCAGGAATGGAAGGGAAACTAGTTCTAGCTGTCTCCTGCTACAAGGCTTTTGAGTTGTGGACTTTGCGTCCATATAGCAGGTCTGAGTTCATAAAGTGAAGCAGACCTGGATCAAACGCAGACATATTTCAAAGTATTTGAGATATTTGAGGTACACTTGATGTAGCTTGAATTCTGCACTTTTGGGATCATTCCATTTGTTCTATCAAACCAGGCCAATTAAATCAAGTGCATTTCAAGTATTTGAAAGTAGTTGAGTTATATATTTGACCCAGGCTGGTAGTAGCTGAAGAAAATAAAAGGGTGTCTTACATCATGTTTGCTCTTACGAAACTTTGGAACGAAATCAGGTTTTATTGGTAGGAAAGCTCTTTACTGCAATCACAAATACCATAATAATACAGTATGCTTTACAAAACTCCATCGAAGGGATGATGTAAGTCTTACTGCACGTGTAAATGGATCAGACAGTTCCAACGGGATTACGGGATGGAGCATGGCGTGGCAACCTACCCAATAACAACGTTGTTCCCTCATTGTCAGTGTTTTCCAGCTTGAGATGGTCAGCAGCATTGGGAGTCAGACAGTACTGCAGATTCAGAAGACAGCACAGCAGTGTAAAAAGCTATTCTGTGTGGAATATTGTACTGTATAATTTACTGATATACACTTATTCTCCCAGAGAAGCTGGATCATTTGCCAGGGGTATTGCACTTGGTCATGCGTGGGATGTACCCCAATGCCGGAAGGGGGGCTTAAGTGAAAAGTTTGGGAACCCCTGCTGTAAGTCACAGAACCCTGTCTGTGAAGTATGCCTTCAACCATTGGATATAGGATAGTTTATCTTGCATGATGCCAGGTTCATGAGGAAAAACCTTTTGGGAAAGAAAAGGCCTGTTTTCACCAGCGTTTTGGTCTATACACCCTTTATCTACATTTTTTAATCGCCATTTTCCATTATGCAACGAGGACAACAATGGACATGATAAATCAATCAATAGACAAGAATCAATCAAGTAAGAACGCTATATCAGAGTTTTGATGATATGATTCCAGGCCTACCAATGGGATTGGTGAGAAGCTCCACAGTGTTAACCTGGAGAGCCCAGAGGTTACAGTCATCCCAGACAGTACTACGGAGTCTGACTACCACTCCATAGTCAGCGACTCGGACTCAGATGGGCCCATCCTCTACCGAGACGAAGAAGAGGACGAGGATGAGGAGGACGAGTATACCACAAGTAAGGAATCCGACACAGATATAGAAGCTTACAGCTCATTGTATTCTAGCCTTTAGTCAGTCAGTCTTCATGTATGCTGTCCAGACTTTGCAACAAATGAATCCACAGCCACTAGTGCACTCACTGCAAAAAGTGAAATCTAAGCAAGCCTAAATATCTTATATTGAGGGATAATTCACTTAAAATCAGTGTTGTTCTTTTCTTACCAAGCTAAATGATCTTACGGCAGATCTTTTTGCTGATTTGATTTTATTAACCAAGATATTTTAATCGTCTTAAGGTAAAATATCTTGAAACATATCTTAATTTTGCTTATTTCTAATTAACAACAAAAAATGATCTGTCAATGATGTGAGATAATTTTGCTTGGTAAAAAAATAAAAGAAACATATTTTAAGTGAATTATCCCTCTATAAGATATTTAGGCTTGCTTAGATTTCACTTTTACAGTGATAGAAATACGGAAAACACCCATGAAACAAGGACTAGAAACAAGGACTAGACACAAGGACTAGACACATGGACAAGGAACAACCAAAACACAGTTGAAAACAATGTCACTTCTGTGTTTCTTTCTGGGAGGTTTTATATGTACTCGTATATGTACTGCACAGAACACTTTCCTACAGTATAAAACTGGGGGACTAGCTGGATTTACATGACTATTATTGGTTTTGTAGGCTCTCTAGCCAGTAAGATCCGCCGCAGGGACACACTGGCCATCAGACTTGGCAACCGGCCCAGCAAGAGAGAGCTGGAGGAGAAGAACATCCTGCCTCGTACCTCTGAGACCGAGAGGCAGGAACTCCGCCAGCAGATTCACTCCAAGCTAGTGAGGTACAGAGTACACCCCTGGAGTCATGCACACATATACACACACAGACACACACACACACACACCGGTGTTTCCGCTACACTCATTTTCCTGTGGTGCTGCGCAACGGCAAAATCATTGCCGCCACGCAACAATGGAACATGAATTCCTGTGAAAACAAAACAAACAATTCCTGGAAAAATCTAACAACCCCATAGTAGAATAGTTGATCTATTTACCTAGTCGGCTAGATAAATCTTTTTAACAAGTCGGATAAATAAATATTCCTCTCGTGGCGTATTCATGCTATAAGTGCCACAAGGATGGAAACATGCATTCTGACAAGTAGTCAATGCACAACAATTCTTGCAATCGTGAAAACAACAGTTTTAATGGCTTTTGTTTGGGAATCCCAGCTTTTCATTCCTACTTTATTTATTTCTCAACTCATAAATATGCGTGAAATACGCCATTTTAAACCTGGGCTTTTTAACAGACGCATGGTTACACATTACCACTCTGCAATTCCCAGTGTGCATAGGGGAGAGTGGGGCTAAATGTAACACTGGTTAGTTGTAGGCCTCTCTACCTCAAAATCATTTCTTTGGAATGACATAAAAAAAATTGTGATGAGAGATAATATTTTTGGTTGAGCAAGAGTAGTGGAAACAGGGAAAGTGTTGGGGGAAGAATTGTGACATGACGTGGTTTCTGTGAGAAGTACAGGCAGGGGGCTTTTTACCCCAGGTGGCAAGTTACCCTAAGTTACCCTAACAGGTAGGCCTAAATCATATTCAGAGTTTATGCACGTTTTTTGGGACATAAAATGAATCAATATGATAATAACTAGTTAAAAGATCACATTTGAGATCTGGCTAATGATTAGCCCAATAGGGTAAATGCAGATAGGCAAACCCATGCTTCAGCCTATTTATTTGCGTTTGGCAGCATCAGTTGGGATAAAGGTGATAATGTTTATTGCTAATAGCATAGCTGATAATATGGACCATGCATAGGATATATACTGTACATGGCCCAATATATTAAAATAATTTTACTAATGTGTTATTGGGCTAATTTCTGGAGGTGGAAATTCTATTTTAGATGGTGTCAGCATAATTTTTTTAATTCATCCTTTTAAAAAAGTCACCAGAACTGAGCTCCTCAGTCCTTCAACATAAAAATGATAGGAGGGACCCACCCTCTTCAACCCCCCTCCGCGACCTTTCCCCCCACTGCTACACATGTTTCCAGAGGAAACACTGACACACACCACTGTCTGAAGCAGCAGTAGGTGTCTCTAGCTTAGGGATCCACCACTCCAGAAGACCCGGCATGACTTGCTGTGGGTATAACCCGAGGCTTCTTCTAAGTTTCCACTCATCAGTGGGGGGTTGATAACATTACCCTGGGTGGGCTATTAAAGTTGTGGATAGAATAATGAGATGTGATGGAGCCAAGTCTCCAAAACCTACAGTATTTGTTTGTCATCAAGATTATATCTAATATGAAATAACTGTTCTGGTGTGAGATTCCTGAAAATTTGGTAGCACTAAAATCATCTTTCATCCAAGGGACTTAAAATGATCCTGGTCCTACAAAGCTTTTGGGGAACAAATCACAGTGGTGTTGTCTCACTTCCTTCTCCCTCTCTGTCCCTCACAGACGACTTAGTCAGAGGCCCAGTACTGAGGAACTGGAGCAGAGGAACATTCTGAAACGTGAGTGATCACAGACAGACAGCACCACAGACAGACAGACAGAACCACAGACTGCACCACACTGGCCCCAGTCAGACCACAGACAGACAGGACCACACTGGCCCCAGTCAGACCACAGACAGACAGGAACAAACTGGCCCCAATCTGACCACAGACAGACAGGACCACACTGGCCCCAGTCAGACCACAGACAGACAGGACCACACTGGCCCCAGTCAGACCACAGACAGACAGGACCACACTGGCCCCAGTCAGACCACAGACAGATAGGACCACACTGGCCCCAGTCAGACTACGGTCAGACAGGACCACACTGGCCCCAGTCAGACCACAGACAGATAGGACCACACTGGCCCCAGTCAGACTACGGTCAGACAGGACCACACTGGCCCCAGTCAGACTACGGTCAGACAGGACCACACTGGCCCCAGTCAGACCACAGACAGACAGGACCACACTGGCCCCAGTCAGACCACAGACAGATAGGACCACACTGGCCCCAGTCAGACTACGGTCAGACAGGACCACACTGGCCACAGTCAGACTACAGACAGACAGGAACAAACTGGCCCCAGTCAGGCCACAGACAGACAGGACCACACTGACCCCAGTCAGGCTACAGACAGACAGGACCACACTGGCCCCAGTCAGACCACAGACAGACAGGACCACACTGGCCCCAGTCAGACCACAGACAGACAGGACCACACTGGCCCCAGTCAGACCACAGACAGACAGGAACAAATTGGCCCCAGTCAGACCACAGACAGACAGGACCACACTGACCCCAGTCAGGCTACAGACAGACAGGACCACACTGGCCCCAGTCAGACCACAGACAGACAGGACCACACTGGCCCCAGTCAGACCACAGACAGACAGGACCACACTGGCCCCAGTCAGACCACAGACAGACAGGAACAAATTGGCCCCAGTCAGACCACAGACAGACAGGACTACACTGGCCCCAGTCAGACCACAGACAGACAGAACCACAGACTGCACCACACTGGCCCCAGTCAGACCACAGACAGACAGGACCACACTGGCCCCAGTCAGACTACGGACAGACAGGACCACACTGGCCCCAGTCAGACCACAGATAAACAGGACCACACTGGCCCCAGTCAGGCTACAGACAGACAGGACCACACTGGCCCCAGTCATACCACAGATAGACAGGACCACACTGGCCCCAGTCAGACCACAGACAGACAGGACCACACTGGCCCCAGTCAGACCACAGACAGACAGGACCACACTGGCCCCAGTCAGACCACAGATAAACAGGAACACACTGGCCCCAGTCAGACTACGGACAGACAGGACCACACTGGCCCCAGTCAGACCACAGACAGACAGGACCACACTGGCCCTAGTCAGACCACAGACAGACAGGACCACACTGGCCCCAGTCAGACCACAGACAGACAGGACCACACTGGCCCCAATCTGACCACAGACAGACAGGAACACACTGGCCCCAGTCAGACTACGGACAGACAGGACCACACTGGCCCCAGTCAGACCACAGACAGACAGAACCACACTGGCCCCAATCTGACCACAGACAGACAGGACCACACTGGCCCCAGTCAGACCACAGACAGACAGAACCACACTGGCCCCAGTCAGACCACAGACAGACAGAACCACACTGGCCCCAGTCAGACTACAGACAGACAGGACCACACTGGCCCCAGTCAGACTACGGACAGACAGGACCACACTGGCCCCAGTCAGACTACGAACAGACAGGACCACACTGGCCCCAGTCAGACCACAGATAAACAGGACCACACTGGCCCCAGTCAGGCTACAGACAGACAGGACCACACTGGCCCCAGTCATACCACAGATAGACAGGACCACACTGGCCCCAGTCAGACCACAGACAGACAGGACCACACTGGCCCCAGTCAGACCACAGACAGATAGGACCACACTGGCCCCAGTCAGACTACGGTCAGACAGGACCACACTGGCCCCAGTCAGACTACGGTCAGACAGGACCAAACTGGCCCCAGTCAGACCACAGACAGACAGGACCACACTGGCCCCAGTCAGACCACAGACAGATAGGACCACACTGGCCCCAGTCAGACTACGGTCAGACAGGACCACACTGGCCACAGTCAGACTACAGACAGACAGGAACAAACTGGCCCCAGTCAGGCCACAGACAGACAGGACCACACTGGCCCCAGTCAGACTACGGTCAGACAGGACCACACTGGCCCCAGTCAGACCACAGACAGATAGGACCACACTGGCCCCAGTCAGACTACGGTCAGACAGGACCACACTGGCCCCAGTCAGACTACGGTCAGACAGGACCACACTGGCCCCAGTCAGACCACAGACAGACAGGACCACACTGGCCCCAGTCAGACCACAGACAGATAGGACCACACTGGCCCCAGTCAGACTACGGTCAGACAGGACCACACTGGCCACAGTCAGACTACAGACAGACAGGAACAAACTGGCCCCAGTCAGGCCACAGACAGACAGGACCACACTGACCCCAGTCAGGCTACAGACAGACAGGACCACACTGGCCCCAGTCAGACCACAGACAGACAGGACCACACTGGCCCCAGTCAAACCACAGACAGACAGGACCACACTGGCCCCAGTCAGACCACAGACAGACAGGAACAAATTGGCCCCAGTCAGACCACAGACAGACAGGACCACACTGACCCCAGTCAGGCTACAGACAGACAGGACCACACTGGCCCCAGTCAGACCACAGACAGACAGGACCACACTGGCCCCAGTCAGACCACAGACAGACAGGACCACACTGGCCCCAGTCAGACCACAGACAGACAGGAACAAATTGGCCCCAGTCAGACCACAGACAGACAGGACTACACTGGCCCCAGTCAGACCACAGACAGACAGAACCACAGACTGCACCACACTGGCCCCAGTCAGACCACAGACAGACAGGACCACACTGGCCCCAGTCAGACTACGGACAGACAGGACCACACTGGCCCCAGTCAGACCACAGATAAACAGGACCACACTGGCCCCAGTCAGGCTACAGACAGACAGGACCACACTGGCCCCAGTCATACCACAGATAGACAGGACCACACTGGCCCCAGTCAGACCACAGACAGACAGGACCACACTGGCCCCAGTCAGACCACAGACAGACAGGACCACACTGGCCCCATTCAGACCACAGATAAACAGGAACACACTGGCCCCAGTCAGACTACGGACAGACAGGACCACACTGGCCCCAGTCAGACCACAGACAGACAGGACCACACTGGCCCTAGTCAGACCACAGACAGACAGGACCACACTGGCCCCAGTCAGACCACAGACAGACAGGACCACACTGGCCCCAATCTGACCACAGACAGACAGGAACACACTGGCCCCAGTCAGACTACGGACAGACAGGACCACACTGGCCCCAGTCAGACCACAGACAGACAGAACCACACTGGCCCCAATCTGACCACAGACAGACAGGACCACACTGGCCCCAGTCAGACCACAGACAGACAGAACCACACTGGCCCCAGTCAGACCACAGACAGACAGAACCACACTGGCCCCAGTCAGACTACAGACAGACAGGACCACACTGGCCCCAGTCAGACTACGGACAGACAGGACCACACTGGCCCCAGTCAGACTACGAACAGACAGGACCACACTGGCCCCAGTCAGACCACAGATAAACAGGACCACACTGGCCCCAGTCAGGCTACAGACAGACAGGACCACACTGGCCCCAGTCATACCACAGATAGACAGGACCACACTGGCCCCAGTCAGACCACAGACAGACAGGACCACACTGGCCCCAGTCAGACCACAGACAGATAGGACCACACTGGCCCCAGTCAGACTACGGTCAGACAGGACCACACTGGCCCCAGTCAGACCACAGACAGACAGGACCACACTGGCCCCAGTCAGACCACAGACAGACAGGACCACACTGGCCCCAGTCAGACCACAGACAGACAGGAACAAATTGGCCCCAGTCAGACCACAGACAGACAGGACTACACTGGCCCCAGTCAGACCACAGACAGACAGAACCACAGACTGCACCACACTGGCCCCAGTCAGACCACAGACAGACAGGACCACACTGGCCCCAGTCAGACTACGGACAGACAGGACCACACTGGCCCCAGTCAGACCACAGATAAACAGGACCACACTGGCCCCAGTCAGGCTACAGACAGACAGGACCACACTGGCCCCAGTCATACCACAGATAGACAGGACCACACTGGCCCCAGTCAGACCACAGACAGACAGGACCACACTGGCCCCAGTCAGACCACAGACAGACAGGACCACACTGGCCCCATTCAGACCACAGATAAACAGGAACACACTGGCCCCAGTCAGACTACGGACAGACAGGACCACACTGGCCCCAGTCAGACCACAGACAGACAGGACCACACTGGCCCTAGTCAGACCACAGACAGACAGGACCACACTGGCCCCAGTCAGACCACAGACAGACAGGACCACACTGGCCCCAATCTGACCACAGACAGACAGGAACACACTGGCCCCAGTCAGACTACGGACAGACAGGACCACACTGGCCCCAGTCAGACCACAGACAGACAGAACCACACTGGCCCCAATCTGACCACAGACAGACAGGACCACACTGGCCCCAGTCAGACCACAGACAGACAGAACCACACTGGCCCCAGTCAGACCACAGACAGACAGAACCACACTGGCCCCAGTCAGACTACAGACAGACAGGACCACACTGGCCCCAGTCAGACTACGGACAGACAGGACCACACTGGCCCCAGTCAGACTACGAACAGACAGGACCACACTGGCCCCAGTCAGACCACAGATAAACAGGACCACACTGGCCCCAGTCAGGCTACAGACAGACAGGACCACACTGGCCCCAGTCATACCACAGATAGACAGGACCACACTGGCCCCAGTCAGACCACAGACAGACAGGACCACACTGGCCCCAGTCAGACCACAGACAGATAGGACCACACTGGCCCCAGTCAGACTACGGTCAGACAGGACCACACTGGCCCCAGTCAGACTACGGTCAGACAGGACCACACTGGCCCCAGTCAGACCACAGACAGACAGGACCACACTGGCCCCAGTCAGACCACAGACAGATAGGACCACACTGGCCCCAGTCAGACTACGGTCAGACAGGACCACACTGGCCACAGTCAGACTACAGACAGACAGGAACAAACTGGCCCCAGTCAGGCCACAGACAGACAGGACCACACTGACCCCAGTCAGGCTACAGACAGACAGGACCACACTGGCCCCAGTCAGACCACAGACAGACAGGACCACACTGGCCCCAGTCAGACCACAGACAGACAGGACCACACTGGCCCCAGTCAGACCACAGACAGACAGGAACAAATTGGCCCCAGTCAGACCACAGACAGACAGGACCACACTGACCCCAGTCAGGCTACAGACAGACAGGACCACACTGGCCCCAGTCAGACCACAGACAGACAGGACCACACTGGCCCCAGTCAGACCACAGACAGACAGGACCACACTGGCCCCAGTCAGACCACAGACAGACAGGAACAAATTGGCCCCAGTCAGACCACAGACAGACAGGACTACACTGGCCCCAGTCAGACCACAGACAGACAGAACCACAGACTGCACCACACTGGCCCCAGTCAGACCACAGACAGACAGGACCACACTGGCCCCAGTCAGACTACGGACAGACAGGACCACACTGGCCCCAGTCAGACCACAGATAAACAGGACCACACTGGCCCCAGTCAGGCTACAGACAGACAGGACCACACTGGCCCCAGTCATACCACAGATAGACAGGACCACACTGGCCCCAGTCAGACCACAGACAGACAGGACCACACTGGCCCCAGTCAGACCACAGACAGACAGGACCACACTGGCCCCATTCAGACCACAGATAAACAGGAACACACTGGCCCCAGTCAGACTACGGACAGACAGGACCACACTGGCCCCAGTCAGACCACAGACAGACAGGACCACACTGGCCCTAGTCAGACCACAGACAGACAGGACCACACTGGCCCCAGTCAGACCACAGACAGACAGGACCACACTGGCCCCAATCTGACCACAGACAGACAGGAACACACTGGCCCCAGTCAGACTACGGACAGACAGGACCACACTGGCCCCAGTCAGACCACAGACAGACAGAACCACACTGGCCCCAATCTGACCACAGACAGACAGGACCACACTTGCCCCAGTCAGACCACAGACAGACAGAACCACACTGGCCCCAGTCAGACCACAGACAGACAGAACCACACTGGCCCCAGTCAGACTACAGACAGACAGGACCACACTGGCCCCAGTCAGACTACGGACAGACAGGACCACACTGGCCCCAGTCAGACTACGGACAGACAGGACCACACTGGCCCCAGTCAGACCACAGATAAACAGGACCACACTGGCCCCAGTCAGGCTACAGACAGACAGGACCACACTGGCCCCAGTCATACCACAGATAGACAGGACCACACTGGCCCCAGTCAGACCACAGACAGACAGGACCACACTGGCCCCAGTCAGACCACAGACAGATAGGACCACACTGGCCCCAGTCAGACTACGGTCAGACAGGACCACACTGGCCCCAGTCAGACCACAGACAGATAGGACCACACTGGCCCCAGTCAGACTACGGTCAGACAGGACCACACTGGCCCCAGTCAGACTACGGTCAGACAGGACCACACTGGCCCCAGTCAGACCACAGACAGACAGGACCACACTGGCCCCAGTCAGACCACAGACAGATAGGACCACACTGGCCCCGGTCAGACTACTGTCAGACAGGACCACACTGGCCACAGTCAGACTACAGACAGACAGGAACAAACTGGCCCCAGTCAGGCCACAGACAGACAGGACCACACTGACCCCAGTCAGGCTACAGACAGACAGGACCACACTGACCCCAGTCAGGCTACAGACAGACAGGACCACACTGGCCCCAGTCAGACCACAGACAGACAGGACCACACTGGCCCCAGTCAGACCACAGACAGACAGGACCACACTGGCCCCAGTCAGACCACAGACAGACAGGAACAAATTGGCCCCAGTCAGACCACAGACAGACAGGACTACACTGGCCCCAGTCAGACCACAGACAGACAGGACCACAGACAGACAGAACCACAGACTGCACCACACTGGCCCCAGTCAGACCACAGACAGACAGGACCACACTGGCCCCAGTCAGACCACAGACAGACAGGAACAAACTGGCCCCAATCTGACCACAGACAGACAGGACCACACTGGCCCCAGTCAGACCACAGACAGACAGGACCACACTGGCCCCAGTCAGACCACAGACAGACAGGACCACACTGGCCCCAGTCAGACCACAGACAGACAGGACCACACTGGCCCCAGTCAGACTACGGACAGACAGGACCACACTGGCCCCAGTCAGACCACAGACAGACAGAACCACACTGGCCCCAGTCAGACCACAGACAGACAGGACCACACTGGCCCCAGTCAGACCACAGACAGACAGGACCACACTGGCCCCAGTCAGACCACAGACAGACAGGACCACACTGGCCCCACTCAGACCACAGACAGACAGGACCACACTGGCCCCAGTCAGACTACGGATAGACAGGACCACACTGGCCCCAGTCAGACCACAGACAGACAGAACCACACTGGCCCCAATCTGATCACAGACAGACAGGACCACACTGGCCCCAGTCAGACCACAGACAGACAGGACCACACTGGCCCCAGTCAGACTACGGACAGACAGGACCACACTGGCCCCAGTCAGACCACAGATAAACAGGACCACACTGGCCCCAGTCAGGCTACAGACAGACAGGACCACACTGGCCCCAGTCATACTACAGATAGACAGGACCACACTGGCCCCAGTCAGACCACAGACAGACAGGACCACACTGGCCCCAGTCAGACCACAGACAGACAGGACCACACTGGCCCCATTCAGACCACAGATAAACAGGAACACACTGGCCCCAGTCAGACTACGGACAGACAGGACCACACTGGCCCCAGTCAGACCACAGACAGACAGGACCACACTGGCCCTAGTCAGACCACAGACAGACAGGACCACACTGGCCCCAGTCAGACCACAGACAGACAGGACCACACTGGCCCCAATCTGACCACAGACAGACAGGAACACACTGGCCCCAGTCAGACTACGGACAGACAGGACCACACTGGCCCCAGTCAGACCACAGACAGACAGAACCACACTGGCCCCAATCTGACCACAGACAGACAGGACCACACTGGCCCCAGTCAGACCACAGACAGACAGAACCACACTGGCCCCAGTCAGACCACAGACAGACAGAACCACACTGGCCCCAGTCAGACTACAGACAGACAGGACCACACTGGCCCCAGTCAGACTACGGACAGACAGGACCACACTGGCCCCAGTCAGACCATAGACAGACAGGACCACACTGGCCCCAGTCAGACCACAGACAGACAGAACCACACTGGCCCCAGTCAGACCACAGACAGACAGAACCACACTGGCCCCAGTCAGACTACAGACAGACAGGACCACACTGGCCCCAGTCAGACTACGGACAGACAGGACCACACTGGCCCCAGTCAGACCATAGACAGACAGGACCACACTGGCCCCAGTCAGACCACAGATAAACAGGACCACACTGGCCCCAGTCAGGCTACAGACAGACAGAACCACACAGGCCCCAGTCATACCACAGATAGACAGGACCACACTGGCCCCAAGCTGGTTGAGAGAATGCCAAGAGTGTGCAAAGCTGTCATCAAGGCAAAGTATGGCTATTTGAAGAATCTCAAATATAAAATATGCTTTGATTTGTTTAACACTTTTTTGGTTACTACATGATTCCATATGTGTTACTTCGTAGTTTTGATGTCTTCACTATTATTCTACAATGTAGAACATAGTAATACATAGAGAAAAACCCTTGAATGAGTAGGTGTTCTAAAACTTTTGACCGGTAGTGTAGGAATTAGCCTTACAGGTTTTCATAAGGATAAAGTGTATGTGAATGAATTAGCCTTACAGGTTTTCATTAGAATACATTGTATGTGAATGAATTAGCCAGGCTGGAATCCAAGACTAAGGTGAAGTTGTTCTTCTGGCTTGGATAGTTGTGTATCAAAGTCTATTGGTGCATTGTCGTAGAGGCGGCTCATAATAATGGCTGGAATGGAGCAAATGGAATGGCATTAAACCATGTGTTTGATACCATTACACTGAAACCGCTCCAGCCATTACCACGAGCCAGTTCTCCCCAATTAAGGTGCCACGTTTATTTATTTTACCAGGTAAGTTGACTGAGAACACATTCTCATTTGCAGCAACGACCTGGGGAATAGTTACAGGGGAGGGGGATGAATGAGCCAATTGTAAACTGGGGATTATTAGGTGACCGTGATGGTTTGAGGGCCAGATTGGGAATTTAGCCAGGACACTGGGGTTAACACCCCTACTCTTACGATAAGTGCCATGGTATCTTTAATGACCTCAGAGAGTCAGGACACCCGTTTAACGTCCCATCCGAAAGACAGCACCCTACACAGGGCAGTGTCCCCAATCATTGCCCTGGGGCATTGGGATAAAAAAAAAATTGACCAGAGGAAAGAGTGCCTCCTACTGGCCCTCCAACACCACTTCCAGCAGCATGTGGTCTCCCATCCAGGAACTGACCAGTACCAACCCTGCTTAGCTTCAGAAACAAGCCAGCAGTGGTATGCAGGGTGGTATGCTGTTGGCATACATACATCCTGTGGTCCATTGATATGGAGGGAGGGCCAGTTATCGACTGATGGCCCATCTGCTTTCCCAGTTTATTGGTTAGTAAAATCGATGTGGAGAAACGCATTGCCCCAGATTGAGCATGACCAGTCAAAATAAAACAATTTAAGAGGAAAACATCTTGAGCTCTTATTGTGCCAGACAGTGTTAAAACATTGTTGGTCAGAGAATGGCAGGATAAAAGTCAATAGGAATGTGTTCTTTACATATCTAGAATCTTAACTTGATCACCCAGTTGCAGTAGAACTTAGTGCATATTAGGTTTAAAAAGCTTCTGAAGTTTGTAATTTCCACTCTGAAATTTCTGATTGATTTTCCCTTAGGAAAAATGTATCAACCCCTAGAAAAATGTATATTAAGTGTAATTCACATGATGATGCACATTTTCTGTTGCTGTAGGATTGTTTTCCTGCTGTAGCAAACTGGCTCAAATAAAGATCCTACGTCTGTATGTTTACCTGATCATTCTCTATATCTGCTAGAACGCTAGGGACACTATGCACAGCCTCTCAGGGACGCTATGCACAGCCTCTCAGGGACTCTATGCACAACCTCGCAGGGACGCTATGCACAACCTCGCAGGGACGCTATGCACAGCCTCTCAGGGACGCTATGCACAGCCTCTCAGGGACGCTATGCACAGCCTCTCAGGGACGCTATGCACAGCCTCTCAGGGACGCTATGCACAGCCTCTCAGGGACGCTATGCACAGCCTCGCAGGGACGCTATGCACAGCCTCGCAGGGACACTATGCACAGCCTCGCAGGGACGCTATGCACAGCCTCTCAGGGACGCTATGCACAGCCTCGCAGGGACACTATGCACAGCCTCTCAGGGACGCTATGCACAGCCTCTCAGGGACGCTATGCACAGCCTCGCAGGGACGCTATGCACAGCCTCGCAGGGACGCTATGCACAGCCTCTCAGGGACGCTATGCACAGACTCTCAGGGACGCTATGCACAGCCTCTCAGGGACGCTATGCACAGACTCTCAGGGACGCTATGCACAGCCTCTCAGGGACGCTATGCACAGCCTCGCAGGGACGCTATGCACAGCCTCTCAGGGACGCTATGCACAGCCTCGCAGGGACACTATGCACAGCCTCTCAGGGACGCTATGCACAGCCTCTCAGGGACGCTATGCACAGCCTCTCAGGGACGCTATGCACAGCCTCTCAGGGACGCTATGCACAGACTCTCAGGGACGCTATGCACAGCCTCTCAGGGACGCTATGCACAGCCTCGCAGGGACGCTATGCACAGCCTCTCAGGGACGCTATGCACAGCCTCGCAGGGACACTATGCACAGCCTCTCAGGGACGCTATGCACAGCCTCTCAGGGACGCTATGCACAGCCTCGCAGGGACGCTATGCACAGCCTCTCAGGGACGCTATGCACAGCCTCGCAGGGACGCTATGCACAGCCTCGCAGGGACGCTATGCACAGCCTCTCAGGGACGCTATGCACAGCCTCGCAGGGACGCTATGCACAGCCTCTCAGGGACGCTATGCACAGCCTCGCAGGGACGCTATGCACAGCCTCGCAGGGACGCTATGCACAGCCTCGCAGGGACGCTATGCACAGCCTCGCAGGGACGCTATGCACAGCCTCTCAGGGACGCTATGCACAGCCTCGCAGAGACGCTATGCACATCTGTTAGAATCTCAACAACTACCTGTTGAAGAATAGAACAATGGTCTATGCTGGGCTCGGGTTTAAAGGGTTGACTATGTATGGTTAACAAAATACAACTCTAAAATCAAAGTTTGTCAGATGTTTTCAGACCTCAAAAGCAGACTTCTGTTGAGATAATTCCATATTCCAGGACATCTGTTTTGTAGATGTAGCCATAAGGCACACTCCAACATCAATTGGAAAGATAAGCACCGTATCATTTCCAGATCTATCTTTTCCATCCATTTGTAGACCACATTGCTTAATTAATAATCGCTATATTGGGGAGTAAAGTACCACCCCAGCCTACTTACAACTTCTTTTTGATTTCACTGCAGAGACAAATGAAGCTGATCAACATGAAGCCATACAAGAGATTAAAAGGAGACTCTCCCGAAAGGTACTGTCATTTATACTATGTTTAGGTAAGCCTGCTGAACGTCTGCATCTCATTGAGTTTATGGCTGATGACTTGTGTTGATATTTGTGGTACACAGATCCATCTGGTGGACATAGCCGGAACTGAATTAACTGGAACCAAACACATTCAAACTCATATTCACTGAATTACCAGATAATGTCTTAGGTTCTGAATTACCAATAAAAATTCAATCTCATTGACTGAATTTCCAAACAATTTATGAATTTATGAATTACCAAACAAATGTCAAACTCATTTAGGGTTATACAATGTGAGGGGGTGCACACATTGTCACATTCAGAACCCACATTGAAGGTGGAGGAAGATGATTGTGTTTATTCCATTGTTTAAAAAAAGTATAATAGAAAATAACAAACTCATAATTTTAGAGTTTTTTGACAAGCCAAAATGCAGCAACTGTATGACTCAGTTGCCACAGTGCATACTGTAGGGCATTCCAGCTCTGTGTGAGAAGCATGCCACAGTGCATACTGTAGGGCATTCCAGCTCTGTGTGAGAAGCATGCCACAGTGCATACTGTAGGGCATTCCAGCTCTGTGTGAGAAGCATGCCACAGTGCATACTGTAGGGCATTCCAGCTCTGTGTGAGAAGCATGCCTCAGTGTAGTATCAGGCTGCTTGAAATTCCTCAGATTGCTCGCCCCTGTGGTGGCTGGGGGAAGAGGGAATTTTCCAGGGTTAGGCCAACACTGCTTGACCTTAGATATAATGAAGAGAACTGGAGTGTAGTTTCAACACAATGCCCCTGTATGGCATTGTGGAAGGACTTAAACTCTTCCGACAACTCTCTATCCATCTCCCGTGCCGCAGCTGTCTTGTCTAGAAGTCACACTATACAGATGTCAATCACTGGCTACTTACACTGAGTATGCCAAACATTAGGAACACCCCCTCAAAACAGCCTCAATTCGTCAGGGCATGGACTCTACAAGGTGTCGAAAGCATTCCCCAGGGATGCTGGCCCATGTTGACTCCAATGCTTCCCACAGTTGTGTTAAGTTGGCTGTATGTCAGGTTGGCTGTATGTCCTTTGGGTGGTGGACCATTCTTGATACACACCAAGAAACGCTGCAGTTCTTGACACATACTGATGCACCTGGCACCTACTACCATATCCCATTCAAAGGCACTTAAATCTTTTGTCTTGGTCTTTCACCCTCTTAATGGCATGCATACACAATCCATGTCTCAATTGTCTCAAGGCTTAGTCCTTCCTTAACCTGTCTCCTCCCCTTCAGCCACACTCACTGAAGTGGATTTAACAAGTGACATCAATGAGGGATCATAGCTTTCACCTGGATTCACCTGGTCAGTATGTCATGGAAAAAGCAGTTGTTCCTAATGGTTTGTCCACTCTGTATATTTCGTGTGTGTTTGTATAGCTGAGTGTGAGGCCGACAGTAGCAGAGCTGGTGGCTCGGCGGATTCTGCGCTTCAATGAGTACGTGGAGTGCACAGATGCTAAGGACTATGACCGTCGCGCAGACAAACCCTGGACCAGGCTCACTCCAGCTGACAAAGTGGGTTCCAGACTCCTACCGTATAATGTTATTGCTAAAGCAACTAAAACACATGACATTCATAATGCCATTAAATACTTGAAATAAGAGAGGTTATAAGAGAGGTTAGGTTAATTGTATTGTATTGTATCATGTATTCCAGCTACCTGAACAATGCTGTAAATACATTATTCATAGATAATGACTTATCTACCATTTCATCTTCACTTATATTAAATGTGTTGCCTGTCTGAAGCTATTGATGGTCTGATAGTTTGACAATGAATTCAAAAATGTGACAATTAATCTATGAATCCCTCAGGCTGCTATCCGTAAAGAACTGAATGTTTATATTCCCTCAGGCTGCTATCCGTAAAGAACTGAATGTTTATATTCCCTCAGGCTGCTATCCGTAAAGAACTGAATGTTTATATTCCCCCAGGCTGCTATCCGTAAAGAACTGAATGTTTATATTCTCTCAGGCTGCTATCTGTAAAGAACTGAATGTTTATATTCCCTCAGGCTGCTATCCGTAAAGAACTGAATGTTTATATTCCCTCAGGCTGCTATCCGTAAAGAACTGAATGTTTATATTCCCCCAGGCTGCTATCCGTAAAGAACTGAATGTTTATATTCCCTCAGGCTGCTATCCGTAAAGAACTGAATGTTTATATTCCCTCAGGCTGCTATCCGTAAAGAACTGAATGTTTATATTCCCCCAGGCTGCTATCCGTAAAGAACTGAATGTTTATATTCCCCCAAGCTGCTATCCGTAAAGAACTGAATGTTTATATTCCCCCAGGCTGCTATCCGTAAAGAACTGAATGTTTATATTCCCTCTGGCTGCTATCCGTAAAGAACTGAATGTTTATATTCCCCCAGGCTGCTATCCGTAATGAACTGAATGTTTATATTCCCCCAGGCTGCTATCCGTAAAGAACTGAATGTTTATATTCCCCCAGGCTGCTATCCGTAAAGAACTGAATGTTTATATTCCCTCTGGCTGCTATCCGTAAAGAACTGAATGTTTATATTCCCCCAGGCTGCTATCCGTAAAGAACTGAATGTTTATATTCCCTCAGGCTGCTATCCGTAAAGAACTGAATGTTTATATTCCCTCAGGCTGCTATCCGTAAAGAACTGAATGTTTATATTCCCTCAGGCTGCTATCCGTAAAGAACTGAATGTTTATATTCCCCCAGGCTGCTATCCGTAAAGAACTGAATGTTTATATTCCCTCAGGCTGCTATCCATAAAGAACTGAATGTTTATATTCCCTCAGGCTGCTATCCGTAAAGAACTGAATGAGTTCAAAAGCAAAGAGATGGAAGTTCATGAAGAGAGCAAACAATTTACCAGGTAATGACAACTTGAACGTTATTGATCCCCAGCCATTACACTTCATTATGAGTCATACAAGATAATAAACTGCTGTTTGATTTTGGCCTAGTAACAGTGTGCTATAAGGTGCAGACTGCAGTTCTGATCCAACAGTGTCTGTTTCCCTGTACCTTGGCAGATTCCATCGGCCCTGAGGCATTTCTCTCTCCAGTGGGGGTGCTGGTCGGCTGCCGGCACTGCCTAAAGGCTCTCTCTCCCCGCTGCGTGCTTCACCATCGGGCTTTTCCCCGGAGCCTGGGGCCTGGATGCCCCTAGGCACGGACACATGGACACCGTCTCCCAGGGCCAACCTGGCTCCAGCTCTACAGATCAATAGAGGTTGATAACATTGGGCCACACCTGCTTACACAGCCCAGACCAGACTGGGCTTTAGTGCTGTGTGAAAAGAGACAGACCGAGAGAGAGAGGCCAGTATCCATGAAGGACAAAACTGTTGCACTTTGTAACACAGCACTGATTTAATTACCCACATACTTTTTGGCTTCCCTAAAGCACCTTAACAGGCCTTGACCAAGTCCCCATGGACTGGAAGGGAAATGGTTTTGCAACTATGACAATGTTGTAGGTTAGGCAAGTCCAGCCAAAGGTAACAGTAATCAAATCAATGTTTATTTGTGATATGCACAGGATACAATGTAAACCGTGCAATGCAATGCTTACTTGCAAGCTTCCCCAACAGTGCAATGACAAATATAACCAAATCAGACACATAGTCCTTAACTTAACGTAATCATGGAAGTGCATGGCAAGGTGTTAAGAATAAATGGTTAGTTTTACTGCCATGTGGTCTTGATGGTGGAAATTAAGGTGTTTGGGTCTTGTTTTAAGGGGTAATTGTTGATGCTGATCTCAAAGTGGCTGGGAGTACATTAATTTTGCCTAGATAATAAGGAATATGTATCATTACTGTATTTGTCATGTTTTCTAGAACACTTACCATTATTGAGCATATCTTTTACAGGGACAGAGCAGAGTGGACCCTATTGATCTATGTAGGCTGTTCTTCCACTCACTCTTTCCAAATTTAGGGCAAGTTCAGAACAAATTGGTCTGCCCTTCAGATTGGTTGAGCTATTAATAATGGATGGTCTGTGTAGTTTGAAAGTATATGATAAATGTTAGTATTTTACAGTCCCAGATGAATCCATTGAGCTTTTTTCCTGGTCATAAAATGTGAAGCATTTCTTTGATATTTCTGTGATGAGGTGCACCAATCAATTTACATTCATTTCAGACTGCTATGGGCAGCTGTAGAATATAGGAAGAGAACCATAGTATTCATACTAATGTTTTTCTCATTCTATGGATTTTTTGTACATAATGTATATCAGTTGCATGATCACAAGTTTACTGCCAATTACCCTATAGATTTTTACATTGATGTGATGTACAGGATGAGTTTTGTATTGATGGCGCTATGTGCTGTTCATATGTGAGTACTGTATCTTTGAATTATGTCAGTACATAATATTAATGTATATACAGTACCAGTCAAAAGATTGGACACACCTGCTCATTAAAAGGTTTTTCTTTATTTTTACTATTTTCTACATAGTAGAATAATAGTGAAGACATCAAAACTATGAAATAACACATATGGAATCATGTAGTAACCAAAAAAGTGTTAAACAAATCAAAATATATTGGATTTTATATTCTTCAAAGTAGCCACCCTTTGCCTTGATGACAGCTTTGCACATTCTTGGCATTCTCTCAACCAGCTTCATGAGGAATGCTTTTCCAACTGTCTTGAAGGAACCAAAAATCTCAAATTTAGAACAAAGGACAGATTTCCATCGGTCTAATGTCCATTGCTCATGTTTCTTGGCCCACGCAAGTCTCTTCTTCTTATTGGTGTCCTTTAGTACTGGTTTCTATGCAGTAATTCAACAATGAAGGCCTGATTCACGCAGTCTCCTCTGAACAGTTGATGTTGAGATGTCTGTTACTTGAACTCTGAAGCATTTATTTGGGCTGCAATTTCTGAGGCTGGTAACTCTAATGAACTTATCCTCTGCAGCAGAGGTAACTCTGCGTCTTCCTTTCCTGTGGCAGTCCTCATGAGAGCCAGTTTCATCATAGTGCTTGATGGTTTTTGCGACTGCACTTAAAGAAACTTTCAAAGTTATTGAAATGTTCTGTATTGACTGACCTTCATGTCTTAAAGTAATGATGGACTGTCGTTTCTCTTTGCTTATTTGAGCTGTTCTTGACATAATATGGACTTGGTCTTTTACCAAATAGGGTTATCTTCTGTGTACCACCCCTACCTTGTCACAACACAACTGATTGGCTAAAATGCATTAAGAAGGAAAGAAATTCCACAAATGAACTTTTAACAAGACACACCTGTTAATTGAAATGCATTCCAGGTGACTACCTCATGAAGCTGGTTGAGAGAATGCCAAGAGTGCAAAGCTGTCATCGAGGCAAAGGGTAGCTACTTTGAAGAATCTAAAATAGAACAAATATGTAGATTTGTTTAACACTTTTTTGGGTTACTACATGATTCCATATGTGTTATTTCATAGTTTTGATGTCTTCATTATTATTCTGCAATGTGGAAAATAGTAGGTGTGTCCAAACTTTTGACTGGTACTGTACATGTATTGCCACTCCCATATCCATCATGCATATACGAGGTCTATATATTCCTCTAAATTGCTTTATTGTTCCGTTGTTGATCACATACATAGATACCATTTATGCGAACCATCAACTGTGTATTCTCAGGAAGAAGATGCCATAACCCTTCAGTATTAGCTACATATTAGCCATCACTACTGTAATGGTCCAGGTGACAAAGTGGCTCAGTGACTCGTGTTTGCATCTCAATGTAAAAAAAAACTGTTTGCATGTTCTTCACAAAGAGGGCAACAGATGCTACTGAGCCAGATGTCTATGTGTCAGGGGAGAAGCTCCAGGTGGTATCAGATTTTAAGTACCTTGGTATCATACTTGATTCCAACCTCTCTTTTAAAAAGCATGTGAAAAAGGTAATTCAAATAACCAAATTCAACCTAGCTAATTTCCGATTTATACGAAATTGTTTGACTACAGAGGCAGCAAAACTGTACTTCGAAACTATGATACTCCCCCACTTAACATACTGCTTGACTAGTTGGGCCCAAGCTTGCTGTACAACATTAAAACCTATTCAGTCTGTCTACAAACAGGCTCTCAAAGTGCTTGATAGGAAGCCCAATAGCCATCATCATTGTCACATCCTTAGAAAGCATGAGCTCTTGAGTTGGGAAAATCTTGTGCAATACACCGACGCATGTCTTGTATTCAAGATCCTTAATGGCCTGGCTCCCCCTCCACTCAATATTGTTGTTAAACAGAAAACCCAGACATATGGCAGCAGATCCACAAGGTCTGCAATGAGAGGTGACTGTATAGTTCCCCTAAGGAAAAGCACCTTTAGTAAATCTGCATTCTCTGTGAGAGCTTCCCATGTCTGGAATACACTGCCATCAGACACACATAACTGCACCACATATCACACTTTCACAAAATGCTTGAAGACATGGCTAAAGGTCAATCAGATTTGTGAACATGGTCCCTAGCTGTGTGTTGCCGCTTTCCATGTTGTCTGTTGTCTGTAGCTTGTGAGGTGTGGAAACACTTTGTTGCTTTTATGAATTTTGTCTTGCTGCTTTTTGTTCTGTCTGTATGCTACGTCTTGCTTGTCCTATGTTGCTCTGTCTGTATGCTATGTCTTCTTGTCCTATGTTGCTGTCTTGCTTGTTCTATGTTGCTATTGTCTATATTGTAATTGTTTTTAATAACCTGCCCAGGGACTGCGGTTGAAAATTAGCCGGCTGGCTAAAACCGGCACTTTTACTGAAACGTTGATTAATGTGCACTGTCCCTGTAAAAATAAAAAATAAACTCAACTCAACTCATAGACTAAAAGTGACCCCATGGCCACTTAAATGGTGTAATATGTTGACTTAGGGCTCTATTCAATCAGATCCGCTTAAAAATTAAAAGATTCACTCACTGAATAGATGCAGTGAAATGTGTTGTTTTACAGGGTCAGTCATGGAGCAAATTAGGGTTAAGTGCCTTGCTCAAGGGCATATCGATAGACCTTGTTGACTCGGGTATTCGAACCAGTGACCTTTTGGTTATTGGCCCTGCGCTCTAACTACTAGGCTACCTGCGAAAGCTTCTAATAACCTGTTTTTGCTTTGTCATTCTGGGGTAATGTGTGTAGATTGATGAGGAAAAAAGTAATTTAATCCATTTTAGAATAAGGCTATAACGTAACAAATGTTGAAAAGTCAAGGTGTTTGAATACTTTCGGAATGCACTGTATATATTATATATAAAAATATGTATGTATATATATGTGTGTGTGTGTGTGTGTGTGTGTGTGTGTGTGTGTGTGTGTGTGTGTGTGTGTATATACACTGCTCCAAAAAATAAAGGGAACACTTAAACAACACAATGTAACTCCAAGTCAATCACACTTCTGTGAAATCAAACTGTCCACTTAGGAAGCAACACTGATTGACAATAAATTTCACATGCTGTTGTGCAAATGGAATAGACAACAGGTGGAAATTATAGGCAATTAGCAAGACACCCCCAATAAAGGAGTGGTTCTGCAGGTGGTGACCACAGACCACTTCTCAGTTCCTATGCTTCCTGGCTGATGTTTTGGTCACTTTTGAATGCTGGCGGTGCTTTCACTCTAGTGGTAACATGAGACGGAGTCTACAACCCACACAAGTGGCTCAGGTAGTGCAGCTCATCCAGGATGGAACATCAATGCGAGCTGTGGCAAGAAGGTTTGCTGTGTCTGTCAGCGTAGTGTCCAGAGCATGGAGGCGTTACCAGGAGACAGGCCAGTACATCAGGAGACGTGGAGGAGGCCGTAGGAGTGCAACAACCCAGAGCAGGACTGCTACCTCCGCCTTTGTGCAAGGAGGAACAGGAGTAGCACTGCCAGAGCCCTGCACAATGACCTCCAGCAGGCCACAAATGTGCATGTGTCTGCTCAAACGGTCAGAAACAGACTCCATGAGGGTGGTATGAGGGCCCGACGTCCACAGGTGGGGGTTGTGCTTACAGCCCAACACCGTGCAGGACGTTTGGCATTTGCCAGAGAACACCAAGATTGGCAAATTCGCCACTGGCGCCCTGTGCTCTTCACAGATGATAGCAGGTTCACACTGAGCACATGTGACAGAGTCTGGAGACGTCGTGGAGAACGTTCTGCTGCCTGCAACATCCTCCAGCATGACCGGGTTTGGCGGTGGGTCAGTCATGGTGTGGGGTGGCATTTCTTTGGGGAGCCGCACAGCCCCCCATGTGCTCGCCAGAGGAGCCTGACTGCCATTAGGTACCGAGATGAGATCCTCAGACCCCTTGTGAGAGCATATGCTGGTACGGTTGGCCCTGGGTTCCTCCTAATGCAAGACAATGCTAGACCTCATGTGGCTGGAGTGTGTCAGCAGTTCCTGCAAGAGGAAGGCATTGATGCTATGGACTGGCCCGCCCGTTCCCCAGACCTGAATCCATTTGAGCACATCTGGGACATCATGTCTCGCTCCATCCACCAACGCCACGTTGCACCACAGACTGTCCAGGAGTTGGCGGATGCTTTATTCCAGGTCTGGGAGGAGATCCCTCAGGAGACCATCCGCCACCTCATCAGGAGCATGCCCAGGCATTGTAAGGAGGTGATACAGACACGTGGAGGCCACACACACTACTGAGCCTCATTTTGACTTGTTTTAAGGACATTACATCAAAGTTGGATCAGCCTGTAGTGTGGTTTTCCACTTTAATTTTGAGTGTGACTCCAAATCCAGACCTCCATGGGTTGATAAATTTAATTTCCATTGATCATTTTTGTGTGATTTTGTTGTCAGCACATTCAACTATGTAAAGAAAAAAGTATTTCATAGGAATATTTCATTCATTCAGATCTAGGATGTGTTATTTTAGTGTTCCCTTTATTTTTTTGAGCAGTGTATATATATATATATATATATATATACTGTGTTTCACCATCATTGTGTATAGTTTTGTGTATTGACAGACCAAGCCATGAAAACACAAGTTTATATTATTATTTACCTTTTGACTGTTTCTGTCCCATTGTGCATAATCGATTTAAAGTGGTCAGGATCCAAATGTTGTAGAAGTGTGTTTGTGTTGAAAATCATCTGTGCGGTGGAAAGTAATTTGTCTGCCTGGCCTTAATCCACCTTGCAGTCGACTGTGAAGTCATTGAATGGGTCAATAAAAAGCCAAGCAGGAGTGGTGCACTCAGTTCCAATGGCATGTCTTTGTCTCTGGTTTTTGGCCATTGATCACAGTTGAAAAGCACCTCTGTGGATATAGGCAGCAGCAAATGCCAAAAGCAAAACGTTCAGTCTCTTAGAAGGGTCAAAGTGACAGGCAGGACCCTTGAACAAAGACCACACGTCTCAAGTAATATTAATTGCGTAATATTTTGAAGCAGCATATCTCTGTGAGGGAATTATGAGTAGCTAATATGTTTGTGGAAAATACTGTATGTGAACATCTACTGGAGTGGGTTACTGGCCAGCCTTTTGTGCCAACTGCTAAACCCACATTTTATGGAAACAGATGGTTTAAAGCTCACTTAAATGTCTCATTTTTCTAGAAGAATCCTAAGTTAGATGGAGTATGTCAATTTGTATCACTTTCCATTGGGTTACAGCAATAAAACTCTGATGGGGTTTATTGGTTTCAGGTTACTGTGGGAGAAGCAGTCAAACAGACATTGCTTGCACTTACATTAGTGTACATATGTCACATTTTCCACTGGTTGCCAAGCTCAGCAATATAACCTCATCATACGGTACACAGCCAGGCGACTTCCTGCACAGCCGGGGCGTCAATGATTAGAAGTTGGTTTGTATCCACCACCCCTGATAGCTGGCCTTGTCGTCGATGGTCAGTGTACAGCCCTGTTTATACCTGGTTCTAACATCCTTTGTTCTGATCTTGTCAACATTCTGATTGTGCGCACATTTTTAGACAGGTGTAGACGATTAAGTCTCATTTTGATCAGAATTTAAGGTAGTCCGGGATCTAATGTGTCTGGATATCTTACAAGTGTAGACGGTTTTAGACAGTGAAACCATTTAAATCATCATTATCCCGTCTTCTAAAATCTTTGCCCTGTGACGCCATTGACTTATGGCATTAATATATGTCTTAAAATGAATCATTAAATATTATTTTAGAATAAATAATAATTTATTAATAATTAAATAATGAATAATAAATAATTTGCTTACGGGGGAACCTGATATCTGATTACAATGCAGGCACAATGGAGGAAATGAGACACATTTGTGCAGCAGATACAATGTGGGCACAATCAGAATGAGGACAAAATCAGGACAAAGGATGCATGTTAGCACCAGATATAAACAAGGCTTTAATCCCCCCGCAGTCCCCAACAACCAGATGTTCCGGTTTTCAGGAGGAATGAAAATAATAGAGAGAGAGAGCCTGTGACGCAACTTTTTTTTTCTCATCAAGACCAGAATATAAGGCATGGTTTCCCAAACATGGTCCTGGGGACCCCAAGAGGTGCACATTTTGGTTTTTGCCCTAGCACTACACAGCTGATTCAAATAACTAATTGTCAAGCTTTAATCATTTGAATCAACTGTATAGTGCTAGGGCAAAAAACAAAAGGTGCACCCCTTGGGGTCCCCGGGACTGGGTTTGGGAAACACTGCTCTAAGAGATCTAGCTTCAGGCATTTATTTTACGCCTGTTACGTTACGCTATGCAAAACAAGCTCGCCCAATTCAAAACTGCCACTATTGCCCGGGTCGTTCCACCAATTCAGTGCCGTTTTGAAGAGCGTAACTTGGTAAAAAAAAGATTGGATTTTACCTAATTAACATCCTGTCATAAAGAGCATATGTTCAACTTAATAAAAAAGGAGTTTTCCCATCTCAAAGGGTTAAATAAAAAATATACTGTAAGTTCCTATTAATGCCAAATAAAGTAACAGGGTTGACCATAAATGGGTTGACCCTAACAGAGTTGACCCTAACAGGGTTGACCTTAACAGGCTTGAACGCAACAGGCTTGAATGTAACAGGCTTGATAATGATCTTAAACCAGCCATAACTCCCCTTGTGAAAGGGGGAATGGAAGCTTTTTGTGTGCAACAAGGAGTGGCAATTGAGAATTCAGAGTGGTTAAGTGGGTTAAAATCTTCCTGAAAGTCAGAGGGTGCAGAGAGGGACATGTCAAATGCTGAAATTTGGCACTTTAGCAAGTCTTTATTCAAATAGCAAAATCAATTTTATTGAATTGTCCATGTGGTCTATATTAAATTGAACTTAATTCAACATACCAGCCTCATTAGTGCAGAATTTCTACTTAGAATATCAAAGGGACAGAAAAGGCACTATTTTTGTGGAACGACCCTATTTCAAAACGGGGCAGCAGGGTAGCCTAGTGGTTAGAGTGTTGGACTAGTAACAGAAAGGTTGCAAGTTCATATCCCCGAGCTGACAAGGTACAAATCTGTACCTTGTCAGCTCGGGGATGTTTGGGAACCCATGGTTCCTAGTTGAAAATGAGAATTTGTTCTTAACTGACTTGCCTACTTAAATAAAGGTAAAAATAAAAAACTGTGCCCTCCATGTCTACAATGGGAAGAGCCAATAGTAGCAGACTTGGCAGATGGTTATTGAAATCTATAAGCAGCAGAATGCCCTGCCATGTGGTAGGATGTCATACTGATGAGTAAGCTGTAACCAGTGTAATCCATATTGTACAACCTTCCCTTGAAATAGTGTAACTCTTTCTACTAACTCCCCTAACTCTTTCTACTAACTCCCCTATCAAATCTGTTTAGATCAAAACAGCGTACCCTTCTATCGTCAGAGGCGCCAGGCCTGTAATATAATATTTCATGGATATTAAGAAAACATCTATCTGCCTGTTGTTTACTAGCCTGGCTGACGCGACTCACATGGCACACAGCTAAGGAGAGCCGTGACGCACAAGTCCAGGGATCATCCACTAAATTCAGTGCAGGCTGATTTTTTCTTGAGCGGATGTTCAGGAGGGCAGAACATAATTAGAAATTATTTGTAGACTGCAAATTGACCGCAAGAAACCCAACCAGATGTAATATTAATAAATCATAATTTAAAACCATGATTACATTTGTATATGATCACGTGTCTATTATGCGTGGGAATAGTTTGAAACAGAATACCCAAATTAAAATCACTTCGAGGTGATTTGCTGGCGCTTTGACAGTCTAATATCCAACAACGCAGGGAACCACTTTAGATACGCTTTAGCCGACATCGCCATAGATGATGTGTGGATGATGTAAGAGGTGGAACTTGCATTAGAGCTGTAAAATCCACAAGCGGCTCCTGGCATTATACCTGGGCATTGCCATTGGCTACACGGAGTCGTCACTTTAAGAGAAATCCCATGCAGCCTTGTTTACTAGTACAAACACTGGAATGTGAGATGTAATCTACACCTCATTAGGCTGATAAAAATCCTCAGTATTTTGTTTAATGATTTTCAATGTGAGTCATTATTTCTATATAGCCTACACGTTCTCTTTCTGAACTTCTAACGCGAGTGAGACGGATGTGGCTTCATGACAATGATCAAAAGAGCAGCTGCTCACCGATTTGACAGTTCCAATGCAGAAATTAATCAAATACAAAAATGAAAGGCTAATTTCAAAGTCGGAACAAATCCAGCGTAAATATAAATAGATGGTCTTGGTAGTAATTTCCGACTAGATTAGCTAAATCTATGGTATGGTGATATACTGCCCTGAACAGGTTGCAAATTAATTTACAAGATAAATAAATTCTTCCCCCTACTAAATACCACTATACAAGTTTGAAAGTTATTGTATTGTAGCGGATAAATGCTATGTTCAAAGCTTGCTAAAGGAACCGCAAGTCCTCTCTGTGCTCCTCACAGACTGCATGACACTTTAATAGGTCACAGACTGCTACTAAAGTACATTAAAGGGATCAGACACTTTTTTCAATTTTCGCACAAAATGACATACCCAAATCTAACTGCCTGTAACTCAGGCCCTGAAGTAGGATATGCATTTTCTTGGTACCATTTGAAAGGAAACACTTTGAAGTTTGTGGAAATGTGAAAAGAATGTGGGAGAATATAACACATTAGATCTGGTAAAATACAAAGAAAAAAACATTTTCTTGCATTTTTTTGGTACCATCATCTTTTAAATGCAAGAGAAAGGCCATAATGTATTATTCCAGCCCAGGTGCAAATTAGATTTTGGCTACTAGATGGCAGCAGTGTATGTGCAAAGTTTTAGACTGATACAATGAACCATTGTATTTCTATTCAAAGTGTTGTATCAAGACTGCCCAAATGTTCCTAATTTGTTTATTAATAACTTTTCACATTCAAAACTGTGCACTCTTTTCAAAGAATAGCATGGTATTATTTCAATGTAATAGCTACTGTAAATTGTACAGTGCAGTTAGATTAACAAGAAGCTTAAGCTTTTTGCCAATATCAGATATGTCTATGTCCTGGTAAATGTTCTTGTTACTTATAAACTCATGCTGATCGCATTAGCCTACGTTAGCTCAACCGCCCCGCATGGGACCCACCAATCCTGAAGAGGTTTTAAAGGATAAATTGATAACAGCATTTTGAAACAGCTCATCTGCCATATCAGCCTGCCAGTTATCTTTAGGGCGTAATGTTAGTGCCTTTGTGAACAACGTGAGGGAATAAACGTATTTTAGCCAAGGCCCTGCTAAATTATGTTACGTTCGCTCAATCAGCCCTAGAGCTGTTGTTATAAACCTCAGTGTGTCTTGTAGATGTCATGCACCTGGAAAATGTGATTTCACAGGCGGTAGGACTTTTTTTCCCACTGGCACTCTGCCTACCTCAATATGCCATCTTGGTTCAATCAGTTTTTCACCCAGACGAATGAAGACAAGAAGCGTATACCTCTTTGTGAACCTGAGATTCATCTGTTTGAATGTTTCCAATACTTACTATTGAGTTTAGAGAATCAAATCAAATCAAATTGTATTAGTTACATTTGGCGAATACAACAGGTGTTGGCTTTACAGTGAAATGCTTACTTAGAAGACCATAACTGACAATGCAGTTTAATAAAATTAGGACAAGAATAAGAAGTAAATGTAACATGTAATTAAAGAGCAGCAGTAAAATAACAATAGCGAGACTATATACAGGAGGGTACCAGTACAGAGTCAATGTGCGGGGGCACCTGTTATTTGAGGTAATATGTACATGAAGGTGGAGTTGTTAAAGTGACTATGCATAGATAACAACAGAGAGTAGCAGCAGTGTAAAAGAGGGGGAGAGCAGATAGTCCGGGTAGCCCTTTGATTAGGTGTTCAGGTGTCTTATGGCTTGGGGGTAGAAGCTGTTTAGAAGCCTCTTGGACCTAGACTTGGCGCTTCGGTACCGCTTGCTGTACGGTAGCAGAGAGGACATTCTATGACTAGTGTCATGACGTTGGCCTGGGGGTTAGGTTTCTGACAGTCATAAATACCTATTCCCCCCTCTTTCCTCTCTCTACCCTACTGATGTTACATTTGCAAACCCTTGGTTAGCATAGAGATTCTGGGAACATCAGAAGGTGGGGGGAAATGAACAATATTCTGGTAATCCGACCAATTTAACATATGCGGTGGTACTTAATGAATATGATGTCAGTTCGGCTGTCATCTGAGACATTCTCATCAATGATAAGATTACATAAACTCTACAGTGGAAAGTCTACACATCAGAGTTATCGGATTCACATGGAATTGTTGTTCAATTTAAATGTTTGAATAGGAAATTATTCGTGATGGGAGGAAATGTGATTTTAGCTTCTAAAATGTGAGATTTGGGTTTTCATAAGATAGGGCTCTGCTCAATCAGTGGCCCACCCCTGTGAAAGGACATGGGCTATAAAACTTTTCAAACATGCCCACCTCTCCCTTCTTATATAAGCCCTTGACGACAATATAACCTCCTGTTCCGGGGACGTGAGGACGACGGTCCTATGTCTGAATGGTTCAGATAATAACTACAGAACGAAGCCAACATCAGCGTGAGCTTTGGTTGCGAATGGTATGAACTTTGAACTCTTATTCACTACAGAAGTGATACCTCCTAGCCGTTGAGTTAGCAACAGTAGATGCAAACGAGGGTTAGGAAGGAACAGACAGAGTAACCCGTCTATCACCCAACGACGTTACTACAACGTATCCAATTGACAACCAGAGACATTCTTCAGAGGACTCGGTTGGGCAACACGGCCTTCCATCTACCACCAACCTACCGAAGCCCAGCTCAGAGTAAATATTTATTGCATTTGCCTTTTCCAAATGGGCGGTAATTTAGAATGCATAAGATACTGTATTTACGATAGCACAGCTTCTTCCCTTTGTTCCTCAGTCTTCCCGCTCTTTCACTCAAACCCAGCCCCTTTTAAATCAAGTTATGATTTAATTATGTGTATGTGTAATTCTGTTTGATTAGTTAGGTATTTAGTAAATCAATAATTAAACCCAATTTTGTATTGCTGATTCAACTTGTGAGCCAGGGTTCGTGCAGATAACCAAGAATTTACAACTTTCAGATGAGACTGAATTAAGATGACGATTAATATTAACTGCTATTGAGGTAAAATATGACTAGGCCTTTAAGAGTTTATTCGGAAGATAACAGCTCTATAAATATTATTTAGTGGTGCCCGACTCTCTAGTTAATTACATTTACATGATTAGCTCAATCAGGTAATATTAATGACAGAGAAATTATTTTGTAGAATAGCATGTCATATCATTTAATCCGGCATAGCCAAAGACACGACACTAGGGTGGCTGGAGTCTTTGACAATTTTTGGGCCTTCCTCTGACACCGCCTGGTATAGAGGTCCTGGATGGCAGGAAGCTTGGCCCTAGTGAAGTACTGGGTCGTTCGCACTACCCTCTGTAGTGCCTTGCGGTCGGAGGCTGAACAGTTGCCATACCAGGTAGTGATGCAACCAGTTAGGATGCTCTCGATGGTGCACCTGTAGAACCTTTTGAGTATGTGAGGACCCATGCCAAATCTTTTCAGTCTCCTGAGGGGGAATAGGTTTTGTCGTGCCCTCTTCACGACTGTCTTGGTGTGCTTGGACCATGTTAGTTTCTTAGTGATGCAGACACCAAGCAACTTGATGCTTTCAAGCTGCTCCACTGCAGCCCCGTTGATGAGAATGGGGCGTGCACTGTCCTCTTTTTCCTGTAGTCCACAATCATCTCCTTTGTTTTGATAACGTTGAGGGAGAGCTTGTTGTCCTGGCACCACACGGCTAGGTCTCTGACCTCCTCCCTATAGGCTGTCTCATCGTTGTCAGTGATCAGGCCTACCACTGTTGTGTCATCGGCAAACTTAGTGATGGTGTTGGAGTCGTGCCTGGCCGTGCAGTCATGAGTGAACAGGGAGTACAGGAGGGGACTGAGCACGCACCCCTGAGGGGCGCCTGTGATGAGGATCAGTGTGGTGGATGTGTTGTTACCTACCCTTACCACCTGGGGGTGGCCCGTCAGGAAGTCCAGCATCCAGTTGCAGAGGGAGGTGTTTAGTCCCAAGGTCTTTAGCTTAATGTTGTGCTTTGAGGGCACTATGGTGTTGAACCCTGAGCTGTACAATAAGATGTTGAACAAACAGAGAGAGATACAATGTGAAAGGGCTGTGCTTCTTGTGTTGCAAGGAAGTGGAAAGGAACTAGTTATATGCTGATCAAACTGGCTCTGCACGTGCGTCTGCGTGCACCATCGTGCACATGTTCATTTCGTCTATCCCCACCAAAACCAACTGTGAACCAACAGGTTGAAACTGTAGCTTGCTGTTGCTAATTTTTGTCCTGGAAGATTAACATTGGGTGTGCTCTCTACTCCAACAATTCATCCACAGATAAAAAAGGGGAAAGCTAGTTAGTTTTCTTTGATTAATCTCTTCTTCTTCCTCTTCTTCTGCGAATTTTATATGGCGGTTGGCAACGAACTTTATGGTTCATTACTGCCACCAACTGGACTGGAGTGTGGACCTCGCTCATCTTTCAATCACCCACGTGGGTATAATGCTCCTGGAGAGGCGGGACATGCAGAGAGGCGGGACATGCAGCACTTTAAGCATCTAAAATAGAACCAAGTTCATATTTTAGCGCCCGGCTACACAGATGCCCATTGACGCGCGCGACTAGTTAGGATGAGATGATTGAATAACATGTATATGCAAATGTATTTTGCAACGCTTGCGCACGCAACATGGCCGGTTTGGTCAACACCTTATTCAACATCTTATTCATCTCATTCTTCAGAATCCATAAAGGTCATATTAACTGACTGATATTATCTCATAGAACAAAACCTATAAGATCTCTTAAACCTGTGTTCAACTTAGACCTTATTTTTAGGGTTTATCCCAAAACCTTGTTCTTTCCCCATTCAACCAGGGGTAATTAATGTACGTTTTTTAGGTGTACAAGCTGGCCAGCTCCATTTTGACCTCGACCTAAGGCTTCAATCTGTATCGCAGAAATTTAGCGCTACAGCCCAATTGAAATTTAAAGGCAATGTTGCTGTGTTGACAGAGACTGCATACAGTGCTTTCAGAAAGTATTCACACCCCTTGACTTTTTCCACGTTTTGTTGTGTTACAAGGTTGGATTAAAATGTATTTAATTGTCATTACTTGTCAACGATCTACACAAAATACTCTGTAATGTCAAAGTGGAAGAAAAATGTACATTTGTAAAGAATTTATGAAAAAAAGTGCTAATATACCTTGAGTACATAAGTATTCAACCCCCTGAGTCAATATAGGAATTATAGCTTCTC
This sequence comes from Oncorhynchus nerka, assembly GCF_034236695.1. Classification (NCBI taxonomy): domain Eukaryota; kingdom Metazoa; phylum Chordata; class Actinopteri; order Salmoniformes; family Salmonidae; genus Oncorhynchus; species Oncorhynchus nerka. The sequence continues at coordinate 7,398,358 of NC_088423.1, read as the reverse complement.
TTTTTTTTCTCTCATTTACTCCTGAGGTGCTGACCTGTTGCACCCTCTACAGCCACTGTGATTATTATTTGACCGTGCTGGTCACCTATGAACGTTTAAACATCTTGAAGAACGATCTAGCCTTAATGGCCATTTACTCTTATAATTTCGCCCCGGCCACCCCTCAGAGCCTAGTTCCTCTCTAGGTTTCTTCCTAGGTTCCTGCCTTTCTAGGGAGTTTTTCCTAGCCACTGTGCTTCTACGTCTGCATTGTTTGCTGTTTGGGGTTTTAGGCTGGGTTTCTGTATAAGCACTTTGTGACATCTGACATCTAGAGACCTTAACCCCCTTATGCTTAGAGACCTTATGCTTCTGTATATATTTGTGGGTTCGATTACAGGCTCAAAATGGCCAGAAACAAAGACCTTTCTTCTGAAACTTGTCAGTCTATTCTTGTTCCGAGAAATGAAAGCTATTCCACGTGAGAAATTGACAAGAATCTGAAGATCTCGTACAACACTGTGAACTACTCCCTTCACAGAACAGCGCAAACTGGCCCTAACCAGAATAGAAAGAGGAGTGGGAGGCCCCGGTGCACAACTGAGCGAGAGGACAAGTACATTAGAGTGTTTAGTTTGAGAAACAGATGCCTCACAAGTCCTCAACTGGCAGCTTCATTAAATAGTACCCACAAAACACCAGTCTCAACGTCAACAGTGAAGAGGCGACTCCAGGATGCTGGCCTTCTAGGCAGAGTTGCAAAGAAAAAGCCATATCTCAGACTGGCCCAAAAAAAGAAAAGATTAAGATGGGCAAAAGAACACAGACACTGGACAGAGGAAAATTGGGGGAAAAAAGTGTTATGGACAGATTAATCTAAGTTTAAGGTGTTCGGATCACAAAGAAGAACATTCGTGAGACGCAGAAAAATATGAAAATATGCTGGAGGAGTGCTTGGCGCCATCTGTCAAGCATAGTGGAGACAATGTGATGGTCTGGGGGTGCTTTGATGGTGGTAAGTGGGAGATTTGTACAGGGTAAAAGGGATATTGAAGAAGGAAGGATATCACTCCATTTTGCAACGCCATGCCATACCCTGTGGATGGTGCTTAATTGAAGCCAATTTCCGTGCTTCTACACCTGCATTGCTTGCTGTTTGGGGTTTTAGGTTGGGTTTCTGTGCAGCACTTTGAGATATCAGCTGATGTACGAAGGGCTATATAAATACATTTGATTTGATTTGATTTCCTCCTACAACAGGACAATGACCCAAAGCAGAGCTCCAAACTTTGCAAGAGCTATTTAGGGAAGAAGCAGTCAGCTGGTATTCTGTCTATAATGGAGAGGCCAGCACAGTCACCGGATCTCAACCCTATTGAGATGTTGTGGGAGCAGCTTGACCGTATGGTACGTAAGAAGTGCCCATCAAGCCAATCCAACTTGTGGGAGGTGCTTCAGGAAGCATGGGGTGAAATCTCTTCAGATTACAAATTGCTGCAAATGGAGGATTCTTTGACAAAAGCACGTTTTGAAGGACACAATTATTATTTAAATTAGAAATCATTATTTATAACCTTGTCAACATCTTGACTATATTTCCTATTCATTTTGCAACTCATTTTCATGGAAAACAATGACATTTCCAAGAGGCCCCAAACTTTTGAACGGTAGTGTATATACTTTAGAGACCTAGATATTACAGGCAACATAATTACCATGGAGAATACTTTGTAGTGAAACCTCATGATCTTGCTCCCACTATTTACTTGGCTTTATTGCGTACATATTTCCAAGTTTGGGAAAATGGAAAACATTAACAATAACGTAATCTGGCCTCAGAGAGCCCAGTTGGACAGAAAATGCTGCAGCATCCCAATGTGTTCAGCCCTGACACAGCAGAAATAGCATCGCCACATCCATGATTCAAACTGTAGGGGCAGCTGGCGGGGACAGCTGGTAAGGACTTACCCCAGCTAGGTGATGTTCCTGCCAATTGGCACTCATACACTTCACAGGAGACTTCCCCAGCAGTGGGGGCACCAAGACGTAATCTCTCCCTCTCTCTCCATTCAATGTTGAATCATCAATGTCCTCTCTTCCGCTCGCCTGGGGATGTTTGGACAAAACATGAGAGAGACCAAGCGGACTTTGATGACCAGCATCCCATTGACAGTCTGGCCCTCATCTTAAACCCTGTAACGGCAACCTCATTTTAATTAACCGATGCGAAAATGAAATATTGATTTGCACGACTTTCCCCAAAAAACATATCTGAGGGGAGGCATTCCACTTTTATACCTCTTAGATTGTTGAATTACTTTTTTAAATCATACTTTCCTCTGACAAGGTTAGCTTGAATAACAAGGTACCCGTTCCCATGTACCTCCATTTCCTTGGCAAAGAAATGCTAATGAAACCAACCAGCCATTTTTTCAGTAGGGCAACAGTAGGGCAACACATGGCAAAGTAATGGTTCTGTGTGGGCGTTTGAATGGTCGGATGTAGTGTGTGGGTGGACAAGATAATGAGGTGAATATTTTCAACCAGAACCAACATAACCATTACAGTTTAATAGACAATAGATGAAATGGCCAAGAATAGACAGGGCAATAACTTTCTAGATGAAGAAACTAACAGGAATACTGAAGCTAAACCACTGACTTCCTGTTTGTAACTAGAACTGCATGACTCTGGCCCTCCACATGTTCCCTTCAAACTGTGAGTAAAAAGAGAGAATTTTCAGTCCCACATCTTCAGCGAATGAAGCTATCACCCCAGAATAATAATAATGCAGATTATTATCGCTCCCACAATAATATTCTCACGGGTTGACAGGGAAACACTGGATAGGTTGAAAAGCACCTCGTATGCTGCACTGTTGTGCAATTAAATCATAACCTTTTCTGAAACCAGTCATGCTGACCTGGGTCAAATATGTATTTCAGACATTTTAAGTGTTTTTGCTTGATTAAGCTTCTCAGACACAATAGAAACAATGACTCTGTGCATTTTAATCAACTATGCTGGCTATAGTTGGAGGAAAGGGTTGTACAAATTCAACATAATTACTGACTAAGCCCACAGGTAACTACCTAGCCAATTATTTTATTAGAGATGTTCATCAGTTCAATGCACATGCCAGAGACTCTAACATTGATTGTTTCAAACACCTTTCTGTATACCAGCACAGTGCAGTGGAACAAAACCACAACAACTCAAAGCAATAACAAGGATTTTTTTTTTTTTTAAATGTCCAAACCTGGTTTATGACTGAATGTTCATAGCAGCTCAGTAGTCTGTTTATGTCTGGAAAGGTAATTATATCATGTATTGAACCATGCACTATAAGATGTCTGCAATGGAAATAATGGAAATCATTCATTTAAATGTGTCATTTAGCAGACGCTGTTATCCAGAGCGACTAACAAGGACCTTGCTCAAGGGCACATAGACAGATTTTTCACTTAGCCGGCTAAGGGATTTGAACCAGAAACTTTTTGGTAATAAGCCCAATGCTTTTAACAGTTAGGATACCTGCTGCAAATAAACTCAATCAAATAATCCCAAAAGTGCAAACTCATGCCAGGCAAGATAGATCATGTGAACCTCAAGTATTGACATATTCCACCCAGGTCTGTGGTCATATCGCTCTCTAGACAGTTTTCTGGGCATTAGGCCTAATTTGATCAATATCAGTTAAAGGAACACACTCTCAAATTGACAGAAACTGTATTCAGAAACAGTAACTGTTTAGATAACTGTTGAAGTCATTGATAATGAGCTCTTATAGGGGTGCAATGTACAGAACATTTTACAATTATCATTCTCAAACCTCACTGTCAGTTGTAACCACAAGATGATGGCGGTAAGGGAAAATACACATTTTGGGGGGACAAATAAGGAAACCTGACCACAACCACTGTATCCCCAATGTTTATTTTCTATGCAAACATCACACTGATGGGAAACTTATACATTGTTCATAAACATTCCTTCCGTGTCATGTATCTCGAGCCTCAAGCTTCTTATCAACAATGGATACATTTGGACAGCCGAACAGTAAAAACACAAAGTTCTACATATTCTCAGTTTAAGTCCTTAGCCTAGGAATTGTCAGGTTTGTCCGAAGGTGGGACACAGGATGAGATTGAAGCGCACTCGGGCTTTGCTCTTGTTCTCAGCAACAGAGAAGTAATTCAACAGGTCAAAGTGACCCATATATGAAAAGTATGAGTCCTGATGTTGGTTCACCAAACACTCCCACTTCCTGGTGTCCGCAAAGCCTGTTCCAATGTATTTAGATTGAAGATGCTCCAACTGGCTGTGAATGTTGTGGCTGTCTGTCATCTTCAGGCAGATGTCTGAACAAGGAAGGAAACTTATTTCAGTGCATATAGCTGTTATTTAGCCAATGTTACAAACTTAGCAATACCCTGATGAAGACAGCTTGGCTGTCGAAACGTTGGTAATGACATTTTTGCATCTGAGCTCCTAGAGTGTGCGGCTATCTTTTATTTTCAAACAACCTTAGACATTTTTGTCATTTGCTTTGTATAGCCAGAAACTGTCCTTTAAACTTTGCCAGTTGTCCACCTGTTTGGTCCTTATGCCATTGGAAATTTAAACCAAAGAAACAGGAGAGTTTTATCAAACATACTTTTACTGCCATTATGATTTATATCACCCAACAGACGCAAAACCATGTATACACCTGAATGAGCGTGGCTAGTACACATGCATCACGTGCATGTATTTAGCTTACATTGTGCGTGTGTAACGGACATCACGCTGCTTGCTTAGTGAGTATTGCTTCCACCGGATTCAGCTCACACCGAATTCGGCTCAAACCAAACTCTGAACCCAGGAACTTTGCCTTGCTAGCACACGAGACCACCCTACTGGGGTCTTACCAGTCGATCCACGTGAAAAGCTAGCTATTCGGCGGCGCAAGTGGAGATACTTCAGGCTGAGGAGTGAGTTTCACATCCCCATGTGCTACATTCACCCCTCAAACTTACTCCACAGTGACCCCAGAGCGACTGAGTGCAACTGTAAATCTGAGTCATGGCACCATCTGTTAGCGACATCACAATGCTTGCTTAGCGAGTACTACTTCCTCCTAATTTGGCTCACACCCAGGACCTCTGCCTTGCTAGAACATGTGACCGCCCTCCTGAAGCGTCATAGCAGTCGCACAAAGTGAAAAGCTAGCTATTCAGCTGCGCAAGTGGAGACACTTCAGGCTGAGGAGTGAGCTTCACACATCCCCATGTACTATATTCTCATGCCTCAGGTGATCAACAAACCCTGAGAGCCACACACTGACCCGCCTTTTGAAGTGTGATATTAACTACGGCATAATAAGGAAAACAAGTAAAGGGTGTCCAAGGGTGTATAGGGTGTCCAATCAAAAACGCATATGTGAAATGGGTAGATCAGAGATGGGCAACTCCAGTCCTCAGGGGCCTGATTGTTGTCACACTTTTCCCCCAGCTAACACAACTGACTCCAATAATAATCAACTGGCTACCTGACAGGCTCACTCTCCCATTGAACTCATCATCTTTCTACCGGCTACCTGACAGACTCACTCTCCCGTTGAACTCATCATCTTTCTACTGGCTACCTGACAGACTCACTCTCCCGTTGAACTCGTAATCTTTCTTCTGGAATCCGCAGAACACAAAAAAAATTGCAACAAAATTGTTTCGTAACCTAATACAGTACATCCAATAATAATAAATACTGAGCTTTGTTGACATAGCGGTGCAGGTTTCTCGTAACAACTCGAGGATTTTACATTTTATGGCCGTCGTCTTAAAAGTTGTTTTCGTGGGTTGCAAAATTAGCATGACACGAGCTGAATTAAATATAAAAGGCTTTGACATTTTACAGAGGTGCTTGTTTTTGTGAGAAATCTTCAAAAAATAACAGGAAATTCAAATGAATATGAAAGCGCATACTAAAATATGAAAACATGTCATGTCTCAAAATCTATGTCCATCTTACGTCCTAGCGTCTATCGTTTTAAGTGAATGCCTGCAGTCAATTTGTGCAATACGTTAGGTGATAATGCTGATCACATTCTTAATTTCACCTGTTACATTATTTCACATTGTGAAGATGACTTAGTTCCCCAGAACAGTTGAGCCAGTCACGTGTTTGTTTGTAAATAGCACAACAGGAGAAAGCAGGAGCAGGTGAGCCCAGGTGTGTATTGACAGGGGTTGTGTTTTATATTAAAAATTAAGTGTTTTTTTTCTTCAATAGAGTGATCAGGGACATGCAACTATAGTTTTCCTTCACAGAAAATACATTAGTGCAACATATTTGAAATAAAATAGCTTCATTTTTATCAAATGACAGAAGTGTAATAGTATTTTGGCTGGCAGCCACACAAGTAAATGTGGCTTACAATGCAGAAACGATGCATGGCCATCATATTTCTAATGTTTTGCCCTATCATAGAAAGTATTTAGCCAGTTAAATTTCCTAATGTTTTGCTTAAAGTTAATCTTGCATAAATATATATAGTGGTTAAAGCGTTGGACTAGTAACCGGAAGGTTGCAAGTTCAAATCCCCGAGCTGACAAGGTACAAATCTGTCGTTCTGCCCCTGAACAGGCAGTTAACCCACTGTTCCTAGGCCGTCATTGAAAATAAGAATTTGTTCTTAACTGACTTGCCTGGTTAAAAAAAGGTCAAATAAAAAATAAAAAAATAAAAATATATATATATATTAATGAGAGTGTAGCGAACTGCTTGTGCTTCTAGTTCCGACAATGCAGTAATCTAACCTAACAATTCCACAACTACTACCTTATACACACAAGTGTAAAGGGATAAAGAATATGTACATAAAGATATATGAATGAGTGATGGTACAGAACGGCATAGGCAAGATGCAATAGATGGTAAAGAGTTGAGTATATACATATGAGATGAGTAATGTAGCGTATATAAACATAATGTGGCATAGTTTAAAGTGGCTAGGGATACATGTATTACATAAAGATGGCAAGATACAGTAGATGATATAGACTACAGTATATACATATGAGATGAGTAATGTAGGGTATGTAAACATTATATTAAGTGGCATTGTTTAAAGTGGCTAGTGATACATTTTTACATCAATTTCCATTATAAAAGTGGCTGGAGTTGAGTCAGTATGTTGGCAGCAGCCACTCAATGTTAGTGGTGGCTGTTTGTCTGATGGCCTTGAAATAGAAGCTGTTTTTCAGTCTCTCGGTCCCTGCTTTGATGCACCTGTACTGACCTCGCCTTCTGGATGATAGCGGGGTGAACAGGCAGTGGCTCGGGTGGTTGTTGTCCTTGATGATCTTTATGGCCTTCCTGTGACATCGGGTGGTGTAGGTGTCCTGGAGGGCAGGTAGTTTGCCCCCGGTGATGCGTTGTGCAGACCTCACTACCCTTTGGAGAGCCTTGTGGTTGTAGGCGGAGCAGTTGCCGTACCAGGCGGTGATTGTGCATCTGTAGAAGTTTGTGTGCTTTTGGTGACAAGCCGAATTTCTTCAGCCTCCTGAGGTTGAAGAGGCGCTGCTGCGCCTTCTTCACGATGCTGTCTGGGTGGGTGGACCAATTCAGTTTGTCCGTGATGTGTACGCCAAGGAACTTAAAACTTACTACCCTCTCCACTACTGTCCCGTTGATGTGGATAGGGGGGTGCTCCCTCTGCTGTTTCCACAATCATCTCCTTTGTTTTGTTGACGTTGAATGTGAGGTTATTTTCCTGACACCACACTCCGAGGGCCCTCACCTCCTCCCTGTAGGCCGTCTACACATCATACAGAGCGCTGTCTAGTGATAGGATGCCTGTTCATGAATTATCATGTTTAGAAGTGCAAAATTAGTCTGATGCCGAGCAGAAATTACAATAACAATAATTTTAGATCCGTGTTTACAAAACGCAGCAAGATGTTACTTATGCGTTTTAAGTAGCTAAATTAATACGGTGACAGGGCATCATATTGTGTTAGCTTTCTGCCATGTTTGAGAAGTCAAAGCCCTTTGGATTAGTTATTTGTACAGCTGCCACTGCTATCTTGATTACCTTGCGTTTTTCTCCTCTCAGTTCTCCATGGTCTTCTCCTCCCCCCTCTTCTCCAAGCAGTCAGGCCCGTTGCCCTAGCAACTCCAGACTACACACAGACACAGCCTGTAGACATGTTGTTAGAGAGCCAGTACTGCATGTGTCAAAACTTTCTTCATTTGCACAATGTCTCTTGTTCAATTTCGCTTGTAAATGTCCAAACTCACCAAAAATGACATTCTTCAGTTTCTTGGCAATTTCTCACATGGAATAGCCTTCACCTCTCAGAACAAGAATAGACTGATGAATTTCAGAAGAAAGGTTTTTGTTTCTGGCCATTTTGAGCCTGCAATCGAATCCACAAATGCTGATGCTCCAGATACTCAACTCATCTAAAGAAGGCCAGTTTTATTGCTTCTTTAATCAGGACAACAGTCTTCAGCTGTGCTAACATAATTGCAAAAGGGTTTTCTAACGATCAATTAGCCTTTTAAAATGATAAACTTGGATTAGCTAACACAACATGCCATTGGAACACAGGAGTGATGGTTGCTGATAATGGGCCTCTATACACCTATGTAGATATTCCACAAGAAATCAGCCGTTTCCAGCTACAATAGTCATTTACAATATTAACAATGTCTACACTGTATTTCTGATCAATTTAATGTTTTTTTAATGGACAAAAGAAATTGATTTTCTTTCAAAAACAAGGACATTTCTAAGGGACCCCAAACTTTTGAACAACAGTGTATGTCCTGGATGGCAGGAAGCTTGGCTTGGCTTGGAAATACAAGATCCCAGAAATGTTTCATAAGCACTTTTTTTTTACATTTCTCAAGTAAAATGTGCACAAATGTGTTTACATCCCTGTTCATGAGCATTTCTCATTTGCCAAGATCATCTATCCACCTGACAGGTGTGGCATATCAAGAGCCTGATTAAACAGCATGATCGTTACACAGGTGTACCTTGTGCATGGGACAGGGCATAAAATGTACTTTTTGGTCCACCAGCCACAATGGCAGGTAGATCAAAAAAATCTACCAGCCACTCAGACCTTTTATCAGACAAAATTACACCAACAAAACACATACAATCCCTATACCAGTCTGCTGTTCCCACATGCTTCAAGAGGGCCACCATTGTTCCTGTTCCCAAGAAAGCTAAGGTAACTGAGCTTAACGACTACCGCCCCGTAGCACTCACTTCCGTCATCATGAAATGCTTTGAGAGACTAGTCAAGGACCATAATATCACCTCCACCCTACCTGACACCCTAGACCCACTCCAATTTGCTTACCACCCAAATAGGTCCACAGACGATGCAATCTCAACCACACTGCACACTGCCCTAACCCATCTGGACAAGAGGAATACCTATGTGAAAATGCTGTTCATCGACTACTCGACAGCTCGGCATTCAACACCATAGTACCCTCCAAGCTCGTCATCAAGCTCGAGACCCTGGGACTCGACCCCGCCCTGTGCAACTGGGTACTGGACTTCCTGACGGGCCGCCCCCAGGTGGTGAGGGTAGGCAACAACATCTCCACCCCGCTGATCCTCAACACTGGGGCCCCACAAGGGTGCGTTCTGAGCCCTCTCCTGTACTCCCTGTTCACCCACGGCTGCGTGTCCACGCACGCCTCCAACTCAATCATCAAGTTTGTGGACGACACAACAGTGGTAGGCTTGATTACCAACAACGACGAGACGGCCTACAGGGAGGAGGTGAGGGCCCTCGGAGTGTGGTGTCAGGAAAATAACCTCACACTCAACGTCAACAAAACTAAGGAGATGATTGTGGACTTCAGGAAACAGCAGAGGGAACACCCCCCTATCCACATCGATGGAACAGTAGTGGAGAGGGTAGTAAGTTTTAAGTTCCTCGGCATACACATCACAGACAAACTGAATTGGTCCACTCACACAGACAGCATCGTGAAGAAGGCGCAGCAGCGAAAAGCACTCACAAACTTCTACAGATGCACAATCGAGAGCATCCTGGCGGGCTGTATCACCGCCTGGTATGGCAACTGCTCCGCCCACAACCGTAAGGCTCTCCAGAGGGTAGTGAGGTCTGCACAACGCATCACCGGGGGCAAACTACCTGCCCTCCAGGACACCTACACCACCCGATGTTACAGGAAGGCCATAAAGATCATCAAGGACAACAACCACCCGAGCCACTGCCTGTTCACCCCGCTATCATCCAGAAGGCGAGGTCAGTACAGGTGCATCAAAGCTGGGACCGAGAGACTGAAAAACAGCTTCTATCTCAAGGCCATCAGACTGTTAAACAGCCACCACTAACATTGAGTGGCTGCTGCCAACACACTGACACTGACTCAACTCCAGCCACTTTAATAATGGGAATTGATGGGAAATGATGTAAAATATATCACTAGCCACTTTAAACAATGCTACCTAATATAATGTTTACATACCCTACATTATTCATCTCATATGCATATGTATATACTGTACTCTATATCATCTACTGCATCCTTATGTAATACATGTATCACTAGCCACTTTAACTATGCCACTTTGTTTACATACTCATCTCATATGTATATACTGTACTCGATACCATCTACTGTATCTTGCCTATGCTGCTCTGTACCATCACTTATTCATATATCTTTATGTACATATTCTTTATCCCCTTACACTGTGTATAAGACAGTAGTTTTGGAATTGTTAGTTAGATTACTTGTTGGTTATTACTGCATTGTCGGAACTAGAAGCACAAGCATTTCGCTACACTCGCATTAACATCTGCTAACCATGTGTATGTGACAAATACATTTTGATTTGATTTGATTTGATTTAGAAACGGATTATAATGCTTTGTAATGTTTAGAAAACAAATGTGTTACTAGTAAGAAGTAATGTGGTATATTGTTTTTCATTTTTGTGACCAAAATATGTTCTGTCAGAACTATGAAAACAGCTACTGCATCATTTATTTTACTATAAATGTGATCAGAAATGCTTGCACTATCTCGGGGAAGCTCATCTGCGTGCTCATCGTCCTCACCAGTGTCATGACCTAACTTCAGTTCGCCGTCACAACCAACTTCAATGGACAAATGCTCAACTTTGATGGCCACTGGCACACTGGAGAAGTGTGCTCTTCACAGATGAATCTCAGTTTCAACTGTACCAGGCAGATGGCAGACAGTGTGTATGGCGTCATGTGGGTGAGTGGTTTGCTGATGTCAACGTTGTGAACAGAGGGCCCCATGGTGGGGGTAGGATTATGGTATTGGCAGGCATAGGATACGGACAATGAACACAATTCAATTTTATTGATGGCAATTTGAATGTACAGAGACTATGACAAGATCCTGAGGCACATTGTCGTTTCATTCATCCACCGCCATCACTTTACGTTTCAGCATGATAACGCACGGCCACATGTTGCAAGCATCTGTACACAATTCCTGGAAGCTGAAAATGTCACAGTTCTTCCAAGGCCTGCATACTCACCAGACATGCCACCCATTGAGCATGTTTGGGATGCTCTGGATCAATGTGTACGACAGCGTGTTTCAGGTTCTGCCAATATCCAACAAATCATCACAGCCATTGAAGAGGAATGGGACAACAGCCTGATCAACTCTATGTGAAGGAGATGTGTCACGTTGCATAAAGTATATGGTGGTCACACCAGATACTGACTGGTTTTCTGATCCATGCGACCACCTTTTTTGAAAGGTATCTGTGACCAACAGATGCATATCTGTATTCCCAGTCATGTGAAATCCATAGATTAGGGCCTAATGAATTTATTTCAATTGACTTACATTTATATTTTTGTTCAGTGTATGTTATTAGACTAGTAGCTTTCTATGTTACATTTCAGACTTAAGATGAAATCACATGGAGACGCCCGTCAATGGCATGATAGTTGCGTGCGAGAGTAGCGAGCGTCAATTCACATACACTGTGTAGCGTATGCCAACGTCATTGTCATGAAAATCCTTAATGAACAGTTGTATTTGTTTGCTACTGTACGTATCCCCTGAGAGTTCTTGCTCTTTCGATGTCCCACGGGAGCCACTGTACCTGGGCTGATAGCCTATTTGACTGATAAACCTTAGTTTACAGACCAATATACGTATTTTAAACTACATCGTTAGTTTACTTAGCATAGGGAAGATCATAATAACTTTTCTACAAACAACCCACACAATTTATTCGCTTATGTTACCAGCATTGCACCGTGTAGATGCGAGAAAAATAGACTTGATGCTGTAGATGCCGTTTGAATGTAGCTTTAGTGTGCGTCTGTGTTAAGCTGTGTGTGTGTCTTGTTAGTCTATGTGTGATGTGGTGTGTGTTGGTGGGGGTGCTGTGTGAGTGTGTGGGGATGCTGAGAAGTGTGTGTCTGTGATAGGCTGTGTGTGTTTTGGTAGGGGTGCTGTGTGTGAGTGTGTGGAGATGTGTGGTGTGCGTATTAAATATCTAATTTACATAATGCAGAAAACCTGTATTATAATTTCATGAATTGTTTCAAATGGTTACAAACTACGTTTTGCATAACAATAATATGACCACCCTACCTTGAAATATTGCACAACATTTTTTGAATTTAAGAATCTAGAAAGGTAATTTAGTGCCATTATTGACTAGGGATTAACATTTACCTGTCTGCAACTGTTGACCTTTTCTGGTAACTTGAAAATAAGATCTTAGCAATTGTAAATCCTATCCTCATGAAATAAAATGTTGTGTGTTCTCTATAACATGGAATACAAAGTATAACACCAGAACCAATGTTTTATTTAGTCCCATAACACCCCACCCTAAACATTGTGGCGATACAAGGCAAGTTAGCTATGAACATTTCAATGAGGCCAAGCTAATCAGCAAGCTAACTATTGCTATTAGCTACGTCAGGAAGCCAGCAAACCTGGCAATAGGTTTACAGACCTGAGGGGTATACTATAAAGCCATATTAATTAGTTAGCTAGCCAGCTAACTTTGCTGAACAACCAGAAAGAACTAGCTAGCTATTGATTTTCTGATTCATTATGAAAGTTAAACCTAAATGTGTTTTTGATAACGTTAGTTGAGTATAAACAGTCAATTATATAATTCCCGTTAGCTATCTTTAAAAAAAATAGAAGAAAAAAAATTGCTAGGAAAACTTGGGGGGCCAAATAAAACCTCTTGCAGGCCAAATTTGGCAAGAGGGCCGCCAGCTGAGGAACCCTGCGATAGGACGTGTACTGTTGTTGTCACGTTATTGCCATATGATTTCACATGTTGTGTTGTTTAAACACTTTTACCACACTGATTTGTGAGTAACAAGTAGGTAAATGAATTAGCTAGTTGAGTTTACACACTTCCCATGCATTGTTTATACTCCGGCTAGTCTAAATAGCTAACTTTAGCTCGAAGGGTTAGCTAGCATGTGTTTTCGAAAACAACAAAATCTATTTAGTTATTCATATTGATTATGTTCTGTCATAGCTAGCTACTTACTCAAACTCGAGACGTTTTTTCAAATATGTACGACGACGTCTACAATTTCAGTTCAGCGCGTCATTCACAGAGGAATTGGGATCATATCGGAATGTCTCGTATGTGTAAAATAGAATTATGCCGGGTGGGAAACAAAGCCAGCCACATAGAGAACCTATAATTCATATATTTCATTACTACCATTTGTACTAAAATCATGACGGATTTGATGCACGCATTAATTTGTTAAATTGAACATTGTTTGCAATCAATCCAACTGAGTGTATTGCATAAAAATCATACAGATTGAAATAACATTGCAGTTGTAATATAATCCAATACAATTCTAGATATGACAAAAGAAATTTAAAAAACTTCCTTGTGAATTTGAACCAAGGTCTTATTTCAATGAACAGGGAAGTATCCCGAATAAGTAGTTATTGATTTTTTTGTCTGTATTTCATCCTAATTCATATTTCATCAAGTGCAAAGGCCTCCATTTTTGGGTCCATCTAATTGTCCATCTCTTGAGGCCTAACTGTCACAAGCCAAGAGAGGAAGTGATCTGTATTGGGCACTAATATACTGTAAACTGTGTGAACCTGATGCGATAAAGGTGTGCCACCATAACCACCTATATATAAAGAATATTGATGGATAAAGCTATCATCATTTTTATTACACACCAACATTGATATTTATGAGGAGAACTCATCTGACAGAGGGAACTGTTGCTTCAATCATAATCACAGTAACAGAAGGCTGCTGTGATTCAACTATGAGAAATATATCTGTTTAGAGCACAGTTTCATGATCAATTACTGTTGTCATAAAGGTTGTAAAACCTTATCACAATTATATAAACATCACATACATTTATTGAAGGCCATGAAACTCCTTCATTTTCACTTTGCTGAAAATAGACTATCCAATTAAAATGAGAGAGAGAGCAGGGCCTGTGTTGCTCTTTCAATGTGCTCATGTTTTCTGGAGTGTCACTGAAACTGGAGTGTAGTTTTGTGATGGGGACTGTGTTGCCATAGTAATGAAATATACGGGGCTCTTAGAGCAAGACGAATAATGCCAGAACTATTACCTAACTTTCCTCTGTGCCTTACAATGTTTTTACCATGTTTGTGCTGCTACCATGTTGTGCTTCTGCCATGTTGTGTTGCTACCGTGTTGTTGTCATACTGTGTTGCTACCATGTTGTGTTGTTGTCTAAGGTCTCTCTTTATATAGTGTTGTAGTGTCTCTCTTGTCGTGATGGATGTTTTGTCCTACGTTTACATTTTTAATCCCAGCCCCCGTTCCCACAGGAGGCATTTTGCCTCTTGGTAGGCCGTCATTGCAAATAAGAACTTGTTGTTAATGGACTTGCCTAGTTTAAATAAAGGTTAAATAAAATAAAATACAAATTCTCAGAATCCCATTTCACTCACTGTAGTATTTACCACCAAATAAGAGTTTCTTCTGTCTCCAAGGGAACATACTGTACACTCTTAGAAAAAAGGGTTCCAAATGGGTTCTTTGGCAGTCCCCATAGGATAACCTTTTTTGGTTTCAGGTAGAACCCTCTGTGTAAAGGGTTATACATTAAACCCAAAAGATTTCTACATGGAACCAAAAAAGGTTATTCAAAGGCTTAACAGCCGAATAACCCTTTTAGGTTCTAAATAGCACCTTTTATTCTGAGAGTGTAGGTACAGGAGATGCAGGTGTTGACTCTAAATGAACACTGATTGCCTCTCTGACTTGTAGTTGTAATGAGAAAAGAAGTGGTTTAATTGTACTATAAGTGCTTTTTGGCGAAATGCCAGAACTCTTAAAGGTAATACATTCATATTTCATATATGCTCACAAACTTTTGAAAAGAGATTTGGATCAATAGCCTGCCCTTTATATTCATCAAACATTTTACACCGTTTTATAGATTTGCTTTATGTAAATATACTTCATACTTGCAATATAAACTAACTAAAGAATACTTAATTGATATAAATTGTGGCAATTGAAAAGAAACACAGTCATGTGCTTTTTATGAGAGGCGAACAGATTCCTTGGCAACGACTAGAGTGCTTAATATAGTGCCTAGAAGGCCCTGGGTTTGGTGGGCATACGGCTTCCTTTCAGGATCTTACAAGCGGCCCATAACACAAGTCTCTCTGTCAACAGAGAGTTCAGGCTACATGGCTTAGTGCTGGACTGTGTGTGTGTGTGTGTGTGTGTGTGTGTGTGTGTGTGTGTGTGTGTGTGTGTGTGTGTGTGTGTGTGTGTGTGTGTGTGTGTGGTTGGTCTGCTTGAGTGGTGGGCCCCAAAACCACCAACAAGCCTGCTTCATCAGACAGAGAAGAGACTTGATCTTACCATTCAGTTGGATGTATTGGTCCAGATCCTTCTAAAAATAGTAGTGATTTCCAGTTACTCATAGTTAAAACAATAAAAAGAAATGACCATGAATTATGAGTGTGATGTACTGTAGTGTCTAAAGTGCTGCAGTGGTTGAGCGATGTTCCTCAAACAAGGTGCTTTCTTCAGCCGGCAGGCACGGAGCCTGTAGGGGGGAGATTATTACAATCTCCTCCACTATGACATACTGTACTGCCTTTGACATACTCCTCGGGCAGCCTCATTCAGTAGGGAAATGCAATTTTCCACTCACTGATATTGGGTGATGAGCTGGCTATTTCTCGAAGTGTAAAATTTGTTATGTTTCAGTAGGTTCTAAAAGCATAGATTGAGAAGTGAGTGCAAAGACTGAGGGGTTTCTCTCAGGAATAAATGTTTTTTTATATATATATTTGATATAAAGATAACGTACTGTATAATGTATGTGGAGATATGTACATGTTTCGACTGGTTATTCTCAGGAATAAATGTGTGTTTATTTGACGACAGGAAGGCATCTAGCACAGAATTCCATCCAGGACCTAGGTACAATCTGCAGTACTGTTGTTCAAAGGACATTGCAATTAAGGTAACCTATTCATTCTTGAAGAATTTAACAAAAAAATGCCAAATGAGCTGTCTTACCCCATAAGAACACAACATATAAAGTATATTTTTGTCTTTTGTTGTATTTTGAGGATTTATTTCGAATACATTTTTTATTTAAGAATATTGCTTCAAAAGTTTATAACTATCAAACTGATATCATGGACTGTCAGTCATTGCATCCATAGGATCCATCGAATTCGGAAGTGGTTACATTTCTCCATCCCCATCCCTCAGCTTTATAACAAGCCAGGTGACTATACTGATTGGCTTGAGGTTGTCCATGAATGAAATCCAACAAAGCGGATTAGGTTGAATTTTGAATGGTTACTTCCAGCATCCAGACAACAGTGGACAGACTGTCGCCTGACACATTCTTTGAAGAACCAAAAGAGAATAAACACTTAATTCATAAAGACTGAGAAAATATATTTCAACCACTTGCTATTGACCTTCTGTTCTCTTTCCTTTGAGCTCTACAACAGTTTGATAGTCAAATAAATTGATCACATATAGTGGCGATTTTAGCATGTAAATATTTTTAGATGC
This sequence comes from Oncorhynchus nerka, assembly GCF_034236695.1. Classification (NCBI taxonomy): domain Eukaryota; kingdom Metazoa; phylum Chordata; class Actinopteri; order Salmoniformes; family Salmonidae; genus Oncorhynchus; species Oncorhynchus nerka. The sequence goes on along the minus strand of NC_088423.1, from coordinate 7,381,305 downwards.
ATGCCAGCAAAGCCACTACACAGCACAACACTAAACAATACATAAAGTGCACTATAATGGTGACAAATGGTGCCCACAAACTGTTAGTCCCAACACCTTACCACTGCTACACCTGGCTATCAGCGGAGCCTTGTCTGGCAGCGAAACAGTTCATTCAGCCTCATTTACTGCCTTTAAAAAAAACATGCCTGATATGGCTGACTTGCTTAAACAAATGTGGTTTCTACTGACAATTGAGATGTACAAATTATGGCATAAGGGGACGATCAGTGGATGAAATGAGTGAGCTAGGATGGATGTAGTCAATATAACTATTTGTTGAGCACTTTTGAAATGTACAGTGACAGAATACAGAACATGGGCCATTCTTACAGTATTCTCCCTGTACACTAAGTCAGAACTGTAGGATACATAAAGGGGGCATATAAGCAGACAATGAAAGCTCTTACAATATTTGATGATGACATTTCTCTTAAACAGGCTATAGGCTACATGTGCACCACCAAGTCAGAACATTATGATGGGGAAAAGGACCAAATTATTAGGGTGATGATGCATATCGGCTACTAACAGCTTACTACACAACATATACTTAGTGCTTTCTTAACTACAGTATACATATCTCCCTGGCATATTACGTCATTTATGGAGCAGCATACAAGGCATTTTTTGACTCATGTTGTGCTGTTCTCAATTGAACAGAAAGGTGGTGCAGTGGCCCTTTGTGGGCAAATTTTGTCATCAAAGTCTGGATTTATGGTGCATTCAAGACAACTGGGGAGGTCGAATCATGATGATGTCAGTGATCTTCAGGTCGGAGCTCTCGAAAGAGGCCCGAGTTCCCGATTTGCAATACCGAGTTGGATGAAATTAAAAATAAAAAAAATCCCAGTCAGAGATTCAGTTTTCTTGAACTCACTGAAGTCTGAGATTTCCCAGGTCCGAATTTCCAGTTGTTTTGAGCGCGGCAGAAGTCATGCTGGATTGACCGCATGGCCAATGTTGAATGTTTATCCTTTAACTTCTTTGGGGTACCCCCCTTCTTCTCAATTTCTGCCTAAAGACATACCCTAATCTGTAGCTCAGGCCCAGAGGCAAGGATATGCATATTATTGGTATTATTTGAAAGGAAACACTGAATTTTGTGGAAATGTGAATTGAATGTAGGAGAATATAACACAATAGATCTGGTAGAAGAAAATACAAGGAAATAAACATACATTTTCTGTTTTTTATTGTTGCTGAATCATCTTTCAAATGACCAAGAACAGCCAAACATACTGATAGGATGCTGTGGATGATTTGAATGAAGAACATAAAATGGCAAAAATAGCTGAGCAAAGTTTTGGACAGATAACTTCAAAAATGAGCTAGCTACATGACATTGAGCATGAAGTCACCCAGGTGTCCCACACAAATGTACCCAAATGTACCCAAGTGGCCAAATTGGTACAGTGATACATTTTGAAGGAAAGAACTATATACAAAATACATAAATGCTATTCTAACACACACACCCCCCAAAAATTATATATAAAATATATATATATTTAAATATTGTAAATAGAAAATATGTAAATAGTTAGCCTTGTTAATTGTTTGTTTTATTATTATTATTATTATTTTTTAAATTTATTTTTATTTTTATATATATAAAAGTATATATATTAAAAAAATAGTAATTAAAAATAATAAAAAATAATAATAAAACAAACAATTAAGAAGGCTAACTATTTACATATTTTCTATTTACAATATTGTGAAGACCCTCAGTCCTCTACACAATATTGTGCTGCTGGTGCCATGCCCCATAGCAGTCTCATTCTGCTGTAAAGCAAAGGCTTACTGAACAGGTGGTTCAGGTGATGGGGCATTTCCTGTGACAAAGGGCACAACGACGTCTCACTACTGTGCCCTTTTTGCCCTGAGGCACATTCGTGCCTGCAGAGATGAATCTGGGCAGGTGAACACCACTGGTTGGAGCAGAAAGGACAGGTAGGTAAGGACAGGTAGGTAGAGGGGACAGAAGGTGCTACAGTGGACTTGCTGTAGCTAGCAAGCTTCTGGATGGGCAGCTCCCTGAAGGCTAGCTGTGAGATGGGGGGCTGTCCACAGCTCTTAGCCATTTCCTTCAGGAGGATGAAGGCATTCACCACCGCAATGTCAATGAAATGATAGAAAAATGTCTTGCACCATTTTATGGTGTTGTGGACAACATTGTAGTATCCTATCAGCGCATCTGACAGGTCCACACCTCCCATGCTCTTGTTGTAGTCCTTCACAGCAGCTGGAATGGGGACATTTTTTGTGGTCCATGCCCCGGCACCGTCCTTCACACACCTGAGGACGTGATCTCCACTGAAGGACTTGTGGATACTGGAGCACAAGACCACCTCTCTGGTATCCATCCACTTCACGGATCCATCGCAGAGCAGGTCATCTTCACGGATCCATCGCAAGGTACCCCGCTCAGCCCGCTTAGGCATGTCGTTCACCTTTGTTTTTGGAAAGCCCACTCTGTTGGTCCGAATGGTGCCACAAGCCCACACATCCTGCTTCCTCAGCTCTGTAAACAGGGTAGGGCTTGTGTAGAAGTTGTCCACAAACAGTTTGTAGCCCTTCCCCAGCAGTTTAAAATCCAATAACTCCATAACGGAATCATAACTCAGTCCATTACCGGTAGCAAAACTGTTTTTCCCCTCATAAACAAAAAAATGCAAGTCTAGGCACACACATAATCAGCCAAAACAAACAGCTTGTAACCCCACTTGGTTGGTTTGTTTCTTATGTATTGTTTGAGGCTGATTCTGACCTTTGAGGCTACCATCCTCTCATCGATGGACAGGTTCTGAGCGAGCTGAAAATAGGTCTTGCAGGCCTCAACGATGTTGGGGTAGAGAGGTTTGATTTTGCACAGCCTATCAAACCTTGGTGTGCCTCTTCTTGTCATTCTCCTCATCAACTTCTGGGTCACTGATGTGAAGTGCCCGTGAGATAGTCAGAAACCTTTTACAAGACATGACAGTCATGGGGAAAGGCAGTTGATAGAGAGCTGACATTTTCCAGTAGTCCCTTAGAGTTTTCAACTTCACCAGCCCCATGTAAATGGCAATTGAAAAGTAGCAGAAAAGGTCTGACATGGAAATGGTCTTCCATGCCTCTTTCTTTCCTGCCTGCTTCTTAGCCCCGTACTTATTGGTATTCGACACCAGGGAATCAACAACTGACGAGGTGAAAAACAGTTGAAAAAGTTGAAGGGGGCTGTGCTTTACAGTCATGTCTAGTTGAGGTCCTGGCTGCCTTTTGGGTCTAAAAACTGGTGGATTTGGTTCCACGTCATCTTCTAACACAGAGTGCCAACGACCCTCTGGCCCTCTGTCTGCAGGTTTCTCTCTTCCCCACCTCCGCTTCACATCTCTAGATGGTCAGGTAGGTGTGGAGCCGGAGACAGCGGGGGTCCGGCTGGATGGACCAGCTTCAGAGGGAGATGGACACCTAGACATTGTGTGGAGCCAGAGACAGCGGGGGTCCGGCTGGATGAACCAGCTTCAGAGGGAGATGGACACCTAGACATTGGCGGCTCATAATCAGAATCACTGCCACTGTGAAAGATTTAAAAAAATCAGTAACAAAATACAGTCAATCAACGATAGACCGGTCCTACCATTAGTGTGCAATGATGTCCTTGATTGGTGTCTTCAAATCGGTTTGTTTCAGTCAATACGTCCCGGGAAAATAACCATCAAGTATGGTTGTGTTAGTGACAACCAGAGGATTGCAATGAAACCTACCATGACTTGAAAAACGTTTGTTTAGTGTGTGTAATTACCACGAACGCATCGTCCAAAGTTGAATGAGACGGAAATCATGACGCAAGCGGTTTACAAAATGGATTTTATCAAACAAAACGAACATTCACTCTGTAGTTAGGACACTTGGCAATTGCAACCAGAGGAGGATCTTCAATGGTAAGCGATTTATTTTATTGTTATTTCTGACTTTCATGACGCTAATGCTTGGTTGGAAAATGCTAGTAATACTTGTTTGCTTTCGTAGTAACGGCTTTTTGAAATCTGACACAGCGGCTGAATTAATAAGACATTAATCTTTTAAATTATGTAAGATACATGTATTTACAAGAATGTTTACTATAACAAATGGTGTATTTAGAATGTTAGCTCTCTGCAGTTGGCATGGTGCGACGGATGTTGGCATGGTGGGACATTAGCATCTCACCTACCCTAGAGAGGTTAAGCTTGGAAAAGATACCCTTAAAACTTGTTAGGGCTAGGGGTTCCGCTAGCGGACAACATCCACTGAAAAGGCAGAGCGTGAAATTCAAAAATATTTAACTTTCATACATTCACAAGTGCAATACATCAAATTAAAGCTTAACTTCTTGTTAATCTACCCATTGTGTCCGATTTCAAAAAGGTTTTACAGCGAAAGCACACAATATGATTATGTTAGGTCAGAGCCTAGTCACAAAAACACATACAGCCATTTTCCAGCCAAAAAGCAGAAATAGAGATAGAATTAATCACTAACCTTTGATGATCTTCATCAGATGACACTCATAGGACTTCCTGTTACACAATACATGTATGTTCTGTTCAATAAAGTTCATATTTATATCCAAAAATCTCAGTTTACATTGGCGCTTTATGGTCAGTAATGTTGTGCCTCGAAAACATCCGCCGAATTTCCAGAGCCACATCAATTTACAGAAATACTCATAATAAACTTTGATAAAATATCCAAGTATTATGCACAGAATTATAGATATACTTCTCCTTAATGCAACAGCTGTGTCAGATTTCAAAAAAGCTTTACGGAAAAAGCAAACCATGCAATAATCTGAGTACAGCGCTCAGACACAAAAACAAGCCATGCAGATACCCGCCATGTTATGGAGTCAGTAAAAGTCAGAAATAGCATTATAAATATTCACTTACCTTTGATGATCTTCATCAGAATGCACTCCCAGGAATCTCAGTTCCACAATAAATGTTTGTTTTGTTCGATAAAGTCCATCATCCATGTCCAAATACCTCCTTTTGTTAGCGCGTTTAGTAAACAAATCCAAACTCACGAGGCGCAAGTCCAGGCGAAAGTTCAGACGAAAAGTTCAAAAGGTTATATTACAGTTCGTAGAAACGTGTCAAGCGATGTATAGAATCAATCTTTAGGATGTTTTTAACATAAATCTTCAATAATGTTCCAACCTGAGAATGCCCTTGTCTTTAGAAATGCAATGGAACGCAGGTCGCTCTCACGGGTGCGCGCGTGATCAGTTCATGCCACTCTGGCAGACCTCTGGTTGAAACAGCTCTCATTCGCCCCACTTCACAGTAGAAGCCTCAAACAACGTTCTAAAGACTGGTGTCATCTAGTGGAAGCCTTAGGAAGTGCAATATGACCCCATAGACACTGTATATTCGTTAGGCAATGAGTTGAAAAACTACAAACCTCAGATTTCCCACTTCCTGGTTGTATTTTTCTCAGGTTTTCGCCGGCCATTTGAGTTCTGTTATACTCACATACATCATTCAAACAGTTTTAGAAACTTCAGAGTATTTTCTATCCAATACTACTAGTAATATGCATATATTAGCTTCTGGGCCTGAGTAGCAGGAAGTTTACACTGGTCATGCTTTTCATCCAAACATGAAAATGCTGCCCCCTATCACACAGACTTAGACCACTCACCCACTCCACTGAATAGCAGGCTAGTGATTACTTTACAATGCTTGCAGTTAGCCACCGATTCCTTCCAAACCACTCATTGTTGAATTTGCGATTTCCAACTGATTGTGTAATGTTTATGTCCAATGGCCGATGAGCACCGATACATTTTATCTATAGTTTCTCTTCATATGACAAGGATTGAAAATAATTTGCCAGTAGATTATTGACTTGATTCATGATGATGACTGGTTGTTTCCTAGCTAAGATGTTGAAAGTATGATGTTGACATTCCAATCAAAGTTACAGTAGATATAACGTAATTTGACGTAATTTTATCTGTGACCAATGACCTTGAGCCTTCTTGGATGGACACTTCTAATGTCACTCTATGGCAGCACCCAAGGGGCTTGAATTTTCAAGCTCTACCCGAGCTGAAAAAATCTATTTAGGCCTAATTTAGTCACTTCTTCTAGTCCGATGGCATTACATGCTTTCTGTGTACTGATGTATTGGTAAACTGCCATGATGGTGGATTTAGAAATGGGAAATTGTGAAATAGTCATGTGCTATTCTGATAAATTAACTTTTATGGATATAAAGAGAAATTAAAAGTCGGAATCAATTAGCACGGTAACTGACCGTAAAGAAATGCATTGAAACTGACTCCTATTTAATTTCCCTAATGCTGCAAAGCAGTGTGTAAAGATAGCGCTGCAGTGGATAGTAACTATTTTATAGGATCCTGACCAATTCTGCTATTTTGTGAGTGTTTTTACACTGATCTTAACTTTTTTTGTACATAATGTCTCTGGCATAATTTCCTATGACCGAAAACAGCTTCTGGACATCACCACAGTGATCACTAACCTCGATTTCGATGACAATTTCTACTTCAATGAGTCATTCTGCTTACTCCGGACCAGGCCCTAATCCTAGGACCTCGAAAGAGGAAGCGACAGTGCAAGGAAAGTACACGAGCCAGCATCCTGACGACACTACGCTGGCTAGCAAATAAACCGCTTCTACCCTCCGTTCTATTGGCAAACATAAAATCACTAGAAAACAAACTGGACAAGCTATTCGAGACTATCTTACCAATGGGACCTGAAGAACTGTAATATTCTATGTTCTATGTTTCTCTGAGTTGTGGCTGAACAAGGACATGGATAATATACATTTTGCTGGTTTTCCCATGCATCGTCAAGACCGTTCGGCAGCTTCGGGTTAACAACAGCCGGTGCGCAATCTCTAATGTTAAGGAAGTCTCAAGTTTTTGCTCGCCTGAGTTAGAATAGCTGTAGACCATAGTTTTTACCAAGAGACTTTTCACCTATATTTTTCATAGCTGTCGATTCACCACCACAAACCGATGCTGGCACTAAGTGCACACTCAACGAGCTGTATAGGGCCATAAGCAAACAACAAAATGCACTCCTAAAGGCAATGCTTCTCATGTCCTTAACGATTACAAGCATACCCATAACTGTCACACACTGATCTGTTTCACCTGTCTTTGTGCTTGTCTCCACCCCCCTCCAGGTGTCGCCAATCTTCCCCATTATCCCCAGTGTATTTATACCTGTGATCTCTGTTTGTCTGTTGCCAGTTCGTTTTGTTTCCTACCTGCGGTTTTCCCCTTGCTTCTCTCTGTTCTAGTTCCTGTTTTCTAGTTTTTCCCGGTTTTGACCATTCTGCCTACCCTAACCCTGAGCCTGCCTGCCGTTCTGTACCTTGCAACACCACACTGGATTATTGGCCTGCTCTGACCCTGAGACTGCTTGTCGTTCTGGACCTTTTGCATCCTATCTGGATTGCTGACCTCTGCCTGCCCTTGACTTGTCGTTTTGCCTGCCCCTGTACTAGTAATAAACTTTTGTTACTTCGACACTGTCTGCATCTGGGTCTTACCTCAAACGTGATTGTACGAACTGGCCATGACTGAACCAGCAGACTCGGACCTGCTCCACAATGCCATATCCTCCCAAGGAGCCACCATTGGAAGGCATGAGGAGTTGCTTCCTGGTCTTATAGAAGGGTTCCAGACCTTGGACGAACGCCATGACCAAGCATTGAACACATTGCTGGAGCAATTCAGCGGGTTGTCTGTTAGACAGCCTACCACGACGGTAACCTCCCAGCCCCTCAGCAACCTGGCTGTTAGCAGCACTGCCTCCCCGGTTGCTCCGTTTTCATGGGAATCCCGCTTAACTCACCCGGAACACTTCGATGGAGAGTCAGGCATCTGTCGGGCGTTTCTCGCTCAGTGTTCCCTCATCATTGAGCTGCAGCGCTCCTCCTTCCCCTCGGACCACTCTAAGGTAGTGCTCCTCATCACGCTGATGTCCAGAAAGGCTCTCGCCTGGGCTATGGCAGTACTGGAACAACAGTCGGCCGTATGCGTCAATCTGGAGGAGTTCGTGGCATAGGTAAAGAAAGTATTCGATGCTCCATTGTCCAGGAGAGAGCCTGCCCGGAAGTTACTCCAGCTTTGGCAAGACTCCTGCAGTGTGGCAGACTATGCGGTGGTTTCTACACGTTGGCAGCTGAGCGCCTGGAACCCGAAGCCACTGTACGACATGTTCCTGTACGGAGTATCAGAGGAAGTAAAGGATGAGCTTGCAGCCCGGGAACAACCTACGGAACTCGACTCGCTCATCGCCTTGAACATTCGAATTGATGGATGACTGCGGGAGTGAAGGAAGGAGAGGAGATTCGATTTCACTCGCCCGTCCAAGGATTCCACCTCGCCTCCGAGGCATCCCGGATGTCTCTGACAGCTCCGTTGCCGAGAGAACCCAAGGCTACCTAAGTTCCCCTGAGAGTCTCAGAAGACTGCTGATTCACCTCTTCTAGAGCCTATGAAACTAGGCAGAGCTAGGCTGTCCCCAGCTGAATGTCTTCACACTAAAAGTTGCCTGTATTGCGGGACTACTGGTAATTTTGTCTCCACCTGTCAACTAAAAGACCAGGCTCACCGGTAGAAGCGAATACTCTTGTGGGCCATACGGGGAACTTTTCCTCTCCCCTTACTCGCACCCTTTATCATGCCATTTTGCTGTGGGGGAACCAGTCGAAATCTCTGCGAGAACTCATCGACTCTGGGGCCGATGAGAGCTTTAGAAACGCTACCCTGGCTTCCGAGCTCCACTCAGCCCATCTCCATTCCCATGGACGTTAGAGCACTGGATGGGCGCTCTATAGGACGGGTCACCCACAATACCACCCCCATCAACCTACTTGTGTCAGGGAACCACAGCGAGACTAACCAATTCCTGCTCATTAAGTCTCCTCAGGTTCCCATGGTATTGGGATTCTCTTGGCTCCAGCTACACAATCCCCTCATTGACTGGTCTGCTGATGCCATCATGGGCTGGAGTCCGTTCTGCCACGCACATTGCCTGTAGTCTGCCCCGGGACGTCTTCCTGGGGGCTCAGAAGTTGCCCGGGGCCTCTCTACCATTCCTGCGGAGTACCAGGACCTCCGGGAGGTGTTCAGTAAGGCCCGGGCCACTTCGCTTCCGCCGCACCGACCATATGTCTGCGGGATCCAGGCACCACTCCGCCCCAGGGACGACTGTAGTCTGTCGGGTCCGTAGACCAAGGCTATGGAGACCTACATTGACGGTTTTGCCCTTCTTCTCCACAAGAAGAATCCTGCGCCCGTGCATCGACTACCGTGGTCTCAACAACATCACAGGGAAGAACCGCCACCCGCTACCCCTCATCTCCTCGGCCTTCGAGCCGCTCAAGGGGGCCACCGTGTTCTCCAAGCTGGATCTACGGAACTCCTATCACTATGCGGATACGGGAAGGGGACGAGTGGGAAACTGCCTTCAACATGTCCAGCAGTCACTACGAGTATCTTGCCATGTCATTTGACCTTACCAACGCACCTGCTGTGTTCCAAGCTCTGGTTAATGATATTCCCTGCGACATGTTGAACCAGTTCATCTTTGTCTTCCTCGTCTTTTCCCGCTCCGTCCAAGAACACGCACGTCCGAAAGGTTCTCCAACTCCTCCTGGAGAACCAGCTTTCTGTAAAAGCAGAGATGTGCGAATTTCATCCCTCCACCATCCCCTTTCTGGGTTACATCATACAGATGGATCCCGGAAAGGTGAGAGCAGTGGTGGATAGTCCCCAGCCTATGTCCAGGGTGCAGCTGCAATGTTTCCTTTTATCGCCGCTTTATCTGGGGTTACAGCACCCTGGCTTCCCCTCTGTCTGCACTCACTGCTCCCAAGGTTCCGTTCATGTGGTCCCGAGCTGCTGACCGGGCCATCCTGGAATCTCAAACACCAGATAACAGGATGTTCGTTTCTGACGCGGTCTGCTCCTCGGCCCTGGAGTGGGCCCACTCCTTCAGATTGGCCTGCCACCTGGGCTTCCGGCAGACCCTGGCCTTTGTGCGACAACGCTTTTGGTGGCCTACCATGGTTTCTGACGTCTCCGTTCGTCACCGCATGCACGATTTGTGCGCAGAACAAGACTCTTTGGCAAGCTTCACTGGTCTCCTTCAACATCTCCTATCCCTCACTATCCCTGGTCTCGCATATCCCTGGACTTTGTCACGGGTCTCCCCCCATCTGATGGCAACACCACCACCCTGACCATAGTGGATCAGTTTTCCAAAGCCGCCCACTTGATTCCTCTCCCCAAGCTACCCTCTGCCAAAGAGACAGCCCAGCTCACGGTGCAGCACGTCTTCGGATCCATGGACTGCCAGAGGACATGGTCTCCAACCAGGGTCCTCAGTTCTCATCCTGGTTCTGGAAGGCATCCTGCACACTCAATGGATTGTCGGCCAGCCTGTCCTCCGGGTTCCACCCCCAGTCCAACGGCCAGTCAGAGCGAGTCAACCAAGACCTGGAGACGACTCTGCGTTGCCTGGTCTCCGTCAACTCCACCAGCTGGAACCAGCAACTAGTGTGGGTTGAATACACCCGCAACACCCTTCCTTGCTCTGCCACGGGTCTATTGCCCTTTGAGTGTTCCCTGGGGTATCAGCCCCTGCTCTTCACTGTGCAGGAGGAAGAGGTCGGCATACCTTCAGCCCAGATGTTTGTCCACCGCTGTCATGGTACCTGGAAGAGAGCCCAGTCGGCCCTTCTCAAGACCACCTCCAGGATCGACGACAAGCGCATCGCCACCGGACCCCAGCTCGCTGGTATCGTCTCGGGCAGAAGGTATGGCTGTCCAAATGGTATCTGCCCCTCCGGGTGGAATCACGCAAACTCTCCTCCCGGTTTATCGGCCCTTTCCCATTTCCAATGTCATTCGCCTCTCTGCTGGAATACGGACCTCTGCCTGCTCTTGACTTGTCTTTTTACCTGCCCCTGTACTAGTAACAAACTTGTGTTACTTCAAAATCAAATAAAATTTATTTATATAGCCCTTCATACATCAGTTGATATCTCAAAGTGCTGTACAGAAACCCAGCCTAAAACCCCAAACAGCAAGCAATGCAGGTGTTGAAGCACGTTGGCTAGGAAAAACTCCAGAGAAAGGCCAAAACCTAGGAAGAAACCGAGAGAGGAACCAGGCTATGACGGGTGGCCAGTCCTCTTCTGGCTGTGCCAGATGGAGATTATAACAGAACATGGCCAAGATGTTCAAATGTTCATAAATGACCAGCATGTTCAAATAATAGGTCTGGGACAGGTATCACGTCTGGTGAACAGGTCAGGATTCCATAGCCGCAGGCAGAACAGTTGAAACTGGAGCAGCAGCACAGCCAGGTGGACTGGGGACAGCAAGGAGTCATCATGCCAGGTAGTCCTAAGGCATGGTCCTAGGGCTCAGGTCCTCAAAGAGAGAGAAAGAAAGAGAGAAAGAGAGAATTAGAGAGAGCATACTTAAATTCACACAGGACACCGGATAAGACAAGAGAAGTACTCCAGATATAACAAACTGACCATAAACTACTGCAGCATAAATACTGGAGGCTGAGACAGGAGGGGTCAGGAGACACTGTGGCCCCAACCAATGATACCCCCGGACAGGGCCAAACAGGAAGGATATAACCCCATCCACTTTGCCAAAGCACAGCCCCCACACCACTAGAGGGATATCTTCAACCACCAACTTACCATCCTGAGACAAGGCCGAGTATTCTGCCCTTGAGTTGCGTTCCCATGCAAACCTAGACAGATAGCTAACAACTAAGTCTTCAATAAAACTCCCAAGGCGTGACTTTTCTTGAATGAATATTGAAAACGTTTATGTTGTGAAACTGCAAAATACAGAAAAGAATATACTTTAGTGTTCAATTCACACCGACATACTGTAGCTGTACATTAAACATTTGAAGTTGCATAAATACAAAGCACGCGCTAAGGTACCATGCATCTGGCATGATGCCAAACCATATAGCTAATTGTTAACCATATGGTAATTGCTCCTTTCATTACTCTAATAATGTATAACCATCTATGTAGAATAACAAAGCATATTACACTAGAAACAGTAACAAAACTACAGTATTGTATATTTTACAATTCGTTTGCATGACGCATGAGCAAAGTAATACAGCTAACGACATACATTAAAGGCATTGCAATTTGTGAGTAAATGCAACCAACATTGATATGTAAGAAACTCTATCAATAACAAGATTATCATCATTAGCTAAATGCTTGAATCGAACTTACAAACAAATATTTTTCCAAGGCTGAAGCGTGACAAGAAATAACTACATTGAAAGACCTGCACCTAGCATTGTTTGTAGCTGCTTCTATGCGTGCAAAACAAATTCTGAACTTCCCGTTTGCGTTGTCTTTCTAAGTACCAGAAAGTGCCACTAGGGGGCAAATAACACCATTGAACACAATGAAAATCCAATTGAACCATTGTAATAAAATAATCTGTTACCTTCTAACAGGATGGCAGCACACCGAGTATAGCCCACAAAGATCTCCGCCACGGCACATCCCAAGGGGGTGCGCCAACCCAGACAGGAAGATCACATCAGTGACAACCCACTCAAGTGACGCACCCCTCCTACAGACGGCATGAAAGACCACCAGTAAGCCAGTGACTCAGCCCCTGTAATAGGGTTAGAGGCAGAGAATCCCAGTGGAAAGAGGGGAACCGGCCAGGCAGAGACAGCAAGGGCGGTTCGTTGCTCCAGAGCCTTTCCGTTCACCTTCACACTCCTGGGCCAGACAAGACTCAATCATATTACCCACTGAAGAGATGAGTCTTCAGTAAAGACTTAAAGGTTGAGACCGAGTTTGCATCTCTCACATGGGTAGGCAGACCATTCCATAAAAATGGAGCTCTATAGGAGAAAGCCCTGCCTCCAACTGTTTGCTTAGAAATTCTAGGGACAATAGGAGGCCTGCATCTTGTGACCGTAGCGTACGTGTAGCTATGTACGGCAGGACCAAATCAGAGAGATAGGTAGGAGCAAGCCCATGTAATGCTTTGTAGGTTAGCAGTAAAACCTTGAAATCAGCCCTTGCTTTGACAGGAACCCAGAGTAGGTGTCACGACTTCTACCGAAGGTAACTACTAACTACTCTCCCTGTTCAGGGGGCTCGGTATCACCGGTTTACTAGCCGCCAACGATCCCTTTTTCCTTTTCTGGTTGTTTTGTCTGTGTTCCTTTTCACACCTTGATTGATTTCCGTTTATTTCTCTGTGTATATAGGGCACCTGTTGCCTGCCTTAATTCGTGCTGGATTAAGCTTGTGTGTATTTGCACTCGATTGTCTTTGATGTTTATTGTTTTCACTATTACGCACGTGTAGTTAAGTTTCGGAACTGAGTTTGCTCCTCCGAGTTTCTGTATTGTTTTCACTATTTAGGCTGTGACATTTTTGTATTGGTGGACTATATATATTATATATATATTAAACATTATTCTCAGAAATCCCTGCTCTCCTGCGCCTGACTCCTACACCTCTCACCGAGACGCACCTTATCACAGTAGGGAGGCTAGCACTGGAGTAATATGATCAATCTTGGGACCTAGAACAAGCATCTCTGTTTTGTCCGAGTTTAAAAGTAGAAAGTTTGCAGCCATCCACTTCCTTATGTCTGAAACACAAGCTTCTCGCGAGGGCAATTTTGGGGCTTCACCATGTTTTATTGAAATGTGTAGCTGTGTGTCATCCGCACAGTAGTGAAAGTTAACATTATGTTTTTGAATGACATCCCCAAGAGGTAAAATATATAGTGAAAACAAGAGTGGTCCTAAAACGGAACCTTGAGGAACACTGAAATTTACAGTTGATTTGTCAGAGGACAAACCATTCACAGAGACAAACTGATATCTTTCCGACAGATAAGATCTAAACCAGGCCAGAACTTGTCCGTGTAGACCAATTTGGGTTTCCAATCTCTCCAAAAGAATGTGGTGATCGATGTTATCAAAAGCAGCACTAAGGTCTAACAGCACGAAGGCAGATGCAGAGCCTCGGTCTGATGCCATTAAAAGGTAATTTACCACATTCACAAGTGCAGTCTCAGTGCTATGATGGGGTCTAAAACCAGACTGAAGCATTTCGTATACATTGTTTGTCTTCAGGAAGGCAGTGAGTTGCTGCGCAACAGCCTTTTCCAAAATTTTTGAGAGGAATGGAAGATTTGATATAGGCCGATAGGTTTTTTAAATTTTCTGGGTCAAGTTTTGGCTTTTGCAAGAGAGGCTTTATTACTGCCACTTTTAGTGAGTTTGGTAGACATCCGGTGGATAGAGACCCATTTATTATGTTCAACATAGGAGGGCCAAGCACAGGAAGCAGCTCTTTCAGTAGTTTAGTTGGAATAGGGTCCAGTATGCAGCTTGAAGGTTTAGAGGCCATGATTATTTTCATCATTGTGTCAAGAGATATAGTACTAAAACACTTGACTGTCTCTCTTTATCCTAGGTCCTGGCAGAGTTGTGCAGACTCAAGACAACTGAGCTTTGAAGGAATACACAGATTTAAAGAGGAGTCCGTAATTTGCTTTCTAATATTCATGATCTTTTCCTCAAATAAGTTTATGAATTTATTACTGCTGAAGTGAAAGCCATCCTCACTTGGGGAATGCTGCTTTTTAGTTAGCTTAGCGACAGTATCAAAAATACATTTCGGATTGTTCTTATTTTCCTCAATTAAGTTGGAAAAATAGGACGATCGATCAGCAGTAAGGGCTCTTCGATACTGCGCGGTATTGTCTTTCCAAGCTAGTCGGAAGACTTCCAGTTTGGTGTGGCGCCATTTCGTTCCAATTTTCTGGAAGCTTACTTCAGAGCTCTGGTATTTTCTGTATACCAGGGAGCTAGTTTCTTATGAGAAATATTTTTAGTTTTTAGGGGTGCAACTGCATCTAGGGTATTGCGCAAGGTTAAATTGAGTTCCTCAGTTAGGTGGTTAACTGATTTTTGTCCTCTGATGTCCTTGGGTAGGCAGAGGGAGTCTGGAAGGGCATCAAGGAATCTTTGTGTTGTCTTTGAATTTATAGCACAACTTTTGATGCTCCTTGGTTGGGGTCTGAGCAGATTATTTGTTGCAATTGCAAACGTAATAAAATGGTGGTCCGATAGTCCAGGATTATGAGGAGAAACGTTAAGATCCACAACATTTATTCCATGGGACAAAACTAGGTCCAGAGTATGACTGTGACAGTGAGTAGGTCCAGAGACATGTTGGACAAAACCCACTGAGTCGATGATGGATCTTTTGGAGTGGGTCTGTGGACTTTTCCATGTGAATATTAAAGTCACCAAAAATGTGAATATTATCTGCTATGACTACAAGGTCCGATAGGAATTCAGGGAATTCAATTAGGAACGCTGTATATGGCCCAGGAGGCCTGTAAACAGTAGCTATAAAAAGTGATTGAGTAGGCTGCATAGATTTCATGATTAGAAGCTCAAAAGACGAAAACGTCATTTTTGGGGGGTAAATTGAAATTTGCTATCATAAATGTTAGCAACACCTCCGCCTTTGTGGGATGCATGGGGGATATGATCACTAGTGTAACCAGGAGGTGAGGCCTCATTTAACACAGTAAATTCATCAGGCTTAAGCCATGTTTCAGTCAGGCCAATCACATCAAGTCAAATGTATTTATATAGCCCTTCGTACATCAGCTGATATCTCAAAGTGCTGTACAGAAACCCAGCCTAAAACCCCAAACAGCAAGCAATGCAGGTGTAGAAGCATATAATTTCCTTTGAAGTAAGGGATCTAACAATAAGTAGCCCTATTTTGAGATGTGAGGTATCACGATCTCTTTCAATAATGACAGGAATGGAGGAGGTCTTTATCCTTGTGAGATTGCTAAGGTGAACACCGCCATGTTTAGTTTTGCCCAACCCAGGTCGAGGCACAGACACGGTCTCAATGGGGATAGCTGAGCTGACTACACTGTGCTAGTGGCAGACACCACTAAGCTGGCAGGCTGGCTAGCAGCCTGCTGTCTGGCCTGCGCCCTATTTCATTGTGGAGCTAGAGGAGTTAGATCCCTGTCTATGTTGGTAGATAAGATGAGAGCACCCCTCCAGCTAGGATGGAGTCCGTCACTCCTCAGCAGGCCAGGCTTGGTCCTGTTTGTGGGTGAATCCCAGAAAGAGGGTCAATTATCTTATTATCTTATTATTATCTTTTGAGATGGGCAGAAAACAGTTTTCAACCAGCGATTGAGTTGTGAGACTGTAGAGTTCATAGAGCTCAGCTGTAGAGCTCATCACTCCCCCTAACTGGGAGGGGGCCAGAGAAAATTACTTGATGCCAACACATCTTTCTAGCTGTTGTACACCCTGAAGCTATGTTGCACTTGGTGACCTCTGACTGTTTCATCCTAACATTGTTGGTGCCGACGTGGATAACAATATCTCTATACTCTCTACACTCGCCAGTTTTAGCTTTAGCCAGCACCATCTTCAGATTAGCCTTAACGTCAGTAGCCCTGCCCCCTGGTAAACAGTGTATGATCGCTGGATGATTCGTTTTAAGGCTAATACTGCGGGTAATGGAGTCGCCATTGACTAGGGTTTTCAATTTGTCACAGCTAATGGTGGGAAGCTTCGGCGTCTCAGACCCCGTAACGGGAGGAGTAGAGACAAGAGAAGGCTCGGCCTCAGACTGCAACTGGCTGCTTAATGTGGAAAACCGGTTGAAAGTTTCTGTCGGCTGAATGAGTGACACCGGTTGAGCATTCCTACAGCATATCCCTCCTGAAACCATGAGAAAGTTGCCCAGCTGCGGGGACCGTGCGATGGGATTTATACTAACGTTACTATCTGTACTTACTGTTGGCACAGATGCTGTTTAAATTTTTTTTTATTATTTCACCTTTATTTAACCAGGTAAGCTAGTTGAGAACAAGTTCTCATTTACAACTGCGACCTGGCCAAGATAAAGCATAGCAGTGTGAACAGACAACACAGAGTTACACATGGAGTAAACAATTAACAAGTCAATAACACAGTAGAAAAAAAGAAAAGAAAAGGAGAGTCTATATAAATTGTGTACAAAAGGCATGAGGAGGTAGGCGAATAATTACAATTTTGCAGATTAACACTGGAGTGATAAATGATCAGATGGTCATGTACAGGTAGAGATACTGTTGTGCACAGATGCTGTTTCATCCTTTCCCACACGGTAATTACCCTTGCCTAACGATTGCGTCTGAAGCTGGGCTTGCAACACAGCTATCCTCGCTGTAAGGCGATCGTTCTCCTGTATATTATGAGTACAGCGTCTGCAATTAGAAGGCATCATGTTAATGTTACTACTTAGCTTCGGCTGTTGGAGGTCCTGACGAACCACGTCCAGATAAAGTGTCCGGAGTGAAAAAGTTGAATGAAAAAAAGTTTAGTGAGGGAAAAACCAAAATATAAACGGTAATTAAAAAGTAAAAACCATAAAGTTGTCAGGTAGCAAAGTAAGGTTGGCAACAAAACGCACAAAAACACAAGTCTGCAAGTTGTGACCGGAAATGGCGTCAGCAATGCAGCAATCAAAAGTATGACAGCTGTAGCTCTAGCTTCAAGACTGTCTGCATCTGTGTCTTACCTGAAACGGGATACTCTGTCTGTTCCTTCCTAACCCTCGTTTGCAGCGGCTGTTGCTAACTCAACGGCTAGGAGGTATCACTTCTGTAGTGAATAAGAGTTCAAAGTTCATACCATTCGCAACCTGTCACGTTCTGACCATAGTCCTGTTATTTTATTCTTTGTTTTATTATGGTCAGGGCGTGAGTTGGGGTGGGCAGTCTGTTTGCTTTTCTATGTTGGGTTTTGAGTTCGGCCTAGTATGGTTCTCAATCAGAGGAAGCTGTCAATTGTTGTTCCTGATTGAGAATTATACTTAGGTAGCCTGGGTTTCACTTTGAGTTGTGGGTGTTTGTTTCCGTGTGAGTGTTTGTTGCCACACGGTACTGTTTCGGTTTTCGTTCATGTTCACGTTTTTTGTTTTGTATTTCATAGTGTTCAGTTTATGTCTTAAAATAAACTTTATGGACACTTACCACGCTGCGCATTGGTCCTCCGATCCTTCTCGCTACTACTCCTCAGAAGAGGAGGAAGACAACCTTTACAGAAACACCCACCAACCAAGGACCAAGCAGCGTGGTAACAGGCAGCAGCAGCAGGAGAGGCAGCGATACCTGGAGAGATGGCCAGGGGAATATCGCCTTCCAAAAGCAAAGCTGGAGGCAGCGAAAGCAGAGAGGCGCCGGTATGAGGAAGCAGCACGGCAGTGCGGCTGGAAGCCCGAGAGGCAGCCCCAAAAATGTATTGGGGGGAAGCACACGGGGAGTGTGGCAAAGCCAGGTAGGAGACCTGCACCAACTTCCTGTGCTTACCGGAGAGCGAGAGGGACCGGGCAGGCACCATGTTATGCGGTGGAGCGCACGGTGTCCCCGGTGCGGTACATTCCAGCTCCTCGTATCGGCCGGGCTAAAGTGGGCATCGAGCCAGGTGCCATGAAGCCGGCTCTACGCATCTGGTCTCCAGTGCGTCTCCTTGGGCTGGCGTACATGGCACCAGCCTTACGCATGGTGTCCCTGGTTCGCCAGCACAACCCAGTGCGGACTATTCCACCTCGCCGCACTGGCCTGGCTACGGGGAGCATTCAACCAGGTAAGGTTGGGCAGGCTCGGTGCTCAAGAGCTCCAGTGCGCCTGCACGGTCCGGTCTATCCGGTGCCACCTCCACGCACCAGCCCGCCGGTGGCTTCCCCCCGCACCAGGCTGTCTCTCCGTCTTCTCCCTACAGGTGCTCCCGCATGTTCAGCGCTGCCAGAGCCGTCCTCCTGCCCAGCGCTGTCAGAGTCTCCCGTATGTCCTGAGCCGCCAGAGTCTCCCATCTGTCCTGAGCCGCCAGTCTCCCGTCTGTTCTGAGCCGCCAGAGTCTCCCGTCTGTCCCGAGCCGCCAGAGCCGGCAGTCTGTTCTGTGCCGCCAGAGCCGCCAGTCTGTCCTGAGCCGCCAGTCAGCCAGGAGCCGCCAGTCACCCAGGAGCCGCCAGTCAGCCAGGAGCCGCCAGAGCCACCAGTCAGCCAGGAGCCGCCAGAGCCATCAGCCTGCCAGGAGCCTCCAGAACCGTCAGCCAGCCAGGAGCCTCCAGAGCCGTCAGCCAGCCAGGAGCCTCCAGAGCCGTCAGCCAGCCAGGAGCCTCCAGAGCCGTCAGCCAGCCAGGAGCCGCCAGAGCCATCAGCCAGGCAGGAGCCGCCAGAGCCATCAGCCAGCCAGGGGCTGCCAGAGCCGTCAGCCAGCCAGGAGCCTCCAGAGCCGTCAGTCAGCCAAGAGCTGCCAGAGCCGTCAGCCAGCCAGGAGCTGCCAGAGCCGTCAGTCAGCCAGGCGATGCCAGAGTCTCCCGCCTGTCCGGTGCCGCCGGAGTCTTCCGCCTGTCCAGCGCTGCCGGAGTCTCCCGCCTGTCTGGCGCTGCCGGAAGTGTTCTTCACTCCAGCGCTACCGGAGTCTCCCACCTGTCCGGCGCTGCCGGAATCTCCCGTCCATTCGGGATCCATTTCTAGGGTCCCCAGTCCGAGGTCGGCAGCGAGGGTCGCCGTGTTTAAGAGGCCACGGAGGCGGACAATGAGGCGGAGAAAAACTGTGGTGAAGTGGGGTCCACGTCCCGTGCCAGAGCCGCCACTGCGGACAGACGCCCACCCAGACCCTCCCCTATAGGTTCATGTTTTGCGACCAGAGTCCGCACCTTTGGGGGGGTACTGTCACGTTCTGACCATAGTTCTGTTATTTTATTCTTTGTATTAGTACGGTCAGGGCGTGAGTTGGGGTGGGCAGTCTATGTTTGTTTTTCTATGTTGGATTTTGAGTTCGGCCAAGTATGGTTCTCAATCAGAGGCAGCTGTCAATTGCTGTCCCTGATTGAGAATCATACTTAGGTAGCCTGAGTTTCACTTTTAAGTTGTGGGTGTTTGTTTCCGTGTGAGTGTTTGTTGCCACACGGTACTGTTTCGGTTTTCGTTCATGTTCACGTTTATTGTTTTGTATTTCATAGTGTTCAGTTTATGTCTTAAAATAAACGTTATGGACACTTACCACGCTGCGCATTGGTCCTCCGATCCTTCTCGCTACTCCTCCTCAGAAGAGGAGGAAGAATGCCGTTACACAACCAAAGCTCACGCTGATGTTGGCTTAGTTCTGTAGTTATTATCTGAAGCACTCTGACATCAGACCGTCGTCCTCAAGTCCTCGGAACAGGAGGTTATATTGTCGTCAAGGGCTTATATAGGAAGGGAGAGGAGGGCGTGTTTGAAAAGTTTTATAGCCCATGTCCCTTCACAGGGGCGGTCCACTGATTGAGCAGAGCCCTATCTTATGAAAACCTAAATCTCACATTTTAGAAGCTAAAATCACATTTCATCCCATCACGAATAATTTCAAATTCAAACATTTAAATTGAACAACAATTCCATGCGAATCCGATAACTCTGAAGTGTAGACTTTCCACTGTAGAGTTTATGTCATCTTATCATTGATGAGAATGTCTCAGATGACAACCGAACTGACAGCATATTCATTAAGTACCACCGCATATGTTCAATTACCAGAATATAGTTAATTTCCCCCCACCTTCTGATGTTCCCAGAATCTTTATGTTAACCAAGGGTTTTGCAAATGTAACAGCAGTAGGGTAGAGAGAGGAAAAAGGAGGAAAGAGGTATTTATGACTGTCATAAACCTATCCCTAGGCCAATGTCATGACATGCGTCATACCCAAAAAGACTCAAGGCTGTAATCGCTTCAACAAAGTACTGAGTAGAGGGTCTGAATACTTATGTAAATGTGATTTTTCCGTTTTTTTGTTGAAATACATTTGCAAAAAATCTAAAACCTGTCTTTGCTTTGTCATTATGTGGTATTGTGTGTAGATTGATGAGTGTAAAAAACTATTAAATCCATTTTAGAATAAGGCTGAGAGAGAGAGAGAGAGAGAGAGAGAGAGAGAGAGAGAGAGAGTCATATTATAGGTCCCTTGTCAAGTAATTAACAGCCTGGGCAATAACTGAACACAGCTGCTGCTTTCTGGGCTTTGTTTTGTTTCCAGGCTACAAGGTGCTATCTAGAACCTAAAATCGGGCCGTGATTGGGAGTCTCATAGGGCGGCACACAATTGACCCAACGTTGTCCCGATTTGGCCAGGGTAGGCAGTCATTGTAAATAAGAATTTGTTCTTAACCGACTTGCCTAGTTAAATAAAGGTGAAATTAACAAACAAAAATGATTTACTCTGCTGCATCATTCATCGTTACCTAACAAAACACATTTTCAAATGGTGTCCTTTACGCATAAAATACGCATGACACATTGGCTTGTGGGCTGTAACACCCCTGTTGATACTGAATGTGATACCAAGCCACAATGTCAAATGCTTTGACAGCTTTGACATGATAAGTGGATTGGATGGGGAAAACTGATTTGTCATTCATATGAGATCTAAAGTGTTTGATGCAGTGCATCTCAACCAAAACCTTTTTTTTTTGCTGCATTATAGAGAGGGAAGGTGTGCAGATTTATTGAACATGACCATGTTGGACTAATACTTTTTACAGATTTTGATAGATAATGGTTTATTTCAGTGCTTATAAAAACATTCATGATATGACAAAATTCAGAATTTAAGTATATTTAGAAAAACAACATTTTCTCATTAATAACATGCAAATTTCTAAATTTGGCCTGAAAATATGAGTAATTTGATATACTGTCCATCTTAGATATTTTGAATCAAAATCAAATACTCAGTTACAAATTTACAACAATAATTTCGAAAGTACACGCAAGTACGTTCACCGTGGTAACATTACATTTTAAGACAATTCAGGGATTTTGTCAAAGCACCTGTAATTGCAAAATTGTTAATACAGAAAAATGACACTTTTACAATAAAATGTTACATGATAGACTATTGTATGTCCCTGAAAAGCGACACAGGCATAATAAGACTATAATACACATCTGACAAAGCCTAATGGCATCCCTATCTACACATGCTTTTTAAAATCATTCAATGGATTGATCTAAAAAATGTATATAATATAGAAATATATCAAGCAAGTACATCGAGTTTGGAATGAACAGCCACACCCTAGACCTGGGTTCAAATACTATTTAAGGGATTTCAATTACTTTCACATTTATTTCAAAGTAAGTATTTTGATATTTTTTCTTTGGAAATACAAGTATTTTTTACTACTTCAAATATAAGTAGTTGATTCGGGCACATTATTTGAAAATACTCAAATACACAGAAAATAAGTATTTAAAATATAAATACTTAATTAAGCATGCATTTGAACGCAGGCCTGCCACAATCCAATGGTTAGGACTTTGTCTCTGTAAACCTGCAAGCACTGTAATATATCAGCAGCATTATCATGTTGATGGCACATTCTGGATGTGGGCAAGTCATCTGCCAAGTTAAAAATGACAAAGTATTGAATACAATATCTGGATATAACTAAATGTAATCATTTTTTAAAATCCCTTTTCAGTTTTGATATTCTGCACTGCTACAGTAAAGGCAATATGTATTTATTTATTTTTATTTCACTTTTACTTATTCGGGGGATCCCAATTGAGGCCAGGGTCTCGTTCATAATAGTGCCCTGAGAACAAACAATTCACAAATCAACATAATTCAATAAAACAGCAAAAAATGAAAATACAAGACACAACAGATACATTTCAACAACACAAATAAATCATTACAATCAACCAAAACACTTGCAAACCTCAGAGAATGTTCCACATCAGCGTTCTAAACTGCGCTGCTGGCAAGGATTCAAGATGTAATGAGGATTGTAAATGATTCCAAACATGAGCGGCATTAAAACTAAGGACTAATTTACCTAGGTTGGTAGAGACACAAGGGACAGGGGAGTTAACCAACCCTTTGAGCATTTTTGGTGCCTCTTTTTTCTCTACTTAAACATTTAAAAAAAAAATGTTTAACCTTTATTTAACCAGGCAAGTCAGTTAAGAACAAATTCTTATTTTCAATGACGGTCTGGGAACAGTGGGTTAACTGCCTGTTCAGGGGCAGAATGACAGATTTGTACCTTGTCAGCTCGGGGGTTTGAACTCGCAACCTTCCGGTTACTAGTCCAACGCTCTAACCACTAGGCTACCCTGCCTACTTAAACAAAGGGCGGAGCACAGTGTCGTCCTGGTTAGGGTTTGGCCGATGTAGGCTGTCATTGTAAATAAGAATGTGTTCTTATCTGACTTGCCTAGTTAAATAAAAAATACAAAACAGAGAAGTGAGATATGTTGGAAGTTCAAAAAGGGAGAAATTAATCAAAAAGGGAGAAATGAGTCAAAAAGGGAGAAATGAATCAAAAAGGGAGAAATTAATCAAAAAGGGAGAAATGAGTCAAAAAGGGAGAAATGAGTCAAAAAGGAGAAATGAATCAAAAAGGGAGAAATGAATCAAAAAGGGAGAAATTAGTCAAAAAGGGAGAAATTAATCAAAAAGGGAGAAATGAGTCAAAAAGGGAGAAATTAATCAAAAAGGGAGAAATAAATCAAAAAGGGAGAAATGAATCAAAAAGGGAGAAATGAATCAAAATGGGAGAAATAAATCTAAAAGGGAGAAATTAATCAAAAAGGGAGAAATGAAGTGATCTACGGGAAATTAGAGAGGTCCAGCCAACCGTAATGTTGGTTGGCGTAATGTTTTGATACCCATGTAAATCTCTCTAGGACAATGTGACTTTTATCAATATATTTGCCTCTATTTACTCTCAGTAGATGTCATGCAAAACTACAAATCTCAGCAAGCTCCAGCAAGTCAACTCTAGCTGACACCTTTGCTATCAGGTATTATGTCAATTTAAAACTTGCACAAGACAGTTCACAGACTTGTCAATTTACAGAAATGTAGACAATTTATTAATTACAAAATGTAGCTAACATTAGATAGTTAATCTAGAGATGGTTACCTTTGCCTCAATTCGGCAAGCTCGTCCAGATCATCATGGCATTTGTAGTTTTTTTTTAGGATAGCCACATTAGCAGCTAATTAGCATTTCACTTTTGGGGGGTAAATACCAGAAAATATATTGATAAAAGTATCCTTGTCCTAGAGATGTACATGGTTATCAAAACATCATGCCAGGGTGAGCCTACATGAAACACAGCTCTTATTTTAAGTGTTTCTAAAATCCACTATGGGAAAAATGAATGGTGGAAAAACGATTGGTAACTTGACTTGACACCATTGTGCCCTGTCTGTGAACATTTGAACAAAAACCAAATTAAAGGAGACATAGACGCTATTAAAAAACAACTGACAATATTAAAACAAATGGGTGGAGATTAATCATAAACCCAAATTGAGAACCTTTTGTTTGATTAAGGCTGACATTGTGTGTGAGATATATATATATTATGTACAACCTACATAAAAGCAAGTGATCGCTATGTGCACATGTAAGATCAGGGATATTGCCTCTGCGTATTGAAACAGGTAAGATCAGGGATATTGCCTCTGCGTATTGAAACAGGTAAGATCAGGGAAATTGCCTGTGTATTGAAACAGGTTAGATCAGGGAAATTGCCTCTGTGTATTGAAATAGGTAAGATCAGAGATATTGCCTCTGCGTATTGAAACAGGTAAGATCAGGGAAATTGCCTCTGTGTATTGAAACAGGTAAGATCAGTGAAATTGTCTCTGAGTATTGAAACAGGTAAGATCAGGGATTTTGTCTATGCGTATTGAAACAGGTAAGATCAGGGATATTGTCTCTGTGTATTGAAACAGGTAAGATCAGGGATATTGTCTCTGTGTATTGAAACAGGTAATATAAGGGATATTGTCTCTGCGTATTGAAACAGGTAAGATCAGGGATATTGTCTCTGCATATTGAAACAGGTAATATAAGGGATATTGTCTCTGTGTATTGAAACAGGTAATATAAGGGATATTGTCTCTGCGTATTGAAACAGGTAAGATCAGGGATATTGTCTCTGCATATTGAAACAGGTAATATAAGGGATATAGTCTCTGTGTATTGAAACAGGTCGGTTTGTGGTGAAATGGAAGCAGAAACACTATGTAACTATTGTGACCTCGAAGAGAGAACTCAATTAATTTAATCCTCTATTGTCCTTTCTACCACGATATACACTTTCAGAAATTCCACCAAATCTACCCTGGCATTATGTGGCTGAGCGATGAAGAGAAACTGAAATAGTTTTTTGTCTGTTGTGTATTTCTGTTTGCAGATTTTGTTTTATAAAGCTGGGAATAAAATAAAAAGGGTGACAGAATGAAATTCAAAGTGTACATATGTATATAGATTGTGTATATCACTCACAATAGAAGGGCTTGTAAGTAAGCATTTCACAGTAAGATGAACACCTGTTGAATTTGGTGCATGTGACAAATAAAATGAGATTTGATTTAAATCTTCTCTTTGTGCCAGACCGGGTTTAAATGCCATTTGCTGTATTTCTTTTGTAATTCATTTGTTTTATTTTTTTACAGCTCTAGGGTTGTTATTATTATTGCTTGAATAACCTTATTTACTATTATTCATTTTTTCATTCTTTATGCAGTGCACACTGCACAGAACACTGGAAGAATTATCACTGAATAATCACTGTGAATCATTGTAATGTTTGCTTATGCGTCAGTAAATCCAGTAAGGGATGGGTTGCCAACTGCCGATTTGACACGGAAATACAATATAATTCATTCATTTGATAGTTCCCAAACCACTTGCACATCATATACACATATATTAAATAACAATTTAGTACAGAACATACAGTATATAAAAGCTGCTATACATACAGTAGATGTAAAGCAGATTGGTAAGCTACATCCATTTTCTGACTTTAAAATTAATAATATAAAGCCATTGACTCTGGAAACAAACAAACAGATCATTTTGATCTCATGGATGGTCAGTTCTTGCATCCATAGCTCTGTCTATCAATTTGACAGTGGTAACATTCCTCCAGTCCCATCTCTCAGCTGTTTACCAAAACAAGTGGTGGGGTGGCCGCCTTGTTTTTTTGAATCGCCGCTTGACCCTTGAATAACAATCTTCTTGAATTAGTGTCTTGAAATAAGTGCTCTCAATCAAGAGTTTCTAATTGTGAATGATGTTGACCACAGAACATTATCCTATTACAGTATGTTCAATATACCAGTCTACAAAGATACTGTGTACATAATAGTTGATGTGTCTTCATTTCAGTGTTCTGCCTAATGTTCAACATTTTAATAATGCTACCTGACAGAAAGCTTTATGCAGAGTGTCATTCTGCATTCAAATACTCGTCAGCATCTCCAGAAAGAGGCGACAGTACGATCGATGCTTGTGCTACGAAGCACTTCAGTATCTTGGCGCATCATGTGTCAGAGCTTTGTGTCAGAGCACTGTGGTTACCTGGGTGACTTCCGAGCTCATGTCATCGTTAGGCTGGCAGCGTGAGTCCAAAGACAACATCTCCATACCTAGTCATACCTGTTGATTGGACCTCTCCACCCTGTTGGCGCTGGAGTGCTGATCGCGCTGGTGCTGCTGGTGGGGGCGGGTACGAGAAGAATTCTGCAGCTCCAGCACAGAGGGACTCAGGGGGATGCAGAACTCGCGGAAGCAGCGCTTGAAGTTCTCGTCCAGGAAGGCGTAGAGGACGGGATTCAGGCAGCTGTTGGTGTAGCCCAGAGCGATGCAGAAGTGCCAGGTGACGGACTGCAGCAGGGAGTTGGGGATGTTGATTAGGGCTTTGATGATGACGTAGATGTGGATGGGCGTCCAACAGATGATGAAGACGGCCACCACCACCAGGACCATGCGGGTGATGCGCCGCAGGTTGCGGTCCTTCTCCTTGGAGCCGGACAACATGCGCACGCTCTTCAGGCGCAAGATCATTAGCCCGTAGCATACGGTAATGATGAGGACCGGGATGATGAAGGCAAAGATGAAGACACAGATTTTCAAGAGATTCTCCCAGTACCAGGATGGGTGTGGGAAGATCAAAGTGCAGTCGATGAATCCTGAACATGTGGAGATTGAGTACAAGACACAGTTGAGGGAAAGTAGTACATGAGGAAACCAATAGCTTCACGGCAGTCTTTTTCACATTTAAACCGTTTTTTACATTTCCTGACATTTAATCCTAGTACAAATTCCCTGTCTTAGGTCAGTTAGGATCACCACTTTATTTTAAGAATGTGAAATGTCAGAATAATAGTAGAGAGAATGACTTATTTCAGCTTTTATTTCTTTCATCACATTCCCAGTGGGTCAGAAGTTTACATACACTCAATCAGTATTTGGTAGCATGGCCTTTAAATTGTTTAACTTGGGTCAAACGTTTCAGGTAGTCTTCCACTAGCTTCCCACAATAAGTTGGGTACATTTTGGCCCATTCCTCCTGACAGAGCTGGTGTAACTGAGTCAGGTTTGTAGGCCTCCTTGCTCACACAAGCTTTTCAAGTTCTGCCCACACATTTTCTATTGGATTGAGGTCAGGGTTTTGTGATGGCCACTCCAATACCTTGACCTTGTTGTCCTCAAGCCATTTTGCCACAACTTTGGAAGCATGCTTGGGGTCATTGTCCATTTGGAAGACCCATTTGCGACCAAGCTTTAACTTCCTGACTGATGTCTTGAGATGTTGCTTCAATATATCCACATAATTCTTCTTCCTCACGATGCCATCTATTTTGTGAAGTGCACCAGTCCCTCCTGCAGCAAAGCACCCCCACAACATGATGCTGCCACCCCCGTGCTTCAAGGTTGGGATGGTGTTCTTCGGCTTGCAAGCATCACCCTTTTTCCTCCAAACATAACAATGTTCATTATGGCCAAACAGTTCTATTTTTGTTTCATCAGAACAGAGAACATTTCTCCAAAAAGTACAATATTTGTCCCCATGTGCAGTTGCAAACCGTAGTCTGGCTTTTTTATGGCGGTTTTGGAGCAGTGGCTTCTTCCTTGCTGAGCGTCCTTTCAGGTTATGTCGATATAGGACTCGTTTCACTGTGGATATAGATACTTTTGTACTTGTTTCCTCCAGCATCTTCACAAGGTCCTTTGCTGTTCTGGGATTGATTTGCACTTTTCGCACCATAGTACATTCATCTCTAGGAGACAGAATGCGTCGCCTTCCTGAGCGGTATGACGGCTGCGTGGTCCCATGGTGTTAATACTTGCGTACTATTGTTTGTACAGATGAACGTGGTACCTTCAGGCATTGGGAAATTGTTCCCAAGGATGAACTAGACTTGTGGAGGTCCAGAATTTTTTTTCTGAGGTCTTGGCTGATTTATTTAGATTTTCCCATGATGTCAAGCAAAGAGGCACTGAGTTTGAAGGTAAGCCTTGAAATACATCCACAGGTACACCTCCAATTGACTAAAAAAAATTCAATTAGCCTATCAGAAGCTTCTAAAGCCATGACATTATTTTCTGGAATTTTTCAAGCTGTTTAAAGGCACAGTCAACTTAGTGTATGTAAACTTCTGACACACTGGAATTGTGATACAGTGAATAATCTGTCTGTAAACAATTTTTGGAAAAATTACTTGTGACATGCACAAGGTAGATGTCTTAACCGACTTGCCAAAACTATAGTTTGTTAACAAGAAATTTGTGGAGTGGTTGAAAAACAAGTTTTAATTACTCCAACCTAAGTGTATGTAAACTTCCGACTTCAACTATAGATAAAGCTACATAGGCCCCGAAGCATTGCTCATAATGTTAGCCATAATAGTCAGCTATTTGTTAAACAAACTTGTGCTGCCTGCTTCTATTCCCCAAGCTGACATCAGATAGAGTTCCTTCAAGAGACTGCAGATAACACCCATTCTCCTCTTACGAATAAAAAGAGCTAAGATGGTTTTTACAGGCATTTTGAAAACCTAATTCAGGAGAAGCATCACAAATTTTTCTGACAAGTTTCCATCCCACTATTATACTGAAATGATGCATGGACTTTAAGACTATTATACATGGTAGAACCTGCTAGTCTATGGTTATATTAGCCATCTATAAAGACTACATGGTGGAAGCTGCTAGTCTATGGTTATATTAGTCATCTATAAAGACTACATGGTGGAAGCTGCTAGTCTATGGTTATATTAGTCATCTATAAAGACTACATGGTGGAAGCTGCTAGTCTATAGTTATATTAGTCATCTATAAAGACTACATGGTGGAAGCTGCTAGTCTATGGTTATATTAGTCATCTATAAAGTCTACATGGTGGTAGCTGCTAGTCTATAGTTATATTAGTCATCTATAAAGACTACATGGTGGAAGTTGCTAGTCTATGGTTATATTAGTCATCTATAAAGTCTACATTGTGGAAGCTGCTAGTCTATGGTTATATTAGCCATCTATAAAGTCTACATTGTGGAAGCTGCTAGTCTATAGTTATATTAGTCATCTATAAAGTCTACATGGTGGTAGCTGCTAGTCTATGGTTATATTAGTCATCTATAAAGTCTACATTGTGGAAGCTGCTAGTCTATAGTTATATTAGTCATCTATAAAGTCTACATGGTGGTAGCTGCTAGTCTATGGTTATATTAGTCATCTATAAAGTCTACATTGTGGAAGCTGCTAGTCTATGGTTATATTAGTCATCTATAAAGACTACATGGTGGAAGCTGCTAGTCTATGGTTATATTAGTCATCTATAAAGACTACATGGTGGAAGCTGCTAGTCTATAGTTATATTAGTCATCTATAAAGACTACATGGTGGAAGCTGCTAGTCTATGGTTATATTAGTCATCTATAAAGTCTACATGGTGGAAGCTGCTAGTCTATGGTTATATTAGTCATCTATAAAGACTACATGGTGGTAGCTGCTAGTCTATAGTTATATTAGTCATCTATAAAGTCTACATGGTGGAAGCTGCTAGTCTATAGTTATATTAGTCATCTATAAAGTCTACATGGTGGTAGCTGCTAGTCTATAGTTATATTAGTCATCTATAAAGACTACATGGTGGAAGTTGCTAGTCTATGGTTATATTAGTCATCTATAAAGTCTACATGGTGGAAGCTGCTAGTCTATGGTTATATTAGTCATCTATAAAGTCTACATGGTGGAAGCTGCTAGTCTATGGTTATATTAGTCATCTATAAAGACTACATGGTGGTAGCTGCTAGTCTATGGTTATATTAGTCATCTATAAAGACTACATGGTGGTAGCTGCTAGTCTATAGATATATTAGTCATCTATAAAGTCTACATGGTGGTAGCTGCTAGTCTATAGTTATATTAGTCATCTATAAAGACTACATGGTGGTAGCTGCTAGTCTATAGTTATATTAGTCATCTATAAAGTCTACATGGTGGTAGCTGCTAGTCTATGGTTATATTAGTCATCTATAAAGACTACATGGTGGAACCTGCTAGTCTATAGTTATATTAGTCATCTATAAAGTCTACATGGTGGAAGTTGCTAGTCTATGGTTATATTAGTCATCTATAAAGACTACATGGTGGAAGCTGCTAGTCTATGGTTATATTAGTCATCTATAAAGTCTACATGGTGGAAGTTGCTAGTCTATGGTTATATTAGTCATCTATAAAGACTACATGGTGGAAGTTGCTAGTCTATGGTTATATTAGTCATCTATAAAGTCTACATTGTGGAAGTTGCTAGTCTATGGTTATATTAGTCATCTATAAAGACTACATGGTGGAAGTTGCTAGTCTATGGTTATATTAGTCATCTATAAAGTCTACATTGTGGAAGCTGCTAGTCTATGGTTATATTAGCCATCTATAAAGTCTACATTGTGGAAGTTGCTAGTCTATGGTTATATTAGTCATCTATAAAGACTACATGGTGGAAGTTGCTAGTCTATGGTTATATTAGTCATCTATAAAGTCTACATTGTGGAAGTTGCTAGTCTATGGTTATATTAGTCATCTATAAAGACTACATGGTGGAAGTTGCTAGTCTATGGTTATATTAGTCATCTATAAAGTCTACATTGTGGAAGCTGCTAGTCTATGGTTATATTAGCCATCTATAAAGTCTACATTGTGGAAGCTGCTAGTCTATAGTTATATTAGTCATCTATAAAGACTACATGGTGGTAGCTGCTAGTCTATGGTTATATTAGTCATCTATAAAGTCTACATGGTGGAAGCTGCTAGTCTATGGTTATATTAGTCATCTATAAAGACTACATGGTGGAAGCTGCTAGTCTATGGTTATATTAGTCATCTATAAAGTCTACATGGTGGAAGCTGCTAGTCTATGGTTATATTAGCCATCTATAAAGTCTACATGGTGGAAGTCGCTAGTCTATGGTTATATTAGTCAT
The DNA here is from genome assembly GCF_034236695.1 of Oncorhynchus nerka. Taxonomy (NCBI): domain Eukaryota; kingdom Metazoa; phylum Chordata; class Actinopteri; order Salmoniformes; family Salmonidae; genus Oncorhynchus; species Oncorhynchus nerka. The sequence goes on along the minus strand of NC_088423.1, from coordinate 7,349,853 downwards.
CTATAAAGACTACATGGTGGAAGCTGCTAGTCTATAGTTATATTAGTCATCTATAAAGTCTACATGGTGGAAGCTGCTAGTCTATGGTTATATTAGTCATCTATAAAGTCTACATGGTGGTAGCTGCTAGTCTATAGTTATATTAGTCATCTATAAAGTCTACATGGTGGAACCTGCTAGTCTATGGTTATATTAGTCATCTATAAAGTCTACATGGTGGAACCTGCTAGTCTATGGTTATATTAGTCATCTATAAAGTCTACATGGTGGAACCTGCTAGTCTATGGTTATATTAGCCATCTATAAAGTCTACATTGTCTAGTCTATGGTTATATTAGTCATCTATAAAGTCTACATGGTGGAACCTGCTAGTCTATGGTTATATTAGTCATCTATAAAGTCTACATGGTGGAAGTTGCTAGTCTATGGTTATATTAGTCATCTATAAAGACTACATGGTGGAAGCTGCTAGTCTATGGTTATATTAGTCATCTATAAAGTCTACATGGTGGAAGTTGCTAGTCTATGGTTATATTAGTCATCTATAAAGACTACATGGTGGAAGTTGCTAGTCTATGGTTATATTTGTCATCTATAAAGTCTACATTGTGGAAGTTGCTAGTCTATGGTTATATTAGTCATCTATAAAGACTACATGGTGGAAGCTGCTAGTCTATGGTTATATTAGTCATCTATAAAGACTACATGGTGGTAGCTGCTAGTCTATGGTTATATTAGTCATCTATAAAGACTACATGGTGGAAGTTGCTAGTCTATGGTTATATTAGTCATCTATAAAGTCTACATTGTGGAAGTTGCTAGTCTATGGTTATATTAGTCATCTATAAAGACTACATGGTGGAAGCTGCTAGTCTATGGTTATATTAGTCATCTATAAAGACTACATGGTGGTAGCTGCTAGTCTATGGTTATATTAGTCATCTATAAAGTCTACATTGTGGAAGCTGCTAGTCTATGGTTATATTAGTCATCTATAAAGTCTACATGGTGGAACCTGCTAGTCTATGGTTATATTAGTCATCTATAAAGACTACATGGTGGAACCTGCTAGTCTATGGTTATATTAGTCATCTATAAAGACTACATGGTGGAAGTTGCTAGTCTATGGTTATATTAGTCATCTATAAAGACTACATGGTGGAAGCTGCTAGTCTATAGTTATATTAGTCATCTATAAAGTCTACATGGTGGAAGTTGCTAGTCTATGGTTATATTAGTCATCTATAAAGACTACATGGTGGAAGCTGCTAGTCTATGGTTATATTAGTCATCTATAAAGTCTACATGGTGGAAGTTGCTAGTCTATGGTTATATTAGTCATCTATAAAGACTACATGGTGGAAGTTGCTAGTCTATGGTTATATTAGTCATCTATAAAGTCTACATTGTGGAAGTTGCTAGTCTATGGTTATATTAGTCATCTATAAAGACTACATGGTGGAAGCTGCTAGTCTATGGTTATATTAGTCATCTATAAAGACTACATGGTGGTAGCTGCTAGTCTATGGTTATATTAGTCATCTATAAGACTACATGGTGGAAGCTGCTAGTCTATGGTTATATTAGTCATCTATAAAGTCTACATGGTGGAAGCTGCTAGTCTATGGTTATATTAGTCATCTATAAAGACTACATGGTGGAACCTGCTAGTCTATGGTTATATTAGTCATCTATAAAGTCTACATGGTGGTAGCTGCTAGTCTATAGTTATATTAGTCATCTATAAAGACTACATGGTGGTAGCTGCTAGTCTATGGTTATATTAGTCATCTATAAAGTCTACATGGTGGAAGCTGCTAGTCTATGGTTATATTAGTAATCTATAAAGACTACATGGTGGAACCTGCTAGTCTATGGTTATATTAGCCATCTATAAAGTCTACATGGTGCAACCTGCTAGTCTATGGTTATATTAGCCATCTATAAAGTCTACATTGTGGAAGCTGCTAGTCTATGGTTATATTAGTCATCTATAAAGTCTACATTGTGGAAGTTGCTATTCTATGGTTATATTAGTCATCTATAAAGTCTACATTGTGGAAGTTGCTAGTCTATGGTTATATTAGTCATCTATAAAGTCTACATTGTGGAAGTTGCTAGTCTATGGTTATATTAGTCATCTATAAAAGTCTACATTGTGGAAGTTTCTAGTCTATGGTTATATTAGTCATCTATAAAGTCTACATTGTGGAAGTTGCTAGTCTATGGTTATATTAGTCATCTATAAAGTCTACATTGTGGAAGTTGCTAGTCTATGGTTATATTAGTCATCTATAAAGTCTACATGGTGGAACCTGCTAGTCTATGGTTATATTAGCCATCTATAAAGTCTACATTGTGGAAGCTGCTAGTCTATGGTTATATTAGTCATCTATAAAGACTACATGGTGGAAGCTGCTAGTCTATGGTTATATTAGTCATCTATAAAGTCTACATGGTGGAACCTGCTAGTCTATGGTTATATTAGCCATCTATAAAGTCTACATTGTGGAAGCTGCTAGTCTATGGTTATATTAGTCATCTATAAAGACTACATGGTGGAAGCTGCTAGTCTATGGTTATATTAGTCATCTATAAAGTCTACATGGTGGAAGTTGCTAGTCTATGGTTATATTATTCATCTATAAAGACTACATGGTGGAAGCTGCTAGTCTATGGTTATATTAGTCATCTATAAAGTCTACATGGTGGAAGTTGCTAGTCTATGGTTATATTAGTCATCTATAAAGACTACATGGTGGAAGTTGCTAGTCTATGGTTATATTAGTCATCTATAAAGTCTACATTGTGGAAGTTGCTAGTCTATGGTTATATTAGTCATCTATAAAGACTACATGGTGGAAGCTGCTAGTCTATGGTTATATTAGTCATCTATAAAGACTACATGGTGGTAGCTGCTAGTCTATGGTTATATTAGTCATCTATAAAGACTACATGGTGGAACCTGCTAGTCTATGGTTATATTAGTCATCTATAAAGTCTACATTGTGGAAGTTGCTAGTCTATGGTTATATTAGTCATCTATAAAGTCTACATTGTGGAAGTTGCTAGTCTATGGTTATATTAGTCATCTATAAAGTCTACATTGTGGAAGTTTCTAGTCTATGGTTATATTAGTCATCTATAAAGTCTACATTGTGGAAGTTGCTAGTCTATGGTTATATTAGTCATCTATAAAGTCTACATTGTGGAAGTTGCTAGTCTATGGTTATATTAGTCATCTATAAAGTCTACATGGTGGAACCTGCTAGTCTATGGTTATATTAGCCATCTATAAAGTCTACATTGTGGAAGCTGCTAGTCTATGGTTATATTAGTCATCTAAAAAGACTACATGGTGGAAGCTGCTAGTCTATGGTTATATTAGTCATCTATAAAGTCTACATGGTGGAACCTGCTAGTCTATGGTTATATTAGCCATCTATAAAGTCTACATTGTGGAAGCTGCTAGTCTATGGTTATATTAGTCATCTATAAAGACTACATGGTGGAAGCTGCTAGTCTATGGTTATATTAGTCATCTATAAAGTCTACATGGTGGAAGTTGCTAGTCTATGGTTATATTATTCATCTATAAAGACTACATGGTGGAAGCTGCTAGTCTATGGTTATATTAGTCATCTATAAAGTCTACATGGTGGAAGTTGCTAGTCTATGGTTATATTAGTCATCTATAAAGACTACATGGTGGAAGTTGCTAGTCTATGGTTATATTAGTCATCTATAAAGTCTACATTGTGGAAGTTGCTAGTCTATGGTTATATTAGTCATCTATAAAGACTACATGGTGGAAGCTGCTAGTCTATGGTTATATTAGTCATCTATAAAGACTACATGGTGGTAGCTGCTAGTCTATGGTTATATTAGTCATCTATAAAGACTACATGGTGGAACCTGCTAGTCTATGGTTATATTAGTCATCTATAAAGACTACATGATGGAAGTTGCTAGTCTATGGTTATATTAGTCATCTATAAAGTCTACATTGTGGAAGTTGCTAGTCTATGGTTATATTAGTCATCTATAAAGTCTACATTGTGGAAGTTGCTAGTCTATGGTTATATTAGTCATCTATAAAGTCTACATTGTGGAAGTTTCTAGTCTATGGTTATATTAGTCATCTATAAAGTCTACATTGTGGAAGTTGCTAGTCTATGGTTATATTAGTCATCTATAAAGTCTACATGGTGGAACCTGCTAGTCTATGGTTATATTAGCCATCTATAAAGTCTACATTGTGGAAGCTGCTAGTCTATGGTTATATTAGTCATCTATAAAGACTACATGGTGGAAGCTGCTAGTCTATGGTTATATTAGTCATCTATAAAGTCTACATGGTGGAACCTGCTAGTCTATGGTTATATTAGCCATCTATAAAGTCTACATTGTGGAAGCTGCTAGTCTATGGTTATATTAGTCATCTATAAAGACTACATGGTGGAAGCTGCTAGTCTATGGTTATATTAGTCATCTATAAAGTCTACATGGTGGAAGTTGCTAGTCTATGGTTATATTATTCATCTATAAAGACTACATGGTGGAAGCTGCTAGTCTATGGTTATATTAGTCATCTATAAAGTCTACATGGTGGAAGTTGCTAGTCTATGGTTATATTAGTCATCTATAAAGACTACATGGTGGAAGTTGCTAGTCTATGGTTATATTAGTCATCTATAAAGTCTACATTGTGGAAGTTGCTAGTCTATGGTTATATTAGTCATCTATAAAGACTACATGGTGGAAGCTGCTAGTCTATGGTTATATTAGTCATCTATAAAGACTACATGGTGGTAGCTGCTAGTCTATGGTTATATTAGTCATCTATAAAGACTACATGGTGGAACCTGCTAGTCTATGGTTATATTAGTCATCTATAAAGACTACATGATGGAAGTTGCTAGTCTATGGTTATATTAGTCATCTATAAAGACTACATGGTGGAAGCTGCTAGTCTATAGTTATATTAGTCATCTATAAAGTCTACATGGTGGAAGTTGCTAGTCTATGGTTATATTAGTCATCTATAAAGACTACATGGTGGAAGCTGCTAGTCTATGGTTATATTAGTCATCTATAAAGTCTACATGGTGGAAGTTGCTAGTCTATGGTTATATTAGTCATCTATAAAGACTACATGGTGGAAGTTGCTAGTCTATGGTTATATTAGTCATCTATAAAGTCTACATTGTGGAAGTTGCTAGTCTATGGTTATATTAGTCATCTATAAAGACTACATGGTGGTAGCTGCTAGTCTATGGTTATATTAGTCATCTATAAAGACTACATGGTGGAACCTGCTAGTCTATGGTTATATTAGTCATCTATAAAGTCTACATGGTGGTAGCTGCTAGTCTATAGTTATATTAGTCATCTATAAAGACTACATGGTGGTAGCTGCTAGTCTATGGTTATATTAGTGATCTATAAAGTCTACATGGTGGAACCTGCTAGTCTATGGTTATATTAGCCATCTATAAAGTCTACATTGTGGAAGCTGCTAGTCTATGGTTATATTAGTCATCTATAAAGACTACATGGTGGAAGCTGCTAGTCTATGGTTATATTAGTCATCTATAAAGTCTACATGGTGGAACCTGCTAGTCTATGGTTATATTAGCCATCTATAAAGTCTACATTGTGGAAGCTGCTAGTCTATGGTTATATTAGTCATCTATAAAGACTACATGGTGGAAGCTGCTAGTCTATGGTTATATTAGTCATCTATAAAGTCTACATGGTGGAAGTTGCTAGTCTATGGTTATATTATTCATCTATAAAGACTACATGGTGGAAGCTGCTAGTCTATGGTTATATTAGTCATCTATAAAGTCTACATGGTGGAAGTTGCTAGTCTATGGTTATATTAGTCATCTATAAAGACTACATGGTGGAAGTTGCTAGTCTATGGTTATATTAGTCATCTATAAAGTCTACATTGTGGAAGTTGCTAGTCTATGGTTATATTAGTCATCTATAAAGACTACATGGTGGAAGCTGCTAGTCTATGGTTATATTAGTCATCTATAAAGACTACATGGTGGTAGCTGCTAGTCTATGGTTATATTAGTCATCTATAAAGACTACATGGTGGAACCTGCTAGTCTATGGTTATATTAGTCATCTATAAAGACTACATGATGGAAGTTGCTAGTCTATGGTTATATTAGTCATCTATAAAGACTACATGGTGGAAGCTGCTAGTCTATAGTTATATTAGTCATCTATAAAGTCTACATGGTGGAAGTTGCTAGTCTATGGTTATATTAGTCATCTATAAAGACTACATGGTGGAAGCTGCTAGTCTATGGTTATATTAGTCATCTATAAAGTCTACATGGTGGAAGTTGCTAGTCTATGGTTATATTAGTCATCTATAAAGACTACATGGTGGAAGTTGCTAGTCTATGGTTATATTAGTCATCTATAAAGTCTACATTGTGGAAGTTGCTAGTCTATGGTTATATTAGTCATCTATAAAGACTACATGGTGGTAGCTGCTAGTCTATGGTTATATTAGTCATCTATAAAGACTACATGGTGGAACCTGCTAGTCTATGGTTATATTAGTCATCTATAAAGTCTACATGGTGGTAGCTGCTAGTCTATAGTTATATTAGTCATCTATAAAGACTACATGGTGGTAGCTGCTAGTCTATGGTTATATTAGTGATCTATAAAGTCTACATGGTGGAAGCTGCTAGTCTATGGTTATATTAGTCATCTATAAAGACTACATGGTGGAACCTGCTAGTCTATGGTTATATTAGCCATCTATAAAGTCTACATGGTGGAACCTGCTAGTCTATGGTTATATTAGTCATCTATAAAGTCTACATTGTGGAAGTTGCTAGTCTATGGTTATATTAGTCATCTATAAAGTCTACATTGTGGAAGTTGCTAGTCTATGGTTATATTAGTCATCTATAAAGTCTACATTGTGGAAGTTGCTAGTCTATGGTTATATTAGTCATCTATAAAGTCTACATTGTGGAAGTTTCTAGTCTATGGTTATATTAGTCATCTATAAAGTCTACATTGTGGAAGTTGCTAGTCTATGGTTATATTAGTCATCTATAAAGTCTACATTGTGGAAGTTGCTAGTCTATGGTTATATTAGTCATCTATAAAGTCTACATGGTGGAACCTGCTAGTCTATGGTTATATTAGCCATCTATAAAGTCTACATTGTGGAAGCTGCTAGTCTATGGTTATATTAGTCATCTATAAAGACTACATGGTGGAAGCTGCTAGTCTATGGTTATATTAGTCATCTATAAAGACTACATGGTGGAAGTTGCTAGTCTATGGTTATATTAGTCATCTATAAAGACTACATGGTGGTAGCTGCTAGTCTATAGTTATATTAGTCATCTATAAAGACTACATGGTGGAAGCTGCTAGTCTATGGTTATATTAGTCATCTTTAAAGATGCACTATGTAGAAATCGCTCTGCAATTTCCTGGTTGCTAATTTCAGTTTATGTGACAAAACAAGCAAGTATAGGGTAGAGCCTCCATACTCAACTGGCGGATCGTGGACCAGAACCGGAACCAGAACGGGGTCAATACGGACCGCAGGTTCCAAAGAAACATTTTTGTATATATATATTTTTTTTTTTCACGTTTCGGACCCCTGGTATCATATAAACACACATAACTCACATTTCTATGTGAAGTTGGTTGGGTCACCCCAAAAGTTACACATTGCAGCTTTAAAGCATTATATTGATGAATAGCGTTGGAAACCTACATTAAGGCCAATTAGGGATGAACACTTACAAAACATTACTTAATATAGCCTCTGATTTGCAGTTTTAAATCCACCATTATGTAAAAGTTCATGTCACACGTAAACCTAAATAAAGGAACTGAAAGTGTTCTTATTATATGATAATAAAAAAAAAGCTTCTTAGCTAACATGACTCTCTATGACTCAGACCCAGACCATGTGTAGAACAGCAAAGTGATCATTTGGCGAATTCCATTCACTTCACAGAAATAAAATGTAAAACATAATTGTTACTCTCTCGCTACTGTGGTGTACTCACTGACATTATAGATAGGCGGCCTACAATAGAAGATCAAAGAAAAACAGCATGGGGAAACGTACTGTCATACTTGCCATTATCAGTTACAGTAGTTAAGGCGGTGAACATGACAGGCAGACCGATGGCAGAGGACAGGATCCAGTTGCACACGTTGACAATCTTTGCGTTACGGGGCGTGCGGAAGTCTAAGGCCTTGACGGGGTGGCACACTGCAATGTAACGGTCAATACTCATGGTGGTCAATGTGAAGATACTGGTGAACATGTTGTAGTAGTCGATGGATATCACTATCTTGCACAGAATGTCTCCAAACGGCCAAGTCCCCATCAGGAAGTTGACACTCTGGAAGGGCAGTGTACTGGTGGCTAGTGCATCAGCCAAGGCCAGGTTGAAGATGTAGATATTTGTGGCGGTTTTCATTTTAGTGTATCTGGAAAGATAACATACAGAAAGAAAAATGGAAAGACCAAATTAGGGGATGCTTATCAGAAGACAAATAATCTGGACAGCAGCTTGTCTATCTCAAAACCATAAGCTAAGCAATGTCTTCTGTTCACCTTGCCGTTCATGGCAACGTCTTATCGCTGTGTCTCAGTTTCTCAGACAAATCATACCACCAAGAACAGGTTTACAAAATATTGGATTCATAAGGAATTTATATTACAAACAAACACACAGACAGATGGTGTATTGACATAGGGCTACATATACAACTGTTAATTAATTCTAATTCAATTTCTCTTTCTTACAGCGTTACCTACTGGGTAGCTCTCGAAAACTCTTCTAATTATCTGTGGGTTTTCAGAGGTTTGCGTCGCACACGGTTGACTGCATGTCAACTACAATTCTTCAGACAGTGTGTTTTAACGTTTAGAAATGTCAAAAATCATTGCTTGCGAAACGGTTTTCGAAGCATGCTGATATACCTTTTATATTTCATACAGTGCATTCGGAAAGTACCCCTTCCCTTTTCCACATTTTGTTAAGTGACAGCCTTAAAAATAGATCAAATACGTTTTTCCCTCATCAATCTACACACAATACCCTATAATGACAAAGCGAAAACAGTTTTTCTGTTTAGCAAATTTATAAAATAAAAAAAATCAATACCTTATTTACATAAATATTCAGACCCTTTGCTATGAGACTCGATATTGAGCTCAGGTGCATCGTGTTTCCATTGATCATCCTTGAGATTGGAGTCCACCTGTGGCAAAAACCAAGCCATGAGGTCGAAGGAATTGTCTGTAGAGCTCAGAGACAGGATTGTATCGAGGTGAAGATCTGGGGAAGGGTAGCAAAACATTTCTGCAGCATAGAAGGTCCCCAAGAACAAGTTTGGAAGAAGATTGGAACCACCAAAACTCTTCCTAGACCTGGCCGCCTGGCCAAGCTGAGCAATCGGGGGAGGGCCTTTGTCAGGGAGGTGACCAAGAACCCAATGGTCACTCTGACAGAGCTCCAGAGTTCTTCTGTGGAGATGGGAGAAGCTTCCAGAAGGACAACCATCTCTGCAGCACTCCACCAATCAGGCCTTCATGGTAGTGTGACCAGACGGAAGCCACTCTTCAGTAAAAGGCACACGACAGCCCGCTTGGAGTGCGCCAAAACGCACCTAAAGCCTCTTGAGAAACAAGATTCTTTGTCTGATGAAACCAAGATTGAACTATTTGGCCTGAATGCCAAGAGTCACGTCTGGAGGAAACCTGCACAATCCCTACAGTGAAGCATGGTGGTGGTAGCATCATGCTGTGGGGATGTTTTTCAACGGCAGGACGTGGGAGACTAGTCAGGATCTAGTCAGCGAAAGATGAACGGAGCAAAGTAAAGAGAGATCCTTGATGAAAACCTGCTCCAGAGCGCTCAGGACCTCAGACTGGGGAGAAGGTCACCTCCCAACTGGACAACAACCCTAAGCACACAGCCAAGACAACTCAAGAGTGGCTTTGGGACAAGTCTCTGAATGTCCATGAGTGGCCCAGCCAGAGCCCCGACTTGAACCAGATCAAACATCGCTGGAGAGACCTGAAAATAGCTGTGCAGCAATACTCCCCATCCAACTTGACAGAGCTTGAGAGGATCTGCAGAGCAGAATGGGAGAAACTCCCCAAATACAGGTGTTCCAAGCTTATAGAGTCATACCCAAGAAGACGTGAGGCTGTAATCACTGCCAAAGGTGCTTCAACAAAGTACTGAGTAAAGGGTCGGAATACTTATGTAAATGTGAAATTTCATCTTTTTCTAAAAACCTGTTTTTGCTTTGTCCTTATGTTTTTTTTGTGTAGATTAGGAAAAAAACTAATTTAACCCATTTTAGAATAAGGCTGTAATGTAACCAAATGTGGAAAAAGTCAAGGGGTCTGAATACTTTCCAAATGCACTGTATCAGCGAGAAATACTCCTTCAAATAAAAAATATACACTTACTGTAGCAGTTTTGCACAGATCCACAAGCAGTGTGTGCCTCCAGTTGACAAACTACACTTCCTCTCCAGTTAAGTTTACACACAGGTGTTGAGAATACTCTACGCTAGATAGCTAATTAGCACAGGTGGCTGCCTATGTTTTGCACCTGTCTTCTGTAAACAAGCGATGTAACGTGGAGATATGGCCGTGTAGGAACACTAACCCAATTAAGGTGTGTAGTAATTAAAAAATATATATATTATTATTATTTTGCGCTGATATGAATGATACGTTCCTTATGTTTCCAAAACCGTACTGCAAGCGATACGTTTTAACAGTCAGAACGTTATTGTTAAACAAACAGACAGTCATTGTAATGGAAATGGTATTTTTACTTGAACAAATATTTGACCAGCCTAAATCCTCTCATGACAGGCACTGACAATAGTTCATCAAAATGATTAGCTCCAAATACATAAAGACAGTGTTGGGTGGATCATGAATGTAATTTCCACCCATTAGATACTACATTGATCTCTTACGTATCATATCAGAGCACTTATGATGCAGTTGGTCTTATTATACTAATTATCCAGGGATACCATAAGTAGTGTCGTCCATTGTGTTTATTCAACGGAGCAGACTAGATATTTTATCCGTATCTGCTGTCATCCCCGATCTTAATCATTTCAATCAAAATCATAGTGTTCATTTGGAGCTTATTGTGCGCCGTTACACAAAGAACGTATTGTTGCATAATGAAGTACTGTTCGCTTTTGTTGTTTCTTAATTTTCATTATTTCTCATTATGAGGCATCATTTGTAGGTTTAATTGTGTTACTTTCTAGGTTCAGCATATTCCTGTACTCAAATAAAACTAAAAGGAAACCATTTTCACTTGTATAACTATTCTGCAATCATTTCTTTGTAGTAGTACAGAGAGTAAAGGTGTGTTTACATTGTGGAGATGCAGAATGACTACAAGGAACCGTCGCTTATATGTGAATTAGAGTTTCAGAGCAGTCTGACCGTGTGCCGGATGCCTTTCTAATCCAAATCGCCCGGGCAATCTTGTGGACCGACCTGCCAACATTTTACGTTTGCGTGTGCTGCGGATTACCATTAATGACATATTATATAAAAGTTATAAATTGAGTTTTGGATGCGTGGGGGGGAATTCAAGTGTGACGGAGCTTGAACTGTCGTTCCTGCGTCTTCCGCAATTAATGGATAGTAATAACGTATTGCTGTTGAATTTCCCATAATGCCCAAAAAGAAAGAGTGGCATATCTTAAACAGAATGGCTTGTGTATTTGGCTAATATAAACAATATTATATAACGCTTGAGAATAGCAAATACAATCCCATTATGCTCATCCACATCATTCTGATTGGTTTTTCATGAGAAAATGATTCATTCATTTCCAATGCCACATTAGCAGTCTGGGATTGTCTCATTTCTTCTCGTTTCCAAAACTCTTTATTATCTTCTAATGTCAATGAGATTTTCAGAACAGATAACAGCAAATCATCTTTTTTATTTTGGAAAAATCTCCCTGATCACACTGTTTAGATAGATTACTAAACTGTACCGTGGCCCTGATTAATAAGGGGGATATCTAGTCAGTTGTACAACTGAATACCTTCCAACTGAAATGTGTCTTCTACATCCACGAATTTGATAAAGGGCTTCATTGACAAAACCCAGAAGTATCCCTTTAAAATACAAGGCATTTTCTGGATAAATACAATCTCAAATTGGCCGCAGGTAGCCTAATGGTTAGAGAGGCTAGACAGCATTTTGAAATTCTGGGTCTGATGGGAAGAATCTGCCAGGAAGGGAATCCTGGATGCCATTGCCTGCTGTTGTGCCCTTGAGCAAGGCACTTAACCCCCCCTCAACAACTGCTCAACAGGTGCCAGGGTGACAGACGTCTGCTCCAACCTCTCTGACTTCTATATGTATGTGTGTCATTTGGAGGGGTTGGGATAAAGAGGAAGTCAAATTTCAGTTGAACCTCGTGTAGAATTGACAAATAAAAGTTAACTTGATCTCAAATGAAGGACTCCTCCAAAATAAAATACAGCAGCACAGTAACCCAAACAATGAAAATACGAAGAATTCAATCAAAGGCACATTGTAAACAAATGCACTGCATTTGACTTTTAAATGTAATTTACTCTTGAGCCAACATCCGCAGCGTTTACTCTGAATGCAATCTCTGAGAACATCAGGGAAGTTGCCTTGTCGATAGTGCATTGCACTTGGAATGAATCATGGCAGAAGATTGAGATGGCTGGGGAATGCATGCCAAAATAAATTGAACTATTTTATTTTGAAAGATAATTCATTTTTTGTCTACTATGTTTGCGCATGGAGTTGTGCATTATACATAAGCCATGGATGTACACAAGGAACCGGATGTCTTGAGCTTTAAGCATAACATTGTCCGTGTCTGATGGATGGGTCTGATGTCATCAGTGTAAAAGCCCAGGAAGGAGCCAAGGGCAGGGTGTTTTTGTATTGCACATTCTGGAACACAACATGTCTGTCTATAACAAAACCATAAAACACAGCAGGGGAGAATTGTTGATAAGGTGAAGCTTGAGTCTCTCAGACAAAAAAATGATGATTGCCTACCAGTTCCAGGGAGAGAAAGTGGAAATGTGGCTCCCAATGTACTCTCTTTGTAAGGAAGACTAATACTGGACAGAAGGTCTATCTGGATCTGGGCAGAAGGGATATCTGGATCTGGGCAGAAGGGATTTCTGGATCTGGGCAGAAGGGATTTCTGGATCTGGACAGAAGGGATTTCTGGATCTGGACAGAAGGGATATCTGGATCTGGGCAGAAGGGATTTCTGGATCTGGACAGAAGGGATACCTGGATCTGGACAGAAGGGATATCAGGATCTGGGCAGAAGGGATTTCTGGATCTGGGCAGAAGGGATTTCTGGATCTGGACAGAAGGGATATCTGGATTTGGACAGAAGGGATATCAGGATCTGGGCAGAAGGGATTTCTGGATCTGGGCAGAAGGGATTTCTGGATCTGGACAGAAGGGATATCTGGATCTGGACAGAAGGGATATCTGGATCTGGACAGAAGGGATATCAGGATCTGGGCAGAAAGGATATCTGGATCTGGGCAGAAAGGATATCTGGATCTGGACAGAAGGGATATCTGGATCTGGGCAGAAGGGATTTCTGGATCTGGGAAGAAGGGATTTCTGGATCTGGGGAGAAGGGATATCTGGATCTGGGCAGAAGGGATTTCTGGATCTGGACAGAAGGGATATCTGGATCTGGGCAGAAGGGATATCTGGATCTGGACAGAAGGGATATCTGGATCTGGACAGAAGGGATATCTGGATCTGGACCTAGGGCTGTTGCGGTTACTGTATTACATTTACATTTGACATTTAAGTCATTTAGCAGACTCTCTTATCCAGAGCGACTTACAAATTGGTGCGTTCACCTTATGACATCCAGTGGAACTGCCACTTTACAATAGTGCATCTAAATCTTTTAAGGGGGGTGAGAAGGATTACTTTATCCTATCCTAGGTATTCCTTAAAGAGGTGGGGTTTCAGGTGTCTCCGGAAGGTGGTGATTGACTCCGCTGTCCTGGCGTCGTGAGGGAGTTTGTTCCACCATTGGGGGGCCAGAGCAGCGAACAGTTTTGACTGGGCTGAGCGGGAACTGTACTTCCTCAGTGGTAGGGAGGCGAGCAGGCCAGAGGTGGATGAACGCAGTGCCCTTGCTTGGGTGTAGGGCCTGATCAGAGCCTGGAGGTACTGAGGTGCCGTTCCCCTCACAGCTCCGTAGGCAAGCACCATGGTCTTGTAGCGGATGCGAGCTTCAACTGGAAGCCAGTGGAGAGAGCGGAGGAGCGGGGTGACGTGTTACCACACCGCCGCCACACCGCCGCCACACCGGCGGTAACGAGTCATGACGGCAGTCAAATTCCATGTGACCGTTTAGTCACGGTAATTAGGCTTCTCCAAGCTCTGATGCTGCTGATGGTCATTAGAACCTTTCAAACTTGCTAACTGACTGGCACTCTATAATCACTCTGACATCAACACAAATGTGTTCGAAACTCTAATCAAACACTTCACGAGAGCCCATGAGCACATGTTGGGCAACATTTCTTTGCAATTGCACGAGAAAACAAAGTGATAGCCTCTGTTAAAAAGAGGAGGATCCCATCAGCTTTCTATAGGCTAGACCTACTATATTTATTTATCAACTTTCCTAATATTAATCACATTGCTTATCTTTAAAACAGGAGTATAGCCTACCTGACTGGCATGAAAATAAACCACAGGAAAAGCGTCCTCCATTTGCTATTTAAGTGCATAAATGACATGTATTTTTTGCGCTGCTTCCCCTGTTTCGAGACAGGGTTTATTCTAAATCAAAACTAATATCACACCTATATTATTTAGTATATGTGAAGACAAGATTAAAACAAGAATAGTCTGATGGGTGAAAATATTAGCCTATCACTTGTGAAATATATATTGTCACTTGTGAATGATGCCCAGCATAAGAAACTGCCTTTTTTGTGACTTTTTCTAATCATAGTTGCACACCTCATGTAGCCTAGCCCATAGGCCTTTATGTTTTAATAATGTTTGCATAACTAATAAAGTGCCAAAATGAAGCACATTAATCCGCTTCACAAAGGGTTTAGAGCCTAACTGGCATACATAAGCAGCACAAGTTTCAAATTTGGGGAAGTTAATTTTCACCATAAAAATGCACCTTTATAATAAAAGCATTACATGCATTATCGCATTTGCTGTCACTTTTGATAATGGTGTTTTTCCGCTAATGGAACATTCGTGCTTATAGCCTACTGCCATGTGTGCATTGCTGTGCTTATAATGTGAAGAAATAGAATATGAATATGTGGACAACTACAAATGTGCACAACGACATAGGATATGTATATGAATATGTGGACAACGACATAGGATATGTATATGAATATGTGAACAACTACATAGGATATGTATATGAATATGTGGACAACTACATAGGACATGTATATGAATATGTGGACAACTACATAGGACATGTATATGAATATGTGAACAACTACAAATGTGGACAACGACATAGGATATGTATATGAATATGTGAACAACTACATAGGATATGTATATGAATATGTGAACAACTACATAGGACATGTATATGAATATGTGGACAACTACATAGGATATGTATATGAATATGTGAACAACTACATAGGACATGTATATGAATATGTGAACAACTACATAGGATATGTATATGAATATGTGAACAACTACATAGGACATGTATATGAATATGTGAACAACTACATAGGACATGTATATGAATATGTGGACAACTACATAGGACATGTATATGAATATGTGGACAACTACATAGGATATGTATATGAATATGTGGACAACTACATAGGATATGTATATGAATATGTGGACAACTACATAGGACATGTATATGAATATGTGGACAACTACATAGGACATGTATATGAATATGTGGACAACTACATAGGACATGTATATGAATATGTGGACAACTACATAGGACATGTATATGAATATGTGGACAACTACATAGGATATGTATATGAATATGTGGACAACGACATTGGATATGTATATGAATATGTGAACAACTACATAGGATATGTATATGAATATGTGGACAACTACATAGGATATGTATATGAATATGTGGACAACGACATAGGATATGTATATGAATATGTGAACAACTACATAGGATATGTATATGAATATGTGGACAACTACATAGGATATGTATATGAATATGTGGACAACTACAAATACCTAGGTGTCTGGTTACACCGTAAACTCTCCTTCCAGACTCACATTAAGCATCTCCAATCCAAAATTAAATCTAGAAACAGCTTCCTATTTCACAACAAAGCCTCCTTCATTCATGCTGCCAAACATACCCTAATTAAAACTGACTAGCCTACCGATCCTTGACCCCAGCATGTCATTTACAAAATATCCTCCAACACTCTACTCAGCAAACTGGAAGTAGTCAATCACAGTGCCATCCGTTTTGTCATCAAAGCCCCATATACTACCCACCACTGCACCTGTATGCTCTCGTTGGCTCACTACATATTCGTCACCAAACCCACTGACTCCAGGTCATCTACAAGTCTTTGCTATGTAAAGCCCCGCCTTATCTCAGTGCACTGGTCACCATAGCAACACCCACCCGTAGCACTCACTCCAGCAGGTATATTTCACTTGTCACCCCCAAAGGCAACACTTACTTTGGCCGCCTTTCCTTCCAGTTCTCTGCTGCCAATGACTGGAACGAATTGCAAAAATATCTAAAGCTAGAGTCTTATATCTCCCGCTCTAACTTTAAGCATCAGCTGTCAGAGCAGCTTACCGATCACTGTACCTGTACACAGCCAATCTGTAAATAGCCCACCCAACTACCTCATCCACATATTGTTACTTACCCTCTTGCTCTTTTGCACCCCAGTATCTCTACTAGCACATCATCATCTGCACATTTATCACTCCAGTGTTAATACTAAATTGTAATTATTTCGCCTCCATGGCCTATTTATTGCCTTACCTCCCTACTCTTCTACATTTGCACACACTGTACATAGATGTTTCTATTGTGTTATTGTACGTTTGTTTATGTGTAACTCTGTTGTGTTGTTGTTTTTGTCGCACTGCTTTGCTTTATCTTGGCCAGGTTGCAGTTGTAAATGAGAACTTAAATAAATAAATAAAAGAAAAAGAAAAAGAAATAGCCTAATAGTTTATCAACATTTTAAGCTAAATGTTCTGATCTGTTGCGTCAGCCACATTGCGTAAACAAGTTTAATGCAAGTGGTTGTATTAATTTGAGATCTATTGCATCCCACAACTGTCTCAGACTATGTTTGGAATATTTATTTCTCACACAGAATAGGTAAACTTTTGTACACTCGTGGCCAAAAGTTTTTAGAATGACACAAATATGAATTTTCACAAAGTCTGCTGCCTCAGTTTTTATGATGGCAATTTGAATATACTCCAGGATGTTATGAAGAGTGATCAGATGAATTGCAATTAATTGCAAAGTCCCTCTTTGCCATGCAAATGAACTGAATCCCCAAAAAACATGTCCACTGCATTTCAGCTCTGCCACAAAAGGACCAGCTGACATCATGTCAGTGATTCTCTCGTTAAGACAGGTGTGAGTGTTGACGAGGACAAGGCTGGAGATCACTCTGTCATGCTGATTGAGTTCAAATAACAGACTGGAAGCTTCAAAAGGAGGGTGGTGCTTGGAATCATTGTTCTTCCTCTGTCAACCATGGTTACCTGCAAGGAAACACACGCCATCATCATTGCTTTGCACAAAAAGGGCTTCACGGGCAAGGATATTGCTGCCAATAAGATTGCACGTAAATCAACCATTTATCGGATCATCGAGAACTTCAAGAAGAGCGGTTCAATTGTTGAGAAGAAGGCTTCAGGGTGCCCATGAAAGTCCAGCAAGTGCCAGGACTGTCTCCTAAAGTTGATTCAGCTGCGGGATCAGGGCACCGCCAGTACAGAGCTTGCTCAGGGATGGCAGCAGGCAGGTGTGAGTGCATCTGCACACACAGTGAGACGAAGACTTTTGGAGGATGGCCTGGTGTCAAGAAGGGCAGCAAAGAAGCCACTTCTCTCCAGGAAAAACATCAGGGACAGACTGATATTCTGCACAAGGTACAGGAATTGGACTGCTGAGGACTGGGGTAAAGTCATTTTCTCTGATGAATCCCCTTTCCGATTGTTTGGAGCATCCGGACAAAAGGTTGTCCGGAGAAGACAAGGTGAGAGCTACCATCAGTCCTGTGTCATGCCAACAGTAAAGCATCCTGAGACCATTCATGTTTGGGGTTGCTTCTCAGCCAAGGGAGTGGGCTCACTCACAATTTTGCCCAAGAACACAGACACGAATAAAGAATGGTACCAACACATCCTCCAAGAGCAACTTCCCCCTTAACCATCAAGGAACAGTTTGGTGACGAACAATGCCTTTTCCAGCATGATGCCATAAGGGAAAAGTAATAACTAAGTGGCTCTGGGAACAAAACATCGATATTTTGGGTCCATGGCCAGGAAACTCCCCAGACCTTAATCCCATTGAGAACTTGTGGTCAATCCTCAAGAGGCGGGTGGACAAACAAAAACTCACAAATTCTGACAAAGTCCAAGCATTGATTATACAAGAATGGGCTGCCATCAGTCAAGATGTGGCCCAGAAGTTAATTGACAGCATGCCAGGGCGGATTGCAGAGGTCTTGAAAAACAAAGGTCAACAATGCAAATATTGACTCTTTGCATGAACTTCATGTAATTGTCAATAAAAGCCTTCGACACTTGTGAAATGCTTGTAATTATACTTCAGTATTCCATAGTAACATCTGACAAACATTTCTTAAGACACTGAAGTAGCAAACTTTGTGGAAATTAATATTTGTGTCCTCAACTTTTGGCCATGACTGTACTTGTACTATGGGGGATAGTAGATTGACATAGGATCGTGCTTCTGCTGTTTGTTAGGCCACCGCATCTTGTTGGCTGATGAAAAGTAAATGTGGACAGGTCTTCCAATAACTTCACTATGCATCTCAGGATCGGATCGGATAAGGGCGTGCGCAGTTGCGTCCCAGATGTGTCTGTCTTCACTTGTAGCCTGTGAGAAAGACCCAATCACGTGATGGAGAGCCATGTGAGTGAGAGGCGCTTAGGGGCGCGCAGCACTCAGGTAGAAGGGCACAACACAGCAATCCGGGCCAAGGGCACAACCGCAACTGGCCGCAAAAGGAATGGATTTTTTGGGGGTGCATTATGGCCACAAAGGGGATGCCGCCGTGATATTCGAGGCATTATCAAGTGCTTGTCAAATTGTGAATGAGAGACTGATGAAGTGTGTACAGCCTGCGCAAAAAACAAAGTTACCTCATGTCTTTCAAGCAACTTTTTTCAAATTGTCATTAGAGTCGCATCATGCAGCCTTACAATGTATTAAAGATCAAAACATATAGCCCAACGTCTGCAGAACAACTAAATTTGCATTAATAACTCTAAATTAAGCATATAGGAGTACCTACAGTGGGGCAAAAAAGTATTTAGTCAGCCACCAATTGTGCAAGTTCTCCCACTTAAAAAGGTGAGAGAGGCCTGTAATATTCATCATAGGTACACTTCAACTATGACAGACAAAATGAGAAAAAAAATCCAGAAAATCACATTGTAGGATTTTTAATGAATTTATTTCCAAATTATGGTGGAAAATAAGTATTTGGTCAATAACAAAAGTTTATCTCAATACTTTGTTATATACCCTTTGTTGGCAATGACAGAGGTCAAATGTTTTCTGTAAGTCTTCACAAGGTTTTCACAACTGTTGCTGGTATTTTGGCCGATTCCTCCATGCAGATCTCCTCTAGAGCAGTGATGTTTTGGGGCTGTTGCTGGGCAACACGGACTTTCAACTCCCTCCAAAGATTTTCTATGGGGTTGAGATCTGGAGACTGGCTAGGCCACTCCAGGACCTTGAAATGCTTCTTACGAAGCCACTCCTTCGTTGCCCGGGCGGTGTGTTTGGGATCATTGTCATGCTGAAAGACCCAGCCACGTTTCATCTTCAATGCCCTTGCTGACGGAAGGAGGTTTTCACTCAAAATCTCACGATACATGGCCCCATTCATTCTTTCCGTTACACCGATCAGTCTTCCTGGTCCCTTTGCAGATAAACAGCCCCAAAGCATGATGTTTCCACCCCCATGCTTCACAGTAGGTATGGTGTTCTTTGGATGCAACTCAGCATTCTTTGTCCTCCAAACACGACGAGTTGAGTTTTTACCAAAAAGTTATATTTTGGTTTCATCTGACCATATGACATTTTCCCAATATTCTTCTGGGTCATCCAAATGCTCTCTAGCAAACTTCCTGGACATGTACTGGCTTAAGCAGGGGGACACGTCTGGCACTGCAATTGGTGGCTGACTAAATACTTTTTTGCCCCACTGTATTTCTTCGTTAACTGTTCAACACAGAACAGCTGCATGTGCGCAATCTCTCAAATCGTTTGGAGAAAATATTTATATTTTATTCAGCTATGTTCAATTGTATTCTTCATACTATAAAATAATGCCACGTAATTCTAAGGAAATCTTGCTGCTAAATGAACTCGTGTAGCCCCCAGCCATTTGGCATAGACAGATCAGGACCTAACTTAAGGGCAACTCAGAGTATGCTATTCTGTTCTTCTGAAATAGACTATGATTTATTCATATCATGCTTCTTTAGACGTGTCTAAAATAAATAACGGATTTATTGTGAAGGTGTAGGCTATATTACATGGATTTATTATACTTTTTACATTGTGGAAGCCAGGAAGCCAGCCAACAGTGTGGAAGCCATGAGATGCTAAATGTGTTTATGTTGATTAACAGCCAATTACCGTGAGACCGACAGTTATTTGTTGGACAATCACCAGCTGACAAAATTTAGTGACCGCCACAGCCCTATCTGGACCTATGTATGAATCTCCCAGAGTGTACAAAAAGCCATGCCAACATGCTCTGCGGTTTTCATTATTCTCATATGTGACCTTGGATTTCATTATTCTCATATGTGACCTTGGATTTCATTATTCACATATGTGACCTTGGGTGCTAACAGAAGGGAAGTTCAGAAGTATGATCAGTAATCAGTAATGGGCGACAGTGACAGCTATGGAGTTCACTTATTCATATTAAATGCTCTACTACGCTCATCCTGTCTCTCACACAAGAAATTTCACAAGAAAAGAGAAAATTATTGATGGTTATAACACAGCAGAATGGAAATAGTCCCTGTGCACAATCCTGTTAAATTAGCTTTTAGTGCCTTTTTTCAATAAGAGATTTGTTCCTGGTTTTAGATGACAAGCCAATTACAAGTAGAGCGAATGTGCATCAAAAGCCTTTTTTTCTCTTAAGTTGGATGAATTTAACTGGTCCTTCCTCATTAAGGAAATTGTCCCCATAATCAGGGATTCCCAGATGAATCATCTCCCAATATTCTTTAGTCTGGCTCCAGATTCCTTGAGGTGGAGAGTTATTCTTATGTATCAAAGGAATGATGAATCCTCTGATGCAGCATGGAGAGAGGATGGCAGTTGCACACCATCAAAAACAGATTCTTTCCACCTCTGGAAATGACTCTCTCTGCTGTGATTTGAGGTTAGTGATTATGGGTGAGTCAGGCCCTTAGAATTCAATAGCCATCAAACCTCTCTAACATCTGCTGGGGGACAAATCCATTTGATGCCAACACAACAACCTGTTCCCACAGACTTTGGCCGTAGTGTATTGGAGGAGAAGTCTCCTGCCCAACATCTTTCATTTTTGTCATTTAGCAGACACTCTTATCCAGAGCAACCAGGGTTAAGTGTCATGCTCAAGGGCACAATATATTTTACATAGTCGACTCTGAGATTCAAACCAGCAACCTTTTAGTTATTGGCCCAATGCTCTTAACCGCTGGCTACCTGCTGCCCAGCAGAAAAGTGTGTAGCAGGGAACAATGGCACAGGACGCCTCCTACAACAGCGCTGTCTGCCTCTAGTCAGTGGAAACCAGTTCGCTATGAAAGAGGGAGCACAGCCATCACAGCATCGATTAAGACAGACAGCAGCTTAACACTAAAACACTTCAGTTGCCTCATAGTAACTGCCTCTGCAATTACTGAGTGTTTATTTATTTATTTTTATTTTACCTTTATTTAACCAGGCAAGTCAGTTAAGAACAAATTCTTATTTTCAATGACGGCCTGGGAACAGTGGGTTAACTGCCTGTTCAGGGGCAGAACGACAGATTTGTACCTTGTCAGCTCGGGGATTCGAACTTGCAACCTTTCGGTTACTAGTCCAACGCTCTAACCACTAGGCTACCCTGCCGCCGAGTGTGATGGTCCGCTCGACTGGCAGACATGATCACACCGGTGGCAGTTACCTCCAATCAAATAGAGCAGATATCCCTGCGCAGCCAGCTGTCTTTTCTCATTATTCAGCAGATGATGTCTAGTGGAACGGATTTGCAAATACTTTTGGATATTCACCGCTGACACATGGCTCCAGGCATAAGCGACATAAGCTTATGTCGAGGTCCCAACTTACTGTTGATTGTTACAGTAGTAGAATGCACTAGGTGCAAATTTGGTTGTGCATCAGCAGTTTTTCTCTTGTTATGTCAGTCACTGACAGTCACTTAATTAGCATGTCAGCTAACAATTTTTAGATTGGTAAATGAGTCTAGCCAGCAATCTAAAAGTGTAGTAATGTCACGCCCTGGTCGAAGTATTTTGTATTTATCTTCATGTATTGGGTCAGGCCAGGGTGTGGCATGGGGTTTTTGTAATTGTGGTGTGTTTGTCTTGGGGTTTTGGTGGTGGTATTGGGATTGTAGCTTAGTGGGTTATCTAGCAAAGTCTATGGCTGTCTGGAGAGGTTCTCAATCAGAGGCAGGTGTTTATCGTTGTCTCTGATTGGGAACCATATTTAGGCAGCCATATTCTTTGAGTTTGTCGTGGGTGATTCTGTAACGGTTTTCTAGGTGTGAAGGAGAGTCGGACCAAAACGCAGCGTGTAGATTGCGATCCATGTTTAATCAAACAAACGTAAACACGAAATAACACAAACACTACAAAACAATAAACGTAACGAAAACCAAAACAGCCTATACTTGTCAACTAACACAGCGACAGGAACAAAGACACTAAGGACAATCACCCACGACAAACTCAAAGAATATGGCTGCCTAAATATGGTTCCCAATCAGAGACAACGATAAACACCTGCCTCTGATTGAGAACCTCTCCAGAGAGCCATAGACTTTGCTAGATAACCCACTACGCTACAATCCCAATACCACCACCAAAACCCCAAGACAAACACACCACAATTACAAAAACCCCATGCCACACCCTGGCCTGACCCAATACATGAAGATAAATACAAAATACTTCGACCAGGGCGTGACAAGTAATCATGGCCGAATTCCAACCAGGCACGCAGGGCAGGTGCCCTGACCTCCCGGGGGCCCCTATTGATTTTGATAGTGACTCTCACTCAGATATCATTAACATGGCATAAGTTGTGGCAAAATGTGTAGCAGAACGCTTGCTTTAAAACTGCTACATTTTCTCCACTCCCCATGGCAAAATGTGTCCAATTGCAGGAAATTAACTTTAAAACTTACATTTTATCTCCGCCGTCAAGAGGTGGGCCACCAAAATGTTTTGACTGTGAGGTGGGGGGGGGTCCAGCAACCAAATCTTGCTTAGGGCCCCCAAAAGGCAAGGGCCGGCTCTGCAAATGGCCTTTGAGCATGGCATGTTGTAAGGCCTAATGCACATGCATAGTGACAGTTGACATAGAGCAGACATAAACAAGCCTTTTCATAATAGCTCTGAACTCATCAGAGCCACACTAGTGCAATTTATGTTGTCCCCTAACCGGCTATCACCCGGTTACTCAACCCTGCACCTTAGAGACTGCTGCTCTATATACATAGACATGGAATCACTGGTTACTTTAATAATGGTACACTAGTCACTTGAATAATGTTTAATGTTTACATACTGCTTTACTCATCTCATATGTATTTACTGTATTCTATTCTACTGTATTTTAGTCAATGCCACTCCGACATTGCTCATTCTTATATTTATATATTTCTTAATTCGATTATTTTACTTTTATATTTGTGTGTATTGTTGTGAATTTCTGGATAATACTGCACTGTTGGAGCTAGGAACACAAGCATTTCGCTACACCCACAATAACATCTGCTAAATATGTGTATGTGACCAATAAAATGTGATTTGATTTGAAAACATTTAGATTGTGTGGATATAGAGCAGTAACACACTAAGGTATGGTGAGCCTGTTTACAAAACATTGGTTAGTTTTGATTTTCTCTCAAAATGCAGTTCGATTTTAGGAAATGAATGGTAGTATAACCACAGAAACAGAGCAGCAGGGTAGACTATAGCAATCAAGGCTTGTTGCTAAGGAACAACCGGAACATCGCCTCTTACTTTTTGTGATTACCTTCTCCCTATATCAAATCATACAGCCACAGATAGAACAATGAGCCAGATGTTTCACCAGAGTAGAAATCTGAGGCATCCGGTTGGCATTTCCACTTAACACCAAATATGGAAGCCCAGTGGCTGGCAGTGGGAGAAGATGGATCGAGATGGATTTTGGCCAACATTCTACACATTTTCTCATTAATGAAACATTGGATCTCAATACAGTTTTCTGTTCCCAAAACTAAAATCTGTTACGAACAAACTGGAATAAGTTTAGTAGACTTTACTGTTTGCCAAAGTTTCTAAAAATGGTGTTGTTTAGAAGGAGTGCAAGGGCGAATTGAGTTATTGCACACGAATACTTCACAGAGTAGGCGTTCCCTAATGTAAATATGCAAATACATGCGAGAACGCGACAATGAGATCTCGCTAGCTAGTGCTTGAACTCTGTCCACCTCCTTGCTTGTTTTTTTGCTCACTGTGATTAATTTGCTCCCATTGGAAACAACAGGCTGTGGTCTATCTTGGGTTAGTTCGAAAAATATTTGATACAACCTTCCATTACATTCAGGCTGAGACAGTGTTTCTCCTAGATTGTTTCAGGCGGGGTCCAAAGCCCCCCAAAATTAACATGGGCCTCTTTAAACATTTGAATTGAAATCAATTTCCCTAATAGCCATAGGACCCCACCTAATTAATGGAAACAATGTGGTGAGATCCTTTGGTACGAACCAGTTAAAGTTCTGATGAATATTCAAATGTAAAGTGGGCAATTTAGACTCTGACGTCTTTCTTTTTCCAGCGTTTTAAAACTGGAAAGCTTTGTCGAAGGGACAATACATTATTCAGTTGGAAATGTCAAATACATGTTCTCTCAAAAACCATCATCACAAAATCTACAGTTAATATAGGAGCCAAAGAAAACAGTAATGAGTCAAATTAAAAACAAAAACAAATTCTGAAGTGTGACATTTTTTGCGGCATCTCCTGAATTGTAATCCTTTCAATGGCGGAGAGAACCAAGATAAGAACTATCTTAATTTGATCACCCTGCATGGCAAGGAACGCAAACTTGTATTGTGTTTGAGGTTTAAAAAGGCTTCTAAAATGTGTAACTTCCACTTGAAAATGTCAGACTGGATTTGCACTAACCCTTACAAAAATGCCCATTAGTACAAACTCACACAATAATTCACATTTCCTGTTGCTGTGAAAAACTGATCAAATTAATATCCACCTCCATGTTTGACGATGGGGATGGTGTTCTTGGGGTCCTAGGCAGCATTCTTCCTCCTCCAAACACGGCGAGTTGAGTTAATGCCAAAGAGCTCCATTTTGGTCTCATCTGACCACAACACATTCACCCAGTTGTCCTCTGAATCATTCAGATGTTCATTGGCAAACTTCAGACGGGCATGTATATGTGCTTTCTTGAGCAGGGTGACATTGCGGGCGCTGCAGGATTTCAGTCCTTCACGGCGTAGTGTGTTACCAATTGTTTTCTTGGTGACTATGGTCCCAGCTGCCTTGAGATCATTGACAAGATCCTCCCGTGTAGTTCTGGGCTGATTCCTCACCATTCTCATGATCATTGCAACTCCACGAAGTGAGATCTTGCATGGAGCCCAGGCCGAGGGAGATTGACAGTTCTTTTGTGTTTCTTCCATTTGCGAATAATCGCACCAACTGTTGTCACCTTCTCACCAAGCTGCTTGGCGATGGTATTGTAGCCCATTCCAGCCTTGTGTAGGTCTACAATCTTGTCCCTGTCATCCTTGGAGAGCTCTTTGGTCTTGGCCATGGTGGAGAGTTTGCAATCTGATTGATTGATTGCTTCTGTGGACATGTGTCTTTTATACAGGTAACACGCTGAGATTAGGAGCCCTCCCTTTAAGAGTGTGCTCCTAATCTCAGCTCGTTACCTGTATAAAAGACACCTGGGAGCCAGAAATCTTTCTGATTGAGAGGGGGTCAAATACTTATTTCCCTCATTAAAATGCAAATTGATTTATAACATTTTTGACATGTGTTTTTCTGGATTTTTGTTGTTGTTGTTGTCTCTCACTGTTCAAATAAACCTACCATTAAAATTATAGACTGATAATTTCTTTGTCAGTGGGCAAACGTACAAAATCAGCAGGGGATCAAATACTTTTTTCACTCGCTGTACATGTTATTCACTTGAGTTTGAGAGGATGGAACTACTAGTATTAACCTGTATTCTCTGCCCATTTACCTGATGCTGTTTGGCATAGAGTACTGTGTGGAGCCTATTCAAACACATTTCTATCCCCATACGACATCCAGTACATGGACGTCTTTGAAGTGGCTTTATGAAACCAACTAACATCATGAAATGAGGAGATGAGATGTGTTATTGCTGAAGGGTTGTTGAATGACTGATCAGGTAACACTTACAGAAAAAGTTATTTGGCATTTTGCTCAGAACCCTCCTTTAAAACTTATTCAGGCTTGATGGGTCCCCTGTGGGATGGTTGAGCTAACATAGGCTAATACGATTAGCATGTAAGTAACAAGATTTCCCAAGACATAGACATATCTGATATTGGCAGAAAGCTTAAATTCTTGTTAATCTAACTGCACTGTACAATTTACAGTAACTCTTACAGTGAACAAATATCATGCTATTGTTTGAGGAGAGTGCACATTTTTTAACATGAAAAGTTATTAATTAACAAATTAGGCACCTTTGGGCAGTCTTGATACAAAATTTTGAACAAAAATACAACAGTTCATTGGATCAGTCTAAAACGTTGCACATACACTGCTGCCATCTATGGGCCAAAATCTAAATTGCACCGGAGCTGGAATAATACACATGGCCTTTCTCTTGCATTTCAAAGATGATGGTACAAAAAAACAGTTGTTTTTTTTCTTTGTATTATCTTTTACCAGATCTAATGTGTTATATTCTCCTACATTCCTTTCACATTTCCACATACCTCAAAGTGTTTCCTTTCAAACGGTACCAAGAAAATGGATATCCTTGCTTCAGGGCCTGAGCAACAAGCAGTTCGATTTGGGTATGTCATTTTAGGCGAAAATTGATAAAAAGGGTGTGATCCTTAAAATAATTGGACCTGACGTATTAGGCATACATTGTAGCAACCTGTTGATAAGAGGACAATTAAATGATAAATCTTTCATTTTGTTTGTGCATAGAGGGACATGTTAGCCTGAATTGATTTCCCTACCTCGTCATGTTTTGCACCCTTCAAAATGATGATAAAATACAAGCACTAGCCTGACAACAATAAACCACCGTTTTTGTTCATCAAGGAACATATGGCCATGAAGGGTACAGGACCCTTTTGAATGCATTGTTTGTGACCCAAAAATGTAAGTGTTAACAGCAATTCAGGGAATGGATCACATCTGGTGTTTTATTGTACTGCAAGAGGCTGACTGGGGGAAGGGATGGTCTGGTAGGCTGACTGGGGGAAGGGATGGTCTGGTGGGCTGACTGGGGGAAGGGATGGTCTGGTAGGCTGACTGGGGGAAGGGATGGTCTGGTAGGCTGACTGGGGGAAGAGATGGTCTGGTAGGCTGACTGGGGGAAGGGATGGTCTGGTAGGCTGACTGGGGGAAGAGATGGTCTGGTAGGCTGACTGGGGGAAGGGATGGTCTGGTAGGCTGACTGGGGGAAGGGATGGTCTGGTAGGCTGACTGGGGGAAGAGATGGTCTGGTAGGCTGACTGGGGGAAGGGATGGTCTGGTAGGCTGACTGGGGGAAGGGATGGTCTGGTAGGCTGACTGGGGGAATGGATGGTCTGGTAGGCTGACTGGGGGAAGGGATGGTCTGGTAGGCTGACTGGGGGAAGGGATGTTCTGGTAGGCTGACTGGGGGAAGAGATGGTCTGGTAGGCTGACTGGGGGAAGGGATGGTCTGGTAGGCTGACTGGGGGAAGGGATGGTCTGGTAGGCTGACTGGGGGAAGGGATGGTCTGGTAGGCTGACTGGGGGAAGGGATGGTCTGGTAGACTGACTAGGGGAATGGATGGTCTGGTAGCCTGAATGTGGGGAAGGATGGTCTGGTAGGCTGACTGGGGGAAGGGATGGTCTGGTAGACGGACTAGGGGAATGGATGGTCTGGTAGCCTGAATGTGGGGAAGGATGGTCTGGTAGGCTGACTGGGGGAAGGGATGGTCTGGTAGACTGACTAGGGGAATGGATGGTCTGGTAGCCTGAATGTGGGGAAGGATGGTCTGGTAGGCTGACTGGGGGAAGGGATGGTTTGGTAGGCTGACTGGGGGAAGGGATGGTCTGGTAGGCTGACTGGGGGAAGGGATGGGCTGGTAGCCTGACTAGGGGAATGGATGGTCTGGTAGCCTGAATGTGGGAAGGGATGGTCTGGTAGGCTGACTGGGGGAAGGGATGGTCTGGTAGGCTGACTAGGGGAAGGGATGGTCTGGTAGCCTGACTAGGGGAATGGATGGTCTGGTAGCCTGAATGTGGGAAGGGATGGTCTGGTAGGCTGACTGGGGGAAGGGATGGTTTGGTAGGCTGACTGGGGAATGGGATGGTCAGCGAGAAAGCCTTGGTGTCTCCATGACAACAAAAAGCACTCTGCACTATTTTCCCTGCAGTTTTTCTCCCAACTGGAATGGATTTTCCACATGAGCATGCAGATATCATTCTGTGGGTGACACTGATTGTCATTTGTTTGTGCTTGTGAGAGTTTCTGGATGAAAGAGCTGATCTGGTGGAAGATTGGGGGTGGGTTAGGTGTTGTTGTTAATGGCATGAACATTGTCCACTGTGTAGCTGTTTTGAACATATAAAGGTTCAAAAGGTCGTTGCAGTTACTAGAGCCTTTAAGTTGGTACGCACTTAGGAAAGAATCCAAATTTGAGATAGGAATGACTAACTTGATTTTGTGTACATCATGCATTGACGTCAATGAAAGATTTTCACGAGTTATGCACAGCAATCTCAGGCTACATGTCTTTAAAATAAAGTTTAATCATAATGCCAATCAGTTCCCCATCACGGCGTTCATTGGGGTAAATGGAGGACTTTGTGAGTGGATTCTGAATTCCCCAAGGGAGTTGACTCTCTTGAGGTTGTGCTTAATGTAGCTTACATGCCTCTGGGTCATAGTGAAGTGTGGCAATGTGGCACATGTTCAGTAGGGAACACCGTAATGAAACTTGTGCTGTGAGTATGGAATATCTGTGTTCTTATTGGACAAGCTGAGGTAGTAGTTATTCTGGATAAAACTGAACTCTACTCAGGAGTCTTAGACTACTATGTCATCAGCAGAGATCAGTTGGTTGTCATCTCCTCTTTTGGTCAAAGACTAAAAGAAGCAGGCGAATGCTGATAGGCTACTAAGGCCACCCCGGCTGAGGAAGACATTTCTGAGAAACAGCATTGATGTACTGCTGGCCTTGAGCATCTTTCAATGACAGTGTGGGATTGTGGCTGGTGACTGGAGATACTCAACTGTTTCAAAGCTTTAGGCTCTTAACACCTTTGGTATAATATGAAGGACATTAGTGAAGCTGTTGAATTAAAAACACATATCGGGCAACAGCATGCTAAAAGATGCATGAGCTCCCTTCAATCAACAAACCTGTGACTAAAAGATAATATGTCTGTATAGAAAATGGTGTGATGCATGCTGGGACCGGTAACAAAGTAACATGTGTAACCGATGTGAAATGGCTAGCTAGTTAGCAGTGGTGCGCGCTAATAGCGTTTCAATTGGTGACGTCACTCGCTCTGAGGCCTTGAAGTAGTTGTTCCCCTTGCACTGCAAGGGCCACAGCTTTTGTGGCGCGATGCTTCGAGGGTGGCTGTTGTTGATGTGTGCAGAGGGTCCCTGGTTCGAGCCAAGGATGGGACGAGGAGAGGGACGGAAGCTATACTGTTACACATGTACACATGTCAATCAGAAAGCTATCAGCAGTCTCGTAGCCAATCCATCCTCTCAATGTCTCCATGCAGGCAAGACTGCTGCTCAGTCTCACAAGGGCATATCAAGGGCTACACATACAATACATTTCTAATGAGCCTTTACCCTAGCGAATCATTTTTCATTGAAAGGGTATAGGCCATACCACTATTGACATATAGCCAGGTTCAGTGTAATAATAGTGCAATTACACATTGTTATATTGTACCTGTTAAGCCTGTAATTACTGTATTTTGCTTTAATATTATTGCAAAATAACAGGCCTAGTCATTTTTCTGGCCAATTTGACATGCATTTTGGAGGGGTGGGGCATATGCTCCTTAAAATATCTCTATATGTTCTCAAAGTAAAGTGTTTATGACAGTTAAATACCAATAATTACAAATAATGTTAAACTCCTATGTAGCCAATTGTTTCTACTGTCCCACAACAATGGTTTCTATGGCAGCTAATGTTATGAAGGTGACTATGAGGGTCTGGAAATCCGTTGCATTTTAGCCAAAATTCCTTAACAACTGGAGTAATTGTAATTGTCTGATTAACATGTGATTGCAATGCTTTTTCTTGCAGCATTTTATTCTGACTAGGCTACATGAGATTACACATGGTGCAATGCTCTGCCTATTGACACAAATAATGCAATATGCTTTATTTTTATGATGGCCTTCAGCACATGTTGTAATGAATTCCCTAATGAATTACACAGGCTAAATAATGTAGCAATTTGCTGGTCAATATCATGATTTACATGCGCCTCACTCCCGGTGCCATTCCTTCACATGCTCTGTTCAGATTAATTATTGAGCAGGGTGCCATATTCATCTATAAACAACCTTTTTCTTTCAATTTACCACATACTATTCTACATGATTTAAAAGGCAACAAGTTACTCATGGTGTCCCCGTTTATGTCGGGTTACTGTCCATTGATGTCCCTATTACTTTGAAATTTACAAAGACTAACCTAGACTAGGCTAGGATTTAACAAACATCTGGACAATTGTCAGGGCAGTGTAGACTATAAAACATGGGATTAGTTTGTGATATCTTACCTGATAATGACATACATGACGAGTACGTTCCCCACCAGACCAAGCACACACACGATAGAGTAAAGAGTCGTGATTATAATCGCGATGATCACTGGTGTCGAGTCTTTGGCTAGGTTGTCTGTTCTCTCACATTTGGACTCTACACTCACGTTATCGCTGAAGTTCCGACAAAAAACACTATTGTTCATCATGGCAAAATGTGAGAAATAGTACGGAATGTCCGATGTGTTGCCACCGCTTCCCATCGTCCACTGAATAATGATGTGCTGATTTGAAATGTAGGCTATCACTGGCGCGACTTGCTGTATCGCTTTTTGTTGCAGGTCCACTGAAGCTGTCTGTGCTGAGGCGCTCAGCACAAGAAATCCCGGAACGATTATCTCACCTTCCAGGCTGCACAGTGTGAGTTTGAAGGCGCTTTTGTGTCACACCAAGTTAAGTACCCGTAAACACGAGTGACGGGGGAAGATGAACATGAATGAATATTACCAATTTCCCTTAATGCTTTTTCTCAATTTATCAAAAAATGACGTCACTCCATGAACCACCTGACGCACGGGCGTTAGAAAGGGGTTAGAAAGTGGTAATTGTCTGTATATATTTTTTTTAATGACTTAATTTACGTGCGCTACAGTAGACTGCATACATTTTTCAAACTCCAAACCCAGCCGCAGGTCAATCTGAAGCGCAGCATACAGGCATATAGGCTACAATTGAAAGTCTAGTTGAAAGTGTAGGCTAGTAGCAAGCTACCAATATTAGAAAGATATAGGCTACAATTGTACAACAATGTGGTGGTGGTGTTGGTGATGATGAGGGCGGTGGAGGAGGTGGTATCCTCTTAACCTTAAGCAACAGGTGCACTTCATGCACCAACAGTCAAAGCATTATACAAGGTGTCACTAACTCCCAGTGCAGTGTAATGCTTGATCACGTACTGTATCTACATAGTAGATCACACATAACACTTTTACGCACGTAATCTCCTTTTGACACTTGTAGAATGATTTGAGGTATTCTTATATTTAATGTTTTGTGTTGCATTATAAGTGAAAGACGTCTGGTACCCACTCCTATAATCCAATAGGCATTGATTTGAATCATGGTAATGTAACTCTGTGTTACATTGCTGTTTCTGGGAAATGTTAAGTGGATGACATTCATTTGTTAATGTGTTGAAGGCCGAACAATGTTTTACAGAACAAAGCAGCTGCAGTTGCGACACTCAAAAACATTTGATTAAGTTAGGACAAATGCCACAGTGAGTCCTCTGTTTTGAATCATTTACAAACGGCTTCTGTGATGTTATTATTCAAATATATCACTGCCGTAGATCACAAGCACAATTTTTAGTTACATCAAAACATATGTCCATGTCTTTGAAGTAGTGTATTCTCCTGTAGATCGCGCCGAGAGTGCGGCGGGTACAGTAGCCTAGTAGTTAGCGCGTTGGGTAAGTAACCGAAAGATTGCTGGTTAGAAGACCTGAGCACTTTCCACACCAGATTTGGGATCTCTAACCTCTAGGCTAAATACAGTGCCTAGAGTATTCAGACCCCTTGACGTTTTCCACATTTTGTTACTTTACAGCCTTATTCTGAAATTGATTCAATTGTCTTTTTCCCTCGTCAATCTACACACATCTACACACGATCATGATAAAGCAAAAACTGTTTTTTAGGAACGTTTGCTAATTTATATAAAAAAACGGAAATATTACATTTACATAAGTTTTCAGATCATTTACTCTGTACTTTGTTGAAGCACATTTGGCAGTGAATACAGCCTCGAGTCTTCTTGGGTATGATGCTGCAAGCTTGGCACACCTGTATTTAGGGAGTTTCTCCCATTCTTTGCAGATCCTCTCAAGCTCTGTCAGGTTTGATGGGAAGCGTTACTGCACAGCTATTTTCAGGTCTCTCCAGAGATGTTTGATCTGGTTCAAGTCCAGGCTCTGGCTGGGCCAATCTTGGACATTCAGAGCCTTGTCCCAAAGCCACGTTGGGTCGTTGTCCTATTGGATGGGGAACCTTTGCCCCCAGTCTGAGGTCCTGAGTGGTATGGACCAGGTTTTCATAAAGTACCTCTCTGTATGTTGCTCTATTCATCTTTGCCTCTATCCTGACTAGTCGCCCAGTCCCTGCCGCTGAAAAACATGATTCTGCAACCACCATGGTTCACTGTAGGGATGGTGCCAGGTTTCCTACAGACGTGACGCTTGGCATTCAGGACAAAGCGTTCAATCTTGGTTTCATCTGACCAGAGAATTCTGTTTCTCATGGTCTGAAAGTCTTTAGGTGCCTTTTAGCAAACTCCAAGCGGGCTGTCATGTGCTTTTAACTGAGAGGGGCTTCCATCTGGCGACTCTACCATAAAGGACTGATTGGTGGAGTGGTGCAGAGAGGCCACTGTGTTCTTGGGGACCGTCAATGCTACAGACATTTTTTGGTACCCTTCCCTGATCTGTGCCTCGACACAATCCTTTCTCGGCGCTCTACGGACAATTCCTTCGACCTGATGGCTTGGTTTTTGCTCTGACATGCACTGTCAACTATGGGATCTTATATAGACAGGTGTGTGCCTTTCCAAATCATATCCAATCAATTTAATTTACTACAGGTGGACTCCAATCAAGTTGTAGAAACATCTCAAGGATGATCAATGGAAACAGGATGCACCTGAGCTCAATTTAGTGTCTCATAGCAAAGGGTCTGAATACTTATGTAAATAAGGATTTCTGTTTTTATTTTATGTAAATTAGCAAAAATGTCTAAACCTGTTTTCGCTTTGTATTTATGGGGGTATTGTGTGTAGATTGCTCAGGATTGTTTTATTTACTCCATTTTAGAATAAGGCTGTAACGTAATAAAATGTGGAAAAAGTCAAGGGGTCTGAATACTTTCCGAATGCATTGTATATACCTACATGTAAACCATTTTATTATTTAAAATGGTAGTGTTTTTCTCCTTCTGTGTAATGACAGAACAGAGCAGATACCCATTTTGTGTGGCAGTACAGATATAGGATCTGAATTTGAGCTAGTTTGCTACAGCAGGAAAATTGTCCTGAAGCAACAGGAAATGTGAATTATTATTTTGAATATAGTTCATGAAAATGTTTGTCGGGGTTGATACATTTTTCATAAGGTAAAATCCAGAAGCCTTTTTAAACCTCAAATACACTACAATTTTAAAATGTCCTGCAATGGACAGTACAATCATGGATCGTTCAATGCAAGTGTCACGCCCTTACCTGAGATATCTCTGTTTTCTTTATATTTTGGTTAGGTCAGGATGTGACTAGGGTGGGTACGCTAGTTTTGTATTGTCTAGGGTTTTTGTATTGTCTAGGGTTTTGTAGGTCTAGGGGTTTTTGTAATTCTATGTTGGCCTGATATGGTTCCCTATCAGAGACAGCTGTTTATCGTTGTCTCTGATTGGGGATCATATTTAGGTAGCCATTTCCCTTTGGTGTTTGTGGGATCTTGTTCTATGTTTAGTTGCCTGTCTGCACTCTTCGTATAGCTTCACGTTTGGTTCGTTTGTTTGTTTTGTTTCGGTGAGTTTCGTTTTTATTAAAAACATGTTGAACTGTACTTACGCTGCGCCTTGGTCTCATTCATACGATGAACGTGACAGCAAGAATGAGGATAATGTACAGGTTAACCACATTTTTGGAGCTCCACACTGTTACCTTTTGATTGTCATTCTGTGGGTTGTTGACTATAACTCTACCTCTTATCAGCTCACTCTGCATACCAGCTGTTGGCATAGAGAGGCTTGCAGAAGTAGCTAGTCATCCACACTAAATCAAAGTCTTACAGATCTCCTCACACACAATGCAACATGATCCATTACAAATCAGTGATCTGTTTCTCACATCTTGATCTGCAGTACTTCAAACACAACTCTACTGTTTGCTTTTGTTGTTGCTCTTGTACTGTTTGTCAGAATGTGCTAAAAAGTCCAATAGAATTAGACATTTTAATGCATTCAATCTAGATGCAGTTATATGTAGTTCATTCTATGTACTGCCTGTAATGAGGGGGTGATTGAAAGTCTAACTGGTTCCAGTTATCCATGAATAATAGAATGTGTACTCATGGAACATAGTTTATTTTCCTCTTGTTCCTCCACTGTCTCTCTCTGACGCCACACACACACACGCACACACACACACACACACACACACACACACACACACACACACACACACACACACACACACACACACACACACACACACACACGTAATATACCCACACTTCATTCACACACACACACATACACACACACACACACACACACACACACACACACACACACACACACCTCATAAACACACATACACACAGACTCCTGTTCTCATATATACACTCACACACACTTTTTCTAGTTTTTTCATATTATTATTTGTGTACTTGTTTGACATTTTTACTGCATTGTTATAACATCTGCCAAATTGTGTACACGACCAATAAACTTTGATTTGATTTGACACACACACACCCTTATGAAAAAAAACGTCAAATTTGCAGTTTTTTATTTATTTATTTTATTTCACCTTTATTTAACCAGGTAGGCTAGTTGAGAACAAGTTCTCATTTGCAACTGCGACCTGGCCAAGATAAAGCATAGCAGTGTGAACAGACAACACAGAGTTACACATGGAGTAAACAATTAACAAGTCAATAACACAGTAGAAAAGAAAAAAAATGGGCAGTCTATATACAATGTGTGCAAAAGGCATGAGGAGGTAGGGGAATAATACAATTTTGCAGATTAACACTGGGGTGATAAATGATCAGATGGTCATGTACAGGTAGAGATATTGGTGTGCAAAAGAGCAGAAAAGTAAATAAAAAAAAATAAAAAAAACAGTATAAAAACAGTATGGGAATGAGGTAGGTGAAAATGGGTGGGCTATTTACCAATAGACTATGTACAGCTGCAGCGATCGGTTAGCTGCTCGGATAGCTGATGTTTGAAGTTGGTGAGGGAGATAAAAGTCTCCAACTTCAGCGATTTTTGCAGTTCGTTCCAGTCACAGGCAGCAGAGTACTGGAACGAAAGGCGGCCAAATGAGGTGTTGGCTTTAGGGATGATCAGTGAGATACACCTGCTGGAGCGTGTGCTACGGATGGGTGTTGCCATCGTGACCAGTGAACTGAGATAAGGCGGAGCTTTACCTAGCATGGACTTGTAGATGACCTGGAGCCAGTGGGTCTGGCGACGAATATGTAGCGAGGGCCAGCCGACTAGAGCATACAAGTCGCAGTGGTGGGTGGTATAAGGTGCTTTGGTGACAAAACGGATGGCACTATGATAGACTGCATCCAGTTTGCTGAGTAGAGTGTTGGAAGCCATTTTGTAGATGACATCGCCGAAATCGAGGATCGGTAGGATAGTCAGTTTTACTAGGGTAAGCTTGGCGGCGTGAGTGAAGGAGGCTTTGTTGCGGAATAGAGAGCCGACTCTTGATTTGATTTTCGATTGGAGATGTTTGATGTGAGTCTGGAAGGAGAGTTTACAGTCTAGCCAGACACCTAGGTACTTATAGATGTCCACATATTCAAGGTCGGAACCATCCAGGGTGGTGATGCTAGTCGGGCATGCGGGTGCAGGCAGCGATCTGTTGAAAAGCATGCATTTGGTTTTACTCGCGTTTAAGAGCAGTTGGAGGCCACGGAAGGAGTGCTGTATGGCATTGAAGCTCGTTTGGAGGTTAGATAGCACAGTGTCCAATGACGGGCCGAAAGTATATAGAATGGTGTCGTCTGCGTAGAGGTGGATCAGGGAATCGC
Source organism: Oncorhynchus nerka (assembly GCF_034236695.1). NCBI lineage: Eukaryota > Metazoa > Chordata > Actinopteri > Salmoniformes > Salmonidae > Oncorhynchus > Oncorhynchus nerka. The sequence continues at coordinate 7,312,462 of NC_088423.1, read as the reverse complement.
CCGCAGCAAGAGCAACATCATTGATATATACAGAGAAAAGAGTCGGCCCGAGAATTGAACCCTGTGGCACCCCCATAGAGACTGCCAGAGGACCGGACAGCATGCCCTCCGATAGTTTCACATGTGAAATAGCTGTTTTCACATGTTGAGCCTAAATTTCACGTGTTACATTTAGAGTTCACATTTTAACACCAACATGTTTTCACCTCACATGTGAATTGCAGTTTCACATCTGAAATTTGTGGCTTCACTTTTCACATTTGAGAATCAGATATGCAGTTTCACATGTGGAATTTGTAAGGGCACACATGCACCTGTGAACATACACAAACAAACTCTCTCTCGCTCTATTCTCGCTCTCTCTCTCTCTCTGGGTTTTTCACCTCTGTGTACTAAAGAAGCACTTACAGAGACATATAGATTATCCTCTTCTACATTGCATTGCTTGCTGTTTGAGATTTTAGGCTGGATTTCTGTATAAGCACTTTGTGACATCTGCTGATGTAAAAAGGGGTTTATAATTCAAGTTGAGTTGAGTTGATTTGATTTGATCCTCTTAATTTCCTTGCACTGCTAATAGGGGACACTAGGGGAAATTGTATTAGTTGCATGCTCGCTATAAGTAAGAGGGGACCGGCGGAAATTGTAAAATATTTAGATTTTCTAAAATCTGTTTTTCAGAGAGCAGCTTTGGTCATGCATTTTTCATCATTCTGAATGACTAAAGAATCCATGTTCTGAAATATGAACACAGAATCCATATGTTCTGAAATATGAACACAGAATCCAAACATAAACACAGAATCCATATGATCTGAAATATGAACATAGAATCCATATGTTCTGAAATATGAACACAGAATCCATATGTTCTGAAATATGAACACAGAATCCATATGATCTGAAATATGAACACAGAATCCATATGTTCTGAAATATGAACACAGAATCGATATGTTCTGAAATATGAACACAGCATCCACATGTTCTGAAATATGAACACAGAATCCATATGTTCTGAAATATGAACACAGAATCCAAACATAAACACAGAATCCATATGATCTGAAATATGAACACAGAATCCATATGTTCTGAAATATGAACACAGAATCCATATGATCTGAAATATGAACACAGAATCCATATGTTCTGAAATATGAACACAGAATCCAAAAATAAACACAGAATCCATATGATCTGTAATATGAACACAGAATCCATATGTTCTGAAATATGAACACAGAATCCAAAAATAAACACAGAATCCATATGATCTGTAATATGAACACAGAATCCATATGTTCTGAAATATGAACACAGAATCCATATGTTCTGAAATATGAGCACAGAATCCATATGTTCTGAAATATGAACACATAATCTATATGTTCTCAATTATGAACACAGAACATATGGTCTAAAATATGAACACAGAATCCATATGTTCTGAAATATGAACACAGAATCCAAAAATAAACACAGAATCCATATGATCTGTAATATGAACACAGAATCCATATGTTCTGAAATATGAACACAGAATCCATATGTTCTGAAATATGAGCACAGAATCCATATGTTCTGAAATATGAACACAGAATCTATATGTTCTCAATTATGAACACAATCCATATGGTCTAAAATATGAACACAGAATCCATATGTTCTGAAATATGAACACAGAATCTATATGTTCTGAATTATGAACACATAATCCATATGTTCTGAAATTTGAACACAGAATCCATGTTCTGAAATATGAACACAGAATCCATATTATCTGAAATATGAACACAGAATCCATATGATCTGAAATATGAACGCAGAATCCATATGATCTGAAATATGAACACAGAATCCATATGTTTTGAAATATGAACACAGAATCCATATGAGCACAGAAATACAACACTTATTATAGTAGCAATCTGACAAAATTTCAATCATGATCTTTGATTGGACTTGCATTGTTCTGGTCTTGACTCTGTCTCCCTCCAGTCTCGATTTGCTCCGGTCCTGGTCTTGAATTGGTCTCGATTTGCTCCGGTCTTGGTCTTGACTTGGTGTTGCTTTGGGTAGTCTTCTAGAGAACACAGCACTGCATGTTTGTAACCCTAACCCCAGAGGTGGTGGAGAACCTGCCTTTTTGCCCTCCTATGAAAAATGTTGGTGGCGCTAAAACAATAATGACCTTTCTCTTTTAGTCTATTTTTTTTTCTTGTAACAGAACACGTTGAAATCTATGAATGGAATTATGGTCCTTTTTAGAGGTGGGGGTTTTGTCCTTTTTTCACTTTGAGCACCTACCCCACCAAAGCTCTGTGCACAGCACTGACTCATGCTAAACTATTTAAGGAATGTTATAGAGGAAGGGCAACTACTTTCAATAGTTTCCCCTGTCCAGCAGATCGAACTTAAAGACACTGCAAATGTTGTCCTCAGTTCAAATTGAGTTCAAGGAACCTGTGTGGAAAAGCAATTTAGGAGACTCAATGAGCCTCATTACAGCAAATTCAAAATGTCTTCATTTTTACAATAGAACATCCTCATGAATGGAGTTCTCGTCATTGTCTTATTCCATTTAGTCTGTGACTGAAATGCAATATTAATTTGACTAACAACAGCTTCATGGTCTCTCCATAATAATAAAAAAACATTTTATTACTAGATATTTTAGACATGATACTCTCTTATGTTATTCTCATTACATATACTGAGGTGTTATGTCTGAACATTTTAAATAAATCAGATCTACTTTCAAGGTCCATAAATTAAATTATCACTTTTCCCAAGTTAGAGAAAAGCAATCTTAAAATGTTGGTCAGCAAGCATATAGACAGGATTTGTAATCTATCCGTGACTTCTTCTTTCTTCTTCACACTATAGTTTTAAATGACAAGGGTTGACAGCTCCAATTTGTCGGTCTGCTGTGTTATATCTTTACCATGTATCACACAACCCCTTTGGTAATATTCTGCCCTGGGTTCTCACTATTACCACTGTCATTGAGTTCTTCAAAGTGCTCAAATGTTAAGTCCAGCAGGAGCAGCAGTCCTGGATATGGAGAATGAGTTAGTGCTAACAAGGTCTCCATGATCACGATTCACAGAAAACAGAGCACAATGTTCTTGTTGCCACATTAAGCTGGTCACCTGACTGTTTTTAACAACCTTTGAGGTGAATGCGGTTGGATGACCAATTAGATGCTAAAATAATTTTGGTGCCTTTTCTTTTGTTTCCCCGGTGAACGTTATGAGGGTGACAGAGCTCAGATCACAGCTTGAAATTCTTCCATTCCACATTGTTCCAAACAATCTGCAGAGTGTTCTGAGTTTACTCATCTTGGACATAAGTCTTTCTGTTTAAGTAAATATTTAGTGGAAAAACTGGCGTAATAACAACATCATGTCATGTTCATTGTCTAAATACAGTCAAACATTTCATAAAACAGACTAACAGACCCACAATGACTTTGCAGCAAATCTCCTCAGCCTCATGGTTTCTAAACTCTAGTCTTCCTCTATTTTAACCAACTAAATTGTGTTGCAAAAGTTGTATTGCTATTTTTATAGCTGGATTCATATAAGCAAGTCATGCTGTCATGCTTCCCCAAATATATTATGGGAAAGTAATGGCAACCAGCACTTCAGAATGCTTCCTTTGCATGCAGGCTACTGTATAGTATTGCGAAGTTAGTATGTAAAGGATCATGCTTTGCTTCAATGGTAGAGAAATTGCTGTGTTTGTTGTTGTTTGAACAGCAGATTGCACTTTTAATGATAGATAGTTATTACAGTATTGCTATTATGTATTCATGACTTGCACAATGGCTAAATGCGTCTGATTAATTCAATCTTTCACTCAATGTCATAGGAATAATTATCTTGAGATACTGCCTGAACCCAGGCAAGAGTATATTAACTAAAATGAAGTCTTTGGATTATTATTTAAGATTACAGTAATACAGGGAGTTACGTTATTCAGCAACACAGAATGAAAGCCTTGGAGGCAATATTTTGGACAGTAACTACAGTACAGAGGCAAATCAGAAGGAACTGGCAACCTAATCTAATCCACCTAATATAGACTAAACTCATATACTGTGTGTCATTTTTCCTATCAAACAACCAGGTAAGGGATGATAATGTTGTTCCTGTTGGCCGTTGTAAAACATTGTTCACCCTGCTTAGAAGCAATTTATGAATGATGATGATAAAAGTTAGCTATCCTGTATATCAAGAATACATATTAATGGAAGGTGTGTGTGAGTGTGTGCTTAGTCTACTTAGTTACAAATGCCCTCCATCTACAGTATATTACTCTAATCAGTGTGTCATTACTGAATGTCCCCCTTGAAACACACACACACAGACACACACACACACACACACACACACACACACACACACACACACACACACACACACACACACACATGCACCCATTATTTTAGAGGACAACTGTGTCCTGTCGTACCAAAGCCCATGAAGTGTTTACATTTACATTTAAGTCATTTAGCAGACGCTCTTATCCAGAGCGACTTACAAATTGGTGCTTTCACCTTATGTTTTAAATACTTAGCATACATACAGTTGAAGTCGGAAGTTTACATACACTTAGGTTGGAGTCATTAAAACTCGTTTTTCAACCACTCCACAAATTTCTTGTTAACAAACTATAGTTTTGGCATGTCAGTTAGGACATCTACTTTGTGCATGACACAAGTAATTTTCCAGCAATCGTTTACAGACAGATTATTTCACTGATAATTCACTGTATCACAATTCCAGTGTGTCAGAAGTTTACATACACTAAATTGACAGTGCCATTAAACAGCTTGGAAAATTCCAGAAAAGGATGTCATGGCTTTAGAAGCTTCTGATAGGCTAATTGACATTATTTGAGTCAATTGGAGGTGTACCTGTGGATATATTTCAAGGCCTACCTTCAAGCTCAGTGTCTCTTTGCTTGACATCATGGGAAAATCAAAAGAATTCAGCCAAAAAATTGTAGACCTTCACAGGTCTGGTTCATCTGTAGAATCAATAGTACGCAAGTATAAACACCATGGGACCACGCAGCTGTCCTACCTCTCAGGAAGGAGATGCATTCTGTCTCCTAGAGATGAACATACTTTGGCGTGAAAAGTGCAAATCAATCCCAGAACAACAGCAAAGGACCATGTGAAGATGCTGGAGGAAACAGATACAAAAGTACCTATATCCACAGTGAAACGAGTCCTATATCGACATAACCTGAAAGGCTACTCAGCAAGGAAGAAGCCACTGCTCCAAAACTGCCATAAAAAGCCAGACTAGGGTTTGCAACTGCACATGGGGACAAAGTTCGTACTTTTTGTAGAAATGTCCTCTGGTCTGATGAAACAAAAATAGAACTGTTTGGCCATGTTTGGAGGAAAAAGGGGGAGGCCTGCAAGCCGTAGAACACATTCCCAACCGCAAAGCACGGGGGTGGCAGTAAAGGTCGACTGATTAATCGGAATGGCCGATTAATTAGGGCCGATTTCAAGTTTTCATAACAATCGGTAATCAGCATTTTTGGACACCGATTATGGCCGATTACATTGCAGTCCACGAGGAGACTGCGTGACAGGCTGACTACCTGTTACGCGAGTGCAGCAAGGAGCCAAGGTAAGTTGCTAGCTGGCATTAAACTTATTTTATAAAAAACAATCTTAACATAATCACTAGTTAACTACACATGGTTGATGATATTACTAGTTTATCTAGCTTGTCCTGCGTTGCATATAATCGATGTGGTGCTTGTTAATTTATCATCGAATCACAGCCTACTTCGCCAAACGGGTGAGGATTTAACAAGCACATTCGCGAAAAAAGCACTGTCATTGCACCAATGTGTACCTAACCATAAACATCAATGCCTTTCTTAAAATCAATACACAACTATATATTTTTAAACCTGCATATTTAGTTAATATTGCCTGCTAACATTAATTTATTTTAACTAGGGAAATTGTGTCACTTCTCTTGCGTTCTGTGCAACAGAGTCAGGGTATATGCAGCAGTTTGGGCTGCCTGGCTCGTTGCGAACTGTGTGAAGACAAATTCTTCCTAACAAGGACCGTAATTAATTTGCCAGAATTGTGCATAATTATGACATAACATTGAAGGTTGTGCAATGTAACAGCAACATTTAGACTTAGGGATGCCACCGTTAGATAAAATACGGAACGGTTCTGTATTTCATTGAAGGAATAAACGTTTTGTTTTCCAAATGATAGTTTCCGGATTTGACCGTATTAATGACATAAGGCTCGCATTTCTGTGTGTTATTATATTATAATTAAGTCTATGATTTGATATTTGATAGAGCAGTCTGACTTGGCGGTGGTAGGCAGCAGCAGGCTCATAAGCATTCATTCAAACAGCACTTTCGTGCATTTGCCAGCAACTCTTCCCTGTGCTTCAAGCATTGTGCTGTTTATGGCTTCAAGCCTATCAACTCCCGAGATTAGGCTGGCAATACTATAGTGCCTATAAGAACATCCAATAGTCAAAGGTATATGAAATACAAAGGGTATAGAGAGAAATAGTCCTATAATTCGTATAATAACTACAACCTAAAACTTCTTACCTGGGAATATTGAAGACTCATGTTAAAAGGAACCACCATCTTTCTCACGTTCTCATGTTCTGAGCAAGGAACTTAAACGCTATCTTTTTTACATGGCACATATTTAACTTTTACTTTCTTCTCCAACACTTTGTTTTTGCATTATTTAAACCAAATTGAACATGTTTTATTATTTATTTGAGACGAATTTATTTATTTGTATTGATGTATTATATTAAGTTCAAATAAAAGTGTTCATTCAGTATTGTTGTAATTGTCATTATTACAAATATATATATAAAAATCGGCGGATTAATCGATATTGGATTTTTTTGGTCCTCCAATAATCGGTATCAGTATCAGCGTTGAAAAATCCTAATCGGTCGACCTCTAGGTGGCAGCATTATGTTGTGGGGGTGCTTTGCTGCAGGGGGGACTGGTGCACTTCACAAAATAAATAGCATCATGAAATAGGACAATTATGTGGATATATTGAAGCAACATCTCAAGACATTTACGACCAAGTTAAAGCTGTAAATGGGTCTTCCAAATGGACAATGACCCCAAGCATACTTCCAAAGTTGTGGCAAAATGGCTTAAAGGACAAGAAAGTCAAGGTATGGGAGTGGCCTTCACAAAGCCTTGACCTCACTCCTATAGAAAATGTGTGGACAGAACTGAAAAAGCTTGTGCGAGCAAGGAGGCCTACAAACCTGACTCAATTACACCAGCTCTGTCAGGAGGAATGGGCCAAAATTCACCCAACATATTGTGGGAAGCTTGTGGAAGGCTACCCAAAATGTTTGACCCAAGTTAAACAATATAAAGGCAATGCTACGAAATACTAATTGAGTATATGTAAACTTCAGACCCACTGGGAATGTGATGAAATAAATAAACGCTGAAATAAATCATTTTCTCTACTATTATTCTGACATTTCACATTCTTAAAATAAAGTGGTCATCCTAACTGACCCAAGACAGGGAATTTATCCTAGGATTAAATCTCAGGAAATGTGAAAAACTGAGTTTAAATGGATTTGGCTAAGGTGTATGTAAACTTCAGACTTCCACTGTACATTCTTGGCATTACAAATGATCATAAACACAATTAGATGCCTTCCCATTTCTCTTCACAACTGTGTCTTAGGGCTCTTACATTATTTATCATGACAAAGGGCTTAAAAGGCACAGTGTAGTCCAAATTCAGTTCTGTAAACGAGATCAAATGTCTGCTCTGCGAGACCTGCCCCGGTCAACAGTAAGTGCTGTTATTGTAAAGTGGAAAAGTCTAGGAGCAACAACGGCTCAACCGCTAAGTGGTAGGCCACACAAGCTCACAGAACGGGACTGGCGAGTGCTGAAGTGCGTACCGTGTAAAAATCCTCTGTCCTCAGTTGTAACACTCACTACCGAGTTCCAAACTGCCTCTGGAAGCAACATCAGCACAATAACTGTTCATCGGGAAATCAATTAAATTGTTTTCCATGGCCGAGCAGCCACAAACAAGCATAAGATCATCATGCGTAATGCCAAGCGTTGGCTGGAGTGGTCTAAAGCTCACCACCATTGGACTCTGGAGCAGTGAAAATGCGTTTTCTGGAGTGATGAGGGACAATATCTGGGTTTGGCGGATGCCAGGAGAACGCTACCTGCCCAAATGCATAGTGCCAACTGTAAAGTTAGGTGGAGTAGGAATAATGTTCTGGGGCTGTTTTTCATGGTTCGGGCTAGGCCCCTTAGTTCCAGTGAAAGGAAATCTGAATGCTATTGCATACAATGACATTCTTGACAATTCTGTGCTTCCAACTTTGTGGCAACAGTTTCAGGAAGGCCCTTTCCTCTTTCAGCATGACAATGCCCCCATGCTCAAAGCGAGGTCTATACAGAAATGGTTTGTCGACATCGGTGTGGAAGAACTTGATTGGCCTGCTCAGAGCCCTGACCTCAACCCCATCGAACACCTTTGGAAAGCTGACTGCGAGCCAGGCCTATTTGCCCAACATAAGTGCCCGACCTCACTAATGCTCTTGTGGCTGAATGGAAGCAAGTCCCAGCAGCAATGTTCCAATATCTAGTAGAAAGCCTTCCCAAAAGAGTGGAGGCTGTTATGGCAGCAAAGGGGGGATCAACTCCATATTAATGCCCATGACTTTGGAATGAGATGTTCGACGAGCAGGTGTCCACATACTTTTGGTCATGTAGTGTACATACTGTATAAATAGGTAGAACGTGGAGTATCCCTGAGGTAAATTAATTGAAAAATAGAAACAAAGCTTAATACTTGTCACATAATGGCCGATGTCACTCATTGATACTTGTCATTGGTGTCTACTGGATTCCAGCACTAACAGAAAATTAAGTCAATGGCCCTCCCAGTCAACACCACATAATATTGCCTGCTGCAGTTGTTCGAGAGGTGTCCAGTTTTCAGCTGACTAGCAGCATAGAGAAGACCAGCAAGGGGGCCCTCATCAGCATCATGCAGACATGCCCTCGCTGTGAGCATTCCTATGAATGGGACAGTCAGTCACATGTTGGCAAGTATCTAGCCAGCAACCTTCACCTCAGCCGCAACATCTTTCACAGGCTTATCATTTGTACAAATACAGAAGGTATCCAACTTAATTAGTTTGATACATTTGATAACCCAATTCTGAAACATAATTTATGTAAACTGACATTATTTGTTTCTTATTTCCTACTTATTAGATGCATATAATGTCCAGGGCATCACCTAGCCTGGTGGAACGAGTCTGATCGCAAGTGAAATAGAAAGGTGAACACAGGATCAGGTTGGTTCCACTAGGCTAATCAAAGCCAGTGTGTGTGTGTGTGTGTGTGTGTGTGACTGACCAGTAGCTGATCTACACTGCCATGCCCATCAATGGGGCTCTGGCAAGACCTTACCTCTATTCATTCTACTAAGCTAACATATATCATTGTTCTAAGGTCAGATTTACAGATTCACTACATGGAACAACAGATAGTAAAAATATATATAATGTCTTCCCTATATCTAAGGTATATAAGAAAGATCAGGAAACTATATATATTTTTTTACATGTATTTAACCCCTTATTTTTAGTACTAAACTATCTCCATACATACTGTACTTCCATTCATATTTTTAACTGTTACCTGGGTACCTTCAGACAAGTCTTGTGAGGCTTGTGGGCGTTTGTGAGCGTCTCACCTTTCCACTGAGGGGTCGTATTAGTGTGTAGTCCAAACTAATGTGCCAGAGGGCACGTATTAGTGTGTAGCCCAAACTGTTAGGATGCTACAGACAGAAGTTGGCAGATCGGCTGTACCGACTGCAGACAAGTCCGAAGATGCTTGTGGGAGCAAAACGCAAACACCATCGTGTTCGTGAGATTCTCATCTTTCCATAGATGAAATAGTTTGTTGGCTTAGTAAGAAGACCAATTTTCAGGATGTCTCATGATTTGGCAAACACCGCTCTAGCTCTGTCACCTTTCACAGCAGATGTGGAAGTGCGACATCTGCGGATGTGGTGGATTGAGACACATCCAATGCATACAAAAAACAGATATCTCTAGTTTAAACTGGCAGATTTTGATGAGGATGTTTTTATTATGCTAATTTGATTCCCACAGGGCCAACTTTAGGGGGTTTTAAGGTTAGATAATAAACCATGTGTGGTTATGGTCAGGGTATGGTTAGGTACAGGTTAAATAAACATTCTGAAGCCAAAACTAAACTAAAACATGTGTGTATGGCTGTTACCTCACGATGTAGAACATCTTGGGCAAATGTTTAACGGAGAGCTGCACTTCCTGATTTGGCCTATTTTTTGGCTTGATCATTAACCCAACAAGGTTTTTTAGTATCCTTGATATATCCTGAGTATCCTAATTCTGATGAGTGAATGTACTCATTTTGACAAGCTTTGTCTCCTCTTAAGAATGTAATATTGCAACGTTACAAAATCCGATGTGTGCGGCCATTGGATAAACATTTAATATCAGCCAGAGCTTGTGAGATTAAGCTGTTCTCAGAGGATTCTGCTGTAAAATATTTCTAATTGATATTTCTTTGTCTTTTTTTATTTGGATTCAGCCTGGTTAAATAAAAACCCAAGGCTGCTTAGTGAGTATTTGGCATGCAAATGAAAGAGGCAATAAGAAAAAAGTGATGACACACTAATCAGATACGCTATCATTTCTCCAGTGACTCAGCAAGGCCTCAAGCAAGAAGCCCTTTTCAAGGTCAATGGGAGAAATGGGAACACCATCAAGATCACCTGGGGTGCGTTCGATAGGTTAAACTTTTTGCTACTTGTTGCAACTGTATGTACAGAATATCACATTTTCCTAAAAAATGTGCACTTCAAAGAAATGTTTACCAAAATAAAGTGACTTGGTGACTGTTTTATTGTTATTTGAATTACAGATTGCAGCTTTAAGATCCTAAAGTGTGAAGCTTAAGAAATCAGGACAGTTTCACTAACTAAGCATTTGCACGCAAGCAAAATTTGCATCTAATATTTCAGATGGAAAAAACAAACCAAACAAATGGCACAGTCTGTTACTTCTCAGAGCTTATCAATTTTAAGGCCTGCACTGGGTTTTATTTGTCAGTACTGAATAATATGAATACATTTGGGGGAAGCCATAGTCTGTTGAACAAGAAGGAAAAAAGGGAAAGAGTGTAGGATTAAACACCATATTTGGGCCTCTCTAGCGAGGCTTTAGATTCCGACTTTGTATAATGTAATGATACAGGGATTCAATCACATCAGCCATGCTGTACAGCCCATTTTTGGCAAATGGGATTATATCCTTGGAAATTAGCCTCCCAATCAATTACACATTGCTCAGCAATTTAACCGCCCCCCTTTTTATCTGGTTGTCTCCATGGAAACAACACTGTGGTTCATTGCACTCATATGCATCTACTTCAGCTAAAAATGTAAATAAAAGGAGTATTGTGAAGTATTTCATGCTTTCTTGGAAGAATCCTTATGAAGACAAATGCATGTAATGGGTAGCAGATGGTCTAGTAATAACTTTAAAATTGGTGTCTTGCAGGCACTTCAACAGATGGGGCTCTCAATTAGGCAGTCTGACTGGTGAAGTTGGCTCTTGTAAACTGTCAATTTGTCAAGGAACCTATCACTCTGAGGATGGAGACCATCTTTATCCATCCACCAGGGGGAGACAACCAAGACCTGTCCTGCTCTGCTGTCCTCAGAAAACCAATCAAACTCATACGGTAGCAGAGAGATTTCGGAGGTCTGGATTGGATGCATGTAGAAACTGTCCCATCACTGAGAATATCCTATCTTTGTACATAAAATGAACACCCTATAGTCTTTTTCCGTGCCCCACTGAAATCTAATTAGCATAATACAAATTCCCCTTAAAAATCTGTCAATTTAAACTAGTCTCAATCCACCCATTTGCCGATGTTGCACTTCCGCCCCTCCAGTGAAAGGTGACAGATTTGGAGCGATGTTTGTCAGACCATGAGACATCCTAAAAATCGTTCTTCTCACAAAATCGTATGTAGTGTCCGAACGGTTTGGCCTACAAACTATTATGACCCCTTTACGACCCCTACAAGCGTCTTGTTATTCTACCCACAAGCAAGCATACAAGGCCCTCCCTCATCCGCCATTCGTCATTTCCGATCATGACTCTGTTCTCCTGCTTCCTGTTTACGAGCATAAACTCAAACAGGAAGTACCCGTGACTCCAATGAGACATGGTAATCAGAGATTATGCTACAGGACTGCTTTGTTAGTGCTGATTGAAATATGTTTAGAGACTCCACCGATAACATTGACTAGCTAGCCCCAACCGATCCATGCGTGACGCAATATCAATTGCTCGCCACAGTGCCCTCACCCACCTAGATAAGAGGAAAACCTACGTGAGAATGCTGTTCATTGACTACAGCTCAGCATTCTACACCATTGTCCCCTCCAAGCTTGTCCCCAAGCTTAGGACTCTGGGTCTGAACACCTCCCTCTGCAACTGGATCCTGGACTTCCTGACAGTCCGCCCCCAGGTGGTAAGGGTAGGTAACAACACATCCGCCACACTGATCCTCAACACGGAGGCCGCTCAGGGGTGTGTGCTCAGTCCCCTTCTGTACTCCCTGTTCACTCATGACTGCACACTCCAACACCATCATCAAGTTTGCCAATAACACAGCAAAGTTCTGCTTTTCTGATGTATCAAATACTTACTTAAATTAATTACTTAAAAATCATACAATGTGATTTTCTGTATTTTTGTTTTAGATTCCGTCTCTCACAGTTGAAGTGTACCTATGATAACAATTACAGACCTCTACATGCTTTGTAAGTAGGAAAACCTGCAAAATCGGCAGTGTATCAAATATTTGTTCTCCCCACTGTAAGTGTCTTACAACAACAAAAATACCATGCTATTGTTTGAAGATAGTGCACAACAACAAAACACTTTTATCACTGCAACTGGTTTGATACATTCACCTCTGAAGGTAAATAATGTACTTACATTCAGTAATCTTTCTCTGATTTGTCATCCTGAGGGTCCCAGAGATGAAATGGAGCGGCAGGTAGCCTAGTGGTTAGAGCGTTGGACTAGTAACTGAAAGGTTGCAAAATCGAATCTCAGAGCTGACAAGGTGAAAATCTGTCATTCTGCCCCTGAACAAGTTCCTAGGCCGTCATTGAAAATAAGAATTTGTTCTTAACTGACCTGGCTAGTTAAATAAAGGTTTAAAAAATGAGTTTTGTTTGAAAAAATCTATTTTATATTCAAATGTAGGAACTGGGTTAGTGTCTTTTCTGTACGGAAGCTAATGATCCATCATGTATGACGTTCCTGGGAGTGTGTAAACTTAAATGTTTCATTACCATCACGTTTTTGTATGTTCTCTATATTGACCAATTCTGCACTTTTGTGCAAACTCCTGGCAGACTTGATACAAAATGTTTTGTGGTGACGTAATTTTTCACAGGACTAGTCTGAAACTTTGCACATACATTGATACCATCTTGTGGACAACATCTAAATTACACATAAATCCTATCTGAGTGTATGGCCTTTCACTTCCATTTCAAGGATGAATAGAAAACACATGTTTTTTGTTTGTATGATCTATTTCCAGATCTAATGTATTATATTCTCCTACATTAATTTCACATTTCCTCAAACTTCAAAGTGTTTACTTTCAAATGGTATCAAGAATATGCATATCCTTGCTTTAGGTCCTGAGCTACAGGCAGTTAGATTTGGGTTATGTTAGGCGAAAATTGACAAAAGAGTCTGATCAGCATCTTTACTTTGATACATTTTTCACTGTTTTTCCATGTATGAATCTGTTATTCAATGCATTTCTATTGGCTAGTAGCAGTAAAGCCAAATGTTATGTTTCATCAAATCATTTTGTAATCTTTTTTGTATACCTAAAGGGGTCCTAAAATTCTAAATCAAATAGCAAAATGATCCTTGATTTGACCATTTTAAAACAATTCTATATGTTAGCTATACCCCCCCGCCCCTTGCTTAGACTCTTAAGGATTAAATCAAAACTGTAACTCAGACACTCAGGAACATTCACTGTTTTCTTGGGATCCAACTCCAGTGTAGATTTGGCATTGTGTTTTAGGTTATTGTCTTGCTGAAAGGTGAATTTGTCTACCAGTGTCTGGTGGAAAGCAGACTAAACCCGATTTTCCTCTAGGATTTTGCCTGTGCTAAGCTCCCATCCATTTATTTTTCATCCTGAGAAACTACCCAGTCCTTAACGATCACAAGCATACCCATAATATGATGCAGCCACCACCATGCTTCAAAATATGAAGAGAGGTATTCAGCAATGTGTTGTATTGGATTTGCCCCAATCATAACACTTTGTATTCAGGACAAAAAGTGAATTGCTTTACCACATTTTTACAGTATTACTTCAGGGCCTAGTTGCAAACAGGATGCATGTTTTGGAATATTTGTATTTTGTACAGGCACTCTGTCAATTAGGTTAGTATTGTGGAGTAACTGTAATGTTGTTGATTCCTCCTCAGTTTTGATCCTATCACAAACATGAAACTCTGTAACTGTTTTAAAGTCACCATTGGCCTTATCGGGAAATCACTGAATGGTGTCCTTCTTCTCCGGCAACTGAATTAGGAAGTACACTACCATTGAAGTGACTGGGTGTATTGATACACCATCCAAATTGCAATTAATAACTTCACCATGCTCAAAGAGATATTCAATGACAGTTTTTTTTACCCATCTACCAATAGGTGCTTTGTGAGGCTTTGTAAAACTTCCCTGGTCTTTGTGGTTAAATCTCTTTTTGAAATTCACTGCTCGACTGAGGTATCTTACAGATAATTGTATGTGTGGGGTACAGAGATGACGTAATGATTTTAAAAATCATGTTAAACCACTATTATTGCACACAGAGTTCATGCAACTTATTATGTGACTTAAGATCTTTTTTTACTTTTGAACTTATTTCAGCTTGCCATAACTACGTGGTTGAATACTTATTGACTCACAACATTTCAGCTTTTAAATGTTTTATTAATTTGTAAAAATTCAGAATATCATTCCACTTTGACATTATGGGGTATTGCGTGTAGGTCAGTGACTAAAAATCTAAATGTAATCCATTTTAAATTCAAGCTGTAACACAACAAAATGTGGAAAAAGGGGGTCAAGGGGTGTGAATACTTTCTGATGGCTCTGTATACACAGGAAACACTGAAGGTTGACTGCACTGGGCATTTAAGCCCTTTGTCTTGATAAATAATGCAGACTCCTCAGCAGATACAGGTTGGGTAGGCTACCTACATGATGAGATTCCTATCATGGACAAAAGAGCAATATTATTTTTATTTGTCAAATGGCAGCCAAGCATCAATCATCATGTCACCAGAATAAGAAATAAGACGTACCCTCAATATTTATTGGAAAGCAGCATCTAGCTCATCACCATTCCCTTTCACCACCCTGTGGTTATTTCATCTGTATCCTGATAAACTCCATATTTGTTCATCCGACATGTACTTTACTCGCATAAAAAGGTTGGATGGAAACCTAGTTATTGTTATAGATTAGGTTAGAGTAAGACTAAAATGATGGAAACGCCATGCCCGCGTCACCCCTGTAGGGGATAGATCCAGAATCTCCTCATATCCTCATTAAATTGGCTGTGTCCCGAGGGTGCTTACTGCACTCTCCTCCCCCGTAACCCCAGCCACACCGCTCACTCACTTGAGTGGACCACCCTGTCCGGCAGTCATGCCCCACATGCCAGCGCTATCTTGGACTCTTAGCTGGAAATTCCCCCTCAGCTTAACCACAACGCAATGTTCACCATCTCAGGGCGGCTGAGCTGTCACCCAACTCTACCACTACCACTCCCAGGACCACCAGACTGCACACAAACACAGTACAAAGAGCAAAAGCAAACAAAACCTGCCTGTGCTCCACAACTGCCGACTCAGTGACCCAGATCTTGCCGACTACGCCAAATGTCAAGAGATGGAAAAGTGACAGGTTCTTTTAGATCTGAGTTGAGTAGGCAGAGTGAAGTAGAGACCAAACAAAGGACCAGTTTCAGCATTTAATAAATAGGGTTTACAAGTTCCCTTTTTTAGCAGTGGCCTTTCTCACTGGCTCAGGAACATTCACAAACCATGCAATCTTAAATGAAAATAACAAAAAGGCACAGAAGTCGGTGCAGCTCAGGAGACAGGGGTCCATCTTGTTTCGCTCATCAAACTCACAAAACTCCATTTCCCTCATACTCCCAGAAACCACCATACCTCTGGACTGCATCACCTCCCCTCAAACATAAAGAAACAGGGGTTTAATACAAGTCAGAAACCACAATTAACCAATGAGATTACTTTGAGAGTTAATGAGACAATCAGTCACACCTGTGAAAGTAACCTATTATCTTTATAGTGTATTACTTTTTATCAGAGCCCTGTGAAAAGTAGTGCCCTACACAGGGAATAGGCTGCCATTTGGAACACAGTGTTGTATTGTAAGGAAGGCTACTGGCTGACCAAGGGAGTAGCAGCATCATAACGAGTGTTGTGAATTAGAATTTTTTGGCCATTTCTCTAGGTTTGTTTACGTGGCTACCCATCCACATCACCAATTGCCACGCCCACTAACGTTTCTTCTCCATGATGAGTCTGGACTTGCCTCTCTCCCCGACGACTTCTGGAACGCGAACACATTCTAACCGTTCTGATTGGTCCCAGAAACCAATGAGTTGGCAAGAACTGGCCTACAGGATGACGTTATCAACTTTGATACTCTGATTGGTTGGATTTTTTAGAGACGATCCAATTACTGATGAATTTGTTTTGTACAACGCTCATCATTTTGACATCACACAAACGACTTCTAGGGTGGCAGGTTCAGACTGAATGTAAATAAAGATCAATAGATCAGTGGAATTAAAATCAGGATGAATTGTCAGGCAATAGATTTGTAGAATTCAGGTACATAATGTCAATTCGGCTATCATTGTCCCTAAGATGCAGTTCTATGTTTGTCAACATAATTCATGAGGAATTTATACAATCCTTTGATAGAAGCTAAGCTAATAGGGTTACTTATCCTAGAGGACTAATATCGGCAACAGAGAAATATCTGCCTATTAGAGATTACAGAGGACAGAACATTTGTAGAAGCATTTACACTGAACAAAAAGTATTGGTCCTATGTTTCATGAGCTGAATTAAAAGATCCTGTAAATTTACCATAAGTACCAAAAGCTTATTTCTCTCAAATTTTGAGCACAAATTTGTTTACATCCATGTTCGTGAGCATTTCTCCTCTGCCAAAATAATCCATCCTCCTAACAGATGTGGCATACCATGAAGCTTATTAAACAGCATGATCATTACACAGGTGCACCTAGTCCTGGGGATAATAAAAGGCCACTCTAAAATGTGCAGTTTTGGCATGCGGGCTGCAGAAATTAGAGGTCGATCGATTATGATTTTTCATCGCCGATACTGATGCCGATTATTGGAGGGCCAAAAATAAAAGCCAATTCCGATTAATCGGACAATTTTTTACATTTATTTGTATTTGTATTTGTAATGACAATTACAACAATACTGAATGAACACTTATTTTAACTTAATATAATACATCAATAAAAATCGATTTAGCCTCAAATAAATAATGAAACATGTTCAATTTGGTTTAAATAATGCAAAAACAAAGTGTTGGAGAAGAAAATAAAAGTGCAATATGTGCCATGTAAAAAAGCTAACGTTTAAATTCCTTGCTTAGAACATGAGAACATATGAAAGTTGGTGGTTCCTTTTAACATGAGACTTCAATATTCCAAGGTAAGAGGTTTTAAGTTGTAGTTAATATAGTATTTATAGGCCTATTTCTCTCTATACCATTTGTATTTCATATACCTTTGACTATTGGATGTTCTTATAGGCACTTTAGTATTGCCAGTGTAACAGTATAGCTTCTGTCCCTCTCCTCGCCCCTACCTGGGCTCGAACCAGGAACACATCGACAACAGCCACCCTCGAAGCAGCGTTACCCATGCAGAGCAAGGGGAACAACCACTCCAAATCTCAGAGCGAGTGACGTTTGAAACGCTATTAGTGTGCACCCCGCTAACTAGCTAGCCATTTCACATCGGTTACACCAGCCTAATCTCGGGAGTTGATAGGCTTGAACATAAACAGCTCAATGCTTGAAGCATTGCGAAGAGCTGCTGGCAAAACGCACAAAAGTGCTGTTTGAATGAATGCTTACAAGCCTACCATCGCTCAGTCAGACTGCTCTATCAAATATCAAATCATAGACTTAATTATAACATAATAACAAACAGAAATACGAGCCTTTGGAAATGGTAGAATCCGGAAACTATCATTTCGAAAACAAAACGTTCATTATTTCAGTGAAATACGGACCTGTCAGGTATTTTATCTAACGGGTGGCATCCCTAAGTCTAAATATTCCTGTTACATTGTACAGCCTGTTATGTCATAATTACGTACAATTCTGCCAAATTAGTTCGCCATGAGCCAGGCTGCCCAAACTGTTACATATACCCTGACTCTGCGTGCAATGAACGCAAGAGAAGTGTCACAATTTCACCTGGTTAATATTGCCTGCTAACCTGGATTTCTTTTAGCTAAATATGCAGGTTTAAAAATGTATACTTCTGTGTATTGATTTTAAGAAAGGCATTGGTGTTTATGGTTAGGTACAGTCGTGCAACGATTGTGCTTTTTTCACAAATGCGCTTTTGTCAAATCATCCCTCTGCGTTGCATCGATTATATGCAACGCAGGACACGCTAGATAAACTAGTAATATCATCAACCATGTGTAGTTAACTAGTGATTATGATTGATTAATTGATTGTTTTTTATAAGATAAGTTTAATGCTAGCTAGCAACTTACCTTGGCTTCAACTGCATTCACGTAACAGCCAGGCTCCTCATGGAGTGCAATGAGAGGCAGGTGGTTAGCGCGTTGGACTAGTTAACTGTAGTTAACTGTAAGGTTGCAAGATTGAATCCCAGAGCTGACAAGGTAAAAATCTGTCAGTCTGCCCCTGAACAAGGCAGTTAACTGTCACGACTTCTGCCGAAGTCGTTGCCTCTCCTTGTTCGGGCGGTGCTCGGCGTTCGACGTCACCGGTCTTCTAGCCATCATTGATCCTTTTTTCATTTTCCATTGGTTTTGTCTTGTCTTCCTACACACCTGTTTTCAATCCCATTCATTACCTGTTGTGTATTTAACCCTCTGTTTCCCCTCATGTCTTTGTCAGAGATGGTTTTATTGTTAGTGTTGTTTAGTTGGTGCGCGACGGGTCCTCGTACCCATGTTTTTTAATGTCTGTAAGTTTTAGTGTTATGGAGCATGTTCTGTGGACATTTATTAAAATACTCCATTTACACTCCATTTTGACTCTCCTGCGCCTGACTTCCCTGCCACCTATACACACGGCGCTGACATTAACCCACCGTTCCTAGGCCGTCATTGAAAATAAGAATGTGTTCTTAACTGACTTGCTTGGTTAAATAAAGGTGAAATAAAAAATTAAAAATACAATAAAGGTCAAGACCCTGGTGAGGATGACGAGCATGCAGATCAGCTTCACTGAGCTGTTTTCTTACAGTTTGTGCAGAAATTCTTCAGTTGGTCAAACTTAGAAATTCATCAGCTGTCCTGGTGGCAGGTCTCAGACCATCCTGCAGGTGAAGAAGCAGGATTTGTAGGTCCTGGAATGGTGTGGTTACACATGGTCTGTGGTCGTGAGGCCGATTGGACTTGCTGCCAAATTCTCTAAAACAACTTTGGAGGCTGCTTATGGTAAAGAAGTTAACATTGAATTATCTGTCAACAGCTCTCGTGGACATTTTGCTAGAGGTCGACCGATTAATCGGAATGGACGATTAATTAGGGCTGATTTCAAGTTTTCATAACAATCGGAAATCTGTATTTTTGGACACCGATTTGGCCATATTTTTTTTTACACCTTTATTTAACTAGGCAAGTCAGTTAAGAACAAATTCTTATTTACATTGATGGCCAACCAAAAGGCAAAAGGACAAAACACACATCACACTACATAAAGAGAAACTTAAGACAGCAACATAGCAAGGCAGGAAACATGACAACACAGCATGGTAGCAACACAAAATGACAACAACATTGTAGCAACACAACATGGTAGCAGCACAAAACATGGTACAAAAATGAATGGGCACAGACAACAGCACAAAGGGCAAGAAGGTAGAGAACAATACATCACACAAAGCAGCCACAACCTGACTGCAGTTGGCTGTTGTAACCGACTTCAGTGGGCAAATGCTCACCTCCAATGGCCACTGGCATGCTGGAGAAGTGCGCTCTTCACAGATGAATCCAGGTTTGAACTGTACTGGGCAGATGGCAGACAGCATGTATGGTGTTGTGTCGGCAAGCGGTTTGCTGATGTCAAAGTTGTGAACAGTGTGCCCCATGGTGGCGCTGGGGTTATGGTATGGGCAAGCAAAGGCTACGGACAATGAACACAACTGCATTTTATTGATGGCATGACATGTCACCCACATATAATATAAAAAAGGTAGGGGTGTGGATCACAAAACCAGTCAGTATCTGGTGTGACCACCTCATGGAGCGTCACATATCTCCATCACATCGAGTTGATTAGGCTGTTGGTTGTGGCCTGTGGAATATTGTCCCATTCCTCTTCAATGGCTGTACGAAGTTGCTGGCTATTGGCGGGAACTGGAACATGCTGTTGTACACTTCGATCCCGGGGCTAAGGTGGGGCTTGACCGATACGTGGGGGTGCTAAGAAAATAGTTGATTTTCATGACTTCAGAGTTATAAGAAAGTTCTAGTTTTTTCAATAAAAGCAGATATGGCACACAGCACATGTAGTTTAATTGAATTTGGCCAAAGAATATTTAACAAAATAGCTATAAGCCTAATACAAGTGACCACAAGTGCATGAAGTACAATGCATTTACCCTATGCCTGTTAACTGTGCACACACTTGTAAAACAAACAGGCTCTGGATAAGAGCGTCTGCTAAATGACTTAAATGTAAATGTAAATTATATTTCTATTGCAAACAAAAATAACTTGTAGGCCGACGATAGACGATATACATGCGTCCTGCTGTGAATTGGTTATACTGTTACGGATTACACGTCTATCACAACATCGGAAATGAAAGGGGTAATATCCACAGTGCAGCCACATCGAGAAGTGCCTTTACCCCATGACTGTCAACTGTGTTCACATAGTGCAAAACGAGCTGGCTGTCATCACATCTTAGTGATTATATTTCTATTGCAAAAATACTTGTAGGCCGACTGGTCGACAATATGCATGTGTCTTCTTGTTCCATCCAGATCCAGATCAGATTGAATCATGTTCCCACCACCAGACAGGCGCTCTGTCAATAAATAAAAGGCCTTTCAGTTACTCACCAAGTGTTGTTTTATAGAAGGACGATGCGTCTGTTGTGGTTCAGTGCAAATGAGTGTATAATCTACTGGACATCCAGGGCCTTGGTTCATTCTGCGTGTATGTGACAGGCAGGCAAGGTTGCTGAGTCGAGGGTTTGCCCAGTATTTCATTCTGTATATCATGACGCGTGTACATAGCATCTCTAGTCTTATCTGAGATTTTCTGTGCAACTGTTTTGTCGAATTTTCCTATGACCTGTAAAAGTTCAAGGAACTTTCCCTGGTTGACAGCCATGTCGTTTTCTATGTCTCCTCTCTGTGAAAGTCCCTGGTATTCAGTGTAACACAATGACTCCACAACTGCTCTCATATACTCTCTGTTCTCTCAGAATATTTTCGAATGTCCATCACTTAGAGCATTGCATATTGTTGAGCCAGACTCTTTCTGAGTAGTCCACTCATTCCATGCTGTCATTGCATATTTATGCTCTTGAACGAACTTGTCGCATTCTTCCAGTTCTGGTAGCCATCGTGAGTAAATTCCGCCTTGCCTCCACCATGGTTTCCTGGATGTTGAAAGTGGCGGTAGGCAAAGCAGATAGCAGGGTCCTTTGAAATAGAATATTCCAGCCATTTACGATTGAAGTAGAGATCCTGCTGTCTAACTTTTGTGGCTGGATAACGCTGAAGAAGAGGGCGTCTTGGTTCTTCAACAGGTGACTGGCTTAAATCAGAGGGAACGGTGGCTGTGCTAACAGTGCAGCTAACATTGGCTGTGGAGCAGCTAGCAGCAACGAACCGCTCTGGTGCTCCCTCACGTCGTGGCTCACAAGTTTCTCTCTTAGACTAATCTTTCTTATCTCTTTCTTCTTATTTGGCCCCCTCGGAGACATGGTCTGGGTCTGGATTTTCAATTTCTACCCGCACTCTTCTCTCGATCAGAAAACGGTCCAATACAATGGGGTGAGATGGGCGACAAGCTAGCTTGAAGTTAGCTCACATAACGTAGTAGCCTACCGTGCGCGAGCACACACCACGTTCCACATGTTGTTGTATTACAGCCTGAATTACAATTGATTAAATTTAGATTTTTTTTGTCACTGGCCTACACACAATACCCCATAATGTGAAAGTGGAATTACGTTCCTCAATTTTTGGGGAAATTACAGTGTATTCGGACAGCATTCAGACCCCTTGACTTTTCCCACATTTTATTATGTTACAGCCTAATTCTAAATGGGATTAAATTGTTTTTCCCTCATCAATCTTTTTTATTTTATTTTATTTTACACACAATACCCCATCCATAATGAAAAAGGAAAAACTGTTTTTTCGAAATATTTGCAAAAAATAAGAAATATTACAAAGAAAATCACATTTACATAAGTATTCAGACCCTTTACTCAATACTTTGTTGAAGCACCATAGGCAGCGATTACAGCGTCAAGTTTTCTTGGGTATGAGGCTACATGCTTAGCACACCTGTATTTGGGGAGTTTCTCCCATTCTTATCTGCAGATCTTCTCAAGCTCTCTCAGGTTGGACGGGGAGCATCGCTGCATAGCTATTTTCAGGTCTCTTCAGAGGTGTTCGATTGGTTTCAAGTCCGGGCTCTGGCTGGGCCACTCAAGGATATTCAGAGACTTGTCCCGAAGCCACTCCTGCGTTGTCTTGGCTGTGTGCTTAGTGTCGTTGTCCTGTTGGAAGGTGACCCTTTGCCCCTGTTTGAGGTCCTGAGCGCTCTGGTGCAGGTTTTCATCAATGATCTCGCTGTATTTTGCTCCATTCATCTTTGCCTCAATCCTGACTAGTCTCCCAGTCTCTGCCACTGAAAAACAGCCCCACAGCATGATGCTGACACTACCATGCTTCACTGTAGGGATGGTGCCAGGTTTCCTTCAGAAGTGACGCTTGGCATTCAGGCCAAAGAGTTCAATCTTGGTTTAATCTTTTAGGTGCCTTTTGGCAAACTCCAAGAGGGCTGTCATGTGCCTTTTGCTGAGTGGCTTCCATCTGGACACTACCATAGAGAACTGATTGGTGGAGTGCTACAGAGATGGTTGGCCTTCTGGAAGGTTCTTCCATCTCAACAGAGAAACTCTGGAGCTCTGTCAGAGTGACCATCAGGTTCTTGGTCATCTCCCTGACAAAGGCCCTTCTCCCCCGATTGCTCAGTTTGGCCGGGTGACCAGCTCTAGGAAGAGTCTTGGTGGTTCCAACCTTCCATATGAATGATGGAGGCCACTGTGTTCTTGGGGACCTTCAATGCTGCAGACATTTTTTGGTATCCTTCATCAGGTCAGTGCCTCAACACAATCCTGTATCGGAGCTCTACGGACAATTCCTTCGTTTTTGTTTTTTGCTCTGACATGGACTGTCAACTGTGGGATCTTATGTAGACAGGTATGTGCATTTCCAAATCATGTCCAATCAATTTAATTTACCACAGGTGGACTCCAATCAAGTTGTAGAAAAATCTCAAGGATGACCAATGGAAACAGGATGCACCTGAGCTCAATTTAGAGTCTCATAGCAAAGGTTCTGAATAATTATGTAAATAAGGTATTTCTGCTTCTTATTTTTAATACATTTCTAAACATTTCTAAACATTTCTAAACATTTCTGTTTCCGCTTTGTCAAAACGGATTACTGTGTGTAGATTGATGAGGAACATATTTAATTGAATCCATTTTTGAATAAGGCTTTAACGTAACAAAAAATTGAGAAAGTCAAGGGGTCTGAATATTTTCAGAATAAACTGTATGTCCTTATAGGGTGGATTACTGCAGTTTCTCAGACCAATGCATGGGTCACCATGGTTAGAAGCAAAATAGGTACAAATGGGAAAATCTGGCCTGGTTCCACGAAGGGACTAAAGGGGGCTTAGCCCCCTTAGTTCAAACTTGAGCCGCCTTAGTTTTAGTTTTATGTCCCCTTATAAAAATGGCAAAAAAGTTACAATGATTTAGTGACAGGTTGGCGCAAAAAAAATTATATATCTCCGTGACAGGGCACACTGAAGTGTGTGCAGGGGGCTATGGAAATCCAGTGATTACTCCTTTGGGTATCCATAAAAAGCTGAAAAAAACTATTCTCATCTGGGGGGGGGGGGGGCCCTATGTAACTGCAAGGGTAAGGGCTAAGCATATATAATCTAGGGCTTCCCCCTAACGTAATTGCAAGGGTAAGGGCTAAACATATCAAATATAGGGAGGCCCCCAAAGGTAACCTCAAGGGTAAGGGCTGAACATATAAAATCTATGGGACCCCCCTAAGGTTACTGCAAGGGTAAGGGAGGGCTAAACATATCAAATCTAGGGGGGTCCCCTAAGGTAACTGCAGGGTTAAGGGAGGGCTAAACAATCAAATCTTGGGGGGCCCACTAAGGTAACTGCAATGGTAAGGGCTAAAAATATCAAATCTTCAGAGGAACCTTTGACTTGAAAAAAGTATATTTTTCAGTGTCTGAGCCCACTTACTTTAGAGCTGATTACAAAAACAATACAAAACATAAAAAACCTGTGTTACTGTATGCATTTTTGAACAGTTACCAAAAAGTAAAGTTAAACATAAATATTGATAGTTGATATTTCCCACTATCTCTATATTTCCTAAATGCTTTAAGATAATATAATGCTGTGTGTGTATGTAGTGCAGACAATTGACTAATTGTATTGCACATTTTTGCAATATCAGAACAAGCAATATTGTGCTACATGAGCTTGCCATGTAGCGTCATCGGTGTGCCATGAAGACGTTGCTCTCTGACCAAATACGGTGTCCTATAGAATATACTACACCCCTAATGATATAGTGAAGTCTTGTTAAGTTCTAGAATCTCTGAGGAATACATACGAACTTGATTTGACTCGTTGAAACAACGTTTAGGGTGAGATTTTCACAGAAGATTCCTTTCTTTGCAAATGGACGAGTGGAAATACAAAATCGATTGTGCATGCTATATGGACCTTTTTAACACATGAAAAAGATTTTATCTAACAAAATGATACTTCATGTTATCTCTGGGACCCTTTGGATGATAAACCAGAGCAAGATTTTAGAATGTAAGTATACATTTCATCTTCATAGGTGAATTTATCCACCTATTGTGGTGAAAAAAGTGGTTTGTTGTTAGGAGCTCTCCTCAAACAATAGCATGGCATTTTTTCCACAGTAATAGCTACTGTAAATTGGATGGTGCAGTTATATTAACAAGAATTGAAGCTTTCAGCTGATATAAGTCTTATATGTATGTATATGTACTTATATGTACCGACATTTGTTGTTTCTCTAAAATCTGCGATGGTGACACAAGATGCTGCATGATTTACAACTGTCCCGTTGACGGGACGCCAATCCCACTGTTCCCAGGCCGTCATTGTAAATAATAATTTGTTTTTAACTGACTTGCCTAGTTAAATAAAGATAAAATAAACATACAGTACACTCTTAATACACTGACACATACAGAACACACTGACACATACAGTACACGCTTAATACCCTTACATTAACACTAACACTGAAACATACCGTACACTCTTAATACATTAACACTGACACTCTTAATACACTCACATTAACACTGACACACAGTACACTCTTAATACATTAACATTGACACATACAGTACACTCTTAATACACTTACATGAACACTGACATTGACACATACAGTACACTCTTAATACACTTACATGAACACTGACATTGACACATACAGTACACCTTTAATACACTTACATGAACACTGACATTGACACATACAGTACACTCTTAATACACTTACATGAACACTGACATTGACACATACAGTACACTCTTAATACACTTACATGAACACTGACATTGACACATACAGTACACCTTTAATACACTTACATGAACACTGACATTGACACATACAGTACACTCTTAATACACTTACATGAACACTGACATTGACACATACAGTACACATTTAATACACTCACATGAACACTGACATTGACACATACAGTACACTCTTAATACACTTACATGAACACTGACATTGACACATACAGTACACCTTTAATACACTTACATGAACACTGACATTGACACATACAGTACACCTTTAATACACTCACATGAACACTGACATTGACACATACAGTACACTCTTAATACACTTACATGAACACTGACATTGACACATGCAGTACACTCTTAATACACTTACATGAACACTGACATTGACACATACAGTACACTCTTAATACACTTACATGAACACTGACATTGACACATACAGTACACCTTTAATACACTTACATGAACACTGACATTGACACGTACAGTACACTCTTAATACACTTACATGAACACTGACATTGACACATACAGTACACCTTTAATACACTTACATGAACACTGACATTGACACATACAGTACACTCTTAATACACTTACATGAACACTGACATTGACACATACAGTACACTCTTAATACACTTACATGAACACTGACATTGACACATACAGTACACCTTTAATACACTTACATGAACACTGACATTGACACATACAGTACACTCTTAATACACTTACATGAACACTGATATTGACACATACAGTACACCTTTAATACACTTACATGAACACTGACATTGACACATACAGTACACTCTTAATACACTTACATGAACACTGACATTGACACATACAGTACACCTTTAATACACTTACATGAACACTGACATTGACACATACAGTACACTCTTAATACACTTACATGAACACTGACATTGACACATACAGTACACTCTTAATACACTTACATGAACACTGACATTGACACATACAGTACACCTTTAATACACTCACATGAACACTGACATTGACACATACAGTACACTCTTAATACACTTACATGAACACTGACATTGACACATACAGTACACCTTTAATACACTTACATGAACACTGACATTGACACATACAGTACACCTTTAATACACTCACATGAACACTGACATTGACACATACAGTACACTCTTAATACACTTACATGAACACTGACATTGACACATGCAGTACACTCTTAATACACTTACATGAACACTGACATTGACACATACAGTACACTCTTAATACACTTACATGAACACTGACATTGACACATACAGTACACCTTTAATACACTTACATGAACACTGACATTGACACATACAGTACACTCTTAATACACTTACATGAACACTGACATTGACACATACAGTACACCTTTAATACACTTACATGAACACTGACATTGACACATACAGTACACTCTTAATACACTTACATGAACACTGACATTGACACATACAGTACACTCTTAATACACTTACATGAACACTGACATTGACACATACAGTACACCTTTAATACACTTACATGAACACTGACATTGACACATACAGTACACTCTTAATACACTTACATGAACACTGATATTGACACATACAGTACACTCTTAATACACTTACATGAACACTGACATTGACACATACAGTACACTCTTAATACACTTACATGAACACTGACATTGACACATACAGTACACTCTTAATACACTTACATGAACACTGACATTGACACATACAGTACACCTTTAATACACTCACATGAACACTGACATTGACACATACAGTACACTCTTAATACACTTACATGAACACTGACATTGACACATACAGTACACATTTAATACACTTACATGAACACTGACATTGACACATACAGTACACCTTTAATACACTCACATGAACACTGACATTGACACATACAGTACACCTTTAATACACTCACATGAACACTGACATTGACACATACAGTACACCTTTAATACACTTACATGAACACTGACATTGACACATACAGTACACCTTTAATACACTTACATGAACACTGACATTGACACATACAGTACACCTTTAATACACTTACATGAACACTGACATTGACACATACAGTACACCTTTAATACACTTACATGAACACTGACATTGACACATACATGGAAAGCCAGTGTCAGGTAGCAGTAAATGTGAATTACTGAGGGGAGCAATTTTCTCTAGTGAGGGATGTTATGGTTTTTAATCTGTGTTTGTTTTGTGTAATATAATTATGTAGAGCTCTCTTAATAAATGTGTTGTACTTTCACTATTTGTCATCTCAATTAACTATTCAATCAAGTTGGTAATTACAATGTGATAATGTTGATCCCAGCCTTTCATATCTATAGCCCATGTTGTGATGCGGTTGAGTAATGTTATGTTTTACAGCCATTTAAATAATTATGGAGATCATTTCGATTAAATTTCAAACTTCTTTCCAAGAAATTACTTTTCCGTTTCAACTGCTAATTGGTGTTTTAGGATTTGATAAAGCGAGAAAGTGGCTATGATGACAGACACACCAGAGTGGATCTGGCCTCCAGGGAGCACACGTCGTTTGTCAGTCATCTGACAGCTAGAGTCAACAGGTTTCCCATGGCTGCTCAACACTCCCCCTCCCACCCCCTGTGGGGGCAGCTTAGCCCCATTGGAGGAGGATTTTCAGAGTTTTAATCAGTGTTTTTAATTAGGCTTTTTAATCACAGAGCCACTTTTCACAGAGAGTCCATGAGTGAGGTAACTCTTGAATGGAGACGATAGGGGAAGTTGAGCACTTGTCAATGTTGCCCTTTCTCTCTCTCTCTCCCAAATGGGATTCCAAATGCAGGAATGTTTTCTAGTTTTTGTGAACGCATGGGTGCTTTGAGCCAAGAACTGAGTTTTTGTTTTTGTTGGAGGGATTTTCTTTCTAATTTGAAGCTTATTTTGCATTTCCCTTGATAGCTAAGAAGTTAATACAACAATGGCTTTTGAATGCATCCGTATGGTTTCAAGTTATATGCTTGAATGGGGTGAGAATAACTGTCCAGACATGATATCCACAAGAAAAGGATGCGTATCAATGATTAAGGACAAATCTTTTGTTTACACAAGGACATTTAAAAGTGAGATATATTGATTTGCAACAGAGGGATGGTATATTATAAAGCAATGCATTTGAATGCTTTGGTTTTGTTGTTAAACAAATACATGGTTATCATCTCTGCTCACATTTGGGAAGACCCAATAGTGGCAGTTTAGGAAGGGCCAATAGTGGCAGTTTAGGAAGAGCCAATAGTGGCAGTTTTAGAAGGCCCAATAGTGGCAGTTTGATCTTCAGTTTCTTGGCAATTTCTCTCATGGAATAGCCTTCAGTTTCAGAAGAAATTTCTTAATTTCTGGCCATTTTGAGCCTGCAATTGAACCCACAATTGCTGATGCTCCAGACACTCAACTAGTCTAAAGAAAGCCAGTTTTATTGCTTCTTTAATCAGGACAACAGTTTTCAGCTGTGCTAACATAATTGCAAAAGGGTTTTCTAATGATCAATTAGCCTTTTAAAATGATCAACTTGGATTAGCTAACACAACATGCCATTGGAACACAGGAATGATGGTTGCTGATAATGGACCTCTGTAGGCCTATGTAGATATTCTATAAAAAATCTGCCTTTTCCAGCTACAATAGTCATTTACAATATTAACAATGTCTAAACTGTATTTCTGATCAATTTGATGTTATTTTAATGGACAAAAAAGGTTGTTATTTTTAAAACAAGGACATTTCTAAGTGACCCCAAACTTTGAATGACAGTGTAGGTCTCTGTCCACATTCCTCTTTCAATTTTGGCTGCATATAGGCAACTTACAATAAGCCCATAAAACAGATAAGGACTTCACTTTAGTGTATGGGTCGCACAGGTGGGTGTCTAAGGTATAGGGTTGGGGACCGTTTCATCATGATAGGACAATAAATAAATCAATTAGATGTATAATTTATTTTAAAATTGAAAGCTCTCTCTCGTAAACCCTGCTCACAGACACACATTGGTTCTCGGATACGCAAACATATCCTTTCTCACTCACTTAATTCCACACTTTTCCAAACACAAAAACCCCCACCACACCTTCCATCACAATACATCCACACATACTGTGCCTTCTATGTCTTCTGTTTGCTATGTTTTTATCTCCACCATTTTGGTTGAGTACTTTTGTGTTCCAATTCATTATTTTTGAAGATGTATTATTTTGCTGGTTATCCTTTCTTCTAATGCCATCTTATCCATTTATAAAATACTATGAATGGTAAGTTAAATAATTATTTTACAACACTCCCCATCTTGAATGGTATAGTGTAGTTGTAGTTTATTTAACAATTGTTGAATTCTATTGATGTTCTATCTATTAAAAAAAAAAACATTATTACAATCCCTACCACAGCTAGTATTTGGTGTTCCATTATTTGACTACTCTATAAGAACTTTGTAATTTTTAGAATAGCCATGGAGTACTTTGTGTCTCGGAATATTTGGTTGTCAATATACAGTTTATGGACAACGAGAGCTACACACTTCCCTTTTAATCTATTCTCTTTGAAGATTGTGTACAGAACTTTGCTCCCTCGTGCACACTGCACTTCTGATGATTACCATATTACCAGATGTGCAAAGTTCAGCCACATGACCAACAACCACAATTTAAACTGGATCCAAAACCACAGAAGATGCTGGCGCTGTGTCGGAAACCACCAGGCTTGCAAATGTAATTTAATCACCCCATGGACATTGTAACGATTCTCATTGGTGGAAGGAGAGGAGGACCAAAATGCAGCGTGGTAAGTGT
This sequence comes from Oncorhynchus nerka, assembly GCF_034236695.1. Classification (NCBI taxonomy): domain Eukaryota; kingdom Metazoa; phylum Chordata; class Actinopteri; order Salmoniformes; family Salmonidae; genus Oncorhynchus; species Oncorhynchus nerka. The sequence continues at coordinate 7,281,193 of NC_088423.1, read as the reverse complement.
TCGTCATATTTTAATTGAAAAAAAACGGAACACTACACAAAATAACAACGAAACAGTTCTGCCAGGTGAACAGACACTAAACAGAAATTAAACACCCACAACCAAAATGGGGAAAATAGGCTACCTAAGTATGATGCTCAATCAGAGACAACGAACGACACCTGCCTCTGATTGTGAACCATACTAGGCCAAACACATAGAAATATAACAACATAGAAAAAAGAACATAGACTACTCACCCCAACTCACACCCTGACCAACCTAACACAAAGACATAAAAAAAAGGAACTAAGGTCAGAACGTGACAGACATGGGGTGATTAAAGGTTGTCACCCACAGATCTTCTGCTAATCCATCGCCAAGCCCAAGAACCAAGTCAAACCCATTCTAGACAAAGTCCATGACACTTTCAAGAAGGTGGCTGTTGTGAAGGCTCATGTCCTCACCCCTAACCACATGTTCTCCAACAAATAAAAGGGACTCGCACACCCTCTCTCTCTCTGTCTGTCTCTGTCTCTTTCTCTCACTCTCTTTCTTTCTATTTCGTTCTCTCTCTCTCTCTCTGAAAGTGGAAAAATTAATAATACATAAGACAATGTGTTAATGCAACTCATATATTTGAAAAGGGGATTGGATTTGGCTAGTCAGAGAAAATCCGCAAGAAGAAATTGCATATCAGAAGAATGTTGTTGTTTAAAGCACAGAGAGTGTCCTCAATAATAAATTATGTTCTCACCATTAGGGGACATGCCCAATAATGAGAAGGATGTATATTAATGAGGTGTAGGAAGAATCAAGAGATCATTATGTAAACAGGGGATTTATGCTAAACATTCACATGTTTTTAAGGCAGAAAGAGTGCAAATGGGAGGCTGCAAAATGTGTTGTCGTGTAGTTGTGATATCATGCGGTCATGTCATATAGTCATGTAGGCATGTAGTCATGTTGTCATGGTGCCATGTAGTCATGTAGTCATGTTGCCAAGGGGATGATGGATACCACTCAGTAAAACCAAGGGGGTGATGGACGACACTCAGTAAAACCAAGGGGGTGATGGACAACACTCAGTAAAACCAAGGGGATGATGGACGACACTCAGTAAAACCAAGGGGATGATGGATGACACTCAGTAAAATCAAGGGAATGATGGACGACACTCAGTAAAACCGAGGGGATGATGGATGACACTCAGTAAAACCAAGGGGATGATGGTCACCTCTCAGTAAAACCAAGGGGATGATGGACGACACTCAGTAAAACAAAGGGGGTGATGGACGACACTCAGTAAAATCAAGGGAATGATGGACGTCACTCAGTAAAACCAAGGGGATGATGGTCACCTCTCAGTAAAACCAAGGGGATGATGGACGACATTCAGTAAAACCAAGGGGATGATGGATGACACTCAGTAAAATCAAGGGAATGATGGACGACACTCAGTAAAACCGAGGGGATGATGGATGACACTCAGTAAAACCAAGGGGATGATGGTCACCTCTCAGTAAAACCAAGGGGATGATGGACGACACTCAGTAAAACCAAGGGTATGATGGACGACACTCAGTAAAACCAAGGGGATGATGGATGACACTCAGTAAAACAAAGGGGGTGATGGACGACACTCAGTAAATCCAAGGGGATGATGGACGACACTCAGTAAAACCAAAAGGATTATGGAAAAATAGAAACTTGTTAGCTCCACAATAATAAAAAATGAATAATAGTTTTTAGTTTGCAATCTTTAGCATTTACTCAGCTTGCATGCAACTGTTTCTCTTTCATTTTGAATCATTGTGTTCAGAAAAATGGATGACTCTCCTAAATGCTGCGGAATCATCATGCTGCTCTCAGAGAAAGAATCGCTGAAGGAAAGTTTTGAAATGCCCAAGTAATTTAATTTACAGTACTTGCTTCATTTCAAAACAATTCCTTCAGTGAGTCTGAGTCATTGAACAATAGGAGTTGTTAAAGATGATGGACATTAAAGACGATGTCACTGAGGAGATGTCACAGGTGATCTTTAATGTCATCCAATGTCCTCGTCAGGATGCTCTCATGCAGAACTATTCAAGTCAGGATGTCCGGGTTATGGAGGGACCATGGTTAATGTCAGGCAGTCTGCAGTTCAAACATTAAAAAAGCTGTCACACTGCTACTGTTTTGGTAAATAGCTGAGGGATGAGGCTGGATAAATGTAACCACTCTCAAATTCATTGACAGAGCTATGGATGCAAGAACAGGTGGAGGAGTGTAAGTACCTAACTACGATAGTTGACAACAAGCTGAACTTTGTGGGGGAGTGTTATCTAAATGTCAGTCCAGACTGTACTTCCTGTTATCTAAAAGTCTGTCCAGACTGTACTTCCTGTAATCTAAATGTCAGTCCAGACTGTACTTCCTGTAATCTAAATGTCAGTCCAGACTGTACTTCCTGTTATCTAAACGTCTGTCCAGACTGTACTACCTGTAATCTAAATGTCAGTCCAGACTGTACTTCCTGTTATCTAAACGTCTGTCCAGACTGTACTACCTGTTATCTAAATGTCTGTCCAGACTGTACTTCCTGTAATCTAAATGTCAGTCCAGACTGTACTTCCTGTTATCTAAACGTCTGTCCAGACTGTACTACCTGTAATCTAAATGTCAGTCCAGACTGTAGTTCCTGTTATCTAAATGTCTGTCCAGACTGTACTTCCTGTTATCTAAATGTCAGTCCAGACTGTACTTCCTGTTATCTAAACGTCTGTCCAGACTGTACTTCCTGTAATCTAAATGTCAGTCGAGACTGTATTTCCTGTTAACTAAATGTCAGTCCAGACTGTAGTTCCTGTTATCTAAATGTCAGTCCAGACTGTAGTTCCTGTTATCTAAATGTCTGTCCAGACTGTACTTCCTGTTATCTAAATGTCAGTCCAGACTGTACTTCCTGTTATCTAAACGTCTGTCCAGACTGTACTTCCTGTAATCTAAATGTCAGTCGAGACTGTATTTCCTGTTAACTAAATATCAGTCCAGACTGTAGTTCCTGTTATCTAAATGTCAGTCCAGACTGTACTTCCTGTTATCTAAATGTCAGTCCAGACTCTACTTCCTTTATCTAAATGTCTGTCCATACTGTACTTCCTGTTATCTAAATGTCTGTCCAGACTGTACTTCCTGTTATCTAAATGTCTGTCCAGACTGTACTTCCTGTTATCTAAACGTCTGTCCAGACTGTACTTCCTGTAATCTAAATGTCAGTCCAAACTGTAGTTCCTGTTATCTAAATATCAATCAAGACTGTACTTCCTGTTATCTAAATGTCAGTCCAGACTGTACTTCCTGTTATTGTTATCTAAATATCAGTCAAGACTGTACTTCCTGTTATCTAAATGTCAGTCCAGACTGTACTTCCTGTTATCTAAATATCAGTCAAGACTGTACTTCCTGCCTAAATTTAGGCTGAGTATTAGTATATGTTTTACAGTCCTTTTATAGATGTTTTATTGAACCTGTCTTAACATTTATTGTAGTTGCCTGGTTTGGCTCCCTCACTTGGGCAAGTCACAATACCGCAGGTCAGTGGTAAGATTGTAGGGAGAAATCAACAGGTTCTCCGAGACATTTACAAAGATCGCACACGTAAGAGGGGTAAATAAATAATTGTGGATCTTACACATTCACTAAACAACCAATGTAGTAGGTAAGATAGCCTAGCGGTTAAGCGCATTAGGCCAGTAACCGAGAGGTTGCTGGTTTGAATCCCTAAACCGATTAGGTGAAAAATCTCTTGAGCAAGGCATTTACCCTAACCGCTACTGTAAGTCGCTCTGGATGAGAGTGTCTGCTAAAAGACTCAAATGTAACCGCCGTCAGGGAGCAGACTCTGTTCTTTAACTCATAAAACCAAGAGAGCCACTAACAGTTCTATAGTGGTATCAGTATGGCTTTTAAATGAACATATACAGGTATTGTGTGACCTACATTTATCTTGCATTGCACAGCTTTTAAATTAAACAGATTTGTGTGACTTTATATTGTATATATCTTGTCAGCATTAGCATCTGTCATGTGTGAATGTTGCTGTTCATATGTTTACAATATATATCTTTATTTTTATCCTATCCGACTTGCCCCAACTGAAGTTCCTTCTGGAAAAAATAAATAAATAAAGTAATTCCTACGTCATCATAATGATGCAAAAAACATCATATCATCCAAAACACATAATCATGGTGATGTGGCTGGTGATACTTTGGTTCTTGAAATTCCAATATCTTGAAAACTTAACTGCTGATATGCAAAACATTTTGGGACTAATCACTGAAATCATCCCTATAGTTTTTGAGTGGATTTCCCCTTTTTATAAAGGTGTGATGAGCCACTGGAAATCTGCTGCCATCATGTGTTGTCATTTAATCTGCCAAAACAGCAAGTAAGACAATATCAACATTTTTTGGGAAAACTATTACTAATTTAATTTCTCTCTTTGAACACATTATCCTATCTCCTCAATGTGTAACCTTCTGAAAAAGAATCCATGATGTCGTTTTATGTGCTGCATTGTACGTTTGTGAAAGTATTGCAAAGTGCAGGGATGTTGGTCTGTACAGCGGAGTGCAATTTTGTATTTCAAGTGAAGTTTGTTTTCAATAAAAATCCATTCAGTGCTACAATGGATTAACAATTATGCTTTCAATTTTATGCAGCTTAAAATGGTAATGAGTGGGCTTTAGGTGCCAGCGTTGTCAAGGTGACAGCTTCATCAGACTGAAATAAATGTGAGATGTTCATGAAGGAATAGCCAAAGCAAAACATAGAAATCAGAGTTATCTTATATTTTGTTAGAGAGTTGAAAGATATTGAAAATCTGTTTGCTAACTGCATTGCTAAAAGCAATAAAGGCGACTTGTGTTTTGTACTAAGCATCCTTAGTATTTCATTTTCATCGACTTGAAATAAATCCATCCTTTATTCCTCTTTCATTGTGAGTACTTACCAGTTATGTGATACATTTGATGCATCAATTAATCCATATATTAATAAAGTCTTCCATACAGTGCATTTGGAAAATATTCAGACCCCTTGACTATTTCCACATTTTGTTACGTTACAGCCTTATTCTAAAATGGATTTAAAAAAAGAAAACTCAGCAATCTACATACAATACCCAATAATGACAAAGTGAAAACAGGATTTAGAATTTTTTGCAAATTTATTACAAATAAAAAAACAGATATCTTCTTTACATAAGTATTCAGACCCTTTGCTATGAGACTCGAAATTGGGTTCAGGTGCATCCTTTTTCCATTCATCATCCTTGAGATGTTTATACAACTTAATTGGAGCACCTGTGGTATATTCAATTGATTGGACATGATTTGGACTCCTGAGTGGCGCAGTGGTCTAAGGCACTGCATCTCAGTGCAAGAGGCGTCACACAGTCCTTGGTGCAATTCCAGGCTGTATAACATCCGGCCGTGATTGAGAGTCCCATAGGGCGGTGCACAATTGGCCCAGCGTTGTCGTCGTCCGGGTTTGGCCGGGGGAGGCCGTCATTGTAAATGAGAATTTGTTCTTAACTGACTTGCCTAAAACATTGGAAAGGCACACACATGTCCCACCTGTCCCATAAGGTCCCATAGTTGACAGTTCATGTCAGAGCAAAAACCAAGCCATGAGGTCGAATAAATTGTCCGTAGAGCTCAGAGACAGGATTGTGTCGAGGCACATATCTGGGGAAGGGTACCAAAACATTTCTGCAGCGGTGAAGGTCCCCAAGAAAACAGTGGCCTCCGTCATTCTTAAATAGAAGAAGTTTGGAACCACCAAGACTCTTCCTAGTGGTGGCCGACCAGCCAAACTGAGAAATCGGGGGATTAGGGCCTTGGTCAGGGAGGTGACCAAGAACCCGATGGCCACTCTGACAGAGCTCTGGAGTTTTTCTGTTCAGATGGGAGAACCTTCCAGAAGGACAACCATCCCTGCAGCACTCCACCAATCAGGCTTTTATGGTAGAGTAGCCTGATGGAAGCCATCCTCAATAAAAGGCACGACAGCCCGCTTGGAGTTTTCCAATAGGCACCTAAAAGACTCTCAGACCACGAGAAACAAGATTCTCTGGTCTGATGAAACCAAAATTGAACTCTTTGGCCTAAATGGCAAGAGTCACGTGGAGGACACCTGGCACCATCCCTACTGAGAAGCATGGTGGCAGCATCATGCTGTGGGGATGTTTTTCAGTGGCAGGGACTAGGGGACTAGTCAGGATCGAGGGAAAGATGAACAAATCAAAGTATAGAGAGATCCTTGATGAAAACCTGCTCAGGACCTCAGACTGAGGCAAAGGTTCACCGTCCAACAAGATAACGACCCTAAACACAAGGTCAAGACAACGCAGGAGTGGCCCAGCCAGAGCCCGGCAGCAACACTCCCCATCCAACCTGACAGAGGTTTAGAGGATCTGCGGAGAAGAATGGGAGAAACTCCCAAAATACAGGTGTGCCAAGCTTGTAGCTGTCACGTCACACATGGACTCCATCACTTCACTGATAACCTCCCCTATATCTGTCACTTCCTTAGTTGACTATGACTATGTGTTTCATGTCTATACACTACTCGTGTTTCTTTTATTGGTCTATGTTCCATTTATTATTAAACTCACCACCTGCACTTGTTTTCCGACTCCCAGCGTATACGTTACAGTAACGTCATACCCAAGAAGACTCAAGGCTGTAATCAAGGCTGTGCTTCAACAAAGTACAGAGTAAAACGTCTGAATACTTATGGAAATGTGATATTTCAGTTGTTGTTTTTTTTATATAGTTTTGCAAACATTTCTAAAAGCCAGTTTTTTCTTTGTCATCATGGGGTGTTGTGTGTGTAGATAAAAACATGTTTTAAATACATTTTAAAATAAGGCTGTAACCTAACAAAATGTGGAAAAAGTCAAGGTGTCTTAATAATTTCCAAAGGTACTGTATATGAAGAAATGCTGTACGCCTCATTAACAGTGTAGATAGGTAGATCTACACTGAGTGTACAACCATTAGGAACACCTCCATGACATAGACTGACCAAGTCAATCCTAGGTGGATCCTTCTTAAAAGGCTGGAAGACAAAAAGCAAAGTCAACTACAGAACATTTGAAATGGTTTTGTTATGTGTATCGAAAATGACATCTGAATCAATCGAAATGACAAGGTCTTTCACAACTCTGCGGCCATGCAGAGTAACTCCCGACAGCTCCGTATGGATTATCTTTCTTAGCCTAAAATCGAAAACTCTAACAAGGGTGTGGCCTGGGGTGATATTTCAAGATACAGAGGATAAATTGCTGTCTCAAAATGTATTCTAAGGTCAATGTCTTAGGAAAACATTTGTGAGGCTCTCCTATCTAATAGGCATTCAGCGAACAGAATCAGGACCCATGGTTAAACATTTCTCAAGGTCCACTCCTGGATCTGAATCAATGTAAAAATATATATATATTATTTGTATCAGTAGGCTTTATCTTTATCTAAGTGATGGTTGAACTGGGAACTTCTGTGAAAAAGTTATATGTGCAAAAAGCTCAATTTTTCCATTCTTTAGCAGCCAACAGCTGACTAGTTTTCACCATTTGGTTTCAATGGCCACCAGCCTTCACCAGCATGAGTGTCACACCCTGACCATAGTTTGCTTTGTATGTTCTATGTTTTGTTTGGTCAGGGTGTGATCTGAGGGGCATTCTATGTTGGATGTCTTGTTTGTCTGTTTCTGTGTTTGGGCCTGATATGGTTCTCAATCAGAGGCAGGTGTTAGTCTTTGTCTCTGATTGGGAGCCATATTTAGGTAGCCTGTTTTGTGTTGGGTTTTGTGGGTGATTGTTCCTGTCTTTGTGTTTGTTACACCAGATAGGGCTGTTTTTCACTGTTTTTGTATATTGTCATCTTTATTAAAGATGTATCAAAATAACCACGCTGCGTTTTGGTCCGCCTCTCCTTCAACAGAAGAAAGCCGTGACAATGAGAGCATACAACAATTATGAACCTCTTCTTACCTCTACTGCAATACCTCTAAGTTAGGAAATATGAACCATTATAGCCCCCTGGTATGCATACCACTGTATTTCATATCAAATAAAACATGAATTAATATGTCATGTATTGTGGATGGAACAAACTGAGTGAGATGTTTAACAGCTTCATATTGAATCTTCTGTCTAAGTTTCACACACTACAGAGCCGGTCTTGAATAGGATTCATACAGTACCCTTGTAGCTGAAGGGAATGTTTGATCCAGGCCCAATTGAATAGTTTTAACAAATGTATTTATATAGCCCTTCGTACATCAGATATCTCAGAATGCTGTACAGAAACCCAGCCTAAAATCCCAAACAGCAAGCAAGGCAGGTGTTGAAGCACATAATCTAGTGCGTTTATCACAGTCAACACATCCATTTTATTTTTTTAATTAGCTTTAAAAATGAAAGATTTTCTCTCAGCTTCATGGCAAAATGTGTAGAATAGCATAAGATTAGCTATAAAACTGCAAATGTTCCTCTTTGCCCCATGGCACAATGTGTAGAATTGCAGGAAGTTCGTTGTTTTCCCCCATCATAAAGAAATATAATTTGAAGGTAACAATGCACATTATTACTGGGTCATGTTGGGCCTTGGATCTTATTGTGTCTGCACCCAAGTCATCATGTAGGTCAAGTGATCATCTTATATTAGAGGGGTTCTGGTGTGGGATGGAGTGCTTTACCGTGGAATGTCTGTAAGAACACTACCCTCCGAGCACACTATGTCATTTCAGCATGGATAATTGGGTAATAATGGTTGACTTTGATTTGATTACAATCTATGGATGAATCCACTCAAAAAGACAGCCAAAAGTTAGTTGAATTTCCAATGTGTTATCACTATGCTTTCAATCATCTAAAAGCACAACCGAATTCCAATGGAAAAACAAACATCTAAGTTAAAGAATAAGACTAAATAAATCAAACTTTAAATGCACTATCAATAAAGTGTTGATTTGATTTAGTCCTATTATTTAACTTAGATTTTGGTTGAGATGGTGATATGAATCCAACATATCAATTATTAATTTGTAGACATGCTAGAATTAAAGCCAGACTAAGTCAGTAGCACAGATGTAACTATCCAAGACATCCATACTGCTGGGTGTCAATCTGGCGTAGGATATAGGTAAGATCCCATTCAGTGATAAAGCTCTCTTTTTTCAGAAAGTTAGTGAGATGTCTTGGATTCAGGTAAGGGGACCTCTATAGCTTCTTTTCATTCGTCAGGAACAATGCCCTCTGGTAGAGATAAGTTAAGAACGCCAGCCAGTAGTCCACGCTCAATTCATTTGCAAACTCCTTTATTAGCAAACCCCGTTAAGCCTTTCAGGTTTTCACCTTCTGTAGCTTTTTGTAGACTTCCCAGGGTTGGACCGTTGGAGCAGGACATGCTGGTAAAAAGGAGGGCAGCAGTGCTGGGTTGATGGGTGTTAGGAACTGTTTTACTTTTGATAGTGTTTTGTTTATTTAATTTGCTGTACCATGCATATCGTCTGGTCTAAGACCCTCTTTGTGGAAGGTTTCCTCAGTTTGGGAGAGGATGGCTAAGTCTTTGATGTTCTTATGCCACTTGGCATAATGAAACAACATTCACTGTTAACTACTGTATTGTTTAGTCTATATTAGGCTTTAAAAATTAATTATAGAATATAATAATGCTTCTATAATTGCCTCTTTGAGTTGCAGAAAAAATATATGCTGTTCTTTAAATGAGTCACATTATACAGTAACACCATGCACTTTAGAAGATCATTTCAATTGCCCTCCATTCAACAACAGGCATGATTCACCAGTTGTATTTCTCGGAATGAGAAGGCAACATGGTTTTGATGCCTCCCAGTGGAGGATTAGAGCAAACATTTGTTGCACTTCCCATCTCTCACAAGGTGAAACTGCAATGTCCACTGGCAATGATACCTCATACCCAGATATTAGACTACCAGTAAAGTGTGATGGAGGGGCTTGAAAACACACATGGCTCTTATTTATCTCCAGTGTAGAAAACTCTCATTCCCATTTTATATCCAAATTATTACAAACACCCCCTGCAAATAGAGATAAAATACAAAGCAATTATGTTAAAGGTGGGAATACTTCATATTTTGCTACAGCTTAACAATTGGCCAACTTGGCTCAAAGAAAGTATTGCATATATCCCATACGCAAACACATGTTTTTGTTTCAGATCCCTGAACCACGACATACCAATGCTTAGTAAGATCAGAATTACCTTCTATCTTTCAGGCTACATCAAGGCATACCAAGGAGAACCCTAAAAAAATAGAACAACCAACAAATTACAGAAAATGTGTGACAGAATTAAAGCCTCTGCAGCTTTAGAAGTAGGCAGCAATAGCCACTCTTCATATTTATTATGGCAATTAAGAATACTTCAATTATGGGATATTTATAATGGAATACTGTATGTTAAATATATTTAAAATGACCTAAAACAACATATTGTGTAAAAGTGCTGAAGGCTGTGCCCAACAGAGTGATGATGTTCTTGCATGGCATCAAAACATGTTCCAACATACACACACCAAGCCCACTTTTTCCAGTACTTGATAAAGAATTTAAGTAACCACTTATGTTACAAGAAACATGTGATATAACACATGACGTGTCATTCGTCCTCATTTACAAAGTCGCATTTTTTTAACCGGGGACAGTGGCTGTCTATGTGGCAAAGACACTAGGAAACGTACAATAAATGCTTCAATATTACTACCTCCAGCTTTGAAAAATCAGGTAGCAACTCAGTTTTCCCCACCCTGCAGCCTGGCCAGCGTGAGTTGACAGTGACAGCAGCACGCTTGCGCAGTATGTCCACTGGCTCGGAGTCGGTGCTGAAGTTGGGCGGATGGAAGAAAAACACCGCCGATGGAGATTATAAGGCAGGATGCATCTTTACTGTGCGATTTAACAAGCATCAACATAAAACACGTATAAATGAACCACTACAGAATACTGACAACCAGAATTAAAAGGGTAAGATTATGGATATTATTCGTTCTTCTGTTAAATGTCCCACGAGCTAGCACTAGCCATGCTAGTCTCATAGCTAGCTCTTCTTCGCAGCACAGAAAATGAGAGAACGGTCTAATGTTAGCTAGCTATACAGAAATTGGGGGTTATTCTTATTTTTGTTGATGCGACAATAACGCACTATTGTAGTTTTCTATTAGTTTGCATTATCATGCGGTGTCTTGCCAAGCAGAATCAGATTGTCTTTGCAGCTAACGTTACATGCAATGTTTTAGCTAGCTAGTTAGTGCAGAATCACAGCTGCAGATGCTTCGAATCACAGAGAACCACGCACAACACCCCAGGAGCTGCAGGCAAGGACAGCTATGATGCGAATGTTTTAGCAAATTATGGCAAGCATGTGATATGCTGTTAAGTGTATTTAGTTAGCTAGTTCTAAAATGTACGATTTTACCACTGCTCACTAGCTAACTATGTCATACATTTCAATTGGCAGCGAGTCAGTTTACTTGGTATGGCTGAACTAGGCTACCGCTCCAGCCTGCCGTTTTCCATATGGAATATAAGGGGAGAATCTCAATTGGTTGTGAAGAGGGAACTTGGAAACATTAGAAGTCATTAGAAATGACTCCCACTAGCACATCATCAGGCAAATTACCTTTACAGAGGTGGAATGCCAAACTACATGTGTAAAGTGGTAAAAAATAAATGCGGAGGTGTGCTAGACATTTTATTAGATAAAAACAAACCATAAGTAGCATATACTTTTCAAATGTGTATATGCTTTTCTCATTAGAGGAAACAGCTGGCACTGTTTCCGCATGCTAACATTTTAGCATTTGTGGCACAAATCCAATTTAATTCATGGGACCAATATTAGCATTTTTTTCATGTATCATGTCCAAATCACCCGAAAGTACACTACATGACCAAAAGTATGTAGAAACCTGCTCTTAGAACATCTCATTCCAAAATCATGTGCATTAATATGGAATTGGTCCCCAAATTGCTGCTATAAAAGCTTCCTCTTGTCTGGGAATGCTTTCCACTAGATGTTGGAACATTGCTGCAGGGACTTGCTTCCATTCAGCCGCAAGAGCATTAGTGAGGTTGGGCACTGATGTTGGGCGATTAGGCCTGGCTTTCCAATTCATCCCAAATGTGTTTGATGGTCTTCCACACCGATCTCAACAAACCAATTATGTATGGACCTCACTTTGTCATGCTGAAACAGGAAAGGGCCTTCCCCAAACTTTTGTCACAATGTTGGAAGCACAGAATTGTCTAGAATGTCATTGTATGCTGTAGTGTTAAGATTTCCCTTCACTGGAACTAAGGGGCCTAGCCCGAACCATGAGAAACAGCCCCAGACCATTATTCCTCCTCCACCAAACTGTACACTTGGCACAATGTTTTGGGGCAGGTAGTGTTCTCCTGGCATCCCCCAAACTGAGATTTGTCAAACGGACTGCCAGATGATGAAGCGTGATTCATCAATCCAGAGAACACTTTTTCACTGCTCCAGAGACCAATGACAGCGAGCTTTACACCACACCAGCCGACGCTTGGCATTGTGCATGGTAATCTTAGGCTTGTGTGTGGCTGCTCAGCCATGGAAACCACACAGGCTTACAGAATGGGATGCAACCTCCGCACAAGAACTGTACTTCAGGAACCTAATGAAATGACATCGCAGCTGAGCTGCTGTTGCTCCTAGACAATTCACAATAACAGCACTTACAGTTGACCGGGGCAGCTCTAGCAGGGTAGAAATCTGACTGACTTGTTGCAAAGGTGGCATCCTATGACGGTGCCATGTTGAATTCACTGAGCTTTTCAGTAAGGCCATTCTACTGCCAAAGAGGTCCATACAGAAATGGTTTGTTGAGATCATTTTGGAAAACCATCTAACACATTTGGGATGATATAATATGTGTATCTTACGTTGATTGTGAAGCTCCCGAGTGGCGCAGTGGACTAAGGCACTGCATCTCAGTGCTAGAGTAACACACCCTGCATCTCAGTGCTATAGACACCCTTGTTCGATTCCAGGCTGTATCACAACGGCCATGATTGCGAGTCCCATGGGTTGGCGCACAATTGGCCCAGCGTCATCCGGGTTTGGCCGGTGTAGGCCGTCATTGTAAATAGTAATTTGATCTTAACTGACTTGCCTAGTATAATTTAGGTGAAGTATCTCTTTAACAAATTGACAATTGAATTAGATAGAGCACTAGCCTAATCTTTGTATCGGAGCCATTATGGCGACTGTGACCGCATGGGCAGCGACATTGAGGCTACCTCCATTTTTTGAAAGTAGATTTGTGCATTTGAAAAAAGCATAAAGCTAATATTAGTGATTTACCTCCACCTGCAGTGCTGGAAACCAGAAACAAATCTTCTGTATCAGTCATTTACTGTGGCCACTAGATGTCGGTAATATAGCTCAAAGCCATTTACTATCTAGAAAAACCAATTTAAAGAAGGCAATGCTATGATCATTGACTGATCAAACCATAAGAATTAGAGGTTGATCGATCATGATTTTTCAATGCCGATTATTGGGGGACCAAAAAAGCCGATACCTATTAATCGGACGATTTTAAAAAATATATTTTTTATTTGTAATAATGACAATTACAACAATACTGAATGAACACTTATTTTAACTTAATATAATACATCAATTAAATCTATTTAGCCTCAAGTAAATAATGAAACATGTTCAATTTGGTTTAAATAATGCAAAAACAAAGTGTTGGAGAAGTGCAATATGCGCTATGTAAGAAAGCTAACGTTTCAGTTCCTTGCTCAGAACATATGAAAGCTGGTGGTTCCTTTTAACATGAGTCTTCAATATTCCCAGGTAAGAAGTTTTAAGTTGTAGTTATTATAGGAATTATAGGACTATTTCCCTCTATACCATTTGTATTTCATTAACCTTTGACTATTGGATGTTCTTATAGGCACTTTAGTATTGCCAGTGTAACACTATAGCTTCCGTCCCTCTCCTCGCTCCTCCCTGGGTTCGAACCAGCAACACAACGACAACAGCCACCATCGAAGCAGCGTTACCCATACAGAGCACGGGGAACAACCACTAGAAGGCTCAGAGCGAGTGGCGTTTGAAACGCTATTAGCGCGCGCTAACTAGCCTGCCATTTCACTTCGGTTACACCAGCCTCATCTCGGGAGTTGATAGGCTTGAAGTCATAAACAGCTCAAAGCTTGACGCACAACGAAGAGACGTGCAAAACGCACGAAGGTGCTGTTTGAATGAATGTTTACGCGCCTGCGTCTGCCTACCACCGCTCAGTCAGATACTTAGATACTTGTATGGTCAGTCAGATTATATGCAACGCTGGACATGCTAGATAATATCTGGTAATATCATCAACCATGTGTAGTTAACTAGTGATTATGATTAATTGTTTTTCATAAGATTAGTTTAATGCTAGCTAGCATCTTACCTTGGCTTACTGCATTTGCGTAACAGGCAGTCTCCTTGTGGAGTGCAACGAGAGAGAGGCAGGCCGTTATTGCATTGGACTAGTTAACTGTAAGATTGCAAGATTGGATCCCCCGAGCTGACAAGGTGAAAATCTGTCGTTCTGCCCCTGAACAAGGCAGTTAACCCACCGTTCCTAGGCCGTCATTGAAAATAAGAATGTGTTCTTAACTGACTTGCCTAGTTAAATAAAGGTATAAAAAAAATTGCCACCCAAAAATACAGATTTACGATTGTTTGAAAACTTGAAATCGGCCATTCCGATTAGTCGGTCACCCTCAAATAAGAATCCCAACACAGTTAACTACTTTAAAATGATGGCAATGTCCATGCTAAAATTAATTATATCCATCTAGAGTCCTATATATATCTCAATGGTATTGACACTCCTACAATATAGCGACTCCGTTTCTGCGCCACAGAGGATAGAAGGACGGAGGAGCCAAGGAGAGGACGGACTTATGCCCAATTGAGAAAATGCCATAGGCTATCACACAAACAGCCATGATGTAAAATTGCCATGCATTCATTCCAGTCTAGCTATTTAATTGACAGGTACTGTAGTGATGATGGACTATACCGTGTCAATTTCCTGGTGATCATGAAAAATAAAATGTATTTAAAAAAATAAAACAAAGAAAGATCCTTCATGTCTAACTAAATGTTGGAGTACAGACTTTATTTGACCAGTTAAAGTAGAAAAACTGCATGCATTTTGGACATTACGAAGTAGGAGGCCAAGTCTCAAATGTTTTTTCAGTCAGTCATATTTCATGACTTGCCTGAAAGGGCTCCCAGAGCTTGTTTTTCCACTCACAGCTATCCACCAGTGTTTATGAAGTTGTGATGTTAATGAAGTAGGGCTGACCCCATCTAGTCGATTGTTTTAGTTGATAGGCTGTTGGTCAACAGATTTAAAAAAAATAATAATAATAATTACATTAAATTGTAGAATAGACACACTTCTTTTTTTTTCATGGCACATGAGACCCCAGCCTTATTTGTGCTTGGATGGCACAGTCCATCACTCTAAGACTGGCATCTGACAAGTAAGACAGTATTTGCCTTGGCACGCCAAGCAATTTGATAAAGTTGATAAAATAAGTGAAATTGCATTTGTTTAAAAAAAATAGCTACTGCTTTGGACATGACACCTTTTGTAAGTGTATTCCTTAGGCCTACAGTATGTGTGAAGATAATGTGTCTTTGAAATGTCAGGTCAAGTAGAAGGGGATGCACAAGTTGTGTCTAATGCGCTCTCTCCCACCAATTCATTCGCACCAATTCAATTTCATTGTGTGAATTGTATGCTCTTTGATTGTTAGTCTATCAATTCCTCATCACCAGTAGTACATTTACTCTTAATCCCCATTTCCAATCTACAATATTTGTTTGGTTAGGGTCATTTCTGTTAATGCATTCATTATTTTATTATACCAGTATTTTGCGGTTCTCATTGTCGGAGTGGACATGTTTTTTTGCAGAGCTCACAACCTATGCTACACTTGTGATGAACAAGTTTTAGTTTATTTCATTCCATTTACTCATTGTCTTTTGTTTGAAGCGCTCTTGTCAGTGTTGAGCAAGGACACGCACCTGATTTATGCATAGAAGTAGGCATAGGCTACCTAGACTGCGCGCAAATGTATAATTGTGCCCATTTGTGGATCTACTTTTACATTTAGCAGATGCTCTTATTCAGAGCGGTCCTCTATTGGGACTGAGGAGAGTCCTGGGGATGAGTCCTTTGTTGGGACTGAGGAGAGGTCCTGGGGATGTGAGTCCTCTATTGGGACTGAGGAGAGTCCTGGGGATGAGTCCTTTGTTGGGACTGAGGAGAGGTCCTGGGGATGGGAGTCCTCTTGGGACTGAGGAGAGGTCCTGGGGATGTGAG
Source organism: Oncorhynchus nerka (assembly GCF_034236695.1). Lineage (NCBI taxonomy): Eukaryota > Metazoa > Chordata > Actinopteri > Salmoniformes > Salmonidae > Oncorhynchus > Oncorhynchus nerka. The sequence continues at coordinate 7,264,756 of NC_088423.1, read as the reverse complement.
TCCTCTGTTGGGACTGAGGAGAGGTCCTGGGGATGTGAGTCCTCTGTTGGGACTGAGGAGAGGTCCTGGGGATGTGAGTCCTCTGTTGGGACTGAGCAGAGGTCCTGGGGATGTGAGTCATTTGTTGGGACTGAGGAGAGGTCCTGGGGATGTGAGTCCTCTGTTGGGACTGAGGAGAGGTCCTGGGGATGTGAGTCCTCTGTTGGGACTGAGGAGAGGTCCTGGGGATGTGAGTCCTCTGTTGGGACTGAGGAGAGGTCCTGGGGATGTGAGTCCTCTGTTGGGACTGAGGAGAGGTCCTGGGGATGTGAGTCCTCTGTTGTGACTGAGGAGAGGTCCTGGGGATGTGAGTCCTCTGTTGGGACTGAGGAGAGGTCCTGGGGATGTGAGTCCTCTGTTGGGACTGAGGAGAGGTCCTGGGGATGTGAGTCCTCTGTTGGGACTGAGGAGAGGTCCTGGGGATGGGACTGAGGAGAGGTCCTGGGGATGGGACTGAGGAGAGGTCCTGGGGATGGGACTGAGGAGAGGTCCTGGGGATGGGACTGAGGAGAGGTCCTGGGGATGGGACTGAGGAGAGGTCCTGGGGATGGGACTCCGGAGAGGTCCTGGGGATGGGACTGAGGAGAGGTCCTGGGGATGTGCAACAACATGTTATTGTTAGTCGAACATTTTCTTATGCTACCGTTTGGGTAGGCCCACTTTTCACATACAGTACCAGTCAAAAGTTTGGACACCTCATTCCAGGGTTTTTCTTTATTTGTACTATTTTCTACATTGTAGAATAATAGTGAAGACATTAAAACTATGAAATAACACTTATGGAATCATGTTGTAACCAAAAAAGTGTTAAACAAATTAAAATATATTTTCTATTTGAGATTCTTCAAAGTAGCAACCATGTGCCTTGATGGCCGCTTTGCACACTCTTGGCATTCTCTCAACCAGCTTCATGAGGTAGTCGCCTGGAATGCATTTCAATAAACAGGTGTGCTTTGTGGAATTTCTTTCCTTCTTTATGCGTTTGAGCCAATCAGTTGTATTGTGACAAGGTAAGGTTGGTATACAGAAGATAGCCCTATTTGGTAAAATACCAATTCCATATTATGGCAAGAACAGCTCAAATAAGCAAAGTGAAATGACAGTCCATTGCTTTAAGTCATGAAGGTCTGTCAATCCGGAAAATTTCAAGTGAAGTCGCAAAAACCATCATGCGCCATGATGAAACTGGCGCTCATGAGGACTGCCACAGGAAAGGAAGACCTGGAGTTACCTCTGCTGCAGAGGATAAGTTCAATAGAGTTACCAGCCTCAGAAATTGCAGCCCAAATAAATGCATCGCAGAGTTCAATTAACAGACACACCTCAACATCAACTGTTCAGAGGAGACTGCGTGAATCAGGCATTCATGGTTGAATTGCTGCAAAGAAGCCACTACTAAAGGACACCAATTAGAAGAAGAGGCTTGCTTGGGCCAAGAAACATGAGCAATGGACATTCGACCAGTAAAAATGTGTCCTTTGGTCTGAGTCTAAATTTGAGATGTTTGGTTCCAACCGCTGTGTCTTTGTGAGACGCAGAGTAGGTGAACGGAGGATCTTCGTATGTGTGGTTCCCTCCATGAAGCATGAAGGAAGAGGTGTGGGGGTGCTTTGCTGTTGACACTGTCTGTGATTTACTTAGAATTCAAGGCACACTTATCTAGTATGGCTACCACAGCATCCTGCAGCGATACACCATCCCATCTGGTTTGCGCTTAGTGTGACTGTCATTTGTTTTTCAACTGGACAACAACCTCAAGGCTGTGTAAAGGCTATTTTACCAAGAAGGAGAGTGATGGAGTGCTGCATCAAATGACCTAGCCTCCACAATCACCCGACCTCAACCCAATTGAGATGGTTTGGGATCAATTGGACTACAGAGTGAAGGAAAAGCAGCCAAAAAATGCTCAGCATATGTGGGAACTCCTTCAAGAATGTTGGATAAGCATTCCAGGTGACTACCTCATGAAGCTGGTTGAGAGAATGCCAAGAGTATGCAAAGCTGTCAAGGCAAACAATGGCTACTGTGAAGAATCTCAAATAGAAAATATATTTAGATTTGTTTAACAATTTTTTGGTAACTGTTATTTAATAGTTTTGATGTCTTCATTAGTATTCTACAATGTAGAAAATAGTAAAAAATAAAGAACAACCCTTGAATGAGTAGGTGTGTCCAAACTTTTGACTGGTACTGTATGCCTATTTTTTTGTTTATTGGATAGGACCTGAAGTATAGAGGAGAGGGTGCTGAAATAGCAGTGGGCCAGATTGGAGGAGAGGGTGCTGAAATAGCAGTGGGCCAGATTGGAGGAGAGGGTGCTGAAATAGCAGTGGGCCAGATTGGAGGAGAGGGTGCTGAAATGGCAGTGGGCCAGATTGGAGGGGAGGGTGCTGAAATAGCAGTGGGACAGATTATAGGGTACTATACAGAGGATCAGAAATAGCAGTGGGCCAGATTGGAGGAGAGGGTGCTGAAATAGCAGTAGGCCAGATTGGAGGGTACTATACAGAGGATCAGAAATAGCAGTGGGCCAGATTGGAGGAGAGGGTGCTGAAATAGCAGTAGGCCAGATTGGAGGGTACTATACAGAGGATCAGAAATAGCAGTGGGCCAGATTGGAGGAGAGGGTGCTGAAATAGCAGTAGGCCAGATTGGAGGGTACTATACAGAGGATCAGAAATAGCAGTGGGACAGATTGGAGGAGAGGGTGCTGAAATAGCAGTGGGACAGATTGGAGGAGAGGGTGCTGAAATAGCAGTGGGACAGATTGGAGGAGAGGGTGCTGAAATAGCAGTGGGCCAGATTATAGGGTACTATACAGAGGGTCTGAAATAGCAGTGGGACAGATTGGAGGAGAGGGTGCTGAAATAGCAGTGGGACAGATTGAAATTCCTAGGCCAGTAGACCCTTTTTCCTGACAGAGTTAACTTTGACTTGTAAGTATATGGAATAAAGTGTTTATTGTGAACCTCCTGATCCTCTGTATAGTACTCTGCCTTGCTGAGGTCTGTCAGTGGCTCTCCCCAGGCCATGTTAGGAAGCAGATGAGAAAGGATCTCTGTAGTTGTCATGGATATGACCATCTAGACCTCTTCAGTCATGTGTTTGCAGTAGTTCTGCAGTATAGGCCCAGGCTATAGCTAGCCTAAAACTGTGAAACACAACTCGCATGTGAGAACAGTCACTTTTGAAAACTGTTAGACTATTGCCTCCATTATGCACAGTTTCATTTTTGGATTTGTGGTGGAGTTCATCAACACAGAGTGAAAAGTAGGCCTAATGCAGGGGTGGCAAACTCAAATCCTGGAGGGCCATGTTTCCACTTTTTTATTTTATTTTTATTTTTAACCAATTAAGACCTAGACTACTAGGTGAAGGGAGTTCCTAACTAATCAATGACCTTAATTAATCAATCACCTGCAGACACATGGTCCTCCAGGAATTGAGTTTGACACTCCTGGCCTAATGGTCAAAGATTAATATAAACCTACTATCTGTCTGTACAATATTACTATGCACTGTATTTCTGTTCTTTTTCTCAGATGGTATATTTTTGCTCCCCTTGCACGCAACACTGCAAATGGTCCACCCACTGAGTCCCTGAGCTCTGCTGAGACCCAGGGCGGAGACTGCTGTCCTCCTCATCCCTCCTCACCACCTGGCCCTCCATCAGTGATGGTGAGAACAACGATACTACTCTGTAGACACACCCTAGTGCTTTACTTCTGAACCCACCCAAGTTCAACCAACCATTTACCTCAGCGCCATGACTCTCCTGCCGTGTCTGTCTGTGGAAACAACTGACTAATTCTCATGGTAGGTTACTTAGGGCAGAGTTCCATGTCCTTATAGTAGTGAATGTGAATGCTAAGTTTCATCCTACATATATCTGTCCACCATTTAAGGAAATTCAGTATGCTCCTATTTGAATTCTCAAAATTCTATTCAGCTGTATGCATCTGAAAGACTACTATAAATTGCTCTGGAATAGTGTTTGCAGTATGGGTAGAAACTGGAGAGTGGCATGAGGGCCGGGACCCTTGGAGGCTGCTTTAGATCGGCCCTATTAATTAAGCCTACAGTACCCTATTAACCCTATTAAGTCTACATTACCCTGCTAAGCCTATTAACCCTATTAAGTCTACATTACCCTGCTAAGCCTATTAACCCTATTAAGCCTACATTACCCTGCTAAGCCTATTAAGCCTACATTACCCTGCTAAGCCTATTAACCCTAATAAGCCTACATTACCCTGCTAAGCCTATTAACCCTATTAAGCCTACATTACCCTGCTAAGCCTATTAACCCTATTAACCTACATTACCCTGCTAAGCCTATTAAGCCTACATTACCCTGCTAAGCCTATTAACCCTATTAAGCCTACATTACCCTGCTAAGCCTATTAACCCTATTAAGCCTACATTACCCTGCTAAGCCTATTAACCCTATTAAGCCTACATTACCCTGCTAAGCCTATTAACCCTATTAAGCCTACATTACCCTGCTAAGCCTATTAACCCTATTAAGCCTACATTACCCTGCTAAGCCTATTAAGCCTACATTACCCTGCTAAGCCTATTAACCCTATTAAGCCTACATTACACTGCTAAGCCTATTAACCCTATTAAGTCTACATTACCCTGCTAAGCCTATTAACCATATTAAGTCTACATTACCCTGCTAAGCCTATTAACCCTATTAAGCCTACATTACCCTGCTAAGCCTATTAACCCTATTAAGCCTACATTACCCTGCTAAGCCTATTAAGCCTACATTACCCTGCTAAGCCTATTGACCCGATTAAGCTTACATTACCCTGCTAAGCCTATTAAGCCTACATTACCCTGCTAAGCCTATTAAGCCTACATTACCCTGCTAACCCTATTAAGCCTACATTACCCTGCTAAGCCTATTAACCCTATTAAGCCTACATTACCCTGCTAAGCCTATTAACCCTATTAAGCTTACATTACCCTGCTAAGCCTATTAACCCTATTAAGCCTACATTACCCTGCTAAGCCTATTAACCATATTAAGCCTACATTATCCTGCTAAGCCTATTAACCCTATTAACCTACATTACCCTGCTAAGCCTATTGAGTCTACATTACCCTGCTAAGCCTATTGAGTCTACATTACCCTACTAAGCCTATTGGGTCTACATTACCCTACTAAGCCTATTGGGTCTACATTACCCTGCTAGCCCAATTACGCCTATAGTGCCCTACTAACCATATTAAGCCAACATTAACCAAATAGCCCCGTTTTTAAGCCTTCATTACCTCAAATGTAAGATGCAGGCCTGGCTAGGATCACCAGCTGTTAATGAGTAAATTAGCTTTAGATTTAAAAATATAATCATATTTGCCATTGAACAAAATAATTTGTGCTGCTATGAGCGACCAGTACTGAGAGCACACTATTAAGGAATGGCAACCACAAAATGCTTTCTGGGTCTTCCCACTGAAACAACCCCAACCAAGGCCCATTGAGGAAAGTAAGTCCAATATCCCTCTTCTGCTGTATTTTGTACTTAGAGCTGGGAGATATGGACAACAAATATACCCTTTTTTTTTTGCGATAACTATAATTCAGCAATAATTTACTATACCATTTTTTTTGGGGTGGGGGGGGTGCTTAAGCTGGGCAATATGGACAAAAAAAATTATTGTGATAAAGGTTACTATTTGGCTCGATAACAATGCAACGATATAACAATCAGTATATTAATGGACCGTTACCTTACATTAGCGGCAGGGCTCAAGACAAAAGTTTTCAGTGCCAAGTAAGATAACAGATGGTAGCCTCAAAGTTAGCTATTTCATGTAACATATCCAGGGAAATCAGGATTTGTTTCGATGTGCAACCTGTCAAAAATAGGATCCAGAATTAGAATATTTAATTTCTGGTTCTATAGAGAATTTGCCAACCTCTTTGTCGTTATTGGCCTAAAGGTTGTTTTATTCACCACCTGAAGAAGGGGGAACTCAACACTTATCTAGACTGCTAACTCTGAATATGATATTGTTGCTGTATAGACATGTAGGCTAATTGATTAATCAATCAGTAAATGATTAATGGGGCTAATGTCCTACAAAAACGTTGTAGGACTGCATCTCTCCCTACACTGTGTGCACAAGGGGAGGGGGAGGGGGAGTGAGAGTAGCTCTCACACAGCAGCCAACAGCGAAACAGGCACAGGCAGATACTCTCATAGCAGGAATCAACATAATGCATAAGTTATTACTTTTGACCAAATAATGGTTTTCGAAAAATCTATAAGAATGTTGTGTACGAAAATCACTCAAACGTTTGCGACGTACGCAAAATGAGGAAGGCAATGTTAGTGTCGGTAATTTTCTCTTTATCGTCCTATAGCAAGATCAAAGACAGTACATTTCCCAAATGGCTAATGAAATATAAATTCTCATCACTGTAGTTTGACAGTAGAAATACAGTAAAAAATTCATCCTGGCCAAAATGTGATGGAGTTGCAGAATGAAAAGGAGGTTCTTTGGCTAAGCCTATATTTGTGTTTCCACATGGAGAGTTTATTTGCATTTCTTTTCAGTGGCGTGGACATGTCCCCAGCTAGAACAAAGGTGTTTGTCACTGTATTTTGCATCAATGTGCATGTTTTCCACCGGTGGAAGGTGAATAACCGATGGCTGCTCAAGTGGTCAACTCAGGATTTGCATATTTGGCCTGTTGGTCCATGTATCATCATGGATGTTAAAGTTTAGGCTACTCAGAGAGACAGGAAACCTCCTCACTGATCATTGATAGTGTCCATAAATAAGGAGCAAAAGTTGAATGATGACTTTGCAGGTAAGATGATCCTTTATTTAATAGTTTTTGGATTCAAATGAGGGCAGAGAGGAAATGTCTTTTTAAAGGTTAGCCTAAATATATCATCTCTATTACTACTTGGGGCTCGTGCTCCACACCCAGATTATGATTATTATAATTATAATCTGTTCTTTGGGATTGATTTGAAACCAGCATTATTGTACCATTCAGCACAAGGATGTTAATAATAGTGGTGATTGTACCAGAATGTTTTCATTGTTGGCTCACGTCTTTTTACGTTTGCTCGTCTTATTTACTAGGGATGTTCCCAATAGGCTCCTAATTGTTTTTGGTTGTTTGACCGAATGTGCTTGATAGGAAGTAAAACATTTGACTTTGTATCCTACTTTTTTTGGCTCTCACAATGGAGATATTCAAATCAAATTGTATTTGTCACATGCGCCGAATACAACAGGTGTAGGTAGACCTTACCGTGAAATGCTTACTTAAAATCCCTTAACCAACAATGCAGTTCAAGAAATAGAGTATAAAAAAATATTTACTAAATAAACTAATGTAAAAAAAAAAATAAAAAAAACATTAACTTTTTTTTTTATCAATCAAGAAGTAACACAATAAATGTACATAACAATTACAAGGCTATATACAGGGGGTACGGGTACCAAGTCAATGTGCGGGGGTACAGGTTAGTGGAGGTCATTTGTAAAGTGACTATGCATAGATGATAAACAGCGAGTCGCAGCAATGTAAAAATAAATGGGGGGGGGGTCAGTCAATGTAAATAGTCTGGGTGGATTCATATTTCAGCAGTCTTATGGCTTGGGGGTAGAAGCTGTTAAGAAGCCTTTTGATTCTAGACTTGGTGCTCCGGTACCACTTGCCATGAGGTAGCCCATAGAACAGTCTATGACTTTGGGGACTGGAGTTGTTAACTTTTTGGGCTTCCTCTGACACCGCCCAGTATATATGTCCTGGATGTCAGGAAGCTTGCCCCCAGTGATGTACAGGGCCATACGCACTACCCTCTGTAGTGCCTTAGTCAGATGCCGAGCAGTTGCAATCCTAGGTGGTGATGCAACCGGTCAGGATGCTCTCGATGGTTCAGCTGTAGACCTTTGGGACTCATGCCAAGTCTTTTCAGTCTCCTGAGGAGGAATAGGTTTTGTTGTGCCCTCTTCACAGCTGTCTTGGTGTGTTTGGACCAACTTAGTTTGTTGGTGATGTGGACAACAAGGAACTTGAAACTCTTGACCTGCTCCACTACAACCCCGACGATGTTAATGTTCGGCCCTCCTTTTCCTATAGTCCACGATCAGCTCCTTCGTCTTGCTCACATTGAGAGCGAGGTTGTTGTCCTGGCACCACACTGCCAGGTCTCATCGTTGTCGGTGATCAGGCCTACCACTGTTGTGTCGTCAGCAAATTGAATGATGGTGTTGGAGTCGTGCTTGGCCATGCAGTCGTGGGTGAACAGGGAGTACAGGAGGGGACTAAGCCCAAGTGTTAAGGACCAGCGTGGCAGATTTGTTGTTACCTACCCTTATCACCTGGGGGCGGCCCGTCAGGAAGTCCAGGATCAAGTTGCAGATGGAGGTGTTTAGTCCCAGGATCCTTAGCTTAGTGATGAGCTTTGTGGGCACTATGGTGTTGAACGCTGAGCTGTAGTCCATTTCACACAGCTATTGCGGTGCAACCTTTTAGGCTAGCTTGTTTTCTTCCCCATTACTCACATATAGGCCTAGTAGGCTATAGAGCCCTCAAACTACACCTTGGAATTCAAAGCCAGTTCCACTGCATTTTTTTCCCATTGTTCCCCTCTAATCAGGGTCTGATTTAGACCTGGGACACCAGGTGGGTGCAATTCATTATCAGGTTGGCTCCGGACTTCGTAAGGTAAGTATTGAAAACCCTTTCTCCACATATAGACCTAGTAAGCTATAGACCTTCTAGTCACATACAGGCCTTGTAAGCTATATAACCTTTACTCACATATAGACCTAGTAAGCTATACACCCTTTACTCACATATAGACCTAGTAGGCTATACACCCTTTACTCACATATAGACCTAGTAGGCTATACACCCTTTACTCACATATAGACCTAGTAGGCTATACACCCTTTACTCGCATTTATTTGTAAGTCGCTCTGGATAAGAGCGTCTGCTAAATGACTTAAATGTAAATGTAAATGTAGTAGGCTATACACCCTTTACTCGCATTTAGACCTAGTAGGCTATACACCCTTTACTCGCATATAGACCTAGTAGGCTATACACCCTTTACTCGCATATAGACCTAGTAGGCTATACACCCTTTACTCGCATATAGATCTAGTAGGCTATACACCCTTTACTCGCATATAGACCTAGTAGGCTATATAACCTTTACTCACATATAGACCTAGTAGGCTATACACCCTTTACTCACATATAGACCTAGTAGGCTATACACCCTTTACTCACATATAGACCTAGTAGGCTATACACCCTTTACTCACATATAGACCTAGTAGGCTATACACCCTTTACTCACATATAGACCTAGTAGGCTATACACCCTTTACTCGCATTTAGACCTAGTAGGCTATACACCCTTTACTCGCATTTAGACCTAGTAGGCTATACACCCTTTACTCACATATAGACCTAGTAGGCAATACACCCTTTACTCGCATATAGACCTAGTAGGCTATACACCCTTTACTCGCATATAGACCTAGTAGGCTATACACCCTTTACTCGCATATAGATCTAGTAGGCTATACACCCTTTACTCGCATATAGACCTAGTAGGCTATATAACCTTTACTCACATATAGACCTAGTAGGCTATACACCCTTTACTCGCATATAGACCTAGTAGGCTATACACCCTTTACTCACATATAGACCTAGTAGGCTATATAACCTTTACTCACATGCAGGCTTAGTAAACTCTAGACAGTACCTCCTTGTCATTGTGGAAGTACAGAACATTATTCTTTGCTCATGGTCACGTCTTTGCATGTGGAGGTAGTGTCAATGATATACTTACATTCTTATACTTACTTGCCTAGTGTAATTTAGGTGAACAGCCTGGAAAGCCTGGATTCGAACCAGGGACTGTAGTGGCGCCTCTTGCACTGAGATGCAGTGCCTTAGACCGTTGTGTATCTATTTAACTGTACTGGAATGCTTAAAAGGCCGCTAAAATGTTCAATATCGTTATCGGGGGGTTTGGCAAGGAAAATATTGGATATCAGTATCGGCCAAAAATGTGATATCAGTGCATCACTATCCCTAACCAATGTTGTGATATTCATCCATCTATGAGGAAGATAGGATTGTCCCTAACCAACTTGTTTGGGTTTCCTCCACAGCCCCGAAGTTTAAGCGGAGTTGACATGAGAAAACGGCAGCAGCCACACATTGAAGGACGTCCCCAGGCGCCTGGCCACCCACGACCCAACAACTGCTGCATGTGCTGGTGTGGTTGTTGTAAATGCCTCTGGTACGTCAAACCTCCCTTTCTGGTTTCTGTCCCCATGTCTCCTCCATTTTCAATAGGTCATGGTTCTCCAAATAACCTGAAGTCCTTGCTATAGACTGAATAAGAAACATTACTTTCATGACCACATCCCTTTCAACCTCACTCTAAAAATGTTTTGATATAAGTGGGGGAAGAGTAGTGTAAACTAGAGGGAATTGTCCCCCCTTTAAGTCAAAATGACCAATATTCATACATTATTGCCTTTATCCACCCAGTATTTAGGCCAATCACATTGTGTAGAGATCAAGGTAATGAATGCTGAAATACTGTAGGTATTTTTCCGCTCAGTGTTTTCAGTACTATGGGTGCATAAACAATGTTTCAGACCAATTATCTGCTGCATGGGGAAATAATTTAATAAGACACTCCTATATACTACTGCTTACTAGGGCCGGGAATTGCCAGGGCCCTCACGATACGATATTATCGCTCTACTTAGGTGCCGATACGATACTGTATTTATTGCGACTCACGGTACTGTATGTATTGTTATTCATACGATTCTATAGGTTGCGACTTTTACGATTCTATGTACAGTACCAGTCAAAAGTTTAACTATTTTCTACATTGTAGAATAATAGTGAAGAGTATGAAATGACACATATGGAATCATATAGTAACCAAAAAAGTGTTAAACAAATCAAAACATATATTTTAGATTCTTCGAAGTTCCACCCTTTGCCTTGATGACAGATTTGCACACTCTCGCCATTCTTTCAACCAGCTTCACCTGGAATGCTTTTCCAACCGCCTTGTTCCCACATATGCTGAGCTATTCCTTCATTCTGCGGTCCAACTCATCCCAAACCATCTTTTTGTTTTTTTGTTGTTGAATTTGACCCCTTTTTCTCCCCAATTTCGTGGTATCCAATTGTTTTAGTAGCTACTATCTTGTCTCATCGCTACAACTCCCATACGGGCTCGGGAGAGACGAAGGTTGGAAGTCACGCGTCCTCCGATACACGACCCAACCAAGCCGCACTGCTTCTTAACCTCTAGTGACACCCCGTGAACGGGACCGTTGTCATCTGACACTAATTAGCATAACGCAACGGACATAAATATTCATATTCATGAAAATCACAAATGAAATATATTGAGACACAGCTTAGCCTTTTGTTAATCACCCTGTCATCTCAGATTTCCAAAATCTGCTTTACAGCCAAAGCTAGACAAGTATTTGTGTAAGTTTATCGATAGCCTAGCATAGCATTTTGTCCAGCTAGCAGCAGGTAACTTGGTCACGGAAATCAGAAAAGCAATCAAATTAAATCGTTTACCTTTGATGAGCTTCGGATGTTTTCACTCATGAGACTCCCAGTTAGATAGCAAATGTTCCTTTTTTCCCAAAATATTATTTTTGTAGTCGAAATAGCTCCGTTTGTTCTTCACGTTTGGCTGAGAAATCGCCCGGAAATTGCAGTCACCAAAACGACTAAAAATATTCAAAATTAGCTCCATAATATCGACAGAAACATGGCAAACGTTGTTTATAATCAATCCTCAAGGTGTTTTTCAAATAACTATTCGATAATATATCAACCGGGACTGGTGGCTTCTTAGTAGGAGAGAGAGAAACAATGGCCGCATTTGTCCTTTACGCACCAAACACTGAGAGATTTCAGCTGACCACTGACGCAATGTTGACGTTCAGGCTCATTTTCAAAATAAAAGCCTGAAACTATGTATTGTGACACTAGACACATTAGGGAAGCCATAGAAAAAGGAATCTGGTTGATATCTCATTCACTGCTCAATAGGGACGCATAGGAACGCAGAGCCTTCTAAATAAGAGTCCCTTCCTGTTTGGATTTTTCTCAGGCTTTCGCCTGCAACATCAGTTCTGTTATACTCACAGACAATATTTTTACAGTTTTGGAAACTTTAGAGTGTTTTCTATCCTAAGCTGTCAATTATATGCATATTCTAGCATCTTGTCCTGACAAAATATCCCGTTTAGTACGGGAACGTTATTTTTCCAAAAATGAAAATAGGTTAGTGCGCCACTGTGCCCGGCCTGCCACAGGAGTCGCTGGTGCCCAATGAAACAAGGACATCCCTACTGGCCAAGCCCTCCCTAACCCGGACGACGCTAGGCCAATTGTGCGTCGCCGCACGGACCTCACTGTCGCGGCCGGTTACGATAGAGCCTGGGCGCGAACCCAGAGTCTCTGATGGCACAGCTGGCGCTGCAGTACAGCACCCTTAACCACTGCACCACCCGAGAGTCCATCCCAAACAATCTTAATTGAGTTCAGGTCTGTTGATTGTGGAGGCCAGGTCATCTGATGCAGCACTCAATCACTCTCCTTGGTCAAAAAGCCCTTACACAGCCTGGAGGTGTGTTGGGTCATTGTCCTGTTGAAAAACAAATGACAGTTCCACTAAGCGCAAACCAGATGGGATGGTGTATTGCTGCAGAATGCTGTGGTAGTCATGCTCGTTAAGTGTGCCTTGAAGGCAAAGGGTGGCTACTTTGAAGAATCTCAAATATGTATTTTGATTTGTTTAACACATTATTTGTTATGTGTTATTTCATAGTTTTCATGGGGTCACTATTATTCTACAATATAGAAAATAGTAAAAATAAAGAAAAACCCTTGAATAAGTAGGTGTGTCAACTTTTGACTGGTACTGTATATTGTGATCCGATATTGGGATTTCTGTTCCAAACATATTGCTCACTGTGTGTCTGCTGCAGGGAGACGAGAGATATGTTGTCCACAAATAATATTGCAATATGTAACTCGTTTTTTTTTTACCATCACTAATGCTTAATACTCTTCCTCTTTCTGTGGAGCTAATGTGAATTGAACATTGTACATTTTACTGGACATCATTGGTTGTAGTTTGCACATCATCCCATTATTGTATTCATAAGCCGTCCTTTTCATTTACATAACGGGAGTGAAGCTTACGATGACAAAATCAGCAAACAGTAATTTAATATATTTGCAAACTGATCAAAGGTTATAAACAAAGCTCTAAGACTACAAATGATATAATATTTGATATCATATTTTAGGGCTTAGAATAAGTCTGTTCTCATATTAGTCTGGAGTAATACATCCATGATCTATTGTGAAGACTCTGGGGTTTTGAGAAACTCTTTGATGTCCTGGATGTAGAGGGAATATGTCATGTGTTTGGAGGCAACTAATGTTTGGAACACAACTTCTGAGATTTCTGACAGTCAGTTGCATTGCACATTGTCCCTAGTGTGCATTACTGACCTGAGAAAGGCAAAGGCAGAACGACTTGAGAAACACTATCGTTTTGAAACTGTCATTCTACACATCAGGACAAGTTATATGGACCTCCTGTCCATATAATTATGATCCAAAAGGATCCTAGATTTGCACACCTGCACTAAGACGCTTCAATGGGAAGCGGTACTCAATGCGGAGATGGGCTACTATAAGGATGTGTTATGCTATAAGGATGTGTTATGCTATAAGGATGTGTTATGCTATAAGGATGTGTTATGCTATAAGGATGTGTTATGCTATAAGGCTACTATAAGGATGTGTTATGCTATAAGGATGTGTTATCCTATAAGGATGTGTTATGCTATAAGGATGTGTTATGCTATAAGGATGTGTTATGCTATAAGGATGTGTTATGCTATAAGGATGTGTTATGCTAGAAGGCTGCTATAAGGATGTGTTATGCTATAAGGCTACTATAAGGATGTGTTATGCTATAAGGCTACTATAAGGATGTGTTATGCTATAAGGCTACTATAAGGATGTGTTATGCTATAAGGCTACTATAAGGATGTGTTATGCTGTAAGGATGTGTTATGCTATAAGGATGTGTTATGCTATAAGGATGTGTTATGCTATAAGGATGTGTTATGCTATAAGGCTACTATAAGGATGTGTTATGCTATAAGGATGTGTTATGCTATAAGGATGTGTTATGCTATAAGGATGTGTTATGCTATAAGGATGTGTTATGCTATAAGGCTACTATAAGGATGTGTTATGCTATAAGGATGTGTTATGCTGTAAGGATGTGTTATGCTATAAGGCTACTATAAGGATGTGTTATGCTATAAGGATGTGTTATGCTATAAGGCTACTATAAGGATGTGTTATGCTATAAGGATGTGTTATGCTATAAGGCTACTATAAGGATGTGTTATGCTATAAGGATGTGTTATGCTATAAGGCTACTATAAGGATGTGTTATGCTATAAGGATGTGTTATGCTATAAGGCTACTATAAGGATGTGTTATGCTATAAGGATGTGTTATGCTATAAGGATCTGTTATGCTATAAGGCTACTATAAGGATGTGTTATGCTATAAGGATGTGTTATGCTATAAGGCTACTATAAGGATGTGTTATGCTATAAGGATGTGTTATGCTATAAGGATGTGTTATGCTATAAGGCTACTATAAGGATGTGTTATGCTATAAGGATGTGTTATGCTATAAGGATGTGTTATGCTATAAGGATGTGTTATGCTATAAGGCTACTATAAGGATGTGTTATGCTATAGGGCTACTATAAGGATGTGTTATGCTATAAGGTTACTATAAGGATGTGTTATGCTATAAGGCTACTATAAGGATGTGTTATGCTATAAGGCTACTATAAGGATGTGTTATGCTATAAGGCTACTATAAGGATGTGTTATGCTATAAGGCTACTATAAGGATGTGTTATGCTATAAGGCTACTATAAGGATGTGTTATCCTGTAAATACAGTACTTCTATTGGGTAATAATGTTATATTCTATAACTACATGGTATCTGTCTCTAAAACTACCATGATGTAAGTAAATGATTTTAGCAGCACGTAATATCACGTAGGGCTGGCCGGTATACCGTATTTTACGATATACCAGTATTAATGCATGGACCAGTTTGGGTTTTTACTTTACCTTCTACAGAGGTATTTGAATGTTTGGTTTGTAAAATGTGATACGCTGTGTGTAACGTCCATTTTTATAGTTCTCTACTTGAATCATCGCTCTCTCTGTCTCCATGATGCTTTACACACAGACCGAGCCCTGCCCCCTGTCACTCAAGGAGTGCATTTGTTGTTCCTCGAGACACTTGCATTCAGTCTGCATTAGAGGTCGACCGATTAATCGGAATGGCCGATTAATTAAGGCCGATTTCAAGTTTTCATAACAATCGTAAATCGGTATTTTTGTTGCGCCGATTTCAGATTTTTAAATATAGATCTTTTTTTTGAATACCTTTTTTAACTAGGCAAGTCAGTTAAGAACACGTTCTTATTTTCAATGACTGCCTAGGAATGGTGGGTTAACTGCCTTGTTCAGGGGCAGAACAACAAATTTTCACCTTGTCAGCTCAGGGGATCCAATCTTGCAACCGCACAGTTAACTAGTCCAATGCTCTAACCATTGCACTCCACGAGGAGCCTGCCTGTTGCGCGAATGCAGTAGAAGCCAAGGTAAATTGCTAGCTAGCATTAAACTTATCTTATAAAAACAATCAATCATAATCATTAGTCATAACTACTAATCCAGTTTAGCAGGCAATATTAACCAGGTGAAATTGTGTCATTTCTGTTGCGTTCACTGCACGCAGAGTCGGGGTATATGCAACAGGTTGGGCTGCCTGGCTCTTTTTCGAACTAATTTGCCAGAATTTTATGTAATTATGACATAACATTTAAGGTTGTGCAATGTAATAAGAATATTTAGACTTAGGGATGCCACCCGTTAGATAAAATACCGAACGGTTCCGTATTTCACTGAAATAATAAACGTTTTGTTTTCGAAATGATAGTTTCCAGATTCGACCATATTAATGACCAAAGGCTCGTATTTCTGTGTGTTATGTTATAATTAAGTCTGATTTGATAGAGCAGTCTGACTGAGCAGCAGCAGGCCGTAATCATTCATTCAAACAGCACTTTCGTGCGTTTTGCCAGCAGCTCTTCGCAAGCACAGCGCTGTTTATGACTTCAAGCCTATCAGCCTAATGGCTGGTGTAACCAATGTGAAATGGCTAGCTAGTTAGCTGGGTGTGCGGTAATACCGTTTCAAACGTCACTCGCTTTTAGATTTGGAGTAGTTATTCCCCTTGCGCTGCAAGGGCCGCGGCTTTTGTGGAGCACGATGCTTCGAGTGTGGCTGTTGTCGATGTGTTCCTGGTTCGAGCCCAGGTAGGGGCGAGGAGCGGGACAGAAGCTATACTGTTACACTGGCAATACTATAGTGCCTATAAGAACATCCAAAAGTCAAAGGTATATGAAATACAAATGGTATAGAGAGAAATAGTCCTATAAATACTATATTAACTACAACCTTAAACCTCTTACCTTGGAATATTGAAGTCTCATGTTAAAAGGAACCACCAACTTTCATATGTTCTCATGTTCTGAGCTAGGAACTTACACGTTAGCTTTTTTGCATGGCACATATTGCATATTGGCAAATATTACTTTATTCTCAAACACTTTGTTTTTGCATTATTTAAACCAAATTGAACCTGTTTCATTATTTATTTGAGGCTAAATGGATTTTATTAATGTATTATATTAAGTTTAAAAAAGTGTTCATTCAGTATTGTTGTAATTGTTATTATTACAAATAAATAAATAAAATTGGCCGATTAATCGGTATCGGCTTTTTTGGTCCTCCAATAATCGGTACCGAAATCATAATCGGTTGACCTCTAGTCTGCATGGTCAGTGCAGCACATGCAACAATGTTCATGACAACGATGCTGTTTTCACTTCGCTTCTTAATTAATGAATTACACTATTAGTCTGTTTCTTACATCTGCAAACAGCTAGTTTGTCTTTTCTTAGCAAGTTGGGCCAAAATTGTGTTAGCCACTAATGCTAGCTAATGTACTGAGTCAGAGCAAACGTAATTAGCTAAACAGCCTGATTATACCACTAAATCAGCATTTCTGTGCAACAGTATCTTCGATATCATAGAGGAATACAAAAAGCATGAATATGTTAATTACATGAAGTAGCATGAGAAAACATTACATTTAGCCAAAGATTATAGGGTCCCCAAAACTTTGGTTCCTACCATGTCACAGTAACTCCTCCCTGGCATTTTCATTCGTTGTCATGTCAAACAACACTATTCAAAGTGCCCACTATTATATTCTAACTATAGAATTATTCCAACAGTTCACCCAAGTATTTTGATCTAAATCGCAAGTGGTTAAAAACAAGGCCTAGATTGTTTGCCCATATCGTGCCACCTCCAGATTATCTGAAATTAGTGCTGGAAATAAAGAAATGTATGAAAATGCAGAAATGTGTTGCCACTCTAGGATCACTCACTACTCATAAAGCAAATTTACAACTTATTATTCAAAAGCATAAAATACCATCATGCCGTCCAATTTTTTTTTTAATACCTTGATATGATAGTTTGGCCATATCGCCCAGCCCTAATATGAAGTGAGCCCAATTTATGAAGTAAACTTGTAGTGACTAGTTTGAATCTTTTGAACCTACTGGTAGCGGAAGATGGGGGCTGAACAAAGCAAGCTTGAGGACTCCACCGCAGCCAAGTCAGTCTTAGACAGTGAACCCACAATATAGGTCTACAGAACTATATTGTTTCTAACATGCAGCCCCCACAAATCTCCCCAATAATATGGAGGCCTCATCTAGTCTAGGAACAGCCAGCCTATTCCTATCTTCACATCACATGCAAAACAGCTGTGACGAACATGTATATTTAGAGTCAGCTCAGCATGTGTAAGAGCCTGTGGCTGGTGAGCTCAATTATATCAGCACAAAGGATACTTTGATGAAGATGCTAATATTGACCACTGTGCGACTTGCAGTTAAATGGGAGATAAGAAATGTAGGAAGAGACATGCCATATATGGGTACAGATGAAGATTAAGAGGGGTTTTCTGAATGCTTAGTGCTCAACCTGGAACCTAGCTGCATGAAGGGCTCAATTCAATTGATTGGTGGGGGGGTTCCTGTGGTAATTTCCTGTCACTGGTAGATGCTTTCAGAGTAACATACACTACCGTTCAAAAGTTTTGGGTCACATAGAAATGTCATTGGCAGCTTCATTAAATAGTTACCCGCAAAACACCAGTCTCAACGTCAACAGTGAAGAGGCGACTCCGGGATGCTGGTCTTCTAGACAGAGTTCCTCGGTCCAGTGTCTGTGCTCTTTTGCCCATCTTAATCTTTTCCTTTTATTGGGCAATCTGAGATATGGGATTTGGTCCAAACTCTTAAGACACCCTGTCCCCTCAGCCCTCAAATGAAGTGGACACTTCTGATGACGTATCATGACGTCTGATGAGTATACACTTGCAGGGCAAGGGGTGAGGGAGGAATGAATGATTTTTAAATGGACCGCCATTGGCCGGAAATTCGTCACTCGTTCATCCCGTGATGATTGTTTTCAGCCACCTGTAGCTTGTGGTTGCTTTAGATGCGCTACAGTCAATTGAGGGCATGTCTTCTTATATTAAATATAGAATTATTAATATACGTCTACTGTATGATAGCTAGCAAATTATTTGGCTAAATAAAGTTAGCCTGCCTAGCTGGAACTTGACTTGTTTTCGTGGACTTTTCTTAGCGGATGTACATTCTTCGCAAATTCAATTATGGGGAGTTTCAGGTCCCGGCGTGAACATAATTGTACACTCGCAAGCCGACTAAAAACGAGTGCTGAGGGGCTTACGTTGCAAACGTCCCTTGTTTGACTAATAATTTGGACCACCCTCCAAGATGGAGACAGGGATTCCCCCAAGGGCACAAGTGGACGAGGGTGTGTCTTTTTAAGTGTTTGGACCGCATCCATAGCTTTTTCTTTGCAACTCTCCCTAGAAGACCAGCATCCCGGAGTCGCCTCTTCACTGTTGACGTTGAGACTGGTGTTTTGTGGGTACTATTTAATGAAGCTGCCAGTTGAGGACTTGTGAGGTGTCTGTTTCTCAAACTAGACACTAATGTACTTATCTCTATTATATTCTGGTTAGAGCCAGTTTGCAGTGTTCTGTGAAGGGAGTCGTACACAGCGTTGTACGAGATTTTCAGTTTCTTGGCAATGTCTCGCATGGAATATCCTTCATTTCTCAGAATAAGAATAGATTGACGAGTTTCAAAAGAAAGGTTTTTGTTTCTGGCCATTTGGAGTCTTTACTCTAACCCACAAATGCTGATGCTCCAGATACTCAACTAGTCTAAAGGTGGTCAGTTTTATTGCTTCTTTAAACAGGACAACAACTTATACAGTGGGGGGAAAAAGTATTTAGTCAGCCACCAATTGTGCAAGTTCTCCCACTTAAAAAGATGAGAGAGGCCTTTTCATCATAGGTACACTTCAACTATGACCGACAAAATGAGAGAAAAAAATCCAGAAAAAAGCATTGTAGGATTTTTTATGAATTTATTTGCAAATGATGGTGAAAAATAAGTATTTGGTCACCTACAAACAAGCAAGATTTCTGGCTCTCACAGACCTGTAACTTCTTCTTTAAGAGGCTCCTCTGTCCTCCACTCGTTACCTGTATTAATGTCACCTGTTTGAACTTGTTATCAGTATAAAAGACACCTGTCCACAACCTCAAACAGTCACACTCCAAACTCCACTATGGCCAAGACCAAAGAGCTGTCAAGGACACCAGAAACAAAATTGTAGACCTGCACCAGGCTGGGAAGACTGAATCTGCAATAGGTAAGCAGCTTGGTTTGAAGAAATCAACTGTGGGAGCAATTATTAGGAAATGGAAGACATACAAGACCACTGATAATCTCCCTCGAGATTAGCTAACACAATGTGCCATTGGAACACGGGAGTGATGGTTACTGATAATGGGCCTCAGTACGCCTGTGTAGGTATTCCATTAAAAATCAGCCGTTTCCAGCTACAATAGTCATTTACAATGTTAACCATGTCTACACTGTATGATACATTTGATGTTATTTGAATGGACCAAAAATGTGCTTTTCTTTAAAAAACAAGGACATTTCTAATTGACCACAAACTTTTGAACGGTAGTGTAGGTCCACAAAGTGCACAGGCTGTAGTTTGTAAACAAATATGATATAGTCTAGGTTTATTAGGTTTGACTGGACCATGGCTAGTTTAATTTATAAAATTTTGATATAAAGAAGAGGAACTACTCATCACTTAGAGAAACACTGCTGTTACAAGAGACTGTCCCTGAGGCGGAAGCGCATAAGAAGAACTCGTCATCTGAAGCTCTTGGAGAGACGCTGCTGTGTCAAGAGGCTATACCTGAAGCGGAAGCCCATGAGGATTATAGGAGCAGTTAGCAGCATGGCACTAGGAATCTGCTATTAGAGATGGAGAAGTCAATCCAATCTGACTATGGCTATGCCCTGTGTCTGTGTCAACCGCTGTACTTCCCTGCTGCTATGCGATTTAGCACCTCCCTTAAGCCATTGTCTGTTGGAATTCCCATATATTAGATGGGGATCCAAGATCATATTCTGCAGGCCCAGCTTCCTGTGATTGGAAGAACCAGGCTAATAAGAGACACTTTTTTTATTGGTTTACGCTGTGGTCTCCCCAGCTAGTCAGTCAGTCAGTTCATTTGATGACATCATTTCCCCCCATTTGAAATAAAGATACAGTACAGCTTTGTTTGGGGAGGAGAGCTGAAAGCTCAGTTGGTATGAAACATGTATTGATACACGCACCGGTGTGGATTTTTACTGTACTGTAAAAGGGTATTTTTAATGTTTGATTTGTTACATTAAATAATGCAGTTTATGGCAGTCATCCGTTGTTATTGACAGTAAGAAACTGCTAACAGCTGAGAACTGCTAGCTAACTTTCTAACACAACTTCTGGAAAGCAATCTTTCCAAATGGAGACCCTTGGAAATCGCTGAGAAAAATACTGATTAGAGACAAGTATAATTTTTGGAAGCAAAAAATAATAATATATATATATAGGCCTATTTAACACTGAAAGGCTTTTTCTAATTGAAATAAAATGTTCCTTGTGAAATTGTTACATACAGTGCATTCAGAAAGTAATCTGGCTTCTTGACTTTTTCCACATTTTGTTACATTACAGCCTTGTTCTAAAATTGATTAAATAAATGTTTTTCCTCACCAATCTACACACCCATCATGATGAAGTGAAAACAGGTTTTTAGACATTTGAAAATGTATAAAAAAAATGTAACTGAAATATCATATTTACATATTTACATACACTTTGCTATGAAACTCAAAGTAGAGCTCAGGTGCATCCTGTTTCCATTGATCATCCTTGAGATGTTTCTACAACTTGATTGGAGTCCACCTGTGGTAAATTCAATTGATTGGACATAATTTGGAAAGGTGCACATGCCTGTCTATATAAGGTCCCACAGTTGACAGTGCATGTCAGAGCAAAAACCAGGCCATGAGGTTGAAGGAATTATCCATAGAGCTTAGAGACAGGATTGTTTCGAGGCACATTCTAGGGAAGGGTACCAAAACATTTCTGCAGTAATGAAGGGCCCCAAGAATACAGTAGCCTCCATCGTTCTTAAATGGAAGAGGTTTGGAACCACCAAGACTCTTCCTAGAGCTGGCTGCCCAGCCAAATTGAGCAATTGGGGGAGAAGGGCCTTGGCCAGGGAGGTGACCAAGAACCTGATGGTCACTGACAGAGCTCCGGAGTTCCTCTGTGGAGTTGGGAGAATCTTCCAGAAGGACAACCATCTCTGCAGCACTCCACCAATCAGGCCTTTATGGTAGAGTGGCCTGACGGAAGCCACTCCTCAGTAAATGCACGTGACAGCCCGCTTGGAGTTTGCCAAAAGGCACTTAAAGACTCTCAGACCGAGCAAAGTACAGAGGTCCTTGATGAAAACCTGCTTCAGAGCCCTCAGGACCTCAGGCTGGGGCAATCTTCCAACAGGACAACAATCCTAAGCACACAGTCAAGACAATGCAGGAGTGGCTTCAGGACAAGACTCAATGTCCTTGAGTGGCCCAGCCAGAGCCCGGACTTGAACCCGACTAAACATCT
This sequence comes from Oncorhynchus nerka, assembly GCF_034236695.1. Lineage (NCBI taxonomy): Eukaryota > Metazoa > Chordata > Actinopteri > Salmoniformes > Salmonidae > Oncorhynchus > Oncorhynchus nerka. The sequence continues at coordinate 7,242,398 of NC_088423.1, read as the reverse complement.
CTGGAGAGACCTGAAAATAGCTGTGCATCGATGCTCCCCATCCATCCTGACAGGGCTTGAGAGGATCTGCAGAGAAGAAATGGGAGAAAATCTCCAAATACAGGTTTGCCAAACTTTTAGTGTCATACCCAAGAAGACTTGAGGCTGTAATTGCTGCCAAAGGTGCTTCAACAAAGTACTATGTAAAGGGTCTGAATACTTATGTAAATGTGATATGAGTCTTGTATTAAAAAAAACATTTTGTTTAAAAAGCTCATTTCTAAACCTGTTTTTGCATTGTCATTAAGGTGTGTTGTGTGTCGATTGCTCCATTTTAGAATAAGGCTGTAATGTAACAAAAAGTCAAGGGGTCTGAATGCTTTCTGAATGCACTGTACAATGATATACCATGCCATTTTAGATTTTTTTATTTAATAAAACAACAAACCTTTCAATGTAGTTTTTATGACGTGCACTGTACGCCCCATAAAAAGACCGGTAACCTTCATGTGTAGCTTGTTGTTTGTTAGCCAATCAAAGCGACAAATATGCTCTGTGGAGTGAGTTCACTAATTCAATGCAAGATGGAATGAAATTAAAAGTTAGCGAAATGAGAGTGCAGGCTACACCGAGCAACCAACTGGTAGGCAGTTGTTTTATTGGAATGGGGTTGGGGAGAAAGTGCAGCATGTGGCCTCAATTAGCCTAGATAGCTATAGCTTCTCCAGTCAAGACAAGCACTGTTATTTGGGATGATAAATAACATTGTAGCTGCTACAAGTTAGCTAGTCTTGGCTGTAGCCAAGTTGCCTTGGCATCCCTCTCGCCCTCCGTCTGTTTGCTCCCATCTCATCCCCTCCACAGTGGCAGCATTAGAGCGCCAGACTCCCTCATGCAGCAATGGAAGTAAAACAATCAAAATAACACAGCCAACAAAAATTCATGATACTATTAAGTGTTTTTTTTTTTTTTTTAATTATTTTTTTTAAACATCCCTAACGTTGATATATTTTCGCCTTATCGCCCAGATCTCAATACTGTGAAGGCTAAACACTGGGAAATGTGTAGATTTATAGGCTACACATCCCATTTGGGTTTCACTTCTTTACTTGTTATTAATTTGTTAAATACTTGTAGTTAAATCAACTTGCTGACTTCATCAGGGATACTGAAGGTATTTTTGGTGGGGGGGAATGGATGTCTGTCTATTTGTGTATCACCATTTTTGGGATGTTTAGTGTTAAAGTAATGATTGTATGACACATGCTGAAACAATAGGCCTATACTAGGCTACATCCAAGCTCAAGTCAGTCAAATCTGCATAGCAGTATTTACACAGTGGCATATAAACAAGCTGTTTCTCCAATACATCCCTATCTGAAATTTGCTATGTGTACACTCCGTTTGCATGGCATGTGAAATGACTTGATTACCTCTTTCCAATACATTTAAACTATTTAGGAACAAAAAAAATGCGCTTCCAAAGTAGCTTTTCAGGTTTTTGTGAAGGGAAAGACCGGCGGAATGCATGGTTAATGTGTTGCAATTAAATTTGTGTTACAATAGTTTGTTATTGTGTATCCAACACGTGTTTAACATGTACATTTCCTGCATAGGGATTTTGTGAAGGTTGTGTGAACTGTAAATAGCAGGGAGCCTCACTCCCCACACAGGTTGTTTTCATGTCAAGCTTTCACTGGTTTTTAGAAGAATGCATACCTGTTCTCAGGCAGTAGTTTCAACAAAGATACAACATTTAGACTGCCATATGAATAAGTATGTTTGAATATGGAAACGGTTTGAAAGCAATTAGTAATCTCTTTCTGCTTCTCCTGTTCCAGGAATGAGGACCGCATGGAGGGTTCCGAACGGACATGCACTAAAATGGATAGTATTGAAGCCAAGGAAGAGCAGTACGTTGCCAGCTATGCCTTTTTCCTTAGGTTGTCTCTGAGAAAATACCAAATTGTTTTAGCAGAAACTCTTATCCAGAGCAATTTACAGTCATTCAACTGAAAGTAGCTGGGTGAGACAACCATGTGACAGTCAAAACAGTCAGGAACATACAAGTTAAAGTGTTAGTGCCAGACAGGGAAAACAGTTTTTGTTTTCGTGTTGTCACAAGTTAATGGCCATTGGTCACTTCTGTTCTTGTTTTTGCAGGTATTGTACATAGACAGTAGGACAGGTTACCTCAAAGGATGCCAGAAATTATTTTATTATTGCATGCAAAAAATTTGCCAGAATCAATGCCAGTAATGTTGTAGTCTAATTATTTTGTCCAATTTACTGCTTTGGCCCATTTAATTTTCTCTCCTTGCGTTGCTGCTGTGACAATATCTATTCCTGTGTGTTGTTCACTCGTTTGCTGTGTTAGCCAATTAGAGCATGAGTTTTATTTTCTCTCCACCTCTCCCACGATTTCAGTTATTTGACTGAAACAGCTGTTAACTGAGGACATAATTTCCATCCACCCCAAAGGAGCAGGTCCATTTATATAGAGTATAGGGTTCAGCTCTGCAGTGTTTTGTGTGCTTATTTTTTCCGTGATATGTAGTATTGTTGGATTTCAGCAGTCAACTGGATTTACACGATGTAGTCTGTCTGGCTGCTCAGACAACTGTGAGCCAAATACTGTTCTCACACGGCTGGGGCCATGGCACGGGATTCAACCTTAGGCTCTACCTCGGAACACTCATTCTTCATGTTGTTGTTCTTCTAGCTAGATGGATTTCTGGTCCGATCACCTGGTCCTACTGTAATAATAGAAATAAAGTTTTGTTGATTAAGACATTAAAATAACAAAGACCTGCACATAATTGCTCCTAATTACCAACCTTTAATGACATTTCAATGGGTCCCTGTAGCCATGACTCTCAGGTCAAACAAGTCCTGACAAAGATGCTCCTGTTCAAACTGTTAATTAGTAAGGCTAGGAACTGCCAGGGACCTCACGATATGAAATGATTACCATGCTCAGGTGCCGATACGATATGTATTGCAATTCAATACTGTGAGTTTTGATCAGTCATGGAAATGAAAGTGCTGAAAACTTGTTGATTCACTATTTAAAAAGAAGATGGAGAACAAGCTATGGGATAAAAATACATATGGGTACTTGGAGTCAAATATCGTCCAAAAATAATATTGCGAGATGTAACGATCAAATGTTTTACCCCATCACTAGTAATTAGGAGCATACTAAGGTGTTCTGTTAGTACATGGACAAGCCAAATGGAATGGTTAGTTGGTTGGTTACAGTGGCTAACCAAAGTATGTATTGCAGTCTCTTCATGTCTGCTTAGACCGATCTATATTTGCCAAGTGCTAGTCATTTCAAAATGTTCACGCTATAACAATGGATTTTTCCAAATCACTCCACCTGGCTATCAATCTTCAGGTGGAGACTACTTGCAGACGTGTCATCATCTTACAGTACAATATGTAACCCTGGAGTATAAACTGTCATGCTCAACTTATTGATGCAATGGTAGCTAAGCTGGGGAGAGGACTGTCCGTAATAAGCGCTGCTCTGCTTTCTTGATATTGCAATCAATAAAGCAAGTTGTCACAACTGGACTACTGCCCAGTTGTAAAAATTAAGTGCCCCATAGAGGGACATACAATTGGCCCAGAAGAGGGCAGCACGTCTGGTCCTTAAATGTACACAGAGACAACATCAATGACATGCATGTCAATCTCTCCTGGCTCAAAGTGGAGGAGAGATCGACTTCATCTTTGTGGAAGGTATTGACATGTTGAATTCACTGTAATTGGGAAGAAGTTAGGTAATAAAATAAGTATGGGGAATAACAGTTCTGACATTATTGCTGACAAGCACACTAATCTGTTTGTTTTGCTGTGTATCGTGAGAGTCCAGACTGCTGACACTGGGTTCCTGGTATCGTGTGTTTAGGCAACCCACTCTAGACGAGGTGGTGGCCTGGGCCCGTAGCTTCGAGCTGGTGATGCGCTCCTCAGAAGGCAGGGAGATTTTCCGAGAATTTCTGCGCTCTGAGTACAGCGAAGAGAACCTGTTGTTCTGGCTGGCCTGTGAGGAGCTGAAGAAGGAGACGGACCCGACAGCGATCGATGAGAAAGCCAGGATCATCTATGAGGACTACGTCTCCATTCTATCACCGAAAGAGGTAGGAGGCATCAGGTTGGAAGCAGTTTGACTGGTACCTAGTATTACTCTATCACATTGTTTCTTGATTTAGCTGTAGGGTTACTTTAGAGTTGCACTTACGGGACTTCCATTGGTTCCGTTGTGGAAAATGAAAGCAAGTACACCCAAGTATTTTGACTATATTTGACATGCATGTATTTGACCCAGGTCTGATTCCAAGACATATTGAAACCCCCATCTCAAAGTGGGTGAGGAGGAGGTGGGAGGTGAGCTTATCTCCATTGATAACATGACCGTGTAGCTCTTTGAGTGATTGCATTGTCACTGTTCTCTCCCCTCCTCTGCCCCCAGGTGAGCCTAGATTCACGGGTGAGGGAAGACATCAACCTGAGCCTGGCGGAGCCTAACAACGTGATGTACGAGGAAGCCCAGCTGCAGATCTACACCCTGATGCACAGAGACTCCTACCCCCGTTTCCTCAACTCCTCTGTTTACAGAGACCTTCTGGACAGCAAGAGAAGCTCCTGCCTAGACACCTAAAGTAACCCCCCCCCAACAAACAAAACAGAAAGACAATCAGGTGCCAGAACTGGGTTAGATATTTTCCTTTTTTGAAAACCAGAAAATAATGAATAGTTTAAGCAATTTCAATTGTCTGCTCGCAGGTGGCCCTGAGGGTTAGTTCCTGGTTTAACTGCAGATAAGAGCTCCTCAGGCTACTGTTATAAAGACAAACTAAAGGAAGGGTAGACCCATTGTTCCTGTACTGTACTTTTGAGAGTTCTCCTTTTGCTTGGTCTCTTTCATTCTCTCTTGTTCTCTATTTTTCTCTCTCAAATTCTGTCCCATGCCTCAGACTTTTTACAGTACAAAAACAATGCCCTTTTTAAGAAAGCTGTAGAGTTGACTGTGGTGAGCAGGAAAATCACTGACTTTGCATGTGACACGGTAATGGAATTAGCTCTACACTGGCTTGGTATGTTAGCAGTGGACAGCAAAGGTTCTTGAATATGAGATGTATTTTCTTCTGTTCTAGGGATTTCCCTGTCAAGCTCTTGATGTTTTATGTGAAGGGAATATCGATATTTGCCAATTAGCTTGCAGTTGTTGATTTTGAGAAGGTTGAAAGTTTTACAGCAGTGTTAATTTCCAAGCACTTGCCTTCTTTACAACTCTAAAAGAGAAGGAGGCCTGGAATTGTGGTCGGGCAGCTAAATATCTAATGAACATGACTTCACGGGAAATCACAAAGCCTTGACGAGAAAAGGCGGCACAAGCGCTGCTTGTTATGGTAACAACCACAGTTTAGTAAACACAGTACAGTTCTACCTGTCTTTTCCCTCACCATCTCAATCTAAGAGAAGCACAGGTTATGTCATGAGGTTGGAATCATTGCTGGAGAAAAAAAAACTAATCAAACATTCAATCCGTTTCAGACAATAAATCATGAATACTTTCAAGCTCTCAAATGAAAGAGAACTGTAAACGTTTTCATTTTTCTACTGCATATAATATAAATGGTAGTAATCAAGCCTTGGTTTGGAAGGTCAAGTATGAGATGGCGGTATGTCTGATGCATAGCCATGAGGTCTAAGAGGGACATGCAGAGACATGGAATTATGAAGTATGCCTATGTGGCTTCTGGTTTTAAAGCTGTAGCTAGTTCTAGACTGAAGGGGGTCAGTGCCAGCTAAGGAACAGCCCAGCTGAGAGCAGAAGAGGCCTGGTGGAATCGTGTTTTCTATGGAGGTGGTTTAGAGGTTTTACAGTCCTGTTCACCAGATGTGTGTGTCTGTCTTTAAAGTGGCAATCAGCAATTGCTACATTAATTTTTGGACTTATAAATGAATGATCATTGATTCTTGAAGAATATCATTTATAAATGCCTCATGAGCTTAGTTCAACTGTTGTCCACCATCAATACCCAAAATAGAAGCTTGTTTTACTCCAATGTTTGTAAACAATGTAAACAAACACTGTATAGCCTCCAAACATGGTTCATAGAGCCTCAAACATGGTTCAAACTGTCATGTTGGTATCATGCATGGTCAGTCCTTGCATCTATTGCTCTTGTTTATGAATTTGAGTGGTTAAATTTATCCAGCCCAATCCCTCAGCTTTTTACGAAACGGGTGAGGAGAACACTTTGCTATTTTGTTTCTACTGCTGATTGTCCATTTCAGCCTGGCTAGCGAGGTGCCAGTAAGATGCTTGGAACATCACTGAGCCCCATGCCTTTAACAGTCTCTCTGCTTCCCAGGGATGGCCAAGGGAGGTGAATAGAGACTTGAGACAATTCGTTCTTTTTCCTAAAATTGCCGGCATGCATTAATGTGTGTACCTGCCGTCCAGATACACACGTATCAAACATTTTAAATATGGTAAAGGTAGACTCAGCGAAATGACATCGCCACCGTAGATATTGCAATGAGCGAGATGCAAGATGTTCTCCTACACAGTCACACACAGTATCTGCGCATGTGCATGGGTTCAGTTCCCGCTCTTATAGCGTGGTAGCCAGGGGACCAAAACAGTGGGGAAGTTGAGCCTAGCGCTTCAACGCTCTTAGTTGTTGTGGAAATTAACCCACTATGCTGTTTACTTTCTGTGTTGACATCATATCGCTGAGTCTACCTTTTAATGTCCCATGAACATATACTGTAGGTCTAAAATATATAGTACCAGTCAAAAGTTTGGGCACACCTACTCATTCAAGGGGTTTTATTTTTAGAATAATAGTGAAGACATCAATACTATGAAATAACACATATGCAATCATGTAATGAAATCAATATTTTATATTTGAGAATATTCAAAGTAGCCACCCTTTGCCTTGATGACAGCTTTGCACACTCTTGGCATTCTCTCAACCAGCTTCAAGAGGTAGTCAACTGGTTTGCATTTCAATTAACATGTGTGCCTTGTTAAAAGTTAATTTGTAGAATTTATTTCCTTAATGCGTTTGAGCCAATCAGTTGTGTTGTGACAAGGTAGGGGGGGTATAGAGAAGATATCCCTATTTGGTAAAAGACCAAGTCCATATTATGGCAAGAACAGCTCAAATAAGCAAAGTGAAATGACAGTCCATCATTACTTTAAGACATGAAGGTCAGTCAATCTGGAAAATTTCAATAACTGAGTTCTTTCTTCAAGTGCTAAAACCATCAAGCGCTATGATGAAACTGGCTCTCATGAGGACCGCCACAGGGAAGGAAGACCCATAGTTCATTAGAGTTAACTGCACCTCAGATTGCAGCCCAAATAAATGCGTCACAGAGTTCAAGTCAAACACATCTCAACATCAACTGTTCAGGGGAGACTGCATGAGTCATTTTCGAATTGCTGCAAAGAAACCACTACTAAAGGACACCAATAATAAGAAGAAGAGACTTGCTTGTGCCAAGAAACACAAGCAATGGACTTTAGACCGGTTGAAATCTGTCCTTTGGTCTGATGTGAGATTTTTGGTTCCAACTGCTGTGTCTTTGTGAGACACAGAATAGGGGAATGGATGATCTTCGTATGTGTGGTTCCCACAGTGAAGCATGAAGGAAGAGGTGTGGGGGTGCTTTGCTGTTGACACTGTCTGTGATTTACTTAGAATTCAAGGCACACTTATCTAGTATGGCTACCACAGCATCCTGCAGCGATACACCATCCCATCTGGTTTGCGCTTAGTGTGACTGTCATTTGTTTTTCAACAGGACAATGACCCAAAACACACCTCCAGGCTGTGTAAGGGTATTTGACCAAGGAGAGTGATGGAGTGCTGAATCAAATGACCTGGCCTCCACAATCACCCAACATCAACCCAATTGAGATGGTTTGGGATGAGTTGGACCGCAGAGTGAAGGAATAGCAGCCAACAAGTGCTCAGCATATGTGGAACTCCTTCAAGACTGTTGGAAAGCATTCCAGGTGAAGCTGGTTGAGAGAATGCCAAGAGTGTGCAAATCTGTCATCAAGGCAAAGGGTGGCTACTTTGAAGAATCTCATATTAAATATATATATTTCATTTGTTTAACTTAAAACATGTTTTTTTTTACCCTACATGATTCCATATGTGTTATTTCATAGTATTGATGTCTTCACTATTATTCAAAAAATAAAAACCCTTGAAGGTGTATCCAAACTTTTGACTGGTACTGTATTTTCAATTCAAATTTTGTGCATTTAAAAAAAAAATTTTTTTTTAAGATAGACAAATTATTGTAGGCCTTTGTCACCTGTTGATGTGCAGAGGTCTGTGAGTAAAGTATATTGTGAGAGTTGTGTGTATTATCACCACTGGTGGGTAATGATATTCAGGTGTCATGGAAACCACTGTTTTGTAAGAACATCATTCTGCCATCAGGTCTTACTACCTGAAGTTCATGTGCCAAGGCCAGTTTTAATAAAGCCCATATACTGTAGGTTATTGAAGTGCAATTGGATCAGATGTAGAGTATTTCCATTTTTGTAGTCATAAAAATGAACATATAGCATAGCCTAATGATATCAGCCATTTTGAACATCCAACTATATTCTAACATTCCCTATATTTAGTTCACATTCAGCTACCTTTATAGAAATATTTGAACAGTGTTTGCATACAGTGCAGAGAACATGTTATATTTTGAGTGAATGACACAGTAAAAGTGATCCAGTATGCATGCACCACAGTGGTTAGAAGATACCTTTTTATGTCGCTCTATTAATGACAACTCACATTTTACAAAATAATTACTTGCTCAGTTTAGATGTTATTTCAGCTGTAACTTCACAATGTTTGACCAACCAGACACTGAAATTATGGTGCAATCAAACCAAGTTTACATTTGTACGGTGAGCAACTGTTCCGCAAGAGAAGCCAATAGCAGATTTTTTGGGGGTAGGAAAATGGTTCTGAATGATTTGAAAATGAACATTTTACGATGGGTGAAGAGTAGTATTGTGTTGTCTGGGTGTACTGTCTTGTCTTGACTCTGAGTAACTAATTATTTTCACTCCATGGAAGGAAATGGTTGTTAATTTTACTGGCATTTCAACAAGGATTTAACTATTCATGACGAGGCGATATCATAGCCATATTGTCATATCTGTTCAAATGTTGACTTCAATGCAGAATGAATGGCTTTGAAAGGTGGCAGAGGTTTGTTGACAGAGAATGAATTTGATCTAAAGTGTCATATTTGATGTGATTTAGAGAAGCATTGGCCTTATTTGCTTTGTTTCTCCTTTAAGAGTGTCATTAGTGTTTTCACTACCTCTCATATTGGTTCCTTTATTTCACATCTAGTTGTCAATGTACACTTTGTTTTTAGATCTACTTGAAGCCTAAAACACTGTAAACAAAATGTGCACAGAAAATATGTATTGAGCGTTAGGATGATTAGCCTAGTTTACTTTTTTGTTTGTTTGATTGTTTAATTGTGTTCAACTGGAAAAAGATTTTTAGATATATAAAGAATTCAGGAAATACACTGTTAAAAGGGCTAATCTCATTTTGCCTATGCAAATATGTTACTGTTGAAATGTGGGAAAGGGTAGGTTAAGTTACCTTTTTAGCTAAGTTTGATGGAACATGGTTTACATTGCCCTTTGCTGGTATTCTTCAATCTTATTCAGCAAAAATGTACCCTTATTTTTGTTTCTATATAAATATATAACAAGTAATATACAGAGAAAATAGTATATGCCTTCGTGATGAAAAAAAACAACACTTGATAAATACAAATAAATGTGTGTTGTCAGACCTGTGGCTGTGTTATGACATGACAGTTCACTCTGTAAGATACACCTGTTGACTGATCGACTAGTCAGAGACTCCATCCATAGAGGCTTTATTATCCATTCAGTGTTTTCTTTCAGGCCCATGAGCATCTTTATCCATGGAGCCCTTCAACGTCCTCAATGCTGTACGTAGGTTGAAGGGCTATTTTAGGAACTTTAACAAATATGAAAAAATCACAAGAACAGAAACATCTACCTCTTGGTTGCTTTCCCAATGAACCCGATGTACAAGAGCCAGGTTGACGTGGTAAAACATTAGATATAACGTTATGTGACTGCACACAACATTAACACCTTAATAACACATGAATAATGATATTTTGAGCTTAACTGATGTTACGACTGACTGGCTGACTATAACATTCTCAATAATTATGTTCAGTAATAACAAGACGCCTGAAATGTGTTGTCAGTGTTCCCTTTTAAGATTAAATGTGGTACTACATCACTATGTCCAAGCAGGGCATAATGCTGACTTGTGCCATGACTGAGGGATAACCAGAAAACAGGTTGTCCACTGGGTATGCTTTATATTGAGATACTGAGAGAGCTTGGGTACTTGCTTTCAGAGGGCCATGCCTATAAACACTGTCTTATTCATTTGCTCATTGCTCCATTTTCATTCCCTCTAAAACTGTTTAATAATTCTCTTTCCTCAAACTCCATCATAACCATTTGTTATGTTCACGGGGGGACATTAGTGGTGACTCACGGTCACCCTGCCACACAAACATTGATTGAAATAAATTCTATAACTGAACATGCTTTGCTGGGTTTGTGCAGTAGTATAGAGTACTACTTCTATTGTCAAAATAAATTGTAGAATGATTTGGGGTATTCATTGGCAATGACGAGAGTTTTCTGTCACAGGTATATTATATGCGTCCAGATTTGACAATTAGGCAGTGTAGTTGTCCAAACGGATACAAACTCAATACTGTCTTTTCATCAAATTACATACAATTGACTTCACCTTTGAGTTTATAAAGACTGTTTTAGAGCGTATGAAGCAAAGTGTCATCTACCATGTCTTCATAAAAACCTATTTAGAATTATTCTGTAAGATTGTCTCCAGACCAACACTCACAATAAGGCATATGTTGATTACTTTCCAACATTAGTGTAATCATGTTGACAAATTGATATTGAAATAATGTGGTAACAGCATTAGATTCCACCTGTTTGTCTATTGACCACACAGATGTTGTATTCCATTGTGTCATCCATACCTCACTTCCATCTCATCTTTCAATTGATTTCCAATATCCATTCATCTACAAAGATACAGTACATTGATGAGGCTTTTCAGGGATTACCAAAGAAACAAAGGCTATTTTCAACCCAAAATATTATTGGTCAATATTACCACCACAGGTGTCCGTCAGTGATTCAGACCCTGATCTCGACTGAGAGTCTTTGTTTTTTAGCCACCAGAGCACTAACTGCTAGACTAGTTAATCAGGTATTGTACTATTTTGATGATTTAATGTCTGCTTAACTGAACACCATTAGTTTAACATGATCCTGTAGGCCTAAATCTTGTTCCCGGCCACAAAGGTCTATTATATAGTCTTTTTGGCTCCCATCAAAACTATTATTTTGCCCACGGGATGTGTAACCAGTCCTGATGCTCTGTCTAAATGGGGAAAGTAACCAGTCCTGATGCTCTGTCTAAATGGGGAAAGTAACCAGTCCTGATGCTCATGTAACCAGTCCTGACGCTCTGTCTAAATGGGGAAAGTAACCAGTCCTGATGCTCTGTCTAAATGGGGAAAGTAACCAGTCCGGATGCTCTGTCTAAATGGGGAATGTAACCAGTCCTAATGCTCTGTCTAAATGGGGAATGTAAACAGTCCTGATGCTCTGTCTAAATGGGGAATGTAACCAGTCCTGATGCTCTGTCTAAATGGGGAATGTAACCAGTCCTGATGCTCTGTCTAAATGGGGAAAGTAAACAGTCCTGATGCTCTGTCTAAATGGGGAAAGTAACCAGTCCTGATGCTCTGTCTAAATGGGGAAAGTAACCAGTCCTGATGCTCTGTCTAAATGGGGAATGTAACCAGTCCTGATGCTCTGTCTAAATGGGGAATGTAACCAGTCCTGATGCTCATGTAACCAGTCCTGACGCTCTGTCTAAATGGGGAAAGTAACCAGTCCTGACGCTCTGTCTAAATGGGGAAAGTAACCAGTCCTGATGCTCTGTCTAAATGGGGAAAGTAACCAGTCCTGATGCTCTGTCTAAATGGGGAATGTAACCAGTCCTGACGCTCTGTCTAAATGGGGAAAGTAACCAGTCCTGATGCTCTGTCTAAATGGGGAAAGTAACCAGTCCTGATGCTCGTGTAACCAGTCCTGACGCTCTGTCTAAATGGGGAATGTAACCAGTCCTGATGCTCTGTCTAAATGGGGAATGTAACCAGTCCTGACGCTCATGTAACCAGTCCTGACGCTCTGTCTAAATGGGGAAAGTAACCAGTCCTGACGCTCTGTCTAAATGGGGAAAGTAACCAGTCCTGATGCTCTGTCTAAATGGGGAATGTAACCAGTCCTGACGCTCTGTCTAAATGGGGAAAGTAACCAGTCCTGATGCTCTGTCTAAATGGGGAAAGTAACCAGTCCTGATGCTCTGTCTAAATGGGGAATGTAACCAGTCCTGACGCTCTGTCTAAATGGGGAAAGTAACCAGTCCTGATGCTCTGTCTAAATGGGGAAAGTAACCAGTCCTGATGCTCTGTCTAAATGGGGAATGTAACCAGTCCTGACGCTCTGTCTAAATGGGGAAAGTAACCAGTCCTGACGCTCTGTCTAAACATTAATTATCCCTGCTTGTGATGTGGTTTTGGAAACGTTTAGAACTTTACTTTCATATCATTGAGAAATTATTTTACAAATACCAAAGATTACACTTACTGTACAGCATTTTAACACAGTTGCAGCCAATAGTATTTTTCAGTCAACTTTTCTTGCTTCCTCCTCCTGTTATAAACAGATGTTTGCAATGCTGGATAGTTAATTAAAACAGATCGTCGCCTGTCACATATACAAGCCAGACAATTGCTGTAAGATGGATCCCACACTGCCATGTTAAAAATGGGTCTAGTAATTTTGCCTTATTTTTGTATGTTTATACAGAGTGTTGGGACTGGTTACCTATTCTCCGCAAGCAAAATAATAGTTTGACAGGTTCCCAAGGGTTGTATAAAAGCACTCTGACTCAGGGCAAGCCATAATCATGAGATTAGTTGCATGATATGGGCTATTTGGAGGCAGCATTTCGGTTCACTGTAAGTGGCAGGTTTTCTCCATCATTTAATGTTTTCTAAGGTTTTTGCCCTTTTTGTCCTTGCTCTTCTACATCTTCTATACATCTCTTACCTCACTTTATGGAACTGGCTGTGACCAGACAGAGAAACCGTCATTGATATAGAACGGCATAGATACAGTGCCTTGCGAAAGTATTCGGCCCCCTTGAACTTTGCAACCTTTTGCCACATTTCAGGCTTCAAACATAAAGATATAAAACTGTATTTTTTTGTGAAGAATCAACAACAAGTGGGACACAATTATGAAGTGGAACGACATTTATTGGATATTTCAAACTTTTTTAACAAATCAAAAACTGAAAAATTGGGCGTGCAAAATTATTCAGCCCCTTTACTTTCAGTGCAGCAAACTCTCCAGAAGTTCAGTGAGGATCTCTGAATGATCCAATGTTGACCTAAATGACTAATGATGATAAATACAATCCACCTGTGTGTAATCAAGTCTCCGTATAAATGCACCTGCACTGTGATAGTCTCAGAGGTCCGTTAAAAGCGCAGAGAGCATTATGAAGAACAAGGAACACACCAGGCAGGTCCGAGATACTGTTGTGAAGAAGTTTAAAGCCGTATTTGGATACAAAAGATTTCCCAAGCTTTAAACATCCCAAGGAGCACTGTGCAAGCGATAATATTGAAATGGAAGGAGTATCAGACCACTGCAAATCTACCTGGCCGTCCCTCTAAACTTTCAGCTCATACAAGGAGAAGACTGATCAGAGATGCAGCCAAGAGGCCCATGATCACTCTGGATGAACTGCAGAGATCTACAGCTGAGGTGGGAGACTGTCCATAGGACAACAATCAGTCGTATATTGCACAAATCTGGCCTTTATGGAAGAGTGGCAAAAAGAAAGCCATTTCTTAAAGATATCCATAAAAAGTGTCGTTTAAAGTTTGCCACAAGCCACCTGGGAAACACACCAAACATGTGGAAGAAGGTGCTCTGGTCAGATGAAACCAAAATTGAACTTTTTGGCAACAATGCAAAACGTTATGTTTGGCGTAAAAGCAACACAGCTCATCACCCTGAACACACCAAACCCACTGTCAAACATGGTGGTGGCAGCATCATGGTTTGGGCCTGCTTTTCTTCAGCAGGGACAGGGAAGATGGTTAAAATTGATGGGAAGATGGATGGAGCCAAATACAGGACCATTCTGGAAGAAAACCTGATGGAGTCTGCAAAAGACCTGAGACTGGGACAGAGATTTGTCTTCCAACAAGACAATGATCCAAAACATAAAGCAAAATCTACAATGGAATGGTTCAAAAATAAACATATCCAGGTGTTAGAATGGCCAAGTCAAAGTCCAGACCTGAATCCAATCGAGAATCTGTGGAAAGAACTGAAAACTGCTGTTCACAAATGCTCTCCATCCAACCTCACTGAGCTCAAGCTGTTTTGCAAGGAGGAATGGGAAAAGATTTCAGTCTCTCGATGTGCAAAACTGATAGAGACATACCCCAAGCGACTTACAGCTGTAATCGCAGCAAAAGGTGGCGCTACAAAGTATTAACTTAAGGGGGCTGAATAATTTTGCACGCCCAATTTTTCAGTTTTTGATTTGTTAAAAAAGTTTGAAATATCCAATAAATGTCGTTCCACTTCATGATTGTGTCCCACTTGTTGTTGATTCTTCACAAAAAAATACAGTTTTATATCTTTATGTTTGAAGCCTGAAATGTGGCAAAAGGTCGCAAAGTTCAAGGGGGCCGAATACTTTCGCAAGGCACTGTATAAACCGGTCTCTCACTACAGATAGTTAGCAAAAGAGTAGGAAGGAGGACCCTCACACACACATTTTACCTCAGAGGCATTCATGACAATTGTGTCTTGCTTTGGGGTGATAGGGATGACTTTGTACAGATATTTGTAGAATTTATTTTCAATGTATTGATTTAGAATGCGAGAGCCTTCTTTTGACAATGCTTTTGTAGATACCATCAATGATCTAGAGTTAAAACAACTATTTTAAAGGTCACTTGAGGAATTAAAAGTAATGTTTTATATTCAGCATAATTGTTATTTAACAATAATGTTTGAGTATATATTAAAGTATTGCAATATGCAGACAATTAGTAATGCCAGAGGGATCAACTATTTTACTTTGAGTATATTTCACTAATATTGACAATCTAAATCTGTCTTTTCTTAGTGTATTCTCATGAATTGCCTGAATGACTGACCTAAAGTAACTGCCCAGTGTAAATCTAACTTTTATAAATTCATATACTATTAACAAATAATGTTGATGACTCATCCACCCACGTTGTTGACTCGTATTTGTGGCCAAAGCATACATTGGATTTTTTTTTTTTTTTTTTAAACACCTCAAACTTGTGTCTCAGACAGTCCTCAGAGGATGAGCTGGTAAATCAGCGGTCTACTCATGAATATTTTTTTTATGACCGGTATATGCCCACACCATTCTAACACAGAAAAGCAGGTTTTTTTACATACTTAATTACCATTCTTTTTGGAAGGAAAATTATTTAAATCATATTGTAGTTAATTATAAGTCATATTTAATAGAAATCTGGAAACACTGGACAGTTACTTTAAATCCCCTCCATACAGTATTCATGAAATTAGGTTATGGTAGAGTTACGAAGCCAGCTAGCTAGCCTACTGATTACTACACTCGCTAAGTCTAGGGGTCCTAGGCCTAACTATATGGTCTGTAACCTGATTTAATGTGTTCATTTAAGACTTAGCGAGTGTAGAAACAGCTAGCTGGTTTCGTAACACTAGTCAGAGTATGTGGACCATGTTGTATATGACATCAACCTTACCTGGGGTCCAGGGCCAGCTCCATCTTGACTTCTTGGTTGTTCAGCCCAGGCAGATTGTTGTTCAGTTTATGGTGCTAAAAATAAATATTTACAAAAAGGCCTGTCCAAAACTAAGGACACTAAACACTGGCTGGCCAAGAAGCTCCTGTCCACTTCTCTCTCTCACTAATTGTCGATCCCTGATTGCTCGCACTTGTGAGCTTATCAAGGCTTGGCACAGCACCTGGCCGAGTTGCTGCTGCCACATGGAGATAGGGAATGGAAATGGTAGTGTGCTGTAACAATAAACTAGCTCCCATATCATAACATTAGGTCACTAACTAGCTCCCATATAACATAAGGGCACTAACTAGCCCCCATATCATAACATTAGGTCACTAACTAGCTCCCATATAACATTAGATCACTAACTAGCCCCCATATCATAACATTAGGTCACTAAATAGCTCCCATATCATAACATAAGGGCACTAACTAGCCCCCATATCATAACATTAGGTCACTAACTAGCTCCCATATCATAACATTAGGTCACTAACTAGCTCCCATATCATAACATTAGGTCACTAACTAGCTCCAATATCATAACATTAGGTCACTAACTAGCTCCCATATCATAACAGTAGGTCACTAACTAGCTCCCATATCATAACAGTAGGTCACTAACTAGCTCCCATATCATAACATTAGGTCACTAACTAGCCCCCATATCATAACAGTAGGTCACTAACTAGCCCCCATATCATAACAGTAGGTCACTAACTAGCCCCCATATCATAACAGTAGGTCACTAACTAGCCCCCATATCATAACAGTAGGTCACTAACTAGCCCCCATATCATAACAGTAGGTCACTAACTAGCCCCCATATCATAACAGTAGGTCACTAACTAGCCCCCATATCATAACATTAGGTCACTAACTAGCTATATCATAACAGTAGGTCACTAACTAGCCCCATATCATAACATTAGGTCACTAACTAGCCCCCATATCATAACAGTAGGTCACTAATAGCCCCCATATCAACATTAGGTCACTAACTAGCCCCCATATCATAACAGCCCCCATATCATAACATTAGGTCACTAACTAGCCCCATATCATAACATTAGGTCACTAACTAGCCCCCATATCATAACATTAGGTCACTAACTAGCCCCCATATCATAACATTAGGTCACTAACTAGCCCCCATATCATAACAGTAGGTCACTAACTAGCCCCATATCATAACATTAGGTCACTAACTAGCCCCCATATCATAACAGTAGGTCACTAACTAGCCCCCATATCATAACATTAGGTCACTAACTAGCCCCCATATCATAACAGTAGGTCACTTAGCCCCCATATCATAACATTAGGTCACTAACTAGCCCCCATATCATAACATTAGGTCACTAACTAGCCCCCATATCATAACATTAGGTCACTAACTAGCCCCCATATCATAACAGTAGGTCACTAACTAGCCCCCATATCATACCATTAGGTCACTAACTAGCCCCCATATCATAACAGTAGGTCACTAACTAGCCCCCATATCATAACATTAGGTCACTAACTAGCCCCATATCATAACATTAGGTCACTAACTAGCCCCCATATCATAACATTAGGTCACTAACTAGCTCCCATATAATAACATTAGGTCACTAACTAGCCCCCATATCATAACATTAGGTCACTAACTAGCCCCCATATCATAACATTAGGTCACTAACTAGCCCCCATATCATAACATTAGGTCACTAACTAGCCCCCATATCATAACATTAGGTCACTAACTAGCCCCCATATCATAACATTAGGTCACTAACTAGCCCCCATATCATAACATTAGGTCACTAACTAGCCCCCATATCATAACATTAGGTCACATAATAACATTAGTCACTAACTAGGTCCCCATATCATAACATTAGGTCACTAACTAGCCCCCATATCATAACATTAGGTCACTAACTAGCCCCCATATCATAACATTAGGTCACTAACTAGCCCCATATCATAACATTAGGTCACTAAAGCCCCCATATCATAACATTAGGTCACTAACTAGCCCCATATCATAACATTAGGTCACTAACTAGCCCCATATCATAACATTAGGTCACTAACTAGCCCCATATCATAACATTAGGTCACTAACTAGCCCCCATATCATAACATTAGGTCACTAACTAGCCCCCATATCATAACAGTAGGTCACTAACTAGCCCCCATATCATAACATTAGGTCACTAACTAGCCCCATATCATAACAGTAGGTCACTAACTAGCCCCCATATCATAACATTAGGTCAGCTCCCATATAATAACATTAGGTCACTAACTAGCCCCATATCATAACATTAGGTCACTAACTAGCCCCCATATCATAACATTAGGTCACTAACTAGCCCCCATATCATAACATTAGGTCACTAACTAGCCCCCATATCATAACATTAGGTCACTAACTAGCCCCCATATCATAACATTAGGTCACTAACTAGCCCCATATCATAACATTAGGTCACTAACTAGCCCCATATATCATAACATTAGGTCACTAACTAGCCCCCATATCATAACATTAGGTCACTAACTAGCCCCCATATCATAACATTAGGTCACTAACTAGCCCCCATATCATAACATTAGGTCACTAACTAGCCCCCATATCATAACATTAGGTCACTAACTAGCCCCCATATCATAACATTAGGTCATATCATAACATTAGGTCACTAACTAGCCCCATATCATAACATTAGGTCACTAACTAGCCCCCATATCATAACATTAGGTCACTAACTAGCCCCCATATCATAACATTAGGTCACTAACTAGCCCCATATCATAACATTAGGTCACTAGCCCCCATATCATAACATTGGGTCACTAACTAGCCCCATATCATAACATTAGGTCACTAACTAGCCCCATATCATAACATTAGGTCACTAACTAGCCCCATATCATAACATTAGGTCACTAACTAGCCCCATATCATAACATTAGGTCACTAACTAGCCCCCATATCATAACATTAGGTCACTAACTAGCCCCATATCATAACATTAGGTCTAACTAGCCCCCATATCATAACATAGGTCACTAACTAGCCCCATATCATAACATTAGGTCACTAACTAGCCCCCATATCATAACATAGGTCACTAACTAGCCCCATAACATTAGGTCACTAACTAGCCCCCATATCATAACATTAGGTCACTAACTAGCCCCCATATCATAACATTAGGTCACTAACTAGCCCCATATCATAACATTAGGTCACTAACTAGCCCCCATATCATAACATTAGGTCACTAACTAGCTCCCATATCATAACATTAGGTCACTAACTAGCCCCCATATCATAACATTAGGTCACTAACTAGCCCCCCCATATCATAACATTAGGTCACTAACTAGCCCCCATATCATAACATTAGGTCACTAACTAGCCCCATATCATAACATTATCTAATAGCCCCCATATCATAACAGTAGGTAGCCCCATATCACTAACATTAGTCACTAACTAGCCCCCATATCATAACATTAGGTCACTAACTAGCCCCCATATCATAACATTAGGTCCTAATATCATATCATAACATTAGGTCACTAACTAGCTCCCATATCATAACATTAGGTCACTAACTAGCCCCCATATCATAACATTAGGTCACTAACTAGCCCCCATATCATAACATTAGGTCACTAACTAGCCCCCATATCATAACATTAGGTCACTAACTAGCCCCCATATCATAACATTAGGTCACTAACTAGCCCCCATATCATAACATTAGGTCACTAACTAGCCCCATATCATAACATTAGGTCACTAACTAGCCCCATATCATAACATTAGGTCACTAACTAGCCCCCATATCATAACATTAGGTCACTAACTAGCCCCCATATCATAACATTAGGTCACTAACTAGCCCCATATCATAACATTAGGTCACTAACTAGCCCCCATATCATAACATTAGGTCACTAACTAGCCCCCATATCATAACAGTAGGTCACTAACTAGCCCCCATATCATAACATTAGGTCACTAACTAGCCCCCATATATCATAACATTAGGTCACTAACTAGCCCCCATATCATAACATTAGGTCACTAACTAGCCCCCATATCATAACATTAGGTCACTAACTAGCCCATAACCATATATCATAACAGTAGGTCACTAACTAGCCCCATATCATAACATTAGGTCACTAACTAGCCCCATATCATAACATTAGGTCACTAACTAGCCCCATATCATAACATTAGGTCACTAACTAGCCCCATATCATAACATTAGGTCACTAACTAGCCCCCATATCATAACATTAGGTCACTAACTAGCCCCCATATCATAACATTAGGTCACCCATATCATAACATTAGGTCACTAACTAGCCCCCATATCATAACATTAGGTCACTAACTAGCCCCCATATCATAACATTAGGTCACTAACTAGCCCCCATATCATAACATTAGGTCACTAACTAGCCCCCATATCATAACATTAGGTCACTAACTAGCCCCATATCATAACATTAGGTCACTAACTAGCCCCCATATCATAACATTAGGTCACTAACTAGCCCCCATATCATAACATTAGGTCACTAAAGCCCCATATCATAACATTAGGTCACTAACTATTTCCATATCATAACATTAGGTCACTAACTAGCCCCCATATCATAACATTAGGTCACTAACTAGCCCCCATATCATAACATTAGGTCACTAACTAGCCCCCATATCATAACATTAGGTCACTAACTAGCCCCCATATCATTAGGTCACTAACTAGCCCCCATATCATAACATTAGGTCACTAACTAGCCCCATATCATAACATTAGGTCACTCCTAGCCCCCATATCATAACATTAGGTCACTAACTAGCCCCCATATCATAACATTAGGTCACTAACTAGCCCCCATATCATAACATTAGGTCACTAACTAGCCCCCATATCATAACATTAGGTCACTAACTAGCCCCCATATCATAACATTAGGTCACTAACTAGCCCCATATCATAACATTAGGGCCCCATATCATAACATTAGGTCACTAACTAGCCCCCATATCATAACATTAGGTCACTAACTAGCCCCCATATCATAACATTAGGTCACTAACAGCCCCATATCATAACATTAGGTCACTAACTAGCCCCCATAGGTCATAACATATCATAACATTAGGTCACTAACTAGCCCCCATATCATAACATTAGGTCACTAACTAGCCCCCATATCATAACATTAGGTCACTAACTAGCCCCATATCATAACATTAGGTCACTAACTAGCCCCCATATCATAACATTATAACAGCTCCCATATCATAACATTAGGTCACTAACTAGCCCCCATATCATAACATTAGGTCACTAACTAGCCCCATATCATAACATTAGGTCACTAACTAGCCCCCATATCATAACATTAGGTCACTAACTAGCCCCCATATCATAACATTAGGTCACTAACTAGCTCCCATATCATAACATTAGGTCACTAACTAGCCCCCATATCATAACATTAGGTCACTAACTAGCCCCATATCATAACATTAGGTCACTAACTAGCCCCCATATCATAACATTAGGTCACTAACTATCATATCATAACATTAGGTCACTAACTAGCCCCCATATCATAACATTAGGTCACTAACTAGCCCCCATATCATAACATTAGGTCACTAACTAGCCCCCATATCATAACATTAGGTCACTAACTAGCCCCCATATCATAACATTAGGTCACTAACTAGCCCCATATCATAACAGTAGGTCACTAACTAGCCCCCATATCATAACATTAGGTCACTAACTAGCCCCATATCATAACATTAGGTCACTAACTAGCCCCATATCATAACATTAGGTCACTAACTAGCCCCCATATCATAACATTAGGTCACTAACTAGCCCCCATATCATAACATTAGGGTCATATCATAACATTAGGTCACTAACTAGCCCCCATATCATAACATTAGGTCACTAACTAGCCCCCATATCATAACATTAGGTCACTATATCATAACAGTAGGTCACTAACTAGCCCCCATATCATAACATTAGGTCACTAACTAGCCCCCATATCATAACATTAGGTCACTAACTAGCCCCCATATCATAACATTAGGTCACTAACTAGCCCCCATATCATAACAGTAGGTCACTAACTAGCCCCCATATCATAACATTAGGTCACTAACTAGCCCCCATATCATAACATTAGGTCACTAACTAGCCCCATATCATAACATTAGGTCACTAACTAGCATATCATAACATATCATAACATAACATTAGGTCACTAACTAGCTCCCATATCATAACATTAGGTCACTAACTAGCCCCATATCATAACATTAGGTCACTAACTAGCCCCCATATCATAACATTAGGTCACTAACTAGCCCCCATATCATAACATTAGGTCACTAACTAGCCCCCATATCATAACAGTAGGTCACTAACTAGCCCCATATCATAACATTAGGTCACTAACTAGCCCCCATATCATAACATTAGGTCACTAACTAGCCCCCATATCATAACATTAGGTCACTAACTAGCCCCATATCATAACAGTAGGTCACTAACTAGCCCCCATATCATAACATTAGGTCACTAACTAGCATATCATAACCCTAGCCCCCATATCATAACATTAGGTCACTAACTAGCCCCCATATCCCATATCATAACATTAGGTCACTAACTAGCCCCATATCATAACATTAGGTCACTAACTAGCCCCCATATCATAACATTAGGTCACTAACTAGCCCCCATATCATAACATTAGGTCATCATATATCATAACATTAGGTCACTAACTAGCCCCCATATCATAACATTAGGTCACTAACTAGCCCCATATCATAACATTAGGTCACTAACTAGCCCCATATCATAACATTAGGTCACTCAGCCCCCATATCATAACAGTAGGTCACTAACTAGCCCCCATATCATAACATTAGGTCACTAACTAGCCCCCATATCATAACATTAGGTCACTAACTAGCCCCCATATCATAACATTAGGTCACTAACTAGCCCCCATATCATAACATT
Organism: Oncorhynchus nerka; assembly: GCF_034236695.1. Classification (NCBI taxonomy): domain Eukaryota; kingdom Metazoa; phylum Chordata; class Actinopteri; order Salmoniformes; family Salmonidae; genus Oncorhynchus; species Oncorhynchus nerka. The sequence continues at coordinate 7,219,284 of NC_088423.1, read as the reverse complement.
AGGTCACTAACTAGCCCCCATATCATAACATTAGGTCACTAACTAGCCCCCATATCATAACATTAGGTCACTAACTAGCCCCATATCATAACATTAGGTCACTAACTAGCCCCCATATCATAACATTAGGTCACTAACTAGCTCCCATATCATAACATTAGGTCACTAACTAGCTCCCATATCATAACATTAGGTCACTAACTAGCCCCATATCATAACATTAGGTCACTAACTAGCCCCCATATCATAACAGTAGGTCACTAACTAGCCCCCATATCATAACATTAGGTCACTAACTAGCCCCCATATCATAACATTAGGTCACTAACAGCCCCATATCATAACATTAGGTCACTAACTAGCCCCCATATCACATTAGGTCACTAACTAGCCCCATATCATAACATTAGGTCACTAACTAGCCCCATATCATAACATTAGGTCACTAACTAGCCCCCATATCATAACATTAGGTCACTAACTAGCCCCCATATCATAACATTAGGTCACTAACTAGCCCCCATATCATAACATTAGGTCACTAGCCCCCATATCATAACATTAGGTCACTAACTAGCCCCCATATCATAACATTAGGTCACTAACTAGCCCCCATATCATAACATTAGGTCACTAACTAGCCCCCATATCATAACATTAGGTCACTAACTAGCCCCATATCATAACATTAGGTCACTAACTAGCCCCATATCATAACATTAGGTCACTAACTAGCCCCATATCATAACATTAGGTCACTAACTAGCCCCCATATCATAACATTAGGTCACTAACTAGCCCCCATATCATAACATTAGGTCACTAACTAGCCCCCATATCATAACATTAGGTCACTAACTAGCCCCCATATATAACATTAGGTCACTAACAGCCCCCATATCATAACATTAGGTCACTAACTAGCCCCATATCATAACATTAGGTCACTAACTAGCCCCATATATCATCCCATATCATAACATTAGGTCACTAACTAGCCCCCATATCATAACATTAGGTCACTAACTAGCCCCCATATCATAACATTAGGTCACTAACTAGCCCCCATATCATAACATTAGGTCACTAACTAGCCCCATATCATAACATTAGGTCACTAACTAGCCCCATATCATAACATTAGGTCACTAACTAGCCCCCATATCATAACATTAGGTCACTAACTAGCCCCATATCATAACATTAGGTCACTAACTAGCCCCCATATCATAACATTAGGTCACTAACTAGCCCCATATCATAACATTAGGTCACTAACTAGCCCCATATCATAACATTAGGTCACTAATCATAACATTAGGTCACCTAGCCCCCATATCATAACATTAGGTCACTAACATTAGGCTAGCCCCCATATCATAACATTAGGTCACTAAAGGTCACTAACTAGCCCCATATCATAACATTAGGTCACTAACTAGCCCCCATATCATAACATTAGGTCACTAACTAGCCCCCATATCATAACATTAGGTCACTAACTAGCCCCCATATCATAACATTAGGTCACTAACTAGCCCCCATATCATAACAGTAGGTCACTAACTAGCCCCCATATCATAACATTAGGTCACTAACTAGCTCCCATATCATAACATTAGGTCACTAACTAGCCCCCATATCATAACATTAGGTCACTAACTAGCCCCCATATCATAACAGTAGGTCACTAACTAGCCCCCATATCATAACATTAGGTCACTAACTAGCCCCCATATCATAACATTAGGTCACTAACTAGCCCCATATCATAACATATCATAACATTAGGTCACTAACTAGCCCCCATATCATAACTTTAGGTCACTAACTAGCTCCCATATCATAACATTAGGTCACTAACTAGCCCCCATATCATAACATTAGGTCACTAACTAGCCCCCATATCATAACATTAGGTCACTAACTAGCCCCATATCATAACATTAGGTCACTAACTAGCCCCCATATCATAACATTAGGTCACTAACTAGCCCCCATATCATAACATTAGGTCACTAACTAGCCCCCATATCATAACATTAGGTCACTAACTAGCCCCATATCATAACATTAGGTCACTAACTAGCCCCCATATCATAACATTAGGTCACTAACTAGCCCCATATCATAACATTAGGTCACTAACTAGCCCCATATCATAACATTATCATAACATTAGGTCACTAACTAGCCCCCATATCATAACATTAGGTCACTAACTAGCCCCCATATCATAACATTAGGTCACTAACTAGCCCCCATATCATAACATTAGGTCACTAACTAGCCCCCATATCATAACATTAGGTCACTAACTAGCCCCCATATCATAACATTAGGTCACTAACTAGCCCCCATATCATAACATTAGGTCACTAACTAGCCCCATATCATAACATTAGGTCACTAACTAGCCCCCATATCATAACATTAGGTCACTAACTAGCCCCCATATCATAACATTAGGTCACTAACTAGCCCCCATATCATAACATTAGGTCACTAACTAGCCCCCATATCATAACAGTAGGTCACTAACTAGCCCCCATATCATAACATTAGGTCACTAACTAGCTCCCATATCATAACATTAGGTCACTAACTAGCTCCCATATCATAACATTAGGTCACTAACTAGCCCCCATATCATAACAGTAGGTCACTAACTAGCCCCCATATCATAACATTAGGTCACTAACTAGCCCCCATATCATAACATAGGTCACTAACTAGCCCCATATCATAACATTAGGTCACTAACTAGCTCCCATATCATAACATTAGGTCACTAACTAGCTCCCATATCATAACATTAGGTCACTAACTAGCTCCCATATCATAACATTAGGTCACTAACTAGCCCCATATCATAACATTAGGTCACTAACTAGCCCCCATATCATAACATTAGGTCACTAACTAGCCCCCATATCATAACATTAGGTCACTAACTAGCCCCCATATCATAACATTAGGTCACTAACTAGCCCCCATATCATAACAGTAGGTCACTAACTAGCCCCATATCATAACATTAGGTCACTAACTAGCCCCCATATCATAACATTAGGTCACTAACTAGCCCCCATATCATAACATTAGGTCACTAACTAGCCCCATATCATAACATTAGGTCACTAACTAGCCCCCATATCATAACATTAGGTCACTAACTAGCCCCCATATCATAACATTAGGTCACTAACTAGCCCCCATATCATAACATTAGGTCACTAACTAGCCCCATATCATAACATTAGGTCACTAACTAGCCCCCATATAGCCCCCATATCATAACATTAGGTCACTAACTAGCCCCCATATCATATCATAACATTAGGTCACTAACTAGCCCCATATCATAACATTAGGTCACTAACTAGCTCCCATATAATAACATTAGGTCACTAACTAGCCCCCATATCATAACATTAGGTCACTAGCCCCCATATCATAACATTAGGTCACTAACTAGCCCCCATATCATAACATTAGGTCACTAACTAGCCCCCATATCATAACATTAGGTCACTAACTAGCCCCCATATCATAACATTAGGTCACTAACTAGCCCCCATATCATAACATTAGGTCACTAACTAGCCCCCATATCATAACATTAGGTCACTAACTAGCCCCCATATCATAACAGTAGGTCACTAACTAGCCCCCATATCATAACATTAGGTCACTAACTAGCCCCCATATCATAACATTAGGTCACTAACTAGCCCCCATATCATAACATTAGGTCACTAACTAGCCCCATATCATAACATTAGGTCACTAACTAGCCCCATATCATAACATTAGGTCACTAACTAGCCCCCATATCATAACATTAGGTCACTAACTAGCCCCATATCATAACATTAGGTCACTAACTAGCTCCCATATCATAACATTAGGTCACTAACTAGCCCCCATATCATAACATTAGGTCACTCTAGCCCCCATATCATAACATTAGGTCACTAACTAGCCCCCATATCATAACATTAGGTCACTAACTAGCCCCCATATCATAACATTAGGTCACTAACTAGCCCCCATATCATAACATTAGGTCACTAACTAGCTCCCATATCATAACACAGGTCACTAACTAGCTCCCATATCATAACATTAGGTCACTAACTAGCCCCCATATCATAACAGTAGGTCACTAACTAGCCCCCATATCATAACATTAGGTCACTAACTAGCCCCCATATCATAACATTAGGTCACTAACTAGCCCCCATATCATAACATTAGGTCACTAACTAGCTCCCATATCATAACATTAGGTCACTAACTAGCCCCATATCATAACATAGGTCACTAACTAGCTCCCATATCATAACATTAGGTCACTAACTAGCCCCCATATCATAACATTAGGTCACTAACTAGCCCCCATATCATAACATTAGGTCACTAACTAGCCCCCATATCATAACATTAGGTCACTAACTAGCCCCCATATCATAACATTAGGTCACTAACTAGCCCCCATATCATAACATTAGGTCACTAACTAGCCCCATATCATAACATAATTAGGTCACTAACTAGCCCCCATATCATAACATTAGGTCACTAACTAGCCCCCATATCATAACATTAGGTCACTAACTAGCCCCCATATCATAACATTAGGTCACTAACTAGCCCCCATATCATAACAGTAGGTCACTAACTAGCCCCCATATCATAACATTAGGTCACTAACTAGCCCCCATATCATAACATAGGTCACTAACTAGCCCCCATATCATAACATTAGGTCACTAACTAGCCCCATATCATAACATTAGGTCACTAACTAGCCCCCATATCATAACATTAGGTCACTAACTAGCCCCATATCATAACATTAGGTCACTAATAGCCCCCATATCATAACATTAGGTCACTAACTAGCCCCCCCCATATCATAAACATATCAGTAGGTCACTAACTAGCCCCCATATCATAACATTAGGTCACTAACTAGCCCCCATACTAGCCCCCATATCATAACATTAGGTCACTAACTAGCCCCCATATCATAACATTAGGTCACTAACTAGCCCCCATATCATAACATTAGGTCACTAACTAGCCCCCATATCATAACATTAGGTCACTAACTAGCCCCCATATCATAACATTAGGTCACTAACTAGCCCCCATATCATAACATTAGGTCACTAACTAGCTCCCATATCATAACATTAGGTCACTAACTAGCCCCCATATCATAACATTAGGTCACTAACTAGCCCCCATATCATAACATTAGGTCACTAACTAGCCCCCATATCATAACATTAGGTCACTAACTAGCCCCCATAACATTAGGTCACTAATATCATAACATTAGGTCACTAACTAGCTCCCATATCATAACATTAGGTCACTAACTAGCTCCCATATCATAACATTAGGTCACTAACTAGCTCCCATATCATAACATTAGGTCACTAACTAGCCCCCATATCATAACAGTAGGTCACTAACTAGCCCCCATATCATAACATTAGGTCACTAACTAGCCCCCATATCATAACAGTAGGTCACTAACTAGCCCCCATATCATAACATTAGGTCACTAACTAGCCCCATATCATAACATTAGGTCACTAACTAGCCCCCATATCATAACAGTAGGTCACTAACTAACATAACATTAGGTCACTAACTAGCCCCCATATCATAACATTAGGTCACTAACTAGCCCCATATCATAACATTAGGTCACTAACTAGCTCCCATATCATAACATTAGGTCACTAACTAGCCCCCATATCATAACATTAGGTCACTAACTAGCCCCATATCATAACATTAGGTCACTAACTAGCCCCCATATCATAACATTAGGTCACTAACTAGCCCCCATATCATAACATTAGGTCACTAACTAGCCCCCATATCATAACATTAGGTCACTAACTAGCCCCCATATCATAACATTAGGTCACTAACTAGCCCCCATATCATAACATTAGGTCACTAACTAGCCCCCATATCATAACATTAGGTCACTAACTAGCCCCATATCATAACATTAGGTCACTAACTAGCTCCCATATCATAACATTAGGTCACTAACTAGCCCCCATATCATAACATTAGGTCACTAACTAGCCCCATATCATAACATTAGGTCACTAACTAGCCCCCATATCATAACATTAGGTCACTAACTAGCCCCATATCATAACATTAGGTCACTAACAGCCCCCATATCATAACAACTAACTAGCCCCATATCATAACATTAGGTCACTAACTAGCCCCCATATCATAACATTAGGTCACTAACTAGCCCCCATATCATAACATTAGGTCACTAACTAGCCCCCATATCATAACATTAGGTCACTAACTAGCCCCCATATCATAACATTAGGTCACTAACTAGCCCCCATATCATAACATTAGGTCACTAACTAGCCCCATATCATAACATTAGGTCACTAACTAGCCCCCATATCATAACATTAGGTCACTAACTAGCCCCCATATCATAACATTAGGTCACTAACTAGCCCCCATATCATAACATTGGGTCACTAACTAGCCCCATATCATAACATTAGCCCTAACTAGCCCCCATATCATAACATTAGGTCACTAACTAGCCCCATATCATAACAGTAGGTCACTAACTAGCCCCCATATCATAACATTAGGTCACTAACTAGCCCCCATATCATAACAGTAGGTCACTAACTAGCCCCATATCATAACATTAGGTCACTAACTAGCTCCCATATCATAACATCAGGTCACTAACTAGCTCCCATATCATAACATTAGGTCACTAACTAGCCCCCATATCATAACATAGGTCTAATAGCCCCATACATAACATTAGGTCACTAACTAGCCCCCATATCATAACATTGGGTCACTAACTAGCCCCCATATCATTAGGTCACTAACTAGCTCCCATATCATAACATTAGGTCACTAACTAGCTCCCATATCATAACATTAGGTCACTAACTAGCCCCCATATCATAACATTAGGTCACTAACTAGCCCCCATATCATAACATTAGGTCACTAACTAGCCCCCATATCATAACATTAGGTCACTAACTAGCCCCCATATCATAACATTAGGTCACTAACTAGCCCCCATATCATAACAGTAGGTCACTAACTAGCCCCCATATCATAACATTAGGTCACTAACTAGCTCCCATATATCATAATCATTAGGTCACTAACTAGCCCCATATCATAACATATCATATCATAACATTAGGTCACTAACTAGCCCCCATATCATAACAGTAGGTCACTAACTAGCCCCCATATCATAACATTAGGTCACTAACTAGCCCCCATATCATAACAGTAGGTCACTAACTAGCCCCATATCATAACATTAGGTCACTCCCATATAATAACTAGTCACTAACTAGCCCCATATCATAACATTAGGTCACTAACTAGCCCCATATCATAACAGTAGGTCACTAACTAGCCCCCATATCATAACATTAGGTCACTAACTAGCCCCCATATCATAACAGTAGGTCACTAACTAGCCCCATATCATAACATTAGGTCACTAACTAGCCCCATATCATAACATTAGGTCACTAACTAGCCCCCATATCATAACATTAGGTCACTAACTAGCCCCCATATCATAACAGTAGGTCACTAACTAGCCCCATATCATAACATTAGGTCACTAACTAGCCCCCATATCATAACATTAGGTCACTAACTAGCCCCCATATCATAACATTAGGTCACTAACTAGCCCCCATATCATAACATTAGGTCACTAACTAGCCCCCATATCATAACATTAGGTCACTAACTAGCCCCATATCATAACATTAGGTCACTAACTAGCTCCCATATCATAACATTAGGTCACTAACTAGCCCCCATATCATAACATTAGGTCACTAACTAGCCCCCATATCATAACATTAGGTCACTAACTAGCCCCATATCATAACATTAGGTCACTAACTAGCCCCCATATCATAACATTAGGTCACTAACTAGCCCCCATATCATAACATTAGGTCACTAACTAGCCCCCATATCATAACATTAGGTCACTAACTAGCCCCATATCATAACATTAGGTCACTAACTAGCCCCATATCATAACATTAGGTCACTAACAGCTCCCATATCATAACATTAGGTCACTAACTAGCCCCCATATCATAACATTAGGTCACTAACTAGCCCCCATATCATAACATTAGGTCACTAACTAGCCCCCATATCATAACATAGGTAGGTCATAACATTAGGTCACTAACTAGCCCCCATATCATAACATTAGGTCACTAACTAGCCCCATATCATAACATTAGGTCACTAACTAGCCCCATATCATAACATTAGGTCACATATCATAACATTAGGTCACTAACTAGCCCCATATCATAACATTAGGTCACTAACTAGCCCCCATATCATAACATTAGGTCACTAACTAGCCCCCATATCATAACATTAGGTCACTAACTAGCTCCCATATCATAACAACAGGTCACTAACAGCTCCCATATCATAACATTAGGTCACTAACTAGCCCCCATATCATAACATTAGGTCACTAACTAGCCCCATATCATAACATTAGGTCACTAACTAGCCCCCATATCATAACATTAGGTCACTAACTAGCCCCCATATCATAACATTAGGTCATAACATTAGGTAACTAGCCCCATATCATAACATTAGGTCACTAACTAGCCCCCATATAGGTCACTAACTAGCCCCCATATCATAACATTAGGTCACTAACTAGCCCCCATATCATAACATTAGGTCACTAACTAGCCCATATCATAACATTAGGTCACTAACTAGCCCCATATCATAACATTAGGTCACTAACTAGCCCCCATATCATAACATTAGGTCACTAACTAGCCCCCATATCATAACATTAGGTCACTAACTAGCCCCCATATCATAACATTAGGTCACTAACTAGCCCCCATATCATAACATTAGGTCACTAACTAGCCCCCATATCATAACATTAGGTCACTAACTAGCCCCCATATCATAACATTAGGTCACTAACTAGCCCCCATATCATAACATTAGGTAGCTCCCATATCATAACATTCAGGTCACTAACTAGCCCCATATCATAACATTAGGTCACTAACTAGCCCCCATATCATAACATTAGGTCACTAACTAGCCCCCATATCATAACATTAGGTCACTAACTAGCCCCCATATCATAACATTAGGTCACTAACTAGCCCCCATATCATAACATTAGGTCACTAACTAGCCCCATATCATAACATTAGGTCACTAACTAGCCCCCATATCATAACATTAGGTCACTAACTAGCCCCCATATCATAACAGTAGGTCACTAACTAGCCCCCATATCATAACATTAGGTCACTAACTAGCCCCCATATCATAACATTAGGTCACTAACTAGCCCCCATATCATAACATTAGGTCACTAACTAGCCCCATATCATAACATTAGGTCACTAACTAGCCCCCATATCATAACATTAGGTCACTAACTAGCCCCCATATCATAACAGTAGGTCACTAACTAGCCCCATATCATAACATTAGGTCACTAACTAGCCCCATATCATAACATTAGGTCACTAACTAGCCCCCATATCATAACATTAGGTCACTAACTAGCCCCCATATCATAACATTAGGTCACTAACTAGCCCCCATATCATAACATTAGGTCACTAACTAGCCCCCATATCATAACATTAGGTCACTAACTAGCCCCCATATCATAACATTAGGTCACTAACTAGCCCCCATATCATAACATTAGGTCACTAACTAGCCCCATATCATAACATTAGGTCACTAACTAGCCCCCATATCATAACATTAGGTCACTAACTAGCCCCATATCATAACATTAGGTCACTAACTAGCCCCCATATCATAACATTGGGTCACTAACTAGCCCCATATAATAACATTAGGTCACTAACTAGCCCCCATATCATAACATTAGGTCACTAACTAGCCCCCATATCATAACATTAGGTCACTAACTATAGCCCCCATATCATAACATTAGGTCACTAACTAGCCCCCATATCATAACAGTAGGTCACTAACTAGCCCCCATATCATAACATTAGGTCACTAACTAGCCCCATATCATAACATTAGGTCACTAACTAGCTCCCATATCATAACATTAGGTCACTAACTAGCCCCATATCATAACAGTAGGTCACTAACTAGCCCCCATATCATAACATTAGGTCACTAACTAGCCCCCATATCATAACATTAGGTCACTAACTAGCCCCCATATCATAACATTAGGTCACTAACTAGCCCCATATCATAACATTAGGTCACTAACTAGCTCCCATATCATAACATTAGGTCACTAACTAGCTCCCATATCATAACATTAGGTCACTAACTAGCCCCATATCATAACATTAGGTCACTAACTAGCCCCATATCATAACATTAGGTCACTAACTAGCCCCCATATCATAACAGTAGGTCACTAACTAGCCCCCATATCATAACATTAGGTCACTAACTAGCCCCCATATCATAACAGTAGGTCACTAACTAGCCCCCATATCATAACATTAGGTCACTAACTAGCCCCATATCATAACATTAGGTCACTAACTAGCCCCCATATCATAACATTAGGTCACTAACTAGCCCCCATATCATAACATTAGGTCACTAACTAGCCCCCATATCATAACATTAGGTCACTAACTAGCCCCCATATCATAACAGTAGGTCACTAACTAGCCCCCATATCATAACATTAGGTCACTAACTAGCCCCCATATCATAACAGTAGGTCACTAACTAGCCCCCATATCATAACATTAGGTCACTTAGCCCCATATAATAACATTAGGTCACTAACTAGCCCCCATATCATAACATTAGGTCACTAACTAGCCCCCATATCATAACATTAGGTCACTAACTAGCCCCCATATCATAACATTAGGTCACTAACTAGCCCCCATATCATAACATTAGGTCACTAACTAGCCCCATATCATAACATTAGGTCACTAATAGCCCCATATCATAACATTAGGTCACTAACTAGCCCCCATATCATAACATTAGGTCACTAACTAGCCCCCATATCATAACATTAGGTCACTAACTAGCCCCCATATCATAACATTAGGTCACTAACTAGCCCCATATCATAACATTAGGTCACTAACTAGCCCCCATATCATAACATTAGGTCACTAACTAGCCCCCATATCATAACATTAGGTCACTAACTAGCCCCCATATCATAACATTAGGTCACTAACTAGCCCCATATCATAACATTAGGTCACTAACTAGCCCCATATCATAACATTAGGTCACTAACTAGCCCCCATATCATAACATTAGGTCACTAACTAGCCCCCATATCATAACATTAGGTCACTAACTAGCCCCCATATCATAACATTAGGTCACTAACTAGCCCCATATCATAACAGTAGGTCACTAACTAGCCCCATATCATAACATTAGGTCACTAACTAGCTCCCATATCATAACATTAGGTCACTAACTAGCCCCATATCATAACATTAGGTCACTAACTAGCCCCATATCATAACATAGGTCACTAACAGCCCCATATCATAACATTAGGTCACTAACTAGCCCCCATATCATAACATTAGGTCACTAACTAGCCCCCATATCATAACATTAGGTCACTAACTAGCCCCCATATCATAACATTAGGTCACTAACTAGCCCCCATATCATAACATTAGGTCACTAACTAGCCCCCATATCATAACAGTAGGTCACTAACTAGCCCCCATATCATAACATTAGGTCACTAACTAGCCCCATATCATAACATTAGGTCACTAACTAGCCCCATATCATAACATTAGGTCACTAACTAGCCCCATATCATAACATTAGGTCACTAACTAGCCCCCATATCATAACATTAGGTCACTAACTAGCCCCCATATCATAACATTAGGTCACTAACTAGCCCCCATATCATAACATTAGGTCACTAACTAGCCCCCATATCATAACAGTAGGTCACTAACTAGCCCCATATCATAACATTAGGTCACTAACTAGCTCCCATATCATAACATCAGGTCACTAACTAGCCCCCATATCATAACATTAGGTCACTAACTAGCCCCCATATCATAACATTAGGTCACTAACTAGCCCCCATATCATAACATTAGGTCATAACTAGCCCCCATATCATAACATTAGGTCACTAACTAGCCCCATATCATAACATTAGGTCACTAACTAGCCCCATATCATAACATTAGGTCACTAACTAGCTCCCATATCATAACATAGGTCATAACAGCTCCCATATCATAACATTAGGTCACTAACTAGCCCCATATCATAACAGTAGGTCACTAACTAGCCCCATATCATAACATTAGGTCACTAACTAGCCCCATATATCATAACAGTAGGTCACTAACTAGCCCCCATATCATAACATTAGGTCACTAATCATATATAACATTAGGTCACTAACTAGCCCCCATATCAACATTAGGTCACTAACTAGCCCCCATATCATAACAGTAGGTCACTAACTAGCCCCCATATCATAACATTAGGTCACTAACTAGCCCCCATATCATAACATTAGGTCACTAACTAGCCCCCATATCATAACATTAGGTCACTAACTAGCCCCATATCATAACATCATAACATTAGGTCACTAACTAGCCCCATATCATAACAGTAGGTCACTAACTAGCCCCATATCATAACATTAGGTCACTAACTAGCCCCCATATCATAACATTAGGTCACTAACTAGCCCCCATATCATAACATTAGGTCACTAACTAGCCCCCATATCATAACATTAGGTCACTAACTAGCCCCCATATCATAACATTAGGTCACTAACTAGCCCCCATATCATAACAGCCCCATATCATAACATTAGGTCACTAACTAGCCCCCATATCATAACATTAGGTCACTAACTAGCCCCCATATCATAACATTAGGTCACTAACTAGCCCCTAATATATCATAACATTAGGTCACTAACTAGCCCCATATCATAACATTAGGTCACTAACTAGCCCCCATATCATAACATTAGGTCACTAACTAGCCCCATATCATAACATTAGGTCACTAACTAGCCCCCATATCATAACATTAGGTCACTAACTAGCCCCCATATCATAACATTAGGTCACTAACTAGCCCCATATCATAACATTAGGTCACTAACTAGCCCCCATATCATAACAGTAGGTCACTAACTAGCCCCCATATCATAACATTAGGTCACTAACTAGCCCCATATCATAACATTAGGTCACTAACTAGCCCCCATATCATAACAGTAGGTCACTAACTAGCCCCCATATCATAACATTAGGTCACTAACTAGCCCCCATATCATAACATTAGGTCACTAACTAGCCCCATATCATAACATTAGGTCACTAACTAGCCCCCATATCATAGGTCACTAATAGCCCCCATATCATAACATTAGGTCACTAACTAGCCCCCATATCATAACATTAGGTCACTAACTAGCCCCCATATCATAACAGTAGGTCACCCATATCATAACATTAGGTCACTAACTAGCCCCCATATCATAACATTAGGTCACTAACTAGCCCCATATCATAACATTAGGTCACTAACTAGCCCCCATATCATAACATTAGGTCACTAACTAGCCCCCATATCATAACATTAGGTCACTAACTAGCCCCATATCATAACAGTAGGTCACTAACTAGCCCCCATATCATAACATTAGGTCACTAACTAGCCCCCATATCCATAGGTCATAACAGTAGGTCACTAACTAGCCCCCATATCATAACATTAGGGTCAGCCCCCATATCATAACATTAGGTCACTAACTAGCCCCATATCATAACATTAGGTCACTAACTAGCCCCATATCATAACATTAGGTCACTAACTAGCCCCCATATCATAACATTAGGTCACTAACTAGCCCCCATATCATAACATTAGGTCACTAACTAGCCCCCATATCATAACATTAGGTCACTAACTAGCCCCATATCATAACATTAGGTCACTAACTAGCCCCCATATCATAACATTAGGTCACTAACTAGCCCCCATATCATAACATTAGGTCACTAACTAGCCCCATATCATAACATTAGGTCACTAACTAGCCCCCATATCATAACATTAGGTCACTAACTAGCCCCATATCATAACATTAGGTCACTAACTAGCCCCATATCATAACATTAGGTCACTAACTAGCCCCCATATCATAACAGTAGGTCACTAACTAGCCCCATATCATAACATTAGGTCACTAACTAGCCCCCATATCATAACATTAGGTCACTAACTAGCCCCCATATCATAACATTAGGTCACTAACTAGCCCCATATCATAACATTAGGTCACTAACTAGCCCCCATATCATAACATTAGGTCACTAACTAGCCCCATACATTAGGTCACTAACTAGCCCCCCATATCATAAAGCCCCATATCATAACATTAGGTCACTAACTAGCCCCATATCATAACATTAGGTCACTAACTAGCCCCCATATCATAACATTAGGTCACTAACTAGCCCCCATATCATAACATTAGGTCACTAACTAGCCCCATATCATAACATTAGGTCACTAACTAGCCCCCATATCATAACATTAGGTCACTAACTAGCCCCCATATCATAACATTAGGTCACTAACTAGCCCCCATATCATAACATTAGGTCACTAACTAGCCCCCATATCATAACATTAGGTCACTAACTAGCCCCCATATCATAACATTAGGTCACTAACTAGCCCCCATATCATAACATTAGGTCACTAACTAGCCCCCATATCATAACATTAGGTCACTAACTAGCCCCCATATCATAACATTAGGTCACTAAGCCCCATATCATAACATTAGGTCACTAACTAGCCCCCATATCATAACATTAGGTCACTAACTAGCCCCATATCATAACATTAGGTCACTAACTAGCCCCCATATCATAACATTAGGTCACTAACTAGCCCCATATCATAACATTAGGTCACTAACTAGCCCCATATCATAACAGTAGGTCACTAACTAGCTCCCATATCATAACATTAGGTCACTAACTAGCCCCATATCATAACATTAGGTCACTAACTAGCCCCCATATCATAACATTAGGTCACTAACTAGCCCCCATATCATAACATTAGGTCACTAACTAGCCCCCCATATCATAACATTAGGTCACTAACTAGCCCCCATATCATAACATTAGGTCACTAACTAGCCCCCATATCATAACATTAGGTCACTAACTAGCTCCCATATCATAACATTAGGTCACTAACTAGCCCCCATATCATAACATTAGGTCACTAACTAGCCCCATATCATAACATTAGGTCACTAACTAGCCCCCATATCATAACATTAGGTCACTAACTAGCCCCATATCATAACATTAGGTCACTAACTAGCCCCATATCATAACATTAGGTCACTAACTAGTCATATCATAACATTAGGTCACTAACTAGCCCCCATATCATAACAGTAGGTCACTAACTAGCCCCCATATCATAACATTAGGTCACTAACTAGCCCCCATATCATAACAGTAGGTCACTAACTAGCCCCATATCATAACATTAGGTCACTAACTAGCCCCCATATCATAACATTAGGTCACTAACTAGCCCCCATATCATAACATTAGGTCACTAACTAGCCCCCATATCATAACATTAGGTCACTAACTAGCCCCCATATCATATCATAACATAACATTAGGTCACTAACTAGCCCCATATCATAACATTAGGGTCACATATCATAACATTAGGTCACTAACTAGCCCCATATCATAACATTAGGTCAGCCCCCATATCATAACATTAGGTCACTAACTAGCCCCATATCATAACATTAGGTCACTAACTAGCCCCATATCATAACATTAGGTCACTAACTAGCCCCCATATCATAACATTAGGTCACTAACTAGCCCCCATATCATAACATTAGGTCACTAACTAGCCCCATATCATAACATTAGGTCACTAACTAGCCCCCATATCATAACATTAGGTCACACTAACATAACATTAGGTCACTAACTAGCCCCATATCATAACATTAGGTCACTAACAGCCCCCATATCATAACATTAGGTCACTAACTAGCTCCCATATCATAACATTAGGTCACTAACTAGCTCCCATATCATAACATTAGGTCACTAACTAGCCCCATATCATAACATTAGGTCACTAACTAGCCCCCATATCATAACATTAGGTCACTAACTAGCCCCCATATCATAACATTAGGTCACTAACTAGCCCCCATATCATAACATTAGGTCACTAACTAGCCCATATCATAACATAGGTCACTAACAGCTCCCATATCATAACATAGGTCACTAACTAGCCCCATATCATAACATTAGGTCACTAACTAGCCCCCATATCATAACAGTAGGTCACTAACTAGCCCCCATATCATAACATTAGGTCACTAACTAGCCCCCATATCATAACATTGGGTCACTAACTAGCCCCCATATCATAACATTAGGTCATTAGGTCACTAACTAGCTCCCATATCATAACATTAGGTCACTAACTAGCTCCCATATCATAACATTAGGTCACTAACTAGCCCCATATCATAACATTAGGTCACTAACTAGCCCCCATATCATAACATTAGGTCACTAACTAGCCCCCATATCATAACATTAGGTCACTAACTAGCCCCATATCATAACATTAGGTCACTAACTAGCCCCCATATCATAACATTAGGTCACTAACTAGCCCCCATATCATAACATTAGGTCACTAACTAGCCCCCATATCATAACATTAGGTCACTAACTAGCCCCATATCATAACATTAGGTCACTAACTAGCCCCCATATCATAACATTAGGTCACTAACTAGCCCCATATCATAACAGTAGGTCACTAACTAGCCCCCATATCATAACATTAGGTCACTAACTAGCCCCCATATCATAACATAGGTCACTAACTAGCCCCATATCATAACATTAGGTCACTAACTAGCCCCCATATCATAACATTAGGTCACTAACTAATCATAACAGTAGGTCACTAACTAGCCCCCATATCATAACATTAGGTCACTAACTAGCCCCCATATCATAACATTAGGTCACTAACTAGCCCCATATCATAACATTAGGTCACTAACTAGCCCCCATATCATAACATTAGGTCACTAACTAGCCCCCATATCATAACATTAGGTCACTAACTAGCCCCCATATCATAACATTAGGTCACTAACTAGCCCCCATATCATAACATTAGGTCACTAACTAGCCCCCATATCATAACATTAGGTCACTAACTAGCCCCCATATCATAACATTAGGTCACTAAAGCCCCCATATCATAACATTGGGTCACTAACTAGCCCCATATCATAACATTAGGTCACTAACTAGCCCCCATATCATAACATTAGGTCACTAACTAGCCCCCATATCATAACATTAGGTCACTAACTAGCTCCCATATCATAACATTAGGTCACTAACTAGCCCCATATCATAACATTAGGTCACTAACTAGCCCCATATCATAACATTAGGTCACTAACTAGCCCCCATATCATAACATTAGGTCACTAACTAGCCCCCATATCATAACATTAGGTCACTAACTAGCTCCCATATCATAACATTAGGTCACTAACTAGCCCCCATATCATAACATTAGGTCACTAACTAGCCCCATATCATAACATTAGGTCAGCCCCATATCATAACATTAGGTCACTAACTAGCCCCCATATCATAACAGTAGGTCACTAACTAGCCCCCATATCATAACATTAGGTCACTAACTAGCCCCCATATCATAACATTAGGTCACTAACTAGCCCCATATCATAACATTAGGTCACTAACTAGCTCCCATATCATAACATTAGGTCACTAACTAGCCCCCATATCATAACAGTAGGTCACTAACTAGCCCCCATATCATAACATTAGGTCACTAACTAGCCCCATATCATAACATTAGGTCACTAACTAGCCCCATATCATAACATTAGGTCACTAATAGCCCCATATCATAACATTAGGTCACTAACTAGCCCCCATATCATAACATTAGGTCACTAACTAGCCCCATATCATAACATTAGGTCACTAACTAGCCCCCATATCATAACATTAGGTCACTAACTAGCCCCCATATCATAACATTAGGTCACTAACTAGCCCCATATCATAACATTAGGTCACTAACATTAGCCCCATATCATAACATTAGGTCACTAACTAGCCCCATATCATAACATTAGGTCACTAACTAGCCCCATATCATAACATTAGGTCACTAACTAGCCCCCATATCATAACATTAGGTCACTAACTAGCCCCATATCATAACATAGGTCACTAACTAGCCCCATATCATAACATTAGGTCACTAACTAGCTCCCATATCATAACATTAGGTCACTAACTAGCTCCCATATCATAACATCAGGTCACTAACCAGCTCCCATATCATAACATTAGGTCACTAACTAGCCCCCATATCATAACATTAGGTCACTAACTAGCCCCCATATCATAACAGTAGGTCACTAACTAGCCCCCATATCATAACATTAGGTCATAACAGCCCCCATATCATAACATTAGGTCACTAACTAGCCCCATATCATAACATTAGGTCACTAACTAGCCCCCATATCATAACAGTATGTCACTAACTAGCTCCCATTTCATAACATTAGGTCACTAACTAGCCCCCATATCATAACAGTAGGTCACTAACTAGCCCCCATATCATAACAGTAGGTCACTAACTAGCCCCCATATCATAACATTAGGTCACTAACTAGCCCCCATATCATAACATTAGGTCACTAACTAGCCCCATATCATAACATTAGGTCACTAACTAGCTCCCATATCATAACATTAGGTCACTAACTAGCTCCCATATCATAACATTAGGTCACTAACTAGCCCCCATATCATAACAGTAGGTCACTAACTAGCCCCATATCATAACATTAGGTCACTAACTAGCCCCCATATCATAACATTAGGTCACTAACTAGCCCCCATATCATAACATTAGGTCACTAACTAGCCCCATATCATAACATTAGGTCACTAACTAGCCCCATATCATAACATTAGGTCACTAACTAGCCCCCATATCATAACATTAGGTCACTAACTAGCCCCCATATCATAACATTAGGTCACTAACTAGCCCCATATCATAACATTAGGTCACTAACTAGCATATCCCATAGGTCATATATCATTAGGTCACTAACTAGCCCCATATCATAACATTAGGTCACTAACTAGCCCCCATATCATAACATTAGGTCACTAACTAGCCCCCATATCATAACATTAGGTCACTAACTAGCCCCATATCATAACATTAGGTCACTAACTAGCCCCATATCATAACATTAGGTCAGCCCCCATAATAACATTAGGTCACTAACTAGCCCCCATATCATAACATTAGGTCACTAACTAGCCCCCATATCATAACATTAGGTCACTAACTAGCCCCCATATCATAACATTAGGTCACTAACTAGCCCCCATATCATAACATTAGGTCACTAACTAGCCCCCATATCATAACATTAGGTCACTAACTAGCCCCATATCATAACATTAGGTCACTAACTAGCCCCATATCATAACATTAGGTCACTAACTAGCCCCATATCATAACATTAGGTCACACTAGCTCCCATATCATAACATCAGGTCACTAACTAGCTCCCATATCATAACATTAGGTCACTAACTAGCCCCCATATCATAACATTAGGTCACTAACAGTAGCCCCATATCATAACATTAGGTCACTAACTAGCCCCCATATCATAACATTAGGTCACTAACTAGCTCCCATATCATAACATTAGGTCACTAACTAGCTCCCATATCATAACATTAGGTCACTAACTAGCCCCCATATCATAACATTAGGTCATATCATAACTAGGTCCCTAGCCCCCATATCATAACATTAGGTCACTAACTAGCCCCATATCATAACATTAGGTCACTAACTAGCCCCCATATCATAACATTAGGTCACTAACTAGCCCCATATCATAACAGTAGGTCACTAACTAGCCCCATATCAACATTAGGTCACTAACTAGCCCCCATATCATAACAGTAGGTCACTAACTAGCCCCATATCATAACATTAGGTCACTAACTAGCCCCCATATCATAACAGTAGGTCACTAACTAGCCCCCATATCATAACATTAGGTCACTAACTAGCTCCCATATAATAACATTATCCACTAACTAGCCCCATATCATAACATTAGGTCACTAACTAGCCCCCATATCATAACAGTAGGTCACTAACTAGCCCCCATATCATAACATTAGGTCACTAACTAGCCCCCATATCATAACATTAGGTCACTAACTAGCCCCATATCATAACATTAGGTCACTAACTAGCCCCCATATCATAACATTAGGTCACTAACTAGCCCCCATATCATAACATTAGGTCACTAACTAGCCCCCATATCATAACATTAGGTCACTAACTAGCCCCATATCATAACATTAGGTCACTAACTAGCCCCCATATCATAACATTAGGTCACTAACTAGCCCCCATATCATAACATTAGGTCACTAACTAGTCATATCATAACATTAGGTCACTAACTAGCCCCCATATCATAACATTAGGTCACTAACTAGCTCCCATATCATAACATTAGGTCACTAACTAGCTCCCATATCATAACATCAGGTCACTAACCAGCTCCCATATCATAACATTAGGTCACTAACTAGCCCCCATATCATAACAGTAGGTCACTAACTAGCCCCATATCATAACATTAGGTCACTAACTAGCCCCCATATCATAACAGTAGGTCACTAACTAGCCCCATATCATAACATTAGGTCACTAACTAGCTCCCATATCATAACATTAGGTCACTAACTAGCCCCATATCATAACAGTAGGTCACTAACTAGCCCCCATATCATAACATTAGGTCACTAACTAGCCCCATATCATAACATTAGGTCACTAACTAGCCCCCATATCATAACATTAGGTCACTAACTAGCCCCATATCATAACATTAGGTCACTAACTAGCTCCCATATCATAACATTAGGTCACTAACTAGCTCCCATATCATAACATTAGGTCACTAACTAGCCCCCATATCATAACATTAGGTCACTAACTAGCCCCCATATCATAACATTAGGTCACTAACTAGCCCCATATCATAACATTAGGTCACTAACTAGCCCCATATCATAACAGTAGGTCACTAACTAGCCCCCATATCATAACATTAGGTCACTAACTAGCCCCCATATCATAACATTAGGTCACTAACTAGCCCCATATCATAACATTAGGTCACTAACTAGCCCCCATATCATAACATTAGGTCACTAACTAGCCCCCATATCATAACATTAGGTCACTAACTAGCCCCATATCATAACATTAGGTCACTAACTAGCCCCCATATCATAACATTAGGTCACTAACTAGCCCCCATATCATAACAGTAGGTCATAACATTAGGTCACTAACTAGCCCCCATATCATAACATTAGGTCACTAACTAGCCCCCATATCATAACATTAGGTCACTAACTAGCCCCCATATCATAACAGTAGGTCACTAACTAGCCCCATATCATAACATTAGGTCACTAACTAGCCCCCATATCATAACATTGGGTCACTAACTAGCCCCATATCATAACATTAGGTCACTAACTAGCCCCATATCATAACATTAGGTCACTAACTAGCTCCCATATCATAACATCAGGTCACTAACTAGCTCCCATATCATAACATTAGGTCACTAACAGCCCCCATATCATAACATTAGGTCACTAACTAGCCCCCATATCATAACATTAGGTCACTAACTAGCCCCATATCATAACATTAGGTCACTAACTAGCCCCATATCATAACATTAGGTCACTAACTAGCCCCCATATCATAACATTAGGTCACTAACTAGCCCCCATATCATAACATTAGGTCACTAACTAGCCCCATATCATAACATTAGGTCACTAACTAGCCCCCATATCATAACAGTAGGTCACTAACTAGCCCCCATATCATAACATTAGGTCACTAACTAGCCCCATATCATAACATTAGGTCACTAACTAGCCCCCATATCATAACATTAGGTCACTAACTAGCCCCATATCATAACAGTAGGTCACTAACTAGCCCCCATATCATAACATTAGGTCACTAACTAGCCCCCATATCATAACATTAGGTCACTAACTAGCCCCATATCATAACATTAGGTCACTAACTAGCCCCATATCATAACATTAGGTCACTAACTAGCCCCCATATCATAACATTAGGTCACTAACTAGCCCCCATATCATAACATTAGGTCACTAACTAGCCCCCATATCATAACATTAGGTCACTAACTAGCCCCATATCATAACAGTAGGTCACTAACTAGCCCCCATATCATAACATTAGGTCACTAACTAGCTCCCATATAATAACATTAGGCCACTAACTAGCCCCCATATCATAACATTAGGTCACTAACTAGCCCCCATATCATAACATTAGGTCACTAACTAGCCCCATATCATAACATTAGGTCACTAACTAGCCCCATATCATAACAGTAGGTCACTAACTAGCCCCCATATCATAACATTAGGTCACTAACTAGCCCCCATATCATAACAGTAGGTCACTAACTAGCCCCCATTTCATAACATTAGGTCACTAACTAGCCCCCATATCATAACATTAGGTCACTAACTAGCCCCCATATCATAACAGTAGGTCACTAACTAGCCCCCATATCATAACATTAGGTCACTAACTAGCCCCATATCATAACATTAGGTCACTAACTAGCCCCATATCATAACATTAGGTCACTAACTAGCCCCATATCATAACATTAGGTCACTAACTAGCCCCCATATCATAACATTAGGTCACTAACTAGCCACCATATCATAACATTAGGTCACTAACTAGCCCCCATATCATAACATTAGGTCACTAACTAGCCCCCATATCCAATATCATAACATTAGGTCACTAACTAGCCCCCATATCATAACATTAGGTCACTAACTAGCCCCCATATCATAACATTAGGTCACTAACTAGCCCCATATCATAACATTAGGTCACTAACTAGCCCCCATATCATAACATTAGGTCACTAACTAGCCCCCATATCATAACATTAGGTCACTAACTAGCCCCCATATCATAACATTGGGTCACTAACTAGCCCCATATCATAACATTAGGTCACTAACTAGCTCCCATATCATAACATTAGGTCACTAACTAGCTCCCATATCATAACATAGGTCACTAACTAGCCCCATATCATAACATTAGGTCACTAACTAGCCCCCATATCATAACATTAGGTCACTAACTAGCCCCCATATCATAACATTAGGTCACTAACTAGCCCCCATATCATAACATTAGGTCACTAACTAGCCCCCATATCATAACATTAGGTCACTAACTAGCTCCCATATCATAACAGTAGGTCACTAACTAGCCCCCATATCATAACATTAGGTCACTAACTAGCCCCCATATCATAACAGTAGGTCACTAACTAGCCCCATATCATAACATTAGGTCACTAACTAGCCCCCATATCATAACATTGGGTCACTAACTAGCCCCCATATCATAACATTAGGTCACTAACTAGCTCCCATATCATAACATTAGATCACTAACTAGCTCCCATATCATAACATCAGGTCACTAACTAGCTCCCATATCATAACATTAGGTCACTAACTAGCCCCCATATCATAACAGTAGGTCACTAACTAGCCCCCATATCATAACATTAGGTCACTAACTAGCCCCATATCATAACATTAGGTCACTAACTAGCCCCCATATCATAACAGTAGGTCAGCCCCATATCAACATTAGGTCACTAACTAGCCCCCATATCATAACAGTAGGTCACTAACTAGCCCCCATATCATAACATTAGGTCACTAACTAGCCCCCATATCATAACAGTAGGTCACTAACTAGCCCCCATATCATAACATTAGGTCACTAACTAGCTCCCATATAATAACATTAGGCCACTAACTAGCCCCCATATCATAACATTAGGTCACTAACTAGCCCCCATATCATAACAGTAGGTCACTAACTAGCCCCCATATCATAACATTAGGTCACTAACTAGCCCCATATCATAACATTAGGTCACTAACTAGCCCCATATCATAACATTAGGTCACTAACTAGCCCCATATCATAACATTAGGTCACTAACTAGCCCCCATATCATAACATTAGGTCACTAACTAGCCCCCATATCATAACATTAGGTCACTAACTAGCCCCCATATCATAACATTAGGTCACTAACTAGCCCCCATATCATAACATTAGGTCACTAACTAGCCCCCATATCATAACATTAGGTCACTAACTAGCCCCCATATCATAACATTAGGTCACTAACTAGCTCCCATATCATAACATTAGGTCACTAACTAGCCCCATATCATAACATCAGGTCACTAACAGCTCCCATATCATAACATTAGGTCACTAACTAGCCCCCATATCATAACATTAGGTCACTAACTAGCCCCATATCATAACATTAGGGTCACTAACTAGCCCCCATATCATAACATTAGGTCATCACTATATCATAACATCAGGTCACTAACTAGCATATCATAACATTAGGTCACTAACTAGCCCCCATATCATAACATTAGGTCACTAACTAGCCCCCATATCATAACATTAGGTCACTAACTAGCCCCCATATCATAACATTAGGTCACTAACTAGCCCCCATATCATAACATTAGGTCACTAACTAGCCCCATATCATAACATTAGGTCACTAACTAGCTCCCATATCATAACATTAGGTCACTAACTAGCTCCCATATCATAACATTAGGTCACTAACTAGCCCCATATCATAGGTCTAACTAGCCCCCATATCATAACATTAGGTCACTAACTAGCCCCATATCATAACAGTAGGTCACTAACTAGCCCCATATCATAACATTAGGTCACTAACTAGCCCATATTAACAGTAGGTCAGCCCCATATTATAACATTAGGTCACTAACTAGCTCCCATATAATAACATTAGGTCACTAACTAGCCCCATATCATAACATTAGGTCACTAACTAGCCCCCATATCATAACAGTAGGTCACTAACTAGCCCCCATATCATAACATTAGGTCACTAACTAGCCCCATATCATAACATTAGGTCACTAACCAGCCCCATTTCATAACATTAGGTCACTAACTAGCCCCATATCATAACATTAGGTCACTAACTAGCCCCCATATCATAACATTAGGTCACTAACTAGCCCCCATATCATAACATTAGGTCACTAACTAGCCCCCATATCATAACATTAGGTCATAACATTAGGTCACTAACTAGCCCCATATCATAACATTAGGTCACTAACTAGCCCCCATATCATAACATTAGGTCACTAACTAGCCCCCATATCATAACATTAGGTCACTAACTAGCCCCATATCATAACATTAGGTCACTAACTAGCCCCCATATCATAACATTGGGTCACTAACTAGCCCCCATATCATAACATTAGGTCACTAACTAGCTCCCATATCATAACATTAGGTCACTAACTAGCCCCTAATAGCTCCCATATCATAACATTAGGTCACTAACTAGCCCCCATATCATAACAGTAGGTCACTAACTAGCCCCCATATCATAACATTAGGTCACTAACTAGCCCCATATCATAACAGTAGGTCACTAACTAGCCCCCATATCATAACATTAGGTCACTAACTAGCTCCCATATCATAACATTAGGTCACTAACTAGCCCCCATATCATAACATTAGGTCACTAACTAGCCCCATATCATAACATTAGGTCACTAACTAGCCCCCATATCATAACATTAGGTCACTAACTAGCCCCCATATCATAACATTAGGTCACTAACTAGCCCCATATCATAACATTAGGTCACTAACTAGCCCCCATATCATAACATTAGGTCACTAACTAGCCCCATATCATAACATTAGGTCACTAACTAGCCCCCATATCATAACAGTAGGTCACTAACTAGTCATATCATAACATTAGGTCACTAACTAGCCCCATATCATAACATTAGGTCACTAACTAGCCCCCATATCATAACATTAGGTCACTAACTAGCCCCCATATCATAACATTAGGTCACTAACTAGCCCCCATATCATAACATTAGGTCACTAACTAGCCCCCATATCATAACATTAGGTCACTAACTAGCCCCCATATCATAACATTAGGTCACTAGCCCCATATCATAACATTAGGCTAACTAGCCCCATATCATAACATTAGGTCACTAACTAGCCCCCATATCATAACATTAGGTCACTAACTAGCCCCCATATCATAACATTAGGTCACTAACTAGCCCCATATCATAACATTAGGTCACTAACTAGCCCCATATCATAACATTAGGTCACTAACTAGCCCCCATATCATAACATTAGGTCACTAACTAGCCCCCATATCATAACATTAGGTCACTAACTAGCCCCCATATCATAACATTAGGTCACTAACTAGCCCCCATATCATAACATTAGGTCACTAACTAGCCCCATATCATAACATTAGGTCACTAACTAGCCCCCATATCATAACATTAGGTCACTAACTAGCCCCCATATCATAACAGTAGGTCACTAACACCAGCCCCATATCATAACATTAGGTCACTAACTAGCCCCCATATCATAACATTAGGTCACTAACTAGCCCCCATTTCATAACATTAGGTCACTAACTAGCTCCCATATCATAACATCAGGTCACTAACTAGCTCCCATATCATAACATTAGGTCACTAACTAGCCCCCATATCATAACAGTAGGTCACTAACTAGCCCCCATATCATAACATTAGGTCACTAACTAGCCCCCATATCATAACATTGGGTCACTAACTAGCCCCCATATCATAACATTAGGTCACTAACTAGCTCCCATATCATAACATTAGGTCACTAACTAGCTCCCATATCATAACATTAGGTCACTAACTAGCTCCCATATCATAACATTAGGTCACTAACTAGCCCCCATATCATAACAGTAGGTCACTAACTAGCCCCCATATCATAATAGTAGGTCACTAACTAGCCCCATATCATAACAGTAGGTCACTAACTAGCCCCCATATCATAACATTGGGTCACTAACTAGCTCCCATATCATAACAGTAGGTCACTAACTAGCCCCATATCATAACATTAGGTCACTAACTAGCCCCCATATCATAACATTAGGTCACTAACTAGCCCCCATATCATAACATTAGGTCACTAACTAGCCCCATATCATAACATTAGGTCACTAACTAGCCCCATATCATAACATTAGGTCACTAACTAGCTCCCATATCATAACATTAGGTCACTAACTAGCCCCCATATCATAACATTAGGTCACTAACTAGCCCCATATCATAACATTAGGTCACTAACTAGCCCCCATATCATAACATTAGGTCACTAACTAGCCCCCATATCATAACATTAGGTCACTAACTAGCCCCCATATCATAACATTAGGTCACTAACTAGCCCCATATCATAACATTAGGTCACTAACTAGCCCCCATATCATAACATTAGGTCACTAACTAGCCCCCATATCATAACATTAGGTCACTAACTAGCCCCCATATCATAACAGTAGGTCACTAACTAGCCCCATATCATAACATTAGGTCACTAACTAGCCCCCATATCATAACAGTAGGTCACTAACTAGCCCCCATATCATAACATTAGGTCACTAACTAGCCCCATATCATAACATTAGGTCACTAACTAGCCCCCATATCATAACATTAGGTCACTAACTAGCCCCCATATCATAACATTAGGTCACTAACTAGCCCCCATATCATAACATTAGGTCACTAACTAGCCCCCATATCATAACATTAGGTCACTAACTAGCCCCATATCATAACATTAGGTCACTAACTAGCCCCCATATCATAACATTAGGTCACTAACTAGCCCCATATCATAACATTAGGTCACTAACTAGCCCCCATATCATAACATTAGGTCACTAACTAGCCCCCATATCATAACATTAGGTCACTAACTAGCTCCCATATCATAACATTAGGTCACTAACTAGCCCCCATATCATAACAGTAGGTCACTAACTAGCCCCCATATCATAACATTAGGTCACTAACTAGCCACCATATCATAACAGTAGGTCACTAACTAGACCCCATATCATAACATTGGGTCACTAACTAGCCCCCATATCATAACATTAGGTCACTAACTAGCCCCCATATCATAACATTAGGTCACTAACTAGCCCCCATATCATAACAGTAGGTCACTAACTAGCCCCCATATCATAACATTAGGTCACTAACTAGCCCCCATATCATAACAGTAGGTCACTAACTAGCCCCCATATCATAACATTAGGTCACTAACTAGCCCCCATATCATAACATTAGGTCACTAACTAGCCCCCATATCATAACATTAGGTCACTAACTAGCCCCCATATCATAACATTAGGTCACTAACTAGCCCCCATATCATAACATTGGGTCACTAACTAGCCCCCATATCATAACATTAGGTCACTAACTAGCTCCCATATCATAACATTAGGTCACTAACTAGCTCCCATATCATAACATCAGGTCACTAACTAGCTCCCATATCATAACATTAGGTCACTAACTAGCCCCCATATCATAACAGTAGGTCACTAACTAGCCCCCATATCATAACATTAGGTCACTAACTAGCCCCCATATCATAACAGTAGGTCACTAACTAGCTCCCATATCATAACATCAGGTCACTAACTAGCTCCCATATCATAACATTAGGTCACTAACTAGCCCCCATATCATAACATTAGGTCACTAACTAGCCCCCATATCATAACATTAGGTCACTAACTAGCCCCCATATCATAACATTGGGTCACTAACTAGCCCCCATATCATAACATTAGGTCACTAACTAGCTCCCATATCATAACATTAGGTCACTAACTAGCTCCCATATCATAACATCAGGTCATTAGCTCATATCATAACATTAGGTCACTAACTAGCCCCATATCATAACAGTAGGTCACTAACTAGCCCCCATATTATAACATTAGGTCACTAACTAGCCCCCATATCATAACATTAGGTCACTAACTAGCCCCATATCATAACATTAGGTCACTAACTAGCCCCCATATCATAACAGTAGGTCACTCTAGCCCCATATCATAACATTAGGTCACTAACTAGCCCCCATATCATAACATTAGGTCACTAACTAGCCCCCATATCATAACATTAGGTCACTAACTAGCCCCATATCATAACATTAGGTCACTAACTAGCCCCCATATCATAACATTAGGTCACTAACTAGCCCCCATATCATAACATTAGGTCACTAACTAGCCCCCATATCATAACATTAGGTCACTAACTAGCCCCATATCATAACAGTAGGTCACTAACTAGCCCCCATATCATAACATTAGGTCACTAACTAGCCCCCATATCATAACATTAGGTCACTAACTAGCCCCCATATCATAACATTAGGTCACTAACTAGCCCCCATATCATAACATTAGGTCACTAACTAGCCCCCATATCATAACATTAGGTCACTAACTAGCCCCCATATCATAACATTGGGTCACTAACTAGCTCCCATATAATAACATTAGGCCACTAACTAGCCCCCATATCATAACATTAGGTCACTAACTAGCCCCCATATCATAACAGTAGGTCACTAACTAGCCCCCATATCATAACATTAGGTCACTAACTAGCCCCCATATCATAACAGTAGGTCACTAACTAGCCCCCATTTCATAACATTAGGTCACTAACTAGCTCCCATATCATAACATCAGGTCACTAACTAGCTCCCATATCATAACATTAGGTCACTAACTAGCCCCCATATCATAACAGTAGGTCACTAACTAGCCCCCATATCATGACATTAGGTCACTAACTAGCCCCCATATCATAACATTGGGTCACTAACTAGCTCCCATATCATAACATTAGGTCACTAACTAGCTCCCATATCATAACATTAGATCACTAACTAGCTCCCATATCATAACATCAGGTCACTAACTAGCTCCCATATCATAACATTAGGTCACTAACTAGCCCCCATATCATAACAGTAGGTCACTAACTAGCCCCCATATCATAACATTAGGTCACTAACTAGCCCCCATATCATAACAGTAGGTCACTAACTAGCCCCCATATCATAACATTAGGTCACTAACTAGCCCCCATATCATAACAGTAGGTCACTAACTAGCCCCCATATCATAACATTAGGTCACTAACTAGCCCCCATATCATAACAGTAGGTCACTAACTAGCCCCCATATCATAACATTAGGTCACTAACTAGCCCCCATATCATAACAGTAGGTCACTAACTAGCCCCCATATCATAACATTAGGTCACTAACTAGCTCCCATATCATAACATTAGGTCACTAACTAGCCCCCATATCATAACATTAGGTCACTAACTAGCCCCATATCATAACATTAGGTCACTAACTAGCCCCCATATCATAACAGTAGGTCACTAACTAGCCCCATATCATAACATTAGGTCACTAACTAGCCCCCATATCATAACATTAGGTCACTAACTAGCCCCCATATCATAACATTAGGTCACTAACTAGCCCCATATCATAACATTAGGTCACTAACTAGCCCCATATCATACCATTAGGTCACTAACTAGCCCCATATCATAACAGTAGGTCACTAACTAGCCCCCATATCATAACATTAGGTCACTAACTAGCCCCATATCATAACAGTAGGTCACTAACTAGCCCCCATATCATAACATTAGGTCACTAACTAGCTCCCATATAATAACATTAGGTCACTAACTAGCCCCCATATCATAACATTAGGTCACTAACTAGCCCCCATATCATAACATTAGGTCACTAACTAGCCCCCATATCATAACAGTAGGTCACTAACTAGCCCCCATATCATAACATTAGGTCACTAACTAGCCCCCATATCATAACATTAGGTCACTAACTAGCCCCATTTCATAACATTAGGTCACTAACTAGCCCCATATCATAACATTAGGTCACTAACTAGCCCCATATCATAACAGTAGGTCACTAACTAGCCCCCATATCATAACAGTAGGTCACTAACTAGCCCCCATATCATAACATTAGGTCACTAACTAGCCCCCATATCATAACATTAGGTCACTAACTAGCCCCCATATCATAACATTAGGTCACTAACTAGCCCCCATATCATAACATTGGGTCACTAACTAGCTCCCATATCATAACATTAGGTCACTAACTAGCTCCCATATCATAACATTAGGTCACTAACTAGCTCCCATATCATAACATCAGGTCACTAACTAGCTCCCATATCATAACATTAGGTCACTAACTAGCCCCCATATCATAACATTAGGTCACTAACTAGCCCCCATATCATAACATTAGGTCACTAACTAGCCCCCATATCATAACAGTAGGTCACTAACTAGCTCCCATATCATAACATCAGGTCACTAACTAGCTCCCATATCATAACATTAGGTCACTAACTAGCCCCCATATCATAACAGTAGGTCACTAACTAGCCCCCATATCATAACATTAGGTCACTAACTAGCCCCCATATCATAACATTGGGTCACTAACTAGCCCCCATATCATAACATTAGGTCACTAACTAGCTCCCATATCATAACATTAGGTCACTAACTAGCTCCCATATCATAACATCAGGTCACTAACTAGCTCCCATATCATAACATTAGGTCACTAACTAGCCCCCATATCATAACAGTAGGTCACTAACTAGCCCCCATATCATAACATTAGGTCACTAACTAGCCCCCATATCATAACATTAGGTCACTAACTAGCCCCATATCATAACAGTAGGTCACTAACTAGCCCCCATATCATAACAGTAGGTCACTAACTAGCCCCATATCATAACATTAGGTCACTAACTAGCCCCCATATCATAACAGTAGGTCACTAACTAGCCCCCATATCAT
Organism: Oncorhynchus nerka; assembly: GCF_034236695.1. Classification (NCBI taxonomy): domain Eukaryota; kingdom Metazoa; phylum Chordata; class Actinopteri; order Salmoniformes; family Salmonidae; genus Oncorhynchus; species Oncorhynchus nerka. Next base: position 7,187,013 of record NC_088423.1, on the reverse strand, counting down.
AACATTAGGTCACTAACTAGCCCCCATATCATAACAGTAGGTCACTAACTAGCCCCATATCATAACATTAGGTCACTAACTAGCCCCATATCATAACATTAGGTCACTAACTAGCCCCCATATCATAACATTAGGTCACTAACTAGCCCCCATATCATAACATTAGGTCACTAACTAGCCCCCATATCATACCATTAGGTCACTAACTAGCCCCCATATCATAACAGTAGGTCACTAACTAGCCCCCATATCATAACATTAGGTCACTAACGAGCCCCCATATCATAACAGTAGGTCACTAACTAGCCCCCATATCATAACATTAGGTCACTAACTAGCTCCCATATAATAACATTAGGCCACTAACTAGCCCCCATATCATAACATTAGGTCACTAACTAGCCCCCATATCATAACGGTAGGTCACTAACTAGCCCCCATATCATAACATTAGGTCACTAACTAGCCCCCATATCATAACAGTAGGTCACTAACTAGCCCCATATCATAACATTAGGTCACTAACTAGCCCCATATCATAACAGTAGGTCACTAACTAGCCCCCATTTCATAACATTAGGTCACTAACTAGCCCCATATCATAACATTAGGTCACTAACTAGCCCCCATATCATAACAGTAGGTCACTAACTAGCCCCCATATCATAACATTAGGTCACTAACTAGCCCCCATATCATAACATTAGGTCACTAACTAGCCCCCATATCATAACATTAGGTCACTAACTAGCCCCCATATCATAACATTAGGTCACTAACTAGCCCCCATATCATAACATTAGGTCACTAACTAGCCCCCATATCATAACATTAGGTCACTAACTAGCCCCATATCATAACATTAGGTCACTAACTAGCCCCATATCATAACATTAGGTCACTAACTAGCCCCATATCATAACATTAGGTCACTAACTAGCCCCCATATCATAACATTAGGTCACTAACTAGCCCCCATATCATAACATTAGGTCACTAACTAGCCCCATATCATAACATTAGGTCACTAACTAGCCCCCATATCATAACATTAGGTCACTAACTAGCCCCATATCATAACATTAGGTCACTAACTAGCCCCATATCATAACATTAGGTCACTAACTAGCCCCCATATCATAACATTAGGTCACTAACTAGCCCCCATATCATAACATTAGGTCACTAACTAGCCCCCATATCATAACATTAGGTCACTAACTAGCCCCCATAACATTAGGTCACTAACATTAGGTCACTAACTAGCCCCATATCATAACATTAGGTCACTAACTAGCCCCCATATCATAACAGTAGGTCACTAACTAGCCCCATATCATAACATTAGGTCACTAATTAGCCCCATATCATAACATCAGGTCACTAACTAGCTCCCATATCATAACATTAGGTCACTAACTAGCTCCATAACATATCATAACATTATATCATAACATTAGATCACTAACTAGCCCCATATCATAACATTAGGTCACTAACTAGCCCCCATATCATAACATTAGGTCACTAACTAGCCCCCATATCATAACATTAGGTCACTAACTAGCCCCCATATCATAACATTAGGTCACTAACTAGCCCCATATCATAACATAGGTCACTAACTAGCCCCATATCATAACATTAGGTCACTAACTAGCCCCCATATCATAACATTAGGTCACTAACTAGCCCCATATCATAACATTAGGTCACTAACTAGCCCCCATATCATAACAGTAGGTCACTAACTAGCCCCCATATCATAACATTAGGTCACTAACAGCCCCCATATCATAACATTAGGTCACTAACTAGCCCCCATATCATAACATTAGGTCACTAACTAGCCCCATATCATAACATTAGGTCACTAACTAGCCCCCATATCATAACATTAGGTCACTAACTAGCCCCATATCATAACAGTAGGTCACTAACTAGCCCCATATCATAACATTAGGTCACTAACTAGCCCCCATATCATAACATTAGGTCACTAACTAGCCCCATATCATAACATTAGGTCACTAACTAGCCCCCATATCATAACATTAGGTCACTAACTAGCCCCCATATCATAACATTAGGTCACTAACTAGCCCCCATATCATAACATTAGGTCACTAACTAGCCCCCATATCATAACATTAGGTCACTAACTAGCCCCCATATCATAACATTAGGTCACTAACTAGCCCCCATATCATAACATTAGGTCACTAACTAGCCCCCATATCATAACATTAGGTCACTAACAGCCCCCATATCATAACATTAGGTCACTAACTAGCCCCATATCATAACATTAGGTCACTAACTAGCCCCCATATCATAACATTAGGTCACTAACTAGCCCCCATATCATAACATTAGGTCACTAACTAGCCCCCATATCATAACATTAGGTCACTAACTAGCCCCCATATCATAACATTAGGTCACTAACTAGCTCCCATATCATAACATTAGGTCACTAACTAGCCCCATATCATAACATTAGGTCACTAACTAGCCCCATATCATAACATTAGGTCACTAACTAGCCCCCATATCATAACATTAGGTCACTAACTAGCCCCCATATCATAACATTAGGTCACTAACTAGCCCCCATATCATAACATTAGGTCACTAACTAGCCCCCATATCATAACATTAGGTCACTAACTAGCCCCATATCATAACATTAGGTCACTAACTAGCCCCCATATCATAACATTAGGTCACTAACTAGCCCCATATCATAACATTAGGTCACTAACTAGCCCCATATCATAACATTAGGTCACTAACTAGCCCCATATCATAACATTAGGTCACTAACAGCCCCATATCATAACATTAGGTCACTAACTAGCCCCATATCATAACATTAGGTCACTAACTAGCCCCCATATCATAACAGTAGGTCACTAACTAGCCCCCATATCATAACATTAGGTCACTAACTAGCCCCATATCATAACATTAGGTCACTAACTAGCCCCCATATCATAACATTAGGTCACTAACTAGCCCCATATCATAACAGTAGGTCACTAACTAGCCCCCATATCATAACATTAGGTCACTAACTAGCCCCATATCATAACATTAGGTCACTAACTAGCCCCCATATCATAACATTAGGTCACTAACTAGCCCCCATATCATAACATTAGGTCACTAACTAGCCCCCATATCATAACATTAGGTCACTAACTAGCCCCATATCATAACATTAGGTCACTAACTAGCCCCCATATCATAACATTAGGTCACTAACTAGCCCCCATATCATAACATTAGGTCACTAACTAGCCCCCATATCATAACATTAGGTCACTAACTAGCCCCATATCATAACATTAGGTCACTAACTAGCCCCCATATCATAACATTAGGTCACTAACTAGCCCCATATCATAACATTAGGTCACTAACTAGCCCCCATATCATAACATTAGGTCACTAACTAGCCCCCATATCATAACATTAGGTCACTAACTAGCCCCCATATCATAACATTAGGTCACTAACTAGCCCCCATATCATAACAGTAGGTCACTAACTAGCCCCCATATCATAACATTAGGTCACTAACTAGCCCCCATATCATAACATTAGGTCACTAACTAGCCCCCATATCATAACAGTAGGTCACTAACTAGCCCCCATATCATAACATTAGGTCACTAACTAGCCCCCATATCATAACATTAGGTCACTAACTAGCCCCCATATCATAACATTAGGTCACTAACTAGCCCCCATATCATAACATTAGGTCACTAACTAGCCCCCATATCATAACAGTAGGTCACTAACTAGCCCCCATATCATAACATTAGGTCACTAACTAGCCCCATATCATAACATTAGGTCACTAACTAGCCCCATATCATAACATTAGGTCACTAACTAGCCCCCATATCATAACATTAGGTCACTAACTAGCCCCATATCATAACATTAGGTCACTAACTAGCCCCATATCATAACATTAGGTCACTAACTAGTCATATCATAACATAGGTCACTAACTAGCTCCCATATCATAACATTAGGTCACTAACTAGCCCCCATATCATAACATTAGGTCACTAACTAGCCCCCATATCATAACATTAGGTCACTAACTAGCCCCATATCATAACATAGGTCATAACTAGCCCCATATCATAACATCAGGTCACTAACTAGCCCCATATCATAACATTAGGTCACTAACTAGCCCCATATCATAACATTAGGTCACTAACTAGCCCCCATATCATAACATTAGGTCACTAACTAGCCCCCATATCATAACATTAGGTCACTAACTAGCCCCATATCATAACATTAGGTCACTAACTAGCTCCCATATCATAACATTAGGTCACTAACTAGCCCCCATATCATAACATTAGGTCACTAACTAGCTCCCATATCATAACATTAGGTCACTAACTAGCCCCATATCATAACATTAGGTCACTAACTAGCCCCATATCATAACATTAGGTCACTAACTAGCCCCATATATCATAACATTAGGTCACTAACTAGCCCCCATATCATAACAGTAGGTCATCTAACAGTAGGTCACTAGCCCCCATATCATAACATTAGGTCACTAACTAGCCCCCATATCATAACAGTAGGTCACTAACTAGCCCCCATATCATAACATTAGGTCACTAACTAGCCCCATATCATAACATTAGGTCACTAACTAGCCCCATATCATAACAGTAGGTCACTAACTAGCCCCCATATCATAACATTAGGTCACTAACTAGCTCCCATATAATAACATTAGGCCACTAACTAGCCCCCATATCATAACATTAGGTCACTAACTAGCCCCCATATCATAACAGTAGGTCACTAACTAGCCCCATATCATAACATTAGGTCACTAACTAGCCCCCATATCATAACAGTAGGTCACTAACTAGCCCCCATATCATAACATTAGGTCACTAACTAGCCCCATATCATAACATTAGGTCACTAACTAGCCCCCATTTCATAACATTAGGTCACTAACTAGCCCCATATCATAACATTAGGTCACTAACTAGCCCCCATATCATAACAGTAGGTCACTAACTAGCCCCCATATCATAACATTAGGTCACTAACTAGCCCCCATATCATAACATTAGGTCACTAACTAGCCCCCATATCATAACATTAGGTCACTAACTAGCCCCCATATCATAACATTAGGTCACTAACTAGCCCCCATATCATAACATTAGGTCACTAACTAGCCACCATATCATAACATTAGGTCACTAACTAGCCCCCATATCATAACATTAGGTCACTAACTAGCCCCCATATCATAACATTGGGTCACTAACTAGCCCCCATATCATAACATCATAACAGTAGGTCACTAACTAGCTCCCATATCATAACATCAGGTCACTAACTAGCCCCCATATCATAACAGTAGGTCACTAACAGCCCCATATCATAACATTAGGTCACTAACTAGCCCCCATATCATAACAGTAGGTCACTAACTAGCCCCATATCATAACATTAGGTCACTAACTAGCCCCCATATCATAACAGTAGGTCACTAACTAGCCCCCATATCATACCATTAGGTCACTAACTAGCCCCCATATCATAACAGTAGGTCACTAACTAGCCCCCATATCATAACATTAGGTCACTAACGAGCCCCATATCATAACAGTAGGTCACTAACTAGCCCCCATATCATAACATTAGGTCACTAACTAGCTCCCATATAATAACATTAGCCACTAACTAGCCCCATATCATAACATTAGGTCACTAACAGCCCCCATATCATAACGGTAGGTCACTAACTAGCCCCCATATCATAACATTAGGTCACTAACTAGCCCCCATATCATAACAGTAGGTCACTAACTAGCCCCCATATCATAACAGTAGGTCACTAACTAGCCCCCATTTCATAACATTAGGTCACTAACTAGCCCCCATATCATAACATTAGGTCACTAACTAGCCCCCATATCATAACAGTAGGTCACTAACTAGCCCCCATATCATAACATTAGGTAACTAACTAGCCCCCATATCATAACAGTAGGTCACTAACTAGCCCCCATATCATAACATTAGGTCACTAACTAGCCCCCATATCATAACATTAGGTCACTAACTAGCCCCATATCATAACATTAGGTCACTAACTAGCCACCATATCATAACATTAGGTCACTAACTAGCCCCCATATCATAACATTAGGTCACTAACTAGCCCCCATATCATAACATTAGGTCACTAACTAGCCCCCATATCATAACATTGGGTCACTAACTAGCCCCCATATCATAACATTAGGTCACTAACTAGCTCCCATATCATAACATTAGGTCACTAACTAGCTCCCATATCATAACATCAGGTCACTAACTAGTTCCCATATCATAACATTAGGTCACTAACTAGCTCCCATATCATAACATTAGGTCACTAACTAGCTCCCATATCATAACAGCAGGTCACTAACTAGCTCCCATATCATAACATTAGGTCACTAACTAGCCCCCATATCATAACAGTAGGTCACTAACTAGCCCCCATATCATAACATTAGGTAACTAACTAGCCCCCATATCATAACAGTAGGTCACTAACTAGCCCCCATATCATAACATTAGGTCACTAACTAGCCCCCATATCATAACATTAGGTCACTAACTAGCCCCCATATCATAACATTAGGTCACTAACTAGCCACCATATCATAACATTAGGTCACTAACTAGCCCCCATATCATAACATTAGGTCACTAACTAGCCCCCATATCATAACATTAGGTCACTAACTAGCCCCCATATCATAACATTGGGTCACTAACTAGCCCCCATATCATAACATTAGGTCACTAACTAGCTCCCATATCATAACATTAGGTCACTAACTAGCTCCCATATCATAACATCAGGTCACTAACTAGTTCCCATATCATAACATTAGGTCACTAACTAGCCCCCATATCATAACAGTAGGTCACTAACTAGCCCCCATATCATAACATTAGGTCACTAACTAGCCCCCATATCATAACATTGGGTCACTAACTAGCCCCCATATCATAACATTAGGTCACTAACTAGCTCCCATATCATAACATTAGGTCACTAACTAGCTCCCATATCATAACAGCAGGTCACTAACTAGCTCCCATATCATAACATTAGGTCACTAACTAGCCCCCATATCATAACAGTAGGTCACTAACTAGCCCCCATATCATAACATTAGGTCACTAACTAGCCCCCATATCATAACAGTAGGTCACTAACTAGCCCCCATATCATAACAGTAGGTCACTAACTAGCTCCCATATCATAACATTAGGTCACTAACTAGCCCCCATATCATAACATTAGGTCACTAACTAGCCCCCATATCATAACATTAGGTCACTAACTAGCCCCCATATCATAACAGTAGGTCACTAACTAGCCCCCATATCATAACATTAGGTCACTAACTAGCCCCCATATCATAACAGTAGGTCACTAACTAGCCCCCATATCATACCATTAGGTCACTAACTAGCCCCCATATCATAACAGTAGGTCACTAACTAGCCCCCATATCATAACATTAGGTCACTAACTAGCCCCCATATCATAACAGTAGGTCACTAACTAGCCCCCATATCATAACATTAGGTCACTAACTAGCCCCCATATCATAACATTGGGTCACTAACTAGCCCCCATATCATAACATTAGGTCACTAACTAGCCCCATATCATAACATTAGGTCACTAACTAGCCCCCATATCATAACATTGGGTCACTAACTAGCCCCCATATCATAACATTGGGTCACTAACTAGCCCCCATATCATAACATTAGGTCACTAACTAGCCCCCATATCATAACAGTAGGTCACTAACTAGCCCCCATATCATAACATTAGGTCACTAACTAGCTCCCATATCATAACATTAGGTCACTAACTAGCCCCCATATCATAACAGTAGGTCACTAACTAGCCCCCATATCATAACATTAGGTCACTAACTAGCCCCATATCATAACAGTAGGTCACTAACTAGCCCCCATATCATAACATTAGGTCACTAACTAGCCCCCATATCATAACAGTAGGTCACTAACTAGCCCCCATATCATACCATTAGGTCACTAACTAGCCCCCATATCATAACAGTAGGTCACTAACTAGCCCCCATATCATAACATTAGGTCACTAACGAGCCCCCATATCATAACAGTAGGTCACTAACTAGCCCCCATATCATAACATTAGGTCACTAACTAGCTCCCATATAATAACATTAGTCCACTAACTAGCCCCCATATCATAACATTAGGTCACTAACTAGCCCCCATATCATAACGGTAGGTCACTAACTAGCCCCCATATCATAACATTAGGTCACTAACTAGCCCCCATATCATAACAGTAGGTCACTAACTAGCCCCCATATCATAACATTAGGTCACTAACTAGCCCCCATATCATAACAGTAGGTCACTAACTAGCCCCCATTTCATAACATTAGGTCACTAACTAGCCCCATATCATAACATTAGGTCACTAACTAGCCCCCATATCATAACAGTAGGTCACTAACTAGCCCCCATATCATAACAGTAGGTCACTAACTAGCCCCCATATCATAACAGTAGGTCACTAACTAGCTCCCATATCATAACATTAGGTCACTAACTAGCCCCCATATCATAACATTAGGTCACTAACTAGCCCCCATATCATAACATTAGGTCACTAACTAGCCCCCATATCATAACAGTAGGTCACTAACTAGCCCCCATATCATAACATCAGGTCACTAACTAGTTCCCATATCATAACATTAGGTCACTAACTAGCCCCCATATCATAACAGTAGGTCACTAACTAGCCCCCATATCATAACATTAGGTCACTAACTAGCCCCCATATCATAACATTGGGTCACTAACTAGCCCCCATATCATAACATTAGGTCACTAACTAGCTCCCATATCATAACATTAGGTCACTAACTAGCCCCCATATCATAACATTAGGTCACTAACTAGTCCCCATATCATAACATTAGGTCACTAACTAGCCCCCATATAATAACATTAGGTCACTAACTAGCCCCCATATCATAACATTGGGTCACTAACTAGCCCCCATATCATAACATTAGGTCACTAACTAGCCCCCATATCATAACAGTAGGTCACTAACTAGCCCCCATATCATAACATTAGGTCACTAACTAGCTCCCATATCATAACATTAGGTCACTAACTAGCCCCCATATCATAACAGTAGGTCACTAACTAGCCCCCATATCATAACATTAGGTCACTAACTAGCCCCCATATCATAACAGTAGGTCACTTCAGATGATTTGACACTTCAGCTGTATGACTCCTATCTAAAAGCCATTTACCACGTGTTTGGGAATGTTCAAATGAACTTTCGAGTGCATGAAGAGGGATTGTTGTGCGATATCGTTGATGATTGTGAACGCTATCACTTTTTAGATTGTTGCCAGGGAAAGTCAATAATGATTTCTACAAGTCACATTTGCTATATTTCCATGTAACAACTTATCAAGCTGTTGTGTGACTTTCTTTTGTCTGAGCTGTTGAAAGATCTCGCTATGGATTAGTAATGAAAGCAAATATATGACCTGAGTAATGTAAATATTTAGATGCGTCACATATTCAAGAAAGAACTTGACCAACATTCAAACTACAAATTGGATGCAGTAAGTAGTATACACCCTTTAGTGAGCCTGAAGTTTGATATGATCTGTGCTATTGTAGCTGCTCCCTTTCAGTGACAGATATCTTCTTCAAAAGGTGCATAGCCTACTATAATTAGAGTGGTTGTGTTTAGGAAGCCATGAATGGACTCAAGCATTTTGTCGGTCACTATTTTCCTCTTTCAACATGACAATTTGAAAAAAATCACACCAGGCTATTGGTTTAAATTAACACTGGGCTGCTTGATTCTATGTGGTTGTTTATAGGCTAACATTTTGACCTGATATAATTTGGTCATGAAAATCTCATCTTATTCTATGGAGTGCATGTGAAGTTGCCAAACGTCTCCTGTTGCCTGTAGTTGCTTTCTCTGCTAGAATGTGCCACAACATTTACAGGAGGCTTAAATGTCCCTCTCCATCCATTTCTAGACATGCAGGGAAAGAGTAACGTTGTTGGAGTTGGATGGTGTTAGTCCTTGCACTAATGTTGTTAACAAACACAGAATAGCCTGTTAGAAACCCTCCCTATTCACTTAACTGGGGCGGCAGGGTAGCCTAGTGGTTAGAGTGTTGGCAACCAGAAGGTTGCAAGTTCAAACCCCTGAGCTGACAAGGTACAAATTTGTCGTTCTGCCCCTGAACAGGCAGTTAACCAACCGTTCCTAGGCCGTCATTGAAAATAAGAATTTGTTCTTAACTGACTTGCCTAGTTAAATAAAGGTGTAAAAAAAAAAAAAATGTTGTAGGGCCATGTGAAAAATGCAGAAAATGTATGTCACTTTTCCTCCTCAAAATTCATTTTCAAGCTAATCCTTGACATTTCCATTTGTCATTTGAGATTAAACATTAAAGTTATACATATTAGAAGAACATAATGTTTGAATTGTTGTCAACAAAGGTCAACATTTTGTAATATTTCAGAGAACCTGTGCTCTCACCCTAAATAGAATTGAAAAATATAATTTTGAAAGAGTATGTGGTATATCAGGTAATGTTGAAATTGTAAAGTTTGTAATCCAATTTACATTTTCTGTTTAATTTATTTTAACTGGTCTATATTTCATCAATTATATTTCTATATTTCAATTTTTTTTTTTTACTCAATACAGTGTTTATTAATGCTGAACTTATTTTTTTAAATATGGAACACCTTTGTTAGAAATTGTGAAACTGTGGTCAGCATATTGATGTAATGTTCTGTCTTTTTCTTTGTTTACAAACATCTTGCATAAGAAACAAAGTCCAATCTATTGTAACTTCCCTTGAATAGCTGTGTCATTTAAATAGTGCTGCTAGAGAGACATTCTAAATGTAACATCTTACAATAAACACTTTTTAGACTTTTCCCAAAAAGAGTTATTTAGTACTACGTTTTCCCTCCATATTGTATCACTTAGTAGGACCGAGTAGTACACTAGCATTAATATAATGTATCACTTAGTAGGACAGAGTAGTACACTAGCATTAATATAATGTATCACTTAGTAGGACAGAGTAGTACACTAGCGTTAATATAATGTATTACTTAGTAGGACCGAGTAGTACACTAGCGTTAATATAATGTATCACTTAGTAGGACCGAGTAGTACACTAGCATTAATATAATGTATTACTTAGTAGGACCGAGTAGTACACTAGCATTAATATAATGTATTACTTAGTAGGACCGAGTAGTACACTAGCGTTAATATAATGTATTACTTAGTAGGACCGAGTAGTACACTAGCATTAATATAATGTATCACTTAGTAGGACAGAGTAGTACACTAGCATTAATATAATGTATTACTTAGTAGGACCGAGTAGTACACTAGCATTAATATAATGTATCACTTAGTAGGACCGAGTAGTACACTAGCGTTAATATAATGTATTACTTAGTAGGACCGAGTAGTACACTAGCATTAATATAATGTATTACTTAGTAGGACCGAGTAGTACACTAGCATTAATATAATGTATTACTTAGTAGGACCGAGTAGTACACTAGCATTAATATAATGTATTACTTAGTAGGACCGAGTAGTACACTAGCATTAATATAATGTATCACTTAGTAGGACAGAGTAGTACACTAGCGTTAATATAATGTATTACTTAGTAGGACCGAGTAGTACACTAGCATTAATATAATGTATCACTTAGTAGGACCGAGTAGTACACTAGCATTAATATAATGTATTACTTAGTAGGACCGAGTAGTACACTAGCATTAATATAATGTATTACTTAGTAGGACCGAGTAGTACACTAGCGTTAATATAATGTATTACTTAGTAGGACCGAGTAGTACACTAGCGTTAATATAATGTATCACTTAGTAGGACAGAGTAGTACACTAGCATTAATATAATGTATTACTTAGTAGGACCGAGTAGTACACTAGCATTAATATAATGTATCACTTAGTAGGACCGAGTAGTACACTAGCGTTAATATAATGTATTACTTAGTAGGACCGAGTAGTACACTAGCATTAATATAATGTATTACTTAGTAGGACCGAGTAGTACACTAGCATTAATATAATGTATCACTTAGTAGGACAGAGTAGTACACTAGCATTAATATAATGTATTACTTAGTAGGACCGAGTAGTACACTAGCATTAATATAATGTATCACTTAGTAGGACAGAGTAGTACACTAGCATTAATATAATGTATTACTTAGTAGGACCGAGTAGTACACTAGCGTTAATATAATGTATTACTTAGTAGGACCGAGTAGTACACTAGCATTAATATAATGTATTACTTAGTAGGACCGAGTAGTACACTAGCATTAATATAATTTTTCACTTAGTAGGACAGAGTAGTACACTAGCATTAATATAATGTATTACTTAGTAGGACCGAGTAGTACACTAGCATTAATATAATGTATCACTTAGTAGGACCGAGTAGTACACTAGCATTAATATAATGTATCACTTAGTAGGACCGAGTAGTACACTAGCATTAATATAATGTATCACTTAGTAGGACCGAGTAGTACACTAGCATTAATATAATGTATTACTTAGTAGGACCGAGTAGTACACTAGCATTAATATAATGTATCACTTAGTAGGACCGAGTAGTACACTAGCATTAATATAATGTATTACTTAGTAGGACCGAGTAGTACACTAGCATTAATATAATGTATTACTTAGTAGGATCGAGTAGTACACTAGCATTAATATAATGTATTACTTAGTAGGACCGAATAGTACACTAGCATTAATATAATGTATTACTTAGTAGGACCGAGTAGTACACTAGCATTAATATAATGTATTACTTAGTAGGACCGAGTAGTACACTAGCATTAATATAATGTATCACTTAGTAGGACCGAGTAGTACACTAGCATTAATATAATGTATCACTTAGTAGGACCGAGTAGTACACTAGCATTAATATAATGTATCACTTAGTAGGACCGAGTAGTACACTAGCATTAATATAATGTATCACTTAGTAGGACCGAGTAGTACACTAGCATTAATATAATGTATGACTTAGTAGGACCGAGTAGTACACTAGCATTAATATAATGTATCACTTAGTAGGACCGAGTAGTACACTAGCATTAATATAATGTATATTGTATCACTTAGGACTGAGTAGTACCCTACTGTATGTGTGACATGCTAGTGGACTAATCAGTACCAGAAGTACTGTAAAGTAGGCATATTCTACACTTACTAAATATATCTGTCTCACTGTCTATGTATCTGTTTTGTGTGTTTATTTTTTTGTCTATTTTAATTTCATGGATTTGAGCTGTGATCATTTGGGCCGTGACGTGCTGTGATCATTTGGGCCGTGACGTGCTGTGATCATTCGGGGCGTGACGTGCTGTGATCATTTGGGCCGTGACGTACTGTGATCATTTGGGCCGTGACGTGCTGTGATCATTTGGGCCGTGACGTGCTGTGATCATTTGGGCCGTGACGTGCTGTGATCATTTGGGCCGTGACGTGCTGTGATCATTCGGGGCGTGACGTGCTGTGATCATTTGGGCCGTGACGTGCTGTGATCATTTGGGGCGTGACGTGCTGTGATCATTTGGGCCGTGACGTGCTGTGATCATTTGGGCCGTGACGTGCTGTGATCATTCGGGGCGTGACGTGCTGTGATCATTTGGGCCGTGACGTGCTGTGATCATTTAGGCCGTGACGTGCTGTGATCATTTGGGCCGTGACGTGCTGTGATCATTTGGGCCGTGACGTGCTGTGATCATTTGGGCCGTGACGTGCTGTGATCATTTGAGCCGTGACGTGCTGTGAATGCTGTGAGCAGGAGTTTGAATCTGACCCACTGCTCTAGCACTATCTCTCCTCCTATCTACCTTTCTCTCTTCAATCCAATAAACACTAAAACTGTGAAAGGAGTCTGCCGAGCCACTAAGCGACCACTTAGGGCCCCAGGCCTGCTAGGGAGCCCCTGACCAATTTTACATTTTTATATATATATTTGTTTAGGAGCTCCGTCATGGTCTCAACTTACTGTTGATAGTTAGAAATAGTAGAATACACAAGGTGCAATTTAGAAATTTGGTTGTGCATCAGCAGTTTCTCATTATGTAACCTTACCCTTCTCCACTTTATCAGTGAACTGTTGTCTAAAGAGCATGCGCCTGTGTCAAAAGAGGATGAGCACATCGGCGTCGTTTATGATGGGAGCCAAAGATGCACAGTGTGCAGCAGTGGAGGCTGCTGAGGGGAGGACGGCTCATAATAATGGCTGGAACGCAGCAAATGGAATGGCATCAAGCGCATAGAAACCATGTGTTTGATACCATTCCACCTATTCAGCTCAAGCCATTACCAAGATCCTGTCCTCCCCAATTAAGATGTCACCAACCTCCTGTGGTGTGCAGAACAAACAAGGAGGTGGGCAGAGCCAAGCACAAGCTAGCGAGTTCCTATTCACAGGTTTTTGCATATTTCCGTTTGGGAACCACATCTGCAGCGTTTCCCAAAAATGGGGTCGCGAGTGAAACTCTGGAGAAAATGAAAATGGGTCATAAAACCGTGGTTATGTAAGTAACCTCCGATATCCGCTAAATGCGGCTGTGACAAACAGCTGTTTTCTTCCAACAAATGTGTCTAACTTTTGAAAGGTTGGAGTTATAAGCTATTATGACCCTGTTCCTGAAAGTCAAGACTCTCGGGACTCGTTAGAACAGAGTGTACAGGACTAGGCATCAAATCAGACAGGGGGGAAATGAATATCATCATTGAAAGCAATAATGGTGTTCTTTCCTTCACAGAAGATAATGCACAGTTATTGGATGCTAATCTTCTGAAATTCCCAATACCTTTCTGATGCATTTCAGTCAGTTCAAACCATACGGTCTTCAGATTGACAAACTGTCAAAAGTACTGTCAGACTGATTTGTAATAGACTGTCATAGCCCAACATTGGCTGTTGATTACATCAATCATTTTTTTCAAAATGTGGTCACGGGTGGAAAAACGTTTGCAAACCCCTGGCCTAATGTCTTGCACTCCTAAACAACACAATGTTTAGAACATTTGGCAAAGGGTCAGGTAGACACAACTTTGTAGAAGTAACAGATTTTAGTTTAGGGAACCGAAAAATGTATTGAGATTGGATGTTTCGTATATGAGTGTCTGTTTCATCTTGCTCCATCTATGTCTGCAACTAGACATCCTCTCATCACCATATATGGTGGTGAGTGGAAGTACCAACCGGAAGCTTCTGGTTTTCACCCCATGTGACCCATCTGGGTTTCCCCTTTCATCGGTGTTGTAGCCTGATACATTCTACTAGATGGCACTAATGAGCAGGAATTAACCCTGGAGTATATTTGAGCCCTGTTGGTATCTTGTGAGTGTCTGAACTAGATATCAAATCCTTGCCTCCTCCGTCCTTGTTTCTTCCATTCCTTGCCTCTCTTTTTGCTTTTTTGCTTTACTTGACTCTCTTTTTTTTTTATGTTTCATTCCATTCAGGAGCCTGGGCTTTTGCTGTAGATGGTGGAGTTCTCATCTCTGGATCGCAAGATTGCATTCCACTACATTGGTGGGATCCTTTGGATACCTCTATGGGGCACGCGAATGCTCCTAGAGAGGCATCAGAGCAAGATGTATCATACTGTACATCACAAGATGTACGTTACTAAACGTCCTCAAATTCGTATGATATTGTAAGACTGCTATTCCATTGGTAACATTATGTAACATATCATACTAAATGGAGGGATACAAAAAAACATCCCAAATTATACAAAATGCCCTGAGGTCAGGTTGGACAAGGAGGAAGGGAGGTATAGTATTACTAGGAAACATCAAGAGACTTGTTGTTGTTACTCAGATGGCCATCTGCTCACCTATTACCACGAAAACAACACCCCCTGCGATTACCATTTCCCCCTGAAAATGCTTATTGTCTGGCCCGTTTGCCCAGTAACTCGATCACTAGCCCCTTGTAAAACTGATAACATGTTAGAAAATCGCCCCCCTCTGTGTCTGCACTAACATGTGTTCTAGATGGCCAGGGAGCATGCTCACTGGTCCTGAGAGGGCAGAAAGAAGAGTAGGGAAATCTGGGACTTCTCATGAGGCAATTTAAGGGGCGGCAGGTAGCCTAGTGGTGAGACTAGTAATCAAAAGGTTGCAAGATCGGGCCTCCCGGGTGGCGCAGTGGTTAAGGGCGCTGTACTGCAGCGCCAGCTGTGCCATCAGAGTCCCTGTGTTCGTGCCCAGGCTCTGTCATAACCGGCCGCGACCGGGAGGTCCGTGGGGCGACGCACAATTGGCCTAGCGTCGTCCGGGTTAGGGAGGGCTTGGTCGGTAGGGATGTCCTTGTCTCATCGCGCACCAGCGACTCCTGTGGCGGGCCGGGCGCAGTGCGCGCTAACCAAGGTTGCCAGGTGCACGGTATAGCCTCCGACACATTGGTGCGGCTGGCTTCCAGGTTGGATGCAGGTGTTGTTTTAATGCGATGCTCCCAGACTTGTTAGTTTGGTGAGGGAGGGCAGGCCTGCTAATGACTACCCAGGGGGTACCCGACTGTGCCCATACACACACTCGAGTAAGGCGTTGTGAGACTGACAGCTGAACCCAATGAAGGCCGCTCACAGTGGTAGCCGTGAAGACACAACACCAAAAACCCAACTACGCCATCGACAGACCGTGGGCAATTTGGGAAGAATGAGGGGTGGGTTTTTTAGGCTTATGCCTCCCTGTCCTCAACTCCGAAAGCATCAACACTGCCAGAACTAGAGTAAATAAACATAATCTAAATGAATAGATTATCTGTATATTCTAACTAGATCATGTGACACACACAGTTAACCTGAACTAGAAGCTGGTGTCTACCATTTACACTGATGTCCTAGATACAAAAAAAAGTTGGTATTTTTTTACCCCTTTTCCTCAAATTGGTAGTTACAGTCTTGTCCCATCGCTGCAACTACTGTACGGACTCGGGAGAGGTGAAGGTCGAGAGTCATGTGTCTTCCAAAACACGATCCTGCCAAGATGCATTGCTTCTTGACACACTGCTCGCTTGTCAACTCAATTGGAAATGTCTACTCAATTGGAAATTACATTTAAATGTCAATTGGGCTATAATATGAATCTTCTGCGGTCCTGATTGAATCTAAGCCAATGGCTTGATGCCGAAAAGGTTTGTGTTTTGTTCTTTCATTATGATGTCCCAATAAATCAGCTCTTATTTTTTTAATTTAAGCTTCAGTTTAGGATTCTTATTATTAGTATTCTTATTCTGTAACCTACACACCTATAACAGACACTATTTGATATAAAGGGCCTTTAAAGAGCGCAGACGGCCATCCAGTTCAATAATGCGGCAAAAACAAATGAAGCTAGTTGTGCTAGACATTCTATATATAACAGAGAAGGCTGGTGGGAGGAGCTGTAGGAGGACGGGCTCATTGTAATGGCTGGAATGGAATAGATTGAACGGTGTCAAACACCACGTTTCATTTAGTCAAACACCACGTTTGACTCCGTTCCATTTATTCTATTCCAGCCATTACAATGAGCCCGTCCTTCTATAGCTCCTCCCACCAGATTTAAAAATGTGTTCATGCTTTTCTCCTTTGAGAAAACAACAGCTGTTTCTAAGGGTGTGTGGCTGATTTAAAAACTTTCCCACGATAGGATACACCTGAGCATCCTCTGCTGGAGTAGGCAATCAAGGAGAGGAGGAAACTCCTTTTCACCTATTACCAAAATTGACACTCCTACATATGGTGACCAAATATGGTTCCGTGTCATGGAGGAGAGGACAGAGGAATCGAGGAGAGGAGGTACTTTTGCCAATTGAGAAAAGGCCTATGTGTTTTACTTTCCCAAAGTCTGCATTCTTCCATCTCTACTCCAGAGGTGCAACCTTTAGAAAATTACCAAACATTCTCCAATTTATTAACCCTACAAACGTTGTTTCAAGCACCTATTTGTTGGAATTTGTTTTGTTGGTATGCTGGGTGTGTTGTGAAATGAACATCAGTCCATATCTCATGCACCAGATATCCTTGAAGTGATCTGTTTGTGGTGCAAATAGCAGAAGTGATTCTTGTCCACACTCCACAGTGTGGAATGAATCCAGTGATCCAACGACACCGTGAACATGACTCAATCTTTGAATGTGTTTAACAGTGGTGTAAGGTACTTAAGTAAAAAATATTTAGAATACTTCTTAAGGAGTTTTTGGGGTATCTGTACTTTACTATTTATATTTTTGACAACTTTTACTTCACTATATTCCTAAATAAAATAATGTACTTTTTACTCCATACATTTTCCCAGACACCCAAAAGTACTCGTTACATATTGAATGCTTAACAGGGCAGGAAAATGGTACAATTCACACACTTGTCAAGAGAACATCCCTGGTCATCTGTATTGTCTCTGATCTGGCGGATTCACTAAATCCAAATGCTTCACTCCAGTGTTGGAGTGTGCCCGACTATCCGTAAAAAAAAGAAAATTGTGCTGTCTGCTTTGCCTAATATAAGGAATTTGACATTATTTTTACTTTCAATACTTAAGTATATTTAAAATCAAGTATATTTAAAATCAAATACTTTTAGACTTTTACTCAAATAGTATTTTACTGGGTGACCTTCACTTTTTCTTGAGTAATTTTCTATTAAAGGTATCTTTACTTTTACTCAAGTATGGCAGTCGGGTACTTTTTCCACCACATGTAATTAATCTGTTGTGTTGGAGATTTTAGAACACTATTAACACATAATTCATAACCGTTTGGACAACCCTCCCTGGCGTAGGATAATGAACAATGTGTTTTTCATAAAAATTATTTCTTTTGTCACTGGAGCAAAGGACATTGTTGTTTACATTCAGAACACTGGGGCTAAACATGCTGCGGAGTGAGGCATGTGTTGGTGCTCTCAGATAGTCATTTGCTCTGGAAGTTTATGGGTTGCAGAGGCTGTTGTGTCCTCCTGGCTCTTATCCGCGCCCTGTGTGCAGCCTTTATCTTTTGACGGTGTGTTGTCTTTCACGCCATTGGGAGTGTTGGAGTAGGTTGCATCTACACTCTCGTAGGGCTCTGATGTCCACTGGAAAAACATTGAAAATAATGTATTAATACAATCTGATACATTATACCAGCTAAAAAGCAAATTTTTGTAGAGGTTGTCCTCAACTGTTGACATTAAATGCCTACATAGATAACCAAAACATTATTAAATGGTAATATAATTTCAAGAATTAAGCTTAAAAAATGCTACTAAATATATTCTGGGGCAGGAGCTCTGGCTTTTACCTGTGTGGCTCTGCTGGTGGACCGGCAGGAGGGTCCACCCATGGTGATGTTGACGCTGCTGGACGACTGCGTGTCCGTGGTGTTGCCCCCCTCGGCTGCCGACAGGCCAGAGATGACAAGGCCGCTGGAGAAGCTCCTCTTGCCGAACAGCAGACTAAGGGTGGAGCTGGAGCAGGACACCTGGCTTGAGCGGTGGTGGGCTGCAGCCTGGAGCTGGGAGCTCAGCTGGCCCCCGGCCGTGGAGAGTCGTGGAACCTGAGAGAAGACAGAGGCGATGGAGGTGTTGCAGGATAGCTGGCTGTTGGAGAGGCGCTGCACCAGGCCATTGGCCGAAGCTGACACCTGCTTGCTGTTCAGGATGGGCAGGTGACTGGAGGCCGCTGGCTCTGGGGTTGCACTGAGCGGCTCCGGTACTCTCTCCTCCCTGGATGGATGCACATACAGATAAAATGACCCAGTCTGTCAGAACCTAACATGACAGAACCGTGAACATAGCTGTCAGAACCAACATGGGAGAACCATGAACATAGCTGTCAGAACCAACATGACAGAACCGTGAACATAGCTGTCAGAACCAACATGGGAGAACCATGAACATAGCTGTCAGAACTAACATGACAGAACCGTGAACATAGCTGGCAGAACCAACATGGCAGAACCATGAACATAGCTGTCAGAACTAACATGACAGAACCGTGAACATAGCTGTCAGAACCAACATGGCAGAACCATGAACATAGCTGCGCAAGGCTCTACTTAGACGTGTAATGCTTTCCTGGTAAGGAAACCAATTTAATGTTGTAACTTGGGTGAACTATTCCTTTAAATGTATCATGTGTGCCTCTCCTGTAGAGGACCAAACCTGCAGTGTGCTGCCTATTGGCCTGAGAGGTCCTGTTGGGCCTGGCCTGGTACAGACTCAGGCTCTGGGAGGTGATGGAGTTTGGGTTGTGGCTCAGAGAAGAGGAGCCCCCTGCACAGTCCACATCCTCCATGTTCACACCACTGTTACAGCTGGTCAGGTTATCCTTCCGCACCCTACAACACAAACACCCAGTAGGCCTATGTTACCTTTATAAACACATTGACAGCTTTATTAAAATGGAGTTAAAACATTTAACTAGAACTGAAGGGCAATGAATCTGGATAAAAAATCTAAATCTGATCTCAAATGAAAACATGTCCCTATAAGTGGTTTACAGTGCAGGCCACGCCTCACACTAAACATAAAAAGGCCCATAAGCCTAACAGTAGATGGCAGTTATTCAAATGTGCTGGATGCAGCTGAACATGTCGCAGCACTTTAGCCCTATATGGTTTGGGAAGAGTGGTGCTGTCACAGCAGGAAAGGCCCTGATTGGATTCCATCCATAGGGGAGCAGAACACAGGCAGACTGACTGATAAAGCAGACCCTCTGTTCCCCGTTGGTCTGCCTCCAGCAGCCAGAACTCACCGCAGCCACTTGGACAAGAGCCAGGTCTTGATGCCGTCCAGGCTGATAGGGCCGCCCCAGATGCTCCTCAGCTGCTTGTGGGTGCCCATGTAGGAGGTGGTGAGGGGGGACACGTACATGGGGTAGCCCAGCGGCTGGTCGCACGACGAGTTGATCATGTTTCGGAGGGCCTGCTTGGAGTTCTGGATGCTGCCGCGCTCTGGGTTGCGGTTGCGTAAGAACACCAGCTCCTGCTGCTGGCCGGCCCACAGGCCCCTTACACACTCCTTATTGATCTAGAAGACAGAAGAGAATGAAGAGGGTAGTATTACTGACATCTGAATACACATTACACACCGTCCAACTCCACATTTCTTTACTCTGATTAAATCACCATTTTAATCAACTGGATATGGCAGAACCATTTGGATCAAGTTTCTTTATGTATTAATCAAACCAACAACACATCCACCCCACACGCTAAACTCGTATCAATATGTAGAGTTGATCAGAGTAACTTCATCTCATGTTCCAGACAGCTTGAACAGACAACAATGCTGAATAATTCCTGTTTGACCTATAGTAACATAGCCCCTTCTGTAGATCTGAGATGACTGGATAGATGCAAGAAATATGGTAATAACTTCTGGATAGATGTAAGAAATATGGTAATAACTTCCGGATAGATGTAATAACGCCATATTTATCCAATCCTCTCAGATCTACAGAAGTGGCTATGGAGTAGGGGCTTGGAATTCAGCATGTATTCAGCACAACTGTACAGGTCTAGGATCAGGTTCCCCTTCCCCAATCCTAACCTTAAACATTGGTGGGGGTAAATGCAAAACTGACCCAAGATCAGTGTCTAGGGGCAACATCACCCTACATCAGTCATCTCACACACACCTTGATGACCTTGAAGCTGAGGTGGTGTTTGTAGAGCATGATGATCTTGTACTCGTCCGTGCCGTCGTCCACCATGTGTCTCAGTGTGAGAAGTGTGTGCCGGCTGGACAAAACTGCCTTCCTCCAGGCTGGGTCACTCTCATGGCAGATCACCAGACTGATCTTGTAGTTACTAATGGCCTTGTACAAGATGGCTGGCTCCTCTGTCTCCTCCAGACATGTAAAGTGGTCCTGAGAGCAACCAAGGAACAAGAGCAGTAAATATATCAGCCTGAGTAAAAGCTTTACAACAGGGATTAACTGAACCACTTTAAGGACAGGATTCACTGTGTCGGAGCACTGTCGACAAATGATTGACCTTTAAAACGTCATTTATGCTTGAGCCTATATCCGCAGCGTTTACAGCACAGGTGCAGCCTTAATAATGAGAGGACCGGAATAGAATAATGTCTGGAATGGCATCAATTGAACAGTATCAAACACAGTTTCCATGTGCTCCATTCATTCCATTACAGCCATAAATATAATCAGTCCACCCCTCACTAGCCTCATGTGGTTTACAGTGAATTGCACCTTCTAAAGGCAATTTTTCCAGATATTTGTGGGAATCGTATTCATAATAAAAGCAGCTCAAGGGTAAATTACCTTTTAAAAGTCAAGTGAAGTGCACTTATCCACAATGTGCCTTTGATTGCCACCTGGCTTATATTTGCAGCTCCACTGTACACCAAGGTACACATGCAGTCCATTGAGAAAGCACAGGAAGAGCGCACGGTTAAATGTACAGTTACCTACATATTCTACTTCAATAAGGGAGAAAGTGAGAAAATGCTATTGTCTTCAAGGAGGAATATTGTGAATACCTGATGGAGCTTGAGACTCATCCTCACGCCTGGGACCACCACTTTCTGCGGCAGATGTCTGTGAACACCCACTCATCTGTAGTAGCGATACGGAAGTCTCCTTTGAACAGAGTGTTGAACCCATACAAGAACGACTCCAAACTGAATTAGAGACACAGAGAAAGGGAGCATTGTCAAGCTTTTTAACACATTACAGCAACAGAGGGGTAGAATTTGGAGACTCACATCACGTATCACTGTGATACAACAGAGAGCCATAGCTGCCCCCTTATGGAATATCAATGAAACTACAGCTCTGTGGATTGATGTGTTATTTCATTCCTAGAGGGTAATAAAACATTTACATTTACATTTAAGTCATTTAGCAGACGCTCTTATCCAGAGCGACTTATATAACACAACACAACATCCCTGGAGGGTAATAAAACCCCATAATATAACACAACACCCCTGGAGGGTAATAACACCCCATATATAACACAACATCCCTGGAGGGTAATAACACCCCATATATAACACAACACAACATCCCTGGAGGGTAATAAAACCCCATAATATAACACAACACCCCTGGAGGGTAATAACACCCCATATATAACACAACATCCCTGGAGGGTAATAACACCCCATATATAACACAACACAACATCCCTGGAGGGTAATAAAACCCCATATATAACACAACATCCCTGGAGGGTAACAAAACCCCATATATAACACAACATCCCTGGAGGGTAATAAAACCCCATATATAACACAACATCCCTGGAGGGTAATAAAACCCCATATATAACACAACATCCCTGGAGGGTAATAAAACCCCATATATAACACAACACCCCTGGAGGGTAATAAAACCCCATATATAACACAACATCCCTGGAGGGTAATAAAACCCCATATATAACACAACATCCCTGGAGGGTAATAAAACCCCATATATAACACAACATCCCTGGAGGGTAATAAAACCCCATATATAACACAACATCCCTGGAGGGTAATAAAACCCCATATATAACACAACATCCCTGGAGGGTAATAAAACCCCATATATAACACAACATCCCTGGAGGGTAATACCACCCCATATATAACACAACATCTCTGGAGGGTAATAACACCCCATATATAACACAACACAACATCCCTGGAGGGTAATAAAACCCCATATATAACACAACATCCCTGGAGGGTAATAACACCCCATATATAACACAACATCCCTGGAGGGTAATAAAACCCCATATATAACACAACACAACCTGTCTGGAGGGTAAAAAGACCCCATATATAACACAACACCCCTGGAGGGTAATAAAACCCCATATATAACACAACACCCCTGGAGGGTAATAAAACCCCATATATAACACAACATCCCTGGAGGGTAGTAAACCCCATATATAACACAACACAACCTGTCTGGAGGGTAATAAAACCCCATATATAACACAACATCCCTGGAGGGTAGTAAACCCCATATATAACACAACACCCCTGGAGGGTAATAAAACCCCATATATAACACAACACCCCTGGAGGGTAATAAAACCCCATATATAACACAACATCCCTGGAGGGTAGTAAACCCCATATATAACACAACACAACCTGTCTGGAGGGTAATAAAACCCCATATATAACACAACATCCCTGGAGGGTAGTAAACCCCATATATAACACAACACCCCTGGAGGGTAATAAAACCCCATATATAACACAACACCCCTGGAGGGTAGTAAACCCCATATATAACACAACACAACATCCCTGGAGGGTAGTAAACCCCATGTATAACACAACATCCCTGGAGGGTAGTAAACCCCATATATAACACAACACCCCTGGAGGGTAATAAAACCCCATATATAACACAACATCCCTGGAGGGTAATAAAACCCCATATATAACCCAACACAACATCTCTGGAGGGTAATAAAACCCCATATATAACACAACATCCCTGGAGGGTAATAAAACCCCATATATAACACAACATCCCTGGAGGGTAATAAAACCCCATATATAACACAACACCCCTGGAGGGTAATAACACCCCATATATAACACAACATCCCTGGAGGGTAGTAAAACCCCATATATAACACAACATCCCTGGAAGGTAATAAAACCCCATATAACACAACATCCCTGGAGGGTAAAAAAACATATATAACACAACACAACATCCCTGGAGGGTAATACAATCCCATATATAACACAACATCCCTGGAGGGTAATAAAACCCCATATATAACACAACACAACCTGTCTGGAGGGTAATAAAACCCCATATATAACACAACATCCCTGGAGGGTAATAAAACCCCATATATAACACAACCTGTCTGGAGGGTAATAAAACCCCATATATAACACAACCTGTCTGGAGGGTAATAAAACCCCATAAATAACACAACCTGTCTGGAGGGTAATAAAACCCCATATATAACACAACCTGTCTGGAGGGTAATAAAACCCCATATATAACACAACACAACATCTCTGGAGGGTAATAAAACCCCATATATAACACAACATCCCTGGAGGGTAATAAAACCCCATATATAACACAACCTGTCTGGAGGGTAATAAAACCCCATATATAACACAACATCCCTGGAGGGTAATAAAACCCCATATATAACACAACCTGTCTGGAGGGTAATAAAACCCCATATATAACACAACACAACATCTCTGGAGGGTAATAAAACCCCATATATAACACAAGATCCCTGGAGGGTAATACAACCCCATATATAACACAACATCCCTGGAGGGTAATAAAACCACATATATAACACAACATCCCTGGAGGGTAGTAAAACCCCATATATAACACAACATCCCTGGAGGGTAATAAAACCCCATATATAACACAAGATCCCTGGAGGGTAATACAACCCCATATATAACACAATATCCCTGGAGGGTAATAAAACCACATATGTAACAAAACATCCCTGGAGGGTAATAAAACCCCATATATAACACAACACAACATCCCTGGAGGGTAACAAAACCCCATTTATAACACAACATCCATGGAGGGTAATAAAACCCCATATATAACACAACACAACATCCCTGGAGGGTAGTAAACCCCATATATAACACAACATCCCTGGAGGGTAATAAAACCACATATATAACACAACACAACCTGTCTGGAGGGTAATACAACCCCATATATAACACAACATCCCTGGAGGGTAATAAAACCCGGCAGCGATTACAACCTCAAGTTTTCTTGGGTACAATGCTACAAGCTTGGCACACCTGTAATTGGTTTCTCCCATTCTTCTATCCAGATCCTCTCAAGCGCTGTCAGGTGGGAGCGTTGCTGCACAGCTATTTTCAGGTCACTCCACAGATGTTCGAGCTCTGGCTGGGCCACTCAAGGGCATTCAGAGACTTGTCCTAAAACCACTCCTTTATTGTCTTGGTTGTGTGCTTATGGTTGTTGTACATTGCTCCGTTCATCATTCCCTCGATCCTGAAGAGTCTCCCAGTCCTTGCAGCTAAAAAACATCCCCACAGCATGATGTCGCTACCACCATGCTACACAATAGGGATGGTGCTAGTTTCCCTCCAGACTTGATGCTTAGCATTCAGGCCAAAGAGGTGCATTTTGGCAAACTCCAAACTTTAGGTGCCTTTTGGCAAACTCAAAGCAAGCTGTCATTTGCCTTCTGGCCACTCTACCATAAAGGCCTGATTGGTGGAGTGATGCAGAGATGGTTGTCCTTCTGGAAGGTTCTCCCATCTCCACAGAGGAACCCATCTCCCATCTCCACAGAGGAACTCTAGAGCTATATCAGAATGACCATCGGGTTCTTGGTCACCTCCCTGACCAAGGCCCTCCCCGATTGCTCAGTTTGGCCCGGGCAGCCAGCTCTAGGAAAAGTCTTGGTGGTTCCAAAGTCTTGGTACCCTTCCCCAGATCTGTTGTCAGCACAATCCTGTCTTGGAGCTCTATGGACAATTCCTTTGACCGCATGGCTTAGTTTATGCTCTGACATGCACTGTCAACTGTGGGACCTTATACAGACAGGTGTGTGCCTTTCTAAATCATGTCCAATCAATTTAATTTACCACAGGTGGACTCCAATCAAGTTGTAGAAACATCTCAAGGATGATCAATGGAAACAGGATGTACCTGAGCTCATAGCAAAGGGTCTGAATACTTATGTAAATAATAAATTATACATTTGCAAAAATTTTGAAAAACCTGTTTGCACTTCGTCATTATGGGGTACTATGTGTAGATTGCTGAGGATTTAAAAAAATTGAATCCATTTTGTAACAAAATGTGTAACACTCAAGGGGTCTGAATACTTTCCGAAGGCAGTGTAGGTGTATATGGCTCTGGGTGTGGTATAGTGCTCCTCATTGTGTATTAGTCAGTATCTGACCTCTGAACTCCAAGCCTCGGTGCTGGAAAGTGACCAGGCCGTTGCCAATCTCGATGAGGTGAACGAAGGCGTTGAGGTAGTCAGAGGCCAGGATGAAGCAGTCTCCAGAGCTGTAGTTCCCCCAACGGCCCAGCATCAGGTCACCACACAGAGAGTGCTGCAGAGAGCGTGTCAGATACTCATAGAAGATGGAGTTCAGGTTGTTGTCACATCCTGGAGGAATACAAGTTTATGTAAAATACACTGATTGACATGACCAACAAAACAACATGTTTTAACCATGAGAAGATCATTGTCGAGTTGAGAAATTCGAAATCAGCTTCTCCGGTTAATGTTAATTAGGGAGGATAACATGATCATGTTTATTAAATAAATGTAATAATTTACCTGTCTCTTTATCAACCTGAGATACCAGTCTGCTATTGGCGTTGTCAATACGTTTGGTGCTGCAAAATGGTACCAAACCAAGATTAGGGAGACAGTACATTAATTTACATACAACAAACAAGTCTAACATACAACAGAGTGAATTCTGGTTTCTTCTTAGGACCTGTGTTAGTTATAGTTAAAATAGTTATATAAATCCTCAACAATAACTCAGTGACTGGAGTAGAGGTGCTAGACTATGTGTCTACGCCGAGACCACTTCGCTGATAGCTGAGTGTATGACATCATCTCTGACACGGAAATGTCCTTATATGGATGTCAACAGGGGCTCTAGGAGGCCACTTGCATATTTTCTGAGTAGATTATAAACAGACTAACAATTGATTATTGACAGTGACCTCACTCAATGGTTTGGTCATAGACTCAAACTGATTTGGACGTCCCTCATCTTGTCCCATCTCTGAGGCTGGATAGATGGGGGGCCATCGACACACTGTGGTCGTTTAAGGGCATATTGCCAGATTCAGACAATAAGCCGTTTTTCTACTTACCCAGTGTCAGATGAACTCATATTCTACAGTACCTGTAGGCTTTCAGTCATTGCTCTAACACTAGTTAGCATTTTCTAGCGAAACTACCTTTAACTTCCTTCATACTGCATGCACAAACATTAAAATGGTATCCACAGGTTCATCGGACTCTGGGGAAGTAGATAATCTTGCAGTATCCCTTTAAGGTAAATGTTTTAAAGGGCTTAATTGTGCTTTATCTCATGCTGTGGGCGATGAAAGGTCATCACTTGTAGTTCCTCTCCCAGAACTTGACGGGCCGCGGGTAGGAGGTGATGAAGATGGCACTGCCCAGGAAGGGGCTGAGAGGGGAGTAGAACAGAGTTGTGATGAACGTCTGCAGCAGCAACATAGCTGAGTCTGAGCTGCATCATGAAGGAGAACCCCCACAACCAAGGTACAACCAACAGGTTTACCATACTCACATACCTGCTGTCAAATTCGCTGTCACAGTTTCAGTCAGAGCAACGTCAAAACATGTGGAAGCATGTGTAGTTCATACACACGTCAAAACCAAAGGATAGGAGGCACAGCGAAGGGCTGAGCGAACGCGTGGAAGGTGCGATGTAAACCATGATGAAGTTGAGCTTGTGAAGCAGATCGCTGAGTTGTAGAGGAACAAATACCTGCTGTGAGTCACTGACAGACAACAAAGACAGTTCTTTTTTAGATCCTAAAAATAAATCCAAGATAATCAAAAGAAAGGCCACTCTACATACAGAGCAGCTGTGTCCTCTGCTTCACAGACCCCGAATAATACTACTGTACATTTTTTTAATCAATTGTAGGAAGTTTGGGAACCGCAGCCATAGTGAGTTGCATTAATTTCCCTATTTTATGGTATTCAGAGGTCTTTATTGGGAGAGTGTGTACCAGTCTCTGGTCACGTCACAGACTGACCTTGTGGAAGACAATGGACATAATAAAAAAGTCCAGCAGAAAGGTTTCAGAGGCTCTGCTGCAGTCAAACTCGAAGAAGACGAGTGAAGATGAGAGTGACGAACTGGAAGCTGGGATTGCAGAAGGAGGCGCGGAGCAACTGTCATCAACAAGACATCACAGCTGGAGCGAGACACAGAGACCTGAGCAACTCAAGCGCACAGACGGGACACAGCGGAGCAAAGCAAAGGGGTGACATGGAGGGAGAGGGAGGCAGGGGAGACAAATGCACCAATACTAGCTAATACTGTATATACAACACACAATCTTCCCTAGCAAAGGTCATGCATAGTGACTGACAAAGTGATATTTCTT